>NC_135174.1:13968877-14621377 GCF_041146795.1 Maylandia zebra | reverse complement strand
TGGAACCCGGATCACTAAAGTGAAATTAAGCGATCTGATGTCATTTTTAACCTAAACAAGAAAAGAAGAGGACAACCAATCATTGCAGTTAGGTCTAAATCATACAATGAACTTTAAAAAAATACTGATATATACAGATTTGTACCTTGATTGATTGTTGGATGGGTTTTTGCAAATGAATTATCCCCAAAGTGAAACTTCTGTAGCTGAGAGGAGTTAACCAAAAATATTTCAATCATTAAATAACTATTATTATAAATAATATCAATAAATCATCATTTGTTAATTTCTTAATGGTTTGCTTTTGTTAAAACAGAAAAACACATACCTTTCAAATGTCATTGAAATGCTGTATTTTACATCAATCCATTTCTTTTTGTAGAGTTCACTTGTAGGGGCATGCTCCTGATTTCCACTGAAAAGGAAAAGTGAAATGATTTGTACCGTATATGTGAGGTTATTGCCTAAATGAAGTGCACCTGGACTAAATGAACAGTACCTGGTGGCATTTGCAGTGACAAAGAGCTTCCTCTCAAGTCGACTGTCTGCTTCAATCCCATAGGAGACAATGAAGGAAACCTAAATTCAAATGAAGAAGACAGATTGGAATGACTCCTGTTTTTACTAAACTGTGCAGAAGGGAGAATGGATCATTTGGTCAAAAAAAACAAAAAAAAAAAACAAAAACACAAACCTCAGTTCTGTTCTTGAAAACTGGCTTGTCAATAGTGCAGTCTGTCCTTCCTCGTGATAAGTCATCTTCACTGTCCACAGAGTTGCACTCAATTCTTCCCTTTATTAGAAAACAAAATGACTGCTGGATGCATTGGAAGAGCTGCAGATCAGTGATGAACTGATACAGACTTGATCCTGATGCTTTACCTGCTGAATGGTGAACTTCCTGTAGGAGAGTCCAGCTGGGTACGTGAGAATAACACGGCTGTTGTAGGATTTTTCTCCTCTGTTCTCCACTGTGACTGTGACATCTAAAAGCTCATCAATGCCCAGTTTAACCACTGAGGGTCTGTGGAGTATTAAGGAGGATGAGAACAAGGCAAAACAAGACAAGACTACAGGCATACCAATGTCAGAGTATATCAAATATGATGTACTTTGAGCTTTGATAAACCATGTTATTTTTTTAGTTCAAACAGTAAGGTAAAAATGGCTGTGCTAAGATATTGGCGCTAAATTCATCCCTTTTTATTGAGTTAACATTCTAATATTTGGTTGTTAGCACAAACAAAACAACTGAGTGTCATCACTTTCAAAAATATTAATGATGGTCATGTAAAGACAAGTTAAGTGACATTAAATTCAGCTTGCAAATAACAACACATTTGAAGAAAACAAGATTCACACGCAAAGCTTAAGTTTTGTAACAGTGCCTCACCTGGTGAAGTTGAAATCCACTTTCAGGTTATCAACGCATTTGTTGTCAGTTCCACAGTTGATCTCAAACCCTAACTGTGGAAGAGAGCATAATGGAAAAGTACATATTATACATTATTTAAAGGTGAAGTGTCTTGCCCAAGGACACAACGACCGAGACTGTCCAAGCTGGGGCTCGAACCAGCAACCTTCGGATTACAAGGCGAACTCCCAACTCTTGAGCCACGATCACTTGTACTCACACAACAATCAGCTGGTTTCAGTTGTTTGATAGAGGAGGAAAATAAAGGTGTGGTCTAGGGATGCACCGATACCACTTTTTTGAAAACGAGTACGAGTACTTGCATTTCAGTACTCGCCGATACCGAGTACTTAATAAAAACATGATTTAAATTTACAGGTAACAGCTTTAGTCCTGTAATTTAACAAAAACAAACAAACAAACAAGGGACTAGTTTGGAATTAAGAACATTTATTTAAAATGAAAAGCATGTTGTTTGCAACATATTACAGAATAAATAATTATAAAAAAACAAAATTTTAAATTTGTTCGTCTGTTTTTCTGTTTAGAAGTCACACTAGCACAGTCACAGCTGGGATGACATCAGAGGCTAGTGCGTCGTAGCTGCTCACTTTTTTAGTTAGTTCCTCAAAGGGGCGAGGATGGCAACAGTCGTCTCCATAAGAGCCCATTGGTGAGCGGTGAGATAGTCAGGGAGTTCATGCTCGGACACACGCCCAGCACTCGCTTTTGCTCAATGAGGGACTGGAGTACGTCCTGCTGCAGTCTCTTTATTGGCTGGTTGAGCTGTCCCTGAATGTCCTCGAGGCGGGAGTAGGCTAAGGCGGAATGTTTAAAATGTCCAACTATTTTCCGCCCCACTGCTATAGCATCAGCTATGCTCCTCTGTGCTAATAAGCCCTCGTGAACAACCAGTTGGAGCGTGTGCGCGACATATGGCAGACTTGGGAGCCCTGCGTCATTCATGGCTTTAATCATGTTTTTGGCATTGTCACAAGGCACAACATGTACTGATGTCTTAGGTATACCCCATGTCTGGAGCATTTCCTCAAACACATGCGCTATAGCCTGGCTGGTGTGCGAGCCGCGGAATTGTTTGGCATGTAATGGCTCGTTGCGGCGTGAAACTCGTCTATCCACTGGGAGGTTAGGCTAATCAGCCACACGGGGCTAACCCTGCTTGTCCAAATATCCGTGGTGAAACTAAACGCAGAGGAGGCTTGCAGTAGGCTGTGGATATGTTTTTTCATGGACTCGTGTAGTTTAGGCAGCTCTGTGTCAGTCATGTAGTGGCGGCTTGGGACATCGTATCTGGGCTCCAGAACATGGAGGAGACGCAGGAATCCAACATTTTCTACCTCCGAGAGTGGCTGGTCACTCAATGCAATGTACTTGATAATTGCCTGTGTTATTTTCACAGCATGTAGATTGTCTCTGGACATTTTCTCTCGTCTTGCAAGAGTTTGCTGCAGCGTGGGTTGTGTTGGATTAGAAGCGTGGGTAAACTCCTTGTACTCATTGTCGTGTTGGGATTTTAGGTGCTTGATTAAATTGCTTGTGTTAAATGCACTACCTTTTGAGCCTCCTCTGGACAATTTCGCTGAGCACAATTTGAAGTACGCCTTTGTTTTGTCATGTTCGTTCACTTTGAAATGGTTCCACATGGCTGACATGTCTCGCCTCCCCTTCTCCCCCACTCTGAGCTGCAGCCGGGGCCTGGGGGCGGGCACTCGGCGCCTGTGATTAACCCCTTACACACCGCTCAAACATAGACATTTCTCAGACTGTGGTATCGGTCCCCGGTATTGGGGGACTTTTAACGAGTACGAGTACTTTAGAAAATGTGGTATCGAGGCCGATACCAGATATCGGTATCGGTGCATCCCTAGTGTGGTATACAGCATGGATATGGACAGTACTTTTATTCATAAAGAATGAGAGCATGATGGTAAAGTATAAAGTGAATCAGGAACAGAAACAACTGCATTATGCTGCTGACACAACTTCAGCTCTTTGCAATCAGCTGTACAGACAACATGCGGCCTCTGCTTCTACCTGTTCATGTTTCTAAAGTAGAATCACTGTGGCGATCGCTTGAAAGTCTCTTTTTGTAGGGTTTCATATTTGCTTTTTGCTATCAGCTTTGTATTCATACATAAATACTAAGAGGAAGGTCATATGTCATACTTATCTTAAAAAAAATAAAAAAATAAAAAAATAAATAAATAAATAAAAAAGTCGAATTTCCCAGAGGAACCCACCCGAGGGATAAATAAAGTTCTATCTTATCTTATCTCTTATCTTATGTGTGACTTAAAAACACATTTTTTTTCTGTTTGATATTTATTTCTGAACAGGCAGAAGGCCTTCATGGGCTCAGCTTAAAACATGTCGTCACTGCACTAATGGTGACTCATTTACTTCAAGTACTTGCACAGAAGTCGCTCAAAGAAGTATCAGTCAGTTGCATGCCTACAATAAAATTGATTCAGTAAAGTTAAGGGCAAACCTAAAAGTTTCTCATAACTTCATAAAGACTAGCCTCAGTTGGTCAGCTAATAGGGTTTTTAAAGGTTTACTTACAGGATGAATGGTTGTTGTTTGGGCCTGCGGGGCGAGACTTGGTCTGAGGTTGGTGTTTGAGGCCGAACCATTAAACGTGAATTTGAGCTCATTGGAAAGTTGGTTGAGAGCATCTTTGGGGCAAGCCTGCAAGAAGAGGTTTAGATTCAATGTTGGAGGAGTCTTAAAAGTAAAATTAATTAAACAAAATCTTAAGTTTAATGACTTTGAAGGATTTTAAGATTACTATTAGATCTTACCTCAATGACGAATTTTACAGTTGAACATTTTTTTATTCCCAAGTCAACAGTAACTGATCCAGACTGCTCTCGTTGTTTCCCACTGGTGTAAGCTCGGTTGTTTGGAGGCTTGCGAGTGGCATCCAGTGTTATAGTGTAATCAATCCTTGCTCGAGCTAAAATAGAGAAATATAATTTGATTTTAATGTTGCAAGTTTAAATACATTAAAAATAAAATGATGTGCAGTGATTGAGAAAAAGAGAGAAGGATGATTAACCTGTGCCGACTGCAGACACTCTGCTCATATTAAAGCAGATTTCAGCTGTATTCTCTGACGGTTTTGAGCAGTCTAAATTCTGTGTAGGGATTTTGTTTGGGCTAAACGATACCTCAGCTCTCACCATTACTATGGGTCTTGATCTGGAAAGTAAAAAAAAAAAAAAAAAAAAAAAACACGTGTGAAGGACATGGCAGATGGCTGCCCCTGCCTGAGCCGTGTTCAGACAGAGGTTTCTTCCTGTTAAAGGGGAGAATTTCCTTTGGGAAAGAGAACTTTTGATTTTATCTAATTGTCTGGGTTAAGCTGTGTGGAAGAGAAAATATGGACCTGAGAAATGATATCTAAACCAAAAAGGCAGCTTTAATGCTGAATACTTTCAAAACAAAAGAAAAAAAAAAGCAAGGGATTCAAAACCAGAAATCACAGGACTTATTTAGAGGGAATATGCAACAAGGAACAGAGGGAGACTCAGACAGTATAAAACATCAGATAATGATGGAGATAGGAAACAATGAAACAAAACACAACTGAAAATAATAAACTAATAATTCAGAGAGGTAAGTATGAGAATAAAGGGAAACACTGGGGCGCACTAGAAAGTCAGAAACTAAAAACTTAATAAAAATTGAAGGTCTAAATCATACCCCAAACCCCCAAAAATATAAATGCTGTAAATTATTGTTAATGATTTGTGTAATAATTTAACATAAATCATTAAAGCTTTTAATAAAATATATTTGTAAATGTGCCATTCTTATAATAATGAACTTTAGAATGTACCTAAATATTTGACCATTACCTGGACTTACCTCAGTAAGACAACTCTACCCTTTGAACCCACCGCTAAGTCAGGCAGTTTATCACCACTCTGGTCAAAAGACGACTGACTGATTGACATGCCAAAGAACTTCAGTCCTGACTGGACCTCAGAGCCAGTAATTCTCTGAAATATTTTAATTAATCAGATTTCATAAAATATTGACTTTACTTGATAGATGAGTTTAGACATCTTTGTGAGTACTTTGATGTTGTGTACCTGTGAGTAAGTAGGACTGATTCTTCCTCCTCCTTCCCCATTAAATATGTAGATGCTGCCTTCACCATTATTCTCCAAAGGTGCTCCAACTGCCAAATCCATGAATCCATCTGAGTTTAGATCAGGCAGCACAGCAAGAGAAGAGCCGAACCTTCCTTTGACAGCTGCACGTCCTCTTAGTACTAACGGATCATCAAAATTACACTCCACAATCTGAAAGGAAGAGAGTTAATATTTTATGAACATTAAGAAAGTTGACAAATAAACCGAATAATTTAACTGCAGTAGATAAAACTGTGATTTACCAAACCAGTTAATGTGCAAACATAAACTCTTCCCTCTCTATCAGGCTCCATGTACATTGGGGCTGATATGAAGATTAGATCAGTGATATCATCATTATTTATGTCCATGGTACACACCTCTGCCCCGAAATATGCACCAGTCTGATACTGTGTAAGGAAGATATTATTATTTTTGTATCTGAGATAATAATTTCTATGGAAATTATAATTTAATTCATATCTGTCTTAATACAAATGAATACCTGTGATGAAAAGGGCTCAATCTTTTGGTTTTTCAAGTTTTCTCTGTTAACAGCAAACACAGCTCCTCTGTGTTTATATCTTGGAGCACCAACAACTGTCAGAGAGCCATGCCAGGATTTAGCAATCGCCATGGAGTAACCTAGAATTTTGGTTTTCAAAAGGAGAAGACAGATTAAGATTCCTGATTAATCCTTTTAAATTATGTCTGTTTTGCAAACTATTCTTACCAAGATAGCTGTCAGGCTCCAAAGACACATCCTCATATGTTTTCACCTTCTGGCCTCCTGTTGTGTATTGCACGTAGCCTCCCTTCCACTGGTTTGCACCAACAATAGACATCTGAATTCCCTACAGTGTAGAAAGAAAATACATTTTATAGACAATTTATTTTACATTTAAAATCTGGACTGTGTTTAACCTGTATTTGCCATTAGAACTTAAAAACTGCCACAAAGGCACATGTGAATCTTTCTTTCTATGACTAGACTGTCTGGTGAGTTTCAGGTAGTTTTAATTACCTCGGGCACATAAACTGCACTGAATCCCTCTTGAGACATTTCCATTTTCAGTGACTCTCCACTGCTTTGAGATCCTGTAACAGAAAAATAAATGAGAAGGTAAAAGAGAGACACGATGAGCCAAATTCAATTTGAAGGTTCATTTTTTTAAAAACTACTGAGCATTTATTGCTCATTTCACAAAATGTAAAGTTACATTTGCTTTTACAGGTGACTTTACTGAATACAGTACAATAAAGTTAATACAATGTACTAATTTTAGTTGCTTCTTATTGTAGCATTTTACACAACAAATGAAAGTCAACTGCTTCAATTCCAGAAGGACACAGATCCTCATAATGAATGTGAAAAAAATCCCTTGTAAAAAAGTGAACAGCTGAAAGTAGCATTTATTACAGTGCAATTATTTTAATTTTTGAAACATTTACAGGAATTTTAACAAAGTTGTAACAATAAATTTAGGTTTGTACCTTCGATTGAGAAAATTTTGTCCTGTAGATTCTGTCTTATTACTTCAAGTGCGTCGAAGTTCTCCACTTGAAAGACGTGTTTGTTTGAGGGAGATGATGCAATGGTGTCCAGTTCTCTTCTGGCATCAGGTTTATTAAATGCATTCCCCACCTTGTTGACAAATATTTTTGAGTCCTCATACTACAAAAATTTTTTGCTCACTTTATTAAAATACATTCGTTAAACTTCACTTGATTTACAAACAGGTTTTAAACTCTCTAACACTGAATAGAACCTAAATCCATGATAACATTTATGTCATGCTGTAAAATAGTTTGTACACATATTTTTTCCTCTACTGGCTGTATTTGTATTACACACATATCTCATGTTTCCATTAGTAATTCAGCTTTTTCATTTAAGAGACTTCATTTAAATTTTACATGGTCAGTGAGTTTGGCTTTGATTTAAATAAATGCACTACATGTACATTATATGGTGCATATACAAATGTGTGGCCAGCATGTAACCAAAACTCCTAATCTTTGAATTCGGGTGTTTTCGGTCATATCACTACAGGCAAAAAAACATTCAATCGCTTAGCCATGCAGTCTGAATTTACAAATATTTGTGAATGAGTGAGTCATTCTAAAGAGCTCACTGAATTTAAGTGTAGTACTGTAATATGATCGCACTGCTGCAACAAGTCACCAAATTTTATTTGGTCTGCCTGTATATTTCATGATTGACTTTAAGCCAAGCAACTTCAGGATCTGTAGTGAGTGGGTGGTTCAGGACTTTTCTCCCTATAGTGCAGCATAATGTGACTGTAGTGTGACAACTGAATAAAACTCATTATTATAAAACTCAACATACTGCAGGTTTAAATAATGGAAGTACTTACCCCAATAGCAAATCGAACAATGTTTTTACTCTCTGCTAGCTGTGCTGCACCTCCCAGATCAGTCCGATCATGAGATTGTCCATCAGTAAGTACTATCAAGACCTTCTTGACATTTTGTCTGGAACCTCTTTGTGGTGTGAAAACATTGTTCCTGTCAAATAAAAAAACAAATCTCATTTCAAAATATTGTTTTACAGTTGATCTTGTAAATTATACACAATCAGGTAAACTGCATTATTATTATTATTATTTCTACATGTCATTCTCTTTGGCAATTTTTTAAACTTTTTGTACAAATCAACGTTATGCAAGTTTGTTTGTTTGTTTGTTTTATTTTTTTCAAATTAAACTCAGCAAATATTTGAATTTAGCCTTAGTTGGGGCCATATCATCTTCTCAGTAGAAGATGACACTCTGAAGCACAAGTTTGTGTACAGTGTGTCTTTTAAAAGGCTTCCCTCAGTCATACAGTCCACACAGTACTTAATGTGATCAGATTTATGGAAAAAAATCAACTGGACAATAATATATCTGCACTTCTTCACTATTATAACTGCATTACTTACACAACATATCTGATGGCCTTGGCTGTGTAAGTAGCTCCCTCCTGTTGACTGATGTCATTGATGTCAGTCTCCACTGATCCAGATGAGGAAAATTTCTTAAAGTAAAAGTGAACCTCAGGTGAAGTAGAGAACTGGGAAACAGAAAACTGAAAAAGAGAGAAAAAATACTTAATAGAAATAAAAATGTAGCTATTTTATGTCTTTGCTATGATTTTGCTGACAGAGAGACAGCAGCTGCTCACCTGTGTGTCACTTAAGAGAAATGATTCGATTAGATCTTTCACAAATTTCTTCATTGTTTGAAAAGCAGTATTATCTATACTGCCTGAACCATCCAACAGAAAGGCAATGTCTGCTTGTGTTCTACACTCTGTCAAAGAGATGGATTCAAAATTATATTGTTTTAAACTCATATCATGCAAGCAAAATGATTTTGTACCTTGGTAAAGGGTCAGTGAATACCACACATTTAAACATAGTCCCTTTAAAGTGTCCCCTTCGAACATTTTAGAGGGCACCACTAAATGTAATCAGGTACCAGGAGTAATGATATACATGGTGTGTGTGTGTGTGTGTGTGTGTGTGTGTGTGTAAGAGAGACAGAGACAGAGACAGAGAAGCAAAGACCATTTACTGTTACCTTGAATAGAAGAAGGTACGGGTGGTCCAAGCCTATTATGACGGCCCAACTGAAAGCACACACCGTTGTACATGGTGATACTTCTGCAGTCCTTCGGAATGGTTGGACCACACACCTGAGAGGAGACAAAGCCAAGATGCCATAATTCAGCCGGTTGAGTATTTTTTGTAACTTAAACAATTATTAATTCTATATAAAATCAAACAAATCGGGGGGGGGGAGAGAAATTCCGACACAACTCTCTGCTGACTTTTAGTCTGTTTAAGAGAGAGAGAGAGAGAGAGAGAGAGAGAGAGAGAGAGAGAGAGAGAGAGAGAGAGAGAGAGAGAGAGAGAGAGAGAGAGAGAGAGAGAGATACAATCACTGGTAATGTCTGCAGTTAAGTAACTCACCACAGTGTTTTGTGCTGTCGGATCACTTTTCATTGTCAAACCAAGCGACATGTTGACTGCAAACTCTGGTGCTGTATTGAAAGCATTACAAATGTGTTAAAACACTCCTAAGGACAGAGAGACTCAAGAGGAGCTTCTATCCCCAAGCCATCCGTGCCCTAAACACACACACCCGCCTTCTCACATCATCTATAATTGACTGAGTCAGGACTCTTCCAGACACTAAACCAATGCACAATGTACATTTCAAATTCCTTTAATTTTAAATAGGTTTATATTGTCTATCCTGTAAAATAGTCAGATGTCTATTCATATTAATGTACAGAATTCACCTGCTTGCTGCTACTACTGCACATTCACCCAGTGTGTGTGTGTGTGTGTGTGTGTGTGTGTGTGTGTGTGTGTGTGTGTGTGTGTGTGTGTGTGTGTGTGTGTATATATATATATATATATATATATATATATATATATAATGTTCTTCCTCTACACCCCCCCCCCCCAATTTTTGCACATGTCAAGGAGCGTGTCAGGCTACATTTCACTGTGTGTTATACTTGTATAACTATGCATGTGACAAATAAAGAACCTTGAACCTTGAAAGAAAAAAAATACACTTTGTGTAAGGAAGAAAACAATATTCAAATTGAGAACTACAAAGTGCCACAATTCATGATAACTATAAGAAGTGGTATCGTCTAGACTGGAAACTGAGATAAACAGTAGTTTTCATCTGGTATATTTTCAAAATGAAGGAATGCAAAACAAAACTCAGTTTTACTTTTCTTCGTCACTATTGTCAAAATTTAAGAAATGTTTTCTTGTTTTTATCATCAGTTGGAAAGTTTATTTCATTTTTAAGGCTGAACGTTACATACTAAGATATCTAATATGGAAATCTACTGTAACTGTGATTTGATTTAAACAAATGTATGCGACAGGATCTATGGATATCTATTTTTATGGCAAAATACTATCCGAGTTTTAGCACATTTAGAAATGAATGGTTACCTACCTTGAAATTGTAAATCTTGGCAGTTTGGGGGAGAAGTGGTGCAGCTGTATATTTTCCCTCTTCCATTTTGTGAATGCTGTTCCAGTGGAGCACTGACGAGCAAACTAACAAAATAAATCCAGTCAATCATGTAAGTCTAGAAAGCAAACTCTAATTAAATAAACTCCATATGTCCATATAGCATAACAGAGACGGTAAATAAATAAAATAGAAATAGCAGTAATGTTAAACATGCAGCTGTAAACCCGCTTTCAACATAACAATGCATGTCCGGACTTACTCTGATTGTCTTTGCACCACCTGGTAGCCAAAACCAGCAGCAGAGTTACTCAGGGTCTTCCAAGCCACGGGATCAATATTGCAACCAAGTGCAGCTTTTAACACTGAGGAATAATGAATACAAATCTTTAAAATCACTGTAAAAAAAGATAACATTATTATTATAGCACTACTAATCATAATGACATTTCGGAAACTGTTTACGCTGTGTTAGTCTAATTTATTCTACCTCTCGAGTACCAGAGTGTTTCTTTCATTACCACTAGAGTGCACTAGAGTAAGACAATTTAAAGGTAGTAACTTCTCACTTATAAAACTTTAATGTGGAGCCCATTTTGTTTGTTTGCTTTCCTTTTTTTTTTTTGCCTGTCCCGTTCAGTACTTTAGCAATCAGAATTATTGTCTGAAGGTCAATGGATTTATTTTTCCAAGTGGGTCAGTATGGCTTTGCCATATTGGTCCACTTGATTGATCTTTATTATTAACATTATTATTTATTTATTTATTTTATTTTAAGTTATTATAGACTGGACAGAGATGAATGGAGGCTAAGAAAGGGAAAAAGAAAGAATGGGAGGGAAAGAAAAACAGAGGGGAAGAGGGACACTGAGAGAAGACACAAAAAAAAAAAAAAAAAAAAAAAAAAAATCAGCTGGATCACCTGTTGGAATAAAAAAGAAAAAAGAAAACAAGCAAAAAGACAACAACACAGTAGGGAGACCACAGCAACAACCTAGATGAGTAGTGTAACAATAAATAGTAAATACTGGATGGTATTGAGGGGCACGTAAGACTGACAGTGCGCAGTATGCTTTGAGGCCAGAGCCAAGGAAGGGTAGTTTGTGTCTTTGAACACCTGTGTGGACAACTGTGTGCGTGAACACACTTGTTTTCAAAAGGTCTCTCCATGTAATGATCTGCTAGAAGGTGTGGGGAGCCATAGCCCCGTCCCCCAGGGCATGAAGCAGACATGGAGGAGATCCAGCCCCCAGACATCCAGAGGTCTTCCAGAGTGTGAAAGGACCCAAGTCCCCAAGGCCCTGCCAGAGCCCCAGCTCGATTAAGTCGAAGATTAATTCCTGTCTGCGTACAGTGGTCTTCCCACGCGTGTATTCATTAAAATCAATTGTTTGACCAAGATCTTCTGGACCTGGTTGTTTGTACTCTCCTTCCTCAATTATGTGAACCTTAACACTGCACAGAGAATAGAAATCAAATATTCTTCAGAAAGTTTTTCCAATGTCTGTTGCTGAAGTTGTCATAAATGTAGGCACTGTAGGTTGCTTTGCTTTCACTATTCTGTCCAATTCATCCCAAACCAGCTCGATGGGGTTCAAGTCTGGAGATTGTAATGACCACTCCATGTCTTCAAGCTTACCATCTTGTTCTTTCCTCCTAAGGTAGTTCTGGCACAGCTTAGACTTATGTTTTGGGTCATTATCCTGCTGTAGGATGAACCCCTGACCAACTAGGCACATACCAGAGGGTATTGTAAGCAGAATGCTGTGGTAGCCATTTTAGTTCAGGGTGCCTCTCAGTCTGTACAAGTCACTGACCCTGAATCCAGCAAAACAGCCGCAGATCATCACACTTTCTCCTCCATGTTTGATAGTTGATGCCACACACTGTGGAAACATCCTTTCACCTACAGTACTTCAAGGCATACAAAAATCCTGCGTGATTTCAAATTTCAATTTATCAGTCCATAATACCTTCTTCCAGTCTTTAGTAATCAAAGGCTGGTGTTTCATTGCCCAGACAAGCCTCTTTGTCTTATTGTGGCATCGTAGCAATGGCTTTCTTGCTGCAACTCGTCCTGTCTAACCTGCAGCTTAAAGTCTTCTCTTCACAGCTGAAACTGGGACTTGCTTACTACGCCCACTACTAAGCTGTGCTTAAAGCTGTTGTCCTGTGAGCCACCTATCACACAAGCTGTTAATTCTCAGAAACTTGTCCTCTGATTCAGTTGTGGCTTTGGGTCTGCCAGACCTCTTCCTGTCAGAGTTTTCTGAGAGCCTTTTGTTTGATAAAGCTATGTGATGGTACCATATTACATAATAACACTTTATAATAATGCCACACTGTAAAGAGTTAGTAATGTATTAATAAGTGCTAAATTCATCATTTATAAAGCTTTAATCCTGCTTAGTATGTAATTTGTAAATACAGATTTGTTTATTAAATGTTTGCTCTTGATTGATAATCTTATATTCAGTATAAAGATAACTTTAGATCTTTATAAAGTCTAGATAAGTGAATAACCAAGTATTTAGATGTGGATTTACATATATGATTGAATATGAGCTCATTGTTTGCAAGTGACATTGACGTTTTATAAATATTTATTTTATACTGTCATTCATGGTTAATTCAGGCAGTTACCACTTGTACTTAACCGTCCTGTTATGTTAGTTAGCACAGCAATGATGTTCCTGGGTCAATTTGACTTGAGGCATGCCAAGTTATCCAAAAATGTAAGCAATCAAAAAATTCCAATGGACATGTTTATATCTCATTAGTAAATCCAATACTAACTATTTCAATAATAACATAACATAATTTCCCTAGGGATTAATAAAGTATTCTGATTCTGATTCAATCGATATTTATTGCAAATATGTTCTGCTTCCCCGATAGCTTTATAATTTCAAGAATGATTCAGTTATTAGTTGTAGTTAGTTGGCCAACTATTGCATTTAGTTGGCCAAGACCAGCTTTAATTGACAGACTTGATGCCTGCCACACAAGTCATGCTATGACATGATATAACACAGCTTCCTAAAAAAAAGTTAATATGATATCAAACGATGCTATTTTTTTCATGTCAAAATGTTCTGTAACTACATTGAAATGCAAATGTTCTTTTTCTTCTCGACACAACCGCAATTGTGTTGTTGTGGCTTTTAACCCTTTAAAACCGATCGGAGCGGGCACGCTCTGTTTTGCATAACTATTTTTAAATCCCGTAGCACTGCAACCACGTAAGCTAGCGCAAAAATGTTTTTTGCATATGAAACCGGAGGAGTTGTACTTACATCTTATGTCATCAGCTTGTCCTAGGTCACGGTTTCCTTCCACATATAGCTTTGCAAAAACTGCATAAAAAGCGCTTGCAGCAACACAAACAAAATATTCCAGAAACACGCTTTGCCGATCCGATCAGCTGTTCATAACACTTCCTATGTTGGAATAGACGTCAGCGCGAACTTTCACATGTCCACCATTACCTGCCCGAAACCGGAAGTGACGTCGTTTTCGCAGAAATGTAGTTTTATACCATCAGGGCCTCATGAGCCTATACTGGTGTTTTTAAAAGTTATCTTTGACTTTATGACTTTCTGTGTCGTTTCTGGGATGCTTAGGACTCATATTGCACTGCTGGAAATAGTTTATTTTGATGCATATGGTGCTTTTTTGCAAATTTGCACTATAATATTTATTTTCGTTTTTCCTGCAGTATATAAAAAATTGGTGTATTTCAAAAATAAAACTATGAAGACACTCAAAATAAATTTCCTGTGGTAGGAAACTATTTTGTGCAACTTTTTTGTATTTACAGTTTTGAGGGATAAGCCTCTTAAATTTCTCTAACTAGAAATATATGTTAAAAAAACAAAAATGATTTAAACATTTTTTTGTAGTTTATTGCACTTTTTTGCAATTTATGTAATTACTATGCACTTAATGCATACATATTATTAAAATCTGAGTTATAATGGTTGTATTGATGTATAGCAACTTGAAATGCTCCCAAAAATGGCACTACAGCGTGTAAAAATATAATTTAAGCTCTGGCGAACTTGGTTCTATGGTAGGTCTTAAAGGGTTAAAGAATATACCATTTTTATTTATTTTTACACAGTTGTGAATGTACATTATATCACAACATTAAGAAAAACATAATTAAAAAGATTATTGCACTTTCTGTATTTAGAAGGAAGTCTGCAGTTTTTATTGCAGAAAGTACCAATCAGTCCCGTGGCTGGCTATATGCTCCCTTAAACAAATTTCCTACCCCTTAAATCAAACTTAATAAATAACAAAATAAGAAATAAAATAGATTACCCACAAACATGAATATGGACAAGATTTACTACAGTAGCTGAAAAATCCACTAGAAAAGGCACAAATGAGATGGTTTCACATAGGGCTGCACGATTAATTGTACCTAGCTATCTGGACTGAGCATAGAAACAGAGAGGTCACAGGGGTGACTGTGGATTCAATGTTTTTTGGTAAAACACAATGTGAAAAAAAACATTGCTATGTCAAGAGTATTGGTAGTGCTATATATTTCTCTGTGTAAAGGAGTTGGGGCCTCGCGGGACTCCTGAATGGTAAATGGCCTGCATTTGTATGGTGCTTTACTCAGTCCCTAAGGACCCCAAAGCGCTTTACACTACATTCAGTCATTCACACACTGGCAATGGCAAGCTACGTTGTAGCCACAGCTGCCCTGGGGCGCGCTGACAGAGGCGAGGCTGCCGGACACTGGCGCCACCGGGCCTTCTGACCACCACCAGTAGGCAGACATTGGGTTAGTATCTTGCCCAAGGATACTTGACAGGAGGCAACCTGGGATCGAACCACTGATCTTCTGATTAGTGGCTGACCTGCTCTGCCACCTGAGCTACAGCCACCCAACCTTGAGACATGATGCAGCGGGTAATGATGATGACATTGCTTCAGGTATTTTTCTACAACTGATGGAATATACCTTAGAGAAGGATGAGAAGCTTTTGCCTCAAAAGTGATGGGACCAGGGATAGGTGCAATGTGGAAAATGTGTCTGTGATAATACGGTTCATCGGGAATTCCATGCCAGAGGAGCATCTTACTGGGTTGCTTGACTTGCAACAACTTAATGCAAAGTACATCACCTCTGAGATACTGTTACATCTTTCTGATGCTGGCTACAATGCTGACAGTATACTTTGCCAGTTTTATGATGGGGCTTCTGTAATGAGTAGGATTAAATGTGGTGTACACGCTTTGAGAGGATTGACAAATATGTCCCATACATCCACTGCTACAACAACCAACTGCACTTAGTGGTTGTGCATGCCATTAGAGTGAGCCATGTGCAAAAAGATTTTTTAGTCTTTCTAGTTCACTCTACAACTTTTTTCACCACCACTATGTGCTCAATAAACATGATGCGCCTTGTCTAAAAAGGCTGCTTGAGATCAGATGGTCAAGCCACTATGTGGTGACAAGGTGCACTGTGGAAAATCAAGAAGAAATCCTTAGTATCCTGTCTGAGATGACAGAGGATGATAATGCTGTGCACCGAGGCATCAGGCCTGTTATGCCAAATTAAGAGGCATCAATTCTTTGAGATTGGAAAGTTCCTACTGTGGGTGCACTTAAAACCAGCAAATGCTATTCTATAGTGTCAGTGAATTGATCTGTGCAGTGCCTCTGAGGTTGTTAGTGCAGCACTTGACTCCTTAAAAAACATCTGTGAGGATGACTGCTGGGGGGTGTCATCTCCTGCTGAGGAGGAGTCACATCCAACAAAGAGAAGGAAAACAATGAACAAACAAAGTGTTGCGCTCTCAACTTTGGACCATACAGACTCTGGTGACCCTATGATTCTCCCCATCAGTCTCTGAAAAGATCCCTGCTCAACATCCTTGACAGGGACTTTCAAGAATGGAAACTAGATTTTCACATAAGAATATTGAAAATTGTTTGTAACAGTCCTGCTAATTGGTGTGTCTTCAGCATCGTATGAGAGTTCCTTCTCCACTTTGTCATAGGTCTTAACCCCTATCGTCACACCATGTTACATAAAAGAAAGATAAATTTGGTGATCTTGGCCCAATAGAAGTTCATAATGAATAACTTGGATATGGATGAAAGTTTTTGGAAAGGGAAACAGGAGACTGTTATTGTAGAGTGGATTGAGGAGAAAGGAGAGTGTTTAGTTGCAAACACAGAGTTCTGTTTGTTGTAATTAAAAAAAAAAAAAAAGACAAAAAAAGTTAATATGTTCTGTTCTAAATCCGTTGTGTTCTACAAATTAGTTTGAGTGTTGTAGGAAGAGACATGGTGAATTGTGTGTGTGTGTTTTATTACTATGCAAACTCTTTTTAGTTTTGTAAATATTGGCTATATTGAGAGGTCTCATTTTATTCTTACTTAATCTTGCCAATTAATTTGAGATTTGGGCCATCCAATTAAGATAAATTTTATGTTGTTGGTTGTAAAGATCCTGATGGATATTTGGTGTTCTTTATTTTTTTATTCTATTTTCCTACCCTTTTAGTTTTGTTAATATTGGCAATAGTGAGAAGTGTTATTGTTGGGTTCGAATATATTTGATACAGGCCATCCAATTAAGGTAACTGTCATGTTTTTAGCTTTTATAATCTGATGAGAAATATTTTATTTTTTGCTGTTTTATTTTTCAGTTTTCCCCCTGAGGGATAGCCACCTTAACATGGTCAGGGGGTTTGCATGCCTCAGTGACCCTAAGAACTAGACCAGGAGAAGCTTAGCCTTTAGGTGGGACAGCCAATCCAATTACATGACAAAAACAGTTATCCACAGCACCCCACCCCTTTCCCTGCTCCATTGCCACAATATGCACATTGCTACATTTCTGTCTGCCCCCTCATATATGCCTGTCTAGAACCGGCCCAGGTCAGTCCATTTTTCATAGGTTGCTGTAATTCACAAATAGAAAATGAAAAACAAAATCAGAAGGTACAAAATTGTCTTACCTGACAATAACGTAGCACTGAATATCAAGTCCATGGTGTTGCTCCCGACAAAAGATTAAGTGTGATTTCTTTTCTTTTTTTAAAGAGTACTACTAGTACTGGAAGTTTTGAGTCAGATTACAAATTCATGTAGACGATATCAGAAAAACTGTAAGGCTGAATTTATTTTCTATCAATTAAATTAATTTTTATGGGTTGGAAATGCTTCCCACAACATTTTGTGTTAGCAGTACTTGTAAATTGATCTGTAAATTCAGAAAGTAACTGCTTTTCTGCAAATCTTTTATATGTTTCTACCAGTCCTTCAAATAGAAATAACAGCCTGTTTATTTTCCCCTGTTTGCTTTTCTCCGCGTCTCCCTAACACACTGTTAAATTGTTCCTCTTGTATCATTTAAAGCAATTGTGTCCCGTCAACTCTCCCTTAAAGACACAGTACAGCCACTTCGCAACGGATTTCGGTCCTGAACCAAAGTAATGGAGAGAATTTTGCTTCAAAAGTCTAACAAATGAGTACGATATGATCCACACGTGTAAACTAAGATGTACAAATGTGTACAATGATTTGAGGACTCACAAGCTTTAATCCACACCCAAATACGAAGCAACCTGGCCACACGTAAAACTACTTTACAAAATTAAATACCGACCATTAACGCACAGCTTACTTTAGGTTCAGCCCCACGAATCCGATTATTTTACCTTACGAAAACCTGTGCGTACAAATGTCGAAAAACACGTAACATCTCTCTCGCTCACCAACAACCCATTTAATACGTGCGGACGAATCGTCTGGAACGCGAAGATCGAGGTCGTATTTCAGATGCATTGTCCCAGTGTAAAAATGACTGCAAAGGATGATCCACAGTGACGGCCCCACCCACTTGCAGCTGTGCACTAAACATTTATAGGCTACTGCTAAGTGTCTGTAATTGGTAACTCCGAGCTTTCTGATAAAGAGGTTGCGAGTTGTTCAATTTATTTAGAAAAAGGAGTTTACATGTTTTGGCAAAACAAAACAAAACAAAAGAAAAAACAGATGTCCCATTTTTACACTGGGACTTGAATGCATCTTACATTTGTGGATCTCTGCGAGGGGGGCTGCCTGAAACTTGTGTTATGAAGTGCAAACAACAACAAATAATACTCTAGGTTTAAAAAAAATGTAAATCGTTCTTCAACTGCAAGTGACTCCTTAGTTCTTGTGTACTTTTTTCATTCTAATCTCCTAAATGGTAGTGGCACACTGTAACTATTAAATCACTACTATACTAAACTGAATCTCCTTTCTCAAATATGCTGTGAATACATGATGTTGACAGGAAAGATGTGTTATTAACATTAAAACACATGTATCAGTAAAAGATTTTACAGGAATAGGACACGCAGAAGTTGTACAAAGTGAAAAACAGGCAGTGATTACAAACAGGACACTGAAAAGCAACGTGCCAAGGAACAAAGGGAAGCACCCGAGTATATTCACTGAATTACCATCAATTATATAACTTCAACCTTACTAAGAGGAAGACTTTTTTTTACCTTACTTTTTCTATCTCATACAAAAACATGCTGTGCAGGTAGAATATTGTAAGTGTTTGTGGTAATTCAAAAGCTGGCTAAATTACCTGAACTACTTACATATTTTATAAAGCCACTGAGGCAACAGTTTCTGAATGCTGGATTCTTAATTGTAGTTAGATTGTGGCTGGTAAAGATGAAAATGCATACAGAATATAAACTACAGAATTTGGTTTCACTTTGTTAGTAATAAACAGCTGCAAAAGAAATAGACAAAATGCACAAACATGCATCAAAACAGTCACGGTCGTGGCTGTTTACAGTCTTAATTGCACTCACTGTCATCTTCATAATCATAATGATCAGTAGGTGACAAGTGGATCAGCACACACTTAAGATTATAGTTTCACTTCTATAAAAAACATGCTCTGCAAACCTGCAGTTTCCTGTGTGCACTTTGTACAGAGTGTACTAAAAGCAACCGGTTATTTGCCTTTTCTACATCTGTTCTCAAAAACAGGAAATGGTTCAAAGTCACATAGACATTTAGATTGCTTAAACAACAGAAAAACACATTTCATGAAGCTGATCAAATTATATAAAAACAAAAATCTCTTGACAACTATACATCACATTACTGTGTATGAATAATAACAAAGAAACTTTGAAGATGCAGAGCATGTGGTCCCATCATTAAACTATAAACAAACATAACCAAACTTCTTTGTTGGAAGAGCTAATGTGTGACCTCTGCAAATTGGCTTACACCTGCAAGCGTGAGTGTCTTCCTTCTGCACAGGGTGCTGCAAAAGCCCTAAACAAAAATTGGACTCTCCAGGCACAGACAAATGACAAAGTCGAAAAGGGCCATGGAAAATGTTATCTGTGTGGAGGCTGGATGCTGCTGGATGTCGCACATTGTGTTGTTCCCGCTCGCCCATGTGGACAATGACGACACAGAGCTTTGTCACACAGTTTAAATTAAGCACTGGAGCTAGAAGAACTATAGCTAATAAGAATATTTATTGAGAACATGTGGCTGAAAATGATCATTTTTGGTAACTATAACTTAATTGTAAGTTAGCCATGACAGAGGGAAATATTGCTCTGCGCCATAAACCTGATGGAATGCACTCTGTCCCCCTTCTTTAAGTCTCTTTAGTGTCCTTTGTAGGGGACAACAGGACTTACCAACTCACATTTTCAAACTGTGTCCATACTTCAGGAAGTAGAGGGCAGGGTGAGTTTTTGTATACATTATATAGACGCTGAAACTCACAGTGCACCAGTCAAACTTTATAAGTATCATCAAGTATCAAAAGCATCACTGACATTTGTCCACTCATCTGCAAGAAACATACAGAAATGCATTCATATGCTATGATCATTACAGTATGACATATTTCTGATTTTCTGTCATTCAGCTCCACACTCTGTCTCCCTGGAAGGATTTCACCACCTGCCTGCCCTCTTGCCTCCGGTTTCACGGGAACCTTGGAACTCAGGCCAGCCCATCGTCAGTATACTCAGCTTGCTGACCAGACCTTCACCTACCCCCTCTACGTATCAGTAAGATCACTCCTCTGTTTTACCTCGCCAAGTTAAATCACCAAGCCACGAATCCCTTGTTGAGTTTTCCCCTTTATTTATACTTTAAGTTCTCTGCTGTCTCCGTGTTTGGTTCTGCACTGGAGTCCGCAATCATACAGGCCTCTGGACCTCTTTGACACAAATAGAGTGTAGTAAATAAAGTCCACTGTGAGAAGAAAGACACCTGAACACTGAAATCATGTTTTAGTGTTCAGGTGTCTTTCTTTCATCTATTTTAATATTCATGAAAGAAAAAGAAATTTGAGCAGAAATCCACTCAAAAATGTGAAGAATCCTACATGATCCCTCAGAATCTGCTCATTAAAAAAAAAAGAAAGGAAAAATTAGCCCCATTTAAAGAAGCAAATTTTTACCTTGATAAAACCTTGCATTTTTGTGCCACCATAACTTAAGTGGTCAATATATCTACACTAGTTAGTCTTTAACACAGCTTAAATGTGTTAAACCTGAATTAAAAAGAAAAAAATTCAGACCCAGTCAAATTTATTTTGAAGGTTATTTCAAAGTTTATAGACAATATTTTGCATGGCTTCATTAAATATGCTTGAGTTAATGTACCAAAAACATCAGCTGATTTTATGGTAGGTAGGAGGCACACTGACCTTCATGCATTTACCAAACTGCAAACCATCACAATTCCCTATTCCATTTTGTTAATATTATTCAAGTGGAGCGCTGACCAGCACAATAAAAAATAGAAATCCAGACAATGATGTAAGATGAGCAAACTGTCATTAAATAAACTACATATGTTTTCTATTAAAACGTATTTTATTCTTGTTTACTTATTGCTGTGGGGCATGATAGAGATGATAGTTCTGATTAGACAGATTAGAGAGATTGGATAAAACTTTATTATTACCTCGGGTGGGTTCCTCCGGGAAATTCTGTTTCCAGTAGCACAGCACCGATAGAAATGGCAAAAGAATGTAAGCAGAAATAGAATTATACCATATATACACATATATAAATTCAGAGACATAAATACAGAGTATATAATAGCGACAAGTAGGATAGGAATACCAGGGAATTGCACATTTCAACTATTGTGAGTCTGTTGCACCGTTGAATAAAGAAAATATTACACAGTGAAAAGGGCACTACTATTCAAATAAAGAGATAAATAAATAGCAGTAGTAATGATCAATATTGAAACAAAGTGCAGCATTTCTCACTTAGAATCAAAGAAGAATGAATAATAGCAGTTTAAAAAAGGGGGACTGTAAATTGGATGCAGTCTGTTACTTTTTTAACTCTCCCAAGCCAGGCGTTGCCGATTTGCAACAGTTAAAAACTAACAACCTGATTACCCCACATACATATTTTATGATTATTTTTTAGTCAGAAGTACCACTGCAGGACTTGGTTGTGCATTAGCTACAAAAAGTTAAATTTGAGCCTGAGAGGGTTAATTGTTAAGGAGTTATGTTGTGCATGTGTTTTTGTTTTTTGTTTTTTTGTCTTTTGCTGTCATGATTCCAGGTCTGTCTTGGAATTTTTACCTGGATAAATAAAGGACTAATAATAAATAATGAAACCATAGTGTTGCTTTCATTACCACTAGAGGGCAGCAAAGTCAGACATTTTTAAGTTATGTTTTCTGATATGATTACTTTGAAAATCTCAAACTGCTGTAACTGTGCATAGCAAATTTATTTTTCATTTATTTTTGTTACACAAAGCAAGCCTTTCTTTTTGGGCAAGCTAAGATTAATCAATATGTTTATTTTTTTTATTTTAATCAACTTTAATTGAATTCACTTTATCTATCAGTTCAAGATACAAACAACAACAACAAACAAACAAACAAACAAAACATAGCATGCGAAAATACTTTGTTAAATGATTTACTACTAGATTTTCAATCTCACCTGGCTGGTAGATGAATAACCCATTAACTCTACTCATGTACATCTTCTCTTTATCACATCTAAGCTGATTTCTTCAGACTGCAATCATCAGGAATTCACACCTTTTTCTGCAGATGACACCTGATGCTATGAAAAAACATCCAAAATGTCTGATTTGTTTTATGTATCTGGAAATATGCCTTGCAGTTGATGAGTGGGTGATAGCACTGTTAATAAGCTTGTGGTGGTGGGGTGGATAAGATAAGCAAATATTATTGAACTGTCTTGGCTGAAATCTTTCTGCAAGACAGGAATCAGATGGAATTAGGGACAGTGTCTTTGGACTGACAGACTGTAGTGGTTCCCCTTTATAAGAACAGGAGGATGGACCACAAGCACCTCTAATTTAATCAAAGCAGCCCTAATGTTATATTTTTCAAATTTTGTCTATTGGAGACAGTGCATGCTGCAATGAAAACAAGTTTAAATGTCCAATGTTCTTGATGTTATAATGTTACAGTGCACTTACGCAGAGGCTTTGCATGCTTTAGTAGCATGGTGTGTTAATAAATTAGACTTGTGTTGCTGCAGCTGAAAGAAGAAGAAGAGAAAATTCAGTGGCATAAATCAATTCTCCAGCTTCAATAAGTTGCATGCTATAAGTCTGCTATCACTAGTTGTCAGCCAAGGAGCTGAGGTAGCTTATTAGTTTTTTATTCTGGCTGAACTGGGCTTCAGAGCTTATTTACAACACAACAGAGCTCCAGAGAGAAAGTCAGAAGGATGTTACTTGTCAGTGCCTAGAAGCAGCCCTTATTCAGTTAAAATATTGTCAAAAAGCAGTATACATCAGGCTTTTATTAGGTAATAAATGATTTTGCTGTTTCATTTACCTTTGTTGTTACAGTACAATGACTGCGAGAGGAATACGGAGAGGGTAGAGAGAGCAAAAAGAAATGGCCAAGAGTTGACATGTAGTTGTAAAACTGAGGCAGCTTACAGGGAGTGCAGAATTATTAGGCAAATGAGTATTTTGTCCACATCATCCTCTTCATGTATGTTGTCTTACTCCAAGCTGTATAGGCTCGAAAGCCTACTACCAATTAAGCATATTAGGTGATGTGCATCTCTGTAATGAGAAGGGGTGTGGTCTAATGACATCAACACCCTATATCAGGTGTGCATAATTATTAGGCAACTTCCTTTCCTTTGGCAAAATGGGTCAAAAGAAGGACTTGACAGGCTCAGAAAAGTAAAAAATAGTGAGATATCTTGCAGAGGGATGCAGCAGTCTCAAAATTGCAAAGCTTCTGAAGCGTGATCATCGAACAATCAAGCGTTTCATTCAAAATAGTCAACAGGGTCGCAAGAAGTGTGTGGAAAAACCAAGGCGCAAAATAACTGCCCATGAACTGAGAAAAGTCAAGCGTGCAGCTGCCAAGATGTCACTTGCCACCAGTTTGGCCATATTTCAGAGCTGCAACATCACTGGAGTGCCCAAAAGCACAAGGTGTGCAATACTCAGAGACATGGCCAAGGTAAGAAAGGCTGAAAGACGACCACCACTGAACAAGACACACAAGCTGAAATGTCAAGACTGGGCCATGAAATATCTCAAGACTGATTTTTCTAAGGTAACCTGGTTAGTGGCTCTGGTCGCTCTTAGAGGTTGTTCTCCTCGTGGCTGCGTGCAGCGGGGCTGGAGGATGGTCTGTACTGGTGGACATAGGTTACTGGCCTGGTGGTCTGGCTGCCCCTGAGTGGATCCGGGGCAGGCGTGGAGGTTTGGGGTTCGGGGGTGCCTCGCCTCCGTGCTGGGGCTCTGGCTGGGCCTTGGGGGCTTCGGTCCTCGTCGGTGTGTCACCGAGGTTGTAAGCGGGTGGGTGCACGGGGGCTCAGCCCTGGCGCAGGGGGCCTCTTGTGCATCGGCCTAACTGGGGGGCTCTTCAACTGGCAGGGAGGTTGTTCCATCCTTGCAGGAGTCCACTCTGCAGGTGGGGGAGAGACATAGGAGAGGTGGAGAATAAACTTAACCTGGGTGTCTGTTGTCTTGTGTAGTCTGGGAGACGATTGAATGTTGGGGTGGGTACAGTTTCCTCTGCGGTGGGGTAGGGTGGGCTGCCCCAGGTCCTGTGGGGCTTGGCAGTGCTACCGTAGGCCCCGGTTTGGATGGACCTGGGCTCCCTTGCCTTGGTGGGTACCAGAGGACGGGGGTGCCTACTGGGGTCAGTGGGGGGGCTGGCCCTAGGGAGGGGCATCCTCCCCTCCCTCTTCCCGCTCCACCACACTCACGCACACAGGTAGGGCCTTGGGGTGCGGGTGTGTCACAAGGGTGCAGGGGAGACATCCCCCCCCCCCCCCTCTGTCCCCTTCTGGCCACCTGTGCCTCAATTTTATCTCACAACTTAGACATCCACATTACTTACACTCTCATAACATACATATATATATAGGGCCTTGAGGGTGAGCACGTTAACAGCGTCCAGTGGACGGTCTGTGTACTCAAACCTACCTGTGGCGCTGGTGCCCACCTCTCAATTTTAAATCCATGTAGACATTGAGGGTTCTCGGGAGGGGCCGTGCTAACACCTGCTGCTCTCTGGCAGCAGCACCATGCTCTCCCTTGTTTTAAATGCACTTTAGAACAACACGCAGCAACACTACACATGAGCGGGAGGAGGGAGGTATGGGGTCTTCACACACCCCCGTTCTCTGCTAGCCATTGGGGCGGGGGTGCTGGGAGGAGATGTTGGCTGTCCGATTGGCCTCCCTGCTGCTTCGGGGCCTGGGACGGTCTGCTTGCCTCCACCCCGGGGGGAAGGGTAACATCTCTTGGGTCTGGGTTCTGTTTCCCCCTCTGGGGGCGAGGGTACCTGGACCCGGGGTATAGAGTATGTTTGGGGAGTGTGATTGTGTGTACATGTCCATTTATGTCAATCCTTACGTTGGATGAGTGCTGAGTGTTTGTATATGGTAAAAAATGGTAAATGGCCTGTATTTATACAGCGCTTTACTAGTACCTATCTCCCCTCACCACACTCCCTGCCGGTGACTGATGCCCTCAGGGGTCGGTGCATTGGTGGTTCTTGGTGTCCGGGGCTGGGCACTCAGGTATGTACCAGCTCACTCCCGGTGGCTACCTGGCGGGGCCTGGCGCCTGTTGCTCGGTCAGGCCTTCTCCGGGGTGCGGGGGGCCTCTCGGGCCTCCGGCCTCTGGGCCTCCGGCTCGGTTCACTCTGGCACAGCTGGCTGCCGGCAGAGCCGGCGGGCATGCCGGTGCAGCCCCCTCTAGCTTCTGCTCGGTGGCTACTGGGTGACGCCTCGTCTGGGGATCCTCAGCCCTTCCCATTAGGGTGGCACGGATGCCCCTCCGGTGGTCGCACTCTGAGGCCTCTGGATGTCTGGGGCCTGGATCTCCTCCATGCCTGCTTCATGCCCTGGGGGACGGGCTATGGCTCGCTACATGCTCTTGCAGACCATTACATGTGGAAACCATTTAAATACAAGCGCGCCGATCCACACAGGTATGCACACGGGTGTTCACTGCTCGTAGACTTAAATTACACCTTTCTTGGCTGCTACTTCAAAGCACATTGTGCGCTGTCTGTCCTGCGTGCTGCACAACAACATTGAATATTTAGTATTTACTGTTGTCTACACTTAGCTAGATTAATGCGATGGTGTTGTGTTTAGTATGTTGCTTTGGTTTTTTTCTTTGCCTGTTTTCTATTCTTCTTCTCTCAACAGGTGATCCAGGAGATTTTTTTTTCTTCTCCCCCCCTTTCTCACTGTCCCTCTCCCTTTCTGTTTTTCTTTTCCTTCCTCTTTCTTTCTCCCTTTCCTATCCCTCACTCATTTCTGTCCCGTCTGTAACATCTGAAAATAAAATATAATAAATAATAAAAACAAAGGTCGATCAAATGGACCAATACAGCAATGCCACGATGATCCATTTGGCAAAGTAAATCCATTGGGTATCCTTGTTGGTCTTCAGACAACAATTCTGATGGCTAAAGAACCAAATGGGACAGGCAAAAAACAAAACAAAAAAAACAAAACAAACAAACATGATTTTCATGCAGGACAATGCTCCATCACACGTGTCCAAGTACTCCACAGCGTGGCTGGCAAGAAAGGGTATAAAAGAAGAAAAACTAATGACATGGCCACCTTGTTCACCTGATCTGAACCCCATTGAGAACCTGTGGTCCATCATCAAATGTGAGATTTACAAGGAGGGAAAACAGTACACCTCTCTGAACAGTGTCTGGGAGGCTGTGGTTGCTGCTGCACGCAATGTTGATGGTGAACAGATCAAGACACTGACAGAATCCATGGATGGCAGGCTTTTGAGTGTCCTTGCAAAGAAAGGTGGCTATATTGGTCGCTGATTTGTTTTTGTTTTGTTTTTGAATGTCAGAAATGTATATTTGTGAATGTGGAGATGTTATATTGGTTTCACTGGTAAAAATAAATAATTGAAATGGGTATATATTTGTCTTTTGTTAAGTTGCCTAATAATTATGCACAGTAATAGTCACCTGCACACACAGATATCCCCCTAAAATAACTAAAACTAAAAACAAACTAAAAACTACTTCCACAAACATTCAGCTTTGATATTAATGAGTTTTTTGGGTTCATTGAGAACATGGTTGTTGTTCAATAATAAAATTATTCCTCAAAAATACAACTTGCCTAATAATTCTGCACTCCCTGTATGTTCTGCTCATGTTTACTGATGATTTTATGTTCTGAATAGAACAGCTATGACATGAAACTCTGACTCCAGCCTGAAAAAATCTGCTGCCATTCAGAAGGCAAATGAGGAGCTGGGAGCGTGGCTCACTAAGGTGGACAAGTCCAGCCTGCCTGGAAGATTTAAAGCCTGGATCTACCAGCATTCCATTCTGCCCCAAATCCTGTGCCTCTGCTTGTCTATACAGTTCCAATAACTACTGTGAAGCGGCAGGGAGCATGGACAAGGTGGGAGAGCACCTTGCAGCGTAAGGTCACATGGGCAAACATCATGCGGGCAGACTTCCACCGGATCCATTTCCTAGTGCAGGCAGTATATGACACTCTGCCAAGCCCAGCAAACCTCCATCTGTGGGGGAAGAGCGAGCGACCCTTCTGTCCCTGGAAGAGGGACCCTAAAACACCTCCTTAGCAGCTGCCCAAAGGCCTTGGCCGATGGTCGGTATCGTTGGCAGCATGACAAGGTGCTCAGAGTAGTTGCTGAAAAGATTGACTCAGCAATCAGCACCAGCAAGCACCATCATGCTCCGAGGAGGGCAATCTCTTTCGTTAAGGCTGGAGAGAAACCCCAGGTGCGCCCACATTTAACAACCGGCCTCCTTAACACAGCCTCGGATTGGAAGCTACAGGCTGACCTGGCTAAACTGCTAAAGTTCCCACAGCACATTGCAAAAACATCCCTCCGGCCAGGCATGATCATTATTTCTGAGGCCTCAAAACAGCAGATCATGCTGGAACTCACAGTGTCCTGGGAAGCGCGGATTGAGGAGGCCAATGAAAAGAAATGCAATGTTTTCTCTTAATATTAAGTGGTGTTTTAATTTACTATTTTAACACAAAACCTATGTCCAAATTGACCCAAATTCTTCCAAGTTATCTATTAACTTACTAGCTATGGTTAATTGTATCTTTTAGATCTTATTTGGACAGATTAATATTATTGGATAATTTGCATATTTTAAAAAAAGATTTAATTTGTTGTGTGATTAATTCATAGATCTGACACTACTGAGTGACAGATTTTTAATCTTCCCCTTCAAAATGGGCACCATTAGAAAGAGTAGGCTGAGAGTAGGTGGAAATTATTTTAGCTTTAATCACATGGAATACAATTGCATGTGCCATAATACGCCCAATACATGATCAGAACATTTGTTTGTTTGTCTGTTTTTTTCTTCATCTTCAGATAACAACCTTTACCATGAAGTGAAAATCAAAGGTGAAATTATTTTTTCAGTAAAGCCTTTGCAACTTTGCTATGTTAAAAATATACCTAACTGCTAATTTATTTTGACTTCAAAAGAGCCACTCCTAAAGTTATACTTGGACAAAAATGCTATCAGGCCTGCAGGTGTGTACATAGATTGTACTGACTACATTGCACAGATACCTGCTAATAATGCCCATATGTCCTTTAAACAGTACAGAGTTTCTGAGAAACTGGAGCACAGACATCTCAGAAACCTGTTTCATGTGACTTTGCACATAGCATTCTGCTTAACTGCATATTTTACATAATTAAAATGAAAATTCTCACACAAAAACATTAGACACAACTGACAGAAGCAGTTCCAAAACCGAAAGCACCTAAACTGCTTTAAGTACTTCAGTAAATTTAGTTCCTGAAAGTCTACTTATGTGTCATCACTCATAAATAAAACTGTACTTTTGGCATTAATCCATCCAGTCTTCATGAGGATTTATTCTAGTCTATGTTGCTCTGGATGGAATGAGGTCAAAGTCTAAAATGGAAGCTGACTGTAACAAATAAAAGTTTAGCTTTATTTAATATTCAAGTTAATGTTCAAAGTTTATTTTTAAGTAAATTAGCTATTTCAAACACTAGTGTATTATTAATTCATTTTAGTTGATGATGATGATGGTTATTATTATTATTATTATTAACAATATTATTGTTATAAACAATTTGGCTTTTCACTCGTTTCACATGAAGTGATTTGTAGTAGCTGCCTTTGCTGTGTGCATCTTTGTGCCCACCATTTCCTGCAAGCAGGAATCACATGTGTATTCATTCATGAGCTTTGTTTCTGAGATGTTGTATAATCTCAGAAATTTTATTTGTATTCATGGCATTCTGAATATTAACAACCTGATGGAAATTGGCAACTATATTGAGACCTTTACGATGACATTCATAGAAAACACTGGTGACACCAGTGATAACTAGGCTTAAAGCTTTATAAAACAATAGTGGTTACGACGTCCTTTTGACATGGTGTAAGATGTGAAGATTCATATTTTTTTTTATGTGCTGCAGTGCTTTTTTTACCGTCCTCAAGCTGCTCTCCCAGTTAGGAGCTCAGTCTGAGGATAGTTCTCTTTTCTCCCCATGACCCTGATGTTGTTTAATTTCATTGTTATTCTTATCATTTTACCTCTCTCCAACCTGTCCTCCCAACGAGCCATGGATGTATGGTCGGAAGGGGTCCAACCTTCGCTGCACATGACAAAAAATGAAGTTCATTTATTATTGATGCACATTGTTTATTTCCTTAATTCTTTCCTGTATTGCTTGAACATGAAGAAAACTGTGACTTCATCTTATTAAATGACAATGAAAACTATTTGTGACTGTTTCTGCAGTTTTCCCTCTTGGAAGTTTCGGCCATTTTAAAATGATACATTGCTGGCTGGACTCTTTCATAGCCGCATTTGGTTTCCTTAACCAGGCCAAGTTGTTTAATATTTTAAGAGCTTGCTGTTCTAGTTCACAAAAAGTGCTTAAACCATGTACCTTCAGAAAAAAGTGTGCAGTTTTATTCCCAGTTGGTTTAAAAGCTGTGAAGCTGCCATTGTTTTTCCCACTCTCGTTTTAACCTTACAAATGTACGAATGTGTAGTGGTTAACGAGCTATATCATCAATGAAATGTTGAAATATCAGGCCAAACAACACGCACCATTCTCACGATGCTGTTCCTGCTTTTGTAACAAAGCTATTTGATGGTATTGAGATAACTGAAACCAAAGGTAAATACATTCAACATGGATATTTTAATCTTTTCTCATCACTTATAAAAGTTTCCATCTGAGATGCATTTCTTACAGATTTTAGGAAGTTTAGATTGTCATTTTACAGTAAGTCTATCTGACTTAAGTGTTTAAAACCATCTGCAAAGTTAAGCATCTTAGTGACACATCCATCCATCCATCTTCATCCGCTTTATCCGGGGCCGGGTCGCGGGGACAGCAGCCTAAGCAGAGAAGCCCAGACCTCCATCTCCCCAGCCACCTCCTCCAGCTTATCCGGGGGAACACCAAGGCATTCCCAGGCCAGCCGAGAGATATAATCTCTCCAGTGTGTCCTGGTTCTGCCCCGAGGCCTCCTCCTGCTGGGACATATCCGGAACACCTCACCCAGGGTGCATCCTTGTCAGATGCCCAAAACACCTCAGCTGGCTCCTTTCGATGTGGAGGAGCAGCGGCTCTACTCTGAGCCCCTCCCGGATGGCCGAACCTCTCACCCTATCTTTAAGGGAGAGGCCAGCCACCCTCCGGAGGAAGCTCATTTCCGCTGCTTGTATCGTTCTTTTGGTCACTACACAGAGCTATTGGCCATAGGTGAGGGTAGGGACGTAGATCGACCGGTAAATTGAGGGCTTCGCTTTTACACTCACCTCCCTCTTCACCAAGACGGACCGGTGCAGCGTCTGCATCACGGCAGCTGCAGCCCCAATCCGTCTGTCGATCTCCGACTCCCTTCTCCCATCACTCGTGAACAAGACCCCGAGATACTTGAACTCCTCCACTTGGGGCAGGAACTCATCCCCGACTCGGAGTGGGCACTCCACCCTTTTCCGGCTGAGAACCATGGCCTCAGATTTGAAGGTGCTGATCCTCATTCCCGCTGCTTCACACTCGGCTGCGAACCGTTCCAGTGCGCGCTGGAGGCCTTCACCCGATGAAGCCAACTGAACCACATCATGTGCAAAAAGCAGAGATGAGATTCTGAGGCCACTGAAGTGAAAGCCCTCTGCCACTTGTGATTGTGATCCCCCCTGTAGTTGGAACACACCCTCTGGTCCTCCTTCTTAAAGATGGGGACCACCACCCCAGTCTGCCAGTCCAGGGGTACTGCCCCTGATCTCCACGTAACATTGTAGAGGCGTGTCAACCAGGACAGCCCCACAACGTCCAGAGCCTTCAGGAACTCGGGGCGGACCTCATCAACAGCAGGGGCTCTGCCACCAAGGAGTTGTTTAACTTACTCAATGGCCTCGCCTGCGGAAATTGGCGGGTTATTCCCCTCATCTCCAGACTCTGCTTCCTCCTCAGAAGACGAAGTATTCCTTCCACCGCCTGACAATTTTCTCAGTCAAAGTCAGCAGCGCTCCGCCAGCACTATACACAGTGCAAGTAGAGCACCGCTGTCCCCTCCTGAGACGCCTGACGGTTTGCTAGCACCAACCACCTTGCGGCCGCAGCTCAATGCAGCAGCTTCGGCATCTTAGTGACACATCACAGTCTTATTCAAAAAGTTCAGCTTAAAAACTAAAATTTAAACATAAAACATTTAAAAGTTCTAAAATGACAGCAATTAACATAAATGGAAAGAAAACAAATGCTTGTATGTAAATGTGTAAAAAAACTAATTTTTAAAAAAGTCGAGATCTGCTTGTGCGCTATATATTCTTGAAATATAAGAAAAGGCACAAAGATAAAACCATAAATGTATATTTTCAGAAATATAAATAACATGCTGTTAAGTGTGTTTGATTGACCATCATCCAAAATTAAGACAGTTAAAAAAGACCTCATTATGAGTAAGTAGCCTGTGTGCTGGTTTGTGGTGTTAAATGTCATTGCTTTCTTGACGTTGGCTCTGTGTAATCCAATACAAAAGGGTAGCAATATGTTTCAGATGAGAAAAAGTATTCATAGAAACACTGTGGGGTACCTTTTTATGCCATTGAGACTCAATTTGAGACTACTGTGTGGTTAGCAAGTTTTTTAACTGACCTCCCTGTCCATTGTTCACCAGTGATGCTAAGTTTCAGTCATTGAGCAAAGGTACGATTTATAAGGTTGGGAAACCTGAAGTCAGCTGAGGCTGAAGAGGTCAAATGGGACATACTTATCGCATGTTAGATCATGACATGTGGAGAAGATGGCGCCGGTGCGTGTGGCTTGCCGTCTATCACTGCCAGTGTTATGTTTGTTTGTTTTGATTTTATTGACTATTGTAATAAATGCCAACTCTCTCTTGGTGTATGATCGCCTAACCCTACTCGATCTCGGACCTTCTGCCAAAGGCTGGGCAAAGTGGAACCAAACTGGACATAAAACTTTGCCCCCGCTAATATCGGAGATCCCGGCTCACCTGTGCCGTGTTCCAGATCCACCACTCCGGCATAAGTGCCGTCGCCGGGGTCGAAGGGCTGGCTTCCTGGTGAAGGTGAAAGCTTCTTTAAGGTATTCTCTTAAGCCCTTATCCAGAAAACAAGGAGCGGTGCCAAACTTCTGTTTCTCTTGGCAATCGTTGGAACCTGTTGGTACCTGGCTGGTACCTGTCATCGGCCCGGATGGGATGTTCCAGTCCCGAAAACTCTGCTATCCTCGCCCCCGCCAGCGTGGTGTGAATCTGCGGAACCTGCCGCCTCTGTGTCGGGCTTCTAGGACGGCTAGCGACGGGAATCCGCCGCTTACCGCCAGGATTGGCCTGGTAAATGCTAGGTCCCTACCGAACAAAACGTTTATCCTGAAGGATTTTTTCACATCCCGAGGACTGGATTTTCTCTGTGTGTGCGAGACGTGGCTGAGCGCCGGTGAGTGTAGCATCTTCTCAGATCTTCTACCTGGCGATTGCTGCTATTTTAATTCCCCATGTATGTTGGGCCGAGGAGGAGGAATAGCTACGATCTTTAAATGTCATTTTAAATGTAAGCAGCTATCAACCCCGTCGTTTACCAGCTTTGAACTGTCTGTGTTTGAGCTGGGCTGCTCTCACACAGTGTTGTGTGCGGTGGTTTATCGGCCTCCAAAATGCAATAAGGATTTTGTGAGTGATTTTGCTGACTTCTTGGCTGAATTCATGCCAAAATATGATCGTGTTCTTATTGTTGGGGATTTTAATATTCAAGTGTGTTGTCCTGATATGCCCATGGCGAAGGGCTTTTTAAACCTTATTGATTCGTTTAATCTGGTGCAATGTGTGACAGGTCCCACACATGAACGTGGACACACACTTGATCTTGTTTTATCTCATGGCTTTTCTGTTTTTAACATAGAGATTTGTGATGCTGTGTTTTCTGACCACAGTCCTGTGATGTTTGAAGTTCCTCTTGCCTGTGCCTCAGTTAAACCTCGCGCTGCTGCTCAGCTCTGTCGTGTTTTTAACTCCTCCACTGCTGAGCACTTTTCAAGAGTCTTTGACCAGATCTGTAAGATCCCGGATTTTTTATGCAGCCAGACTGAGGAACTGAGCTCATGGTTTTATTCCACCTGTCGGACTGCTTTGGACACTGTGGCTCCATTAAAAACCAGACTGCCTAAAAGTAAATCTGAGCCCTGGCTGAACGACATGACTCGAGCTGTCAGACACGACTGTCGTCGAGCTGAGCGCAAGTGGAAAAAGGACAAACTACAAGTGTCATTCCAGATGCTGTAAAAGATGCCAAAAGAAAACACTTATCTGACATTATTTTGTCAAACTGCCACAACCCACGTGTTTTATTTAAAACTATTAACTCTGTTCTTAGTGCACCATATACTGACTGTATCGAGCCCTCATCAGAAGACTGTGAAAATTTTTTACACTTTTTTATTGAGAAGGTCTCCTCCACAAGGGCTCAAATCTATCCTTGTGCTCATGACCTCTCAGTCTCTGTTTCCTGCTCTGCTGTCTTTGACAGGTTTGAGCCTGTGACTCTGTCCTTTTTAAAGGAGACTGTTGGTCATCTTAAGCCTGCAGGGTCTCCAAATAATGCTGTCCCTCCTCGACTTTTAAAAGAGGTGTTACCTACAGTTGGTCCTTTGGTTCTTGAGCTGGTAAACCATAGTCTGATGTCAGGTGTTGTCCCTAAAGATTTTAAACATGCAGTAGTCAAACCCCTGATTAAAAAACCTGCTCTTGATCCTACGGTTCTTGCAAATTACAGGCCTATCTCCAAACTACCTTTTATTTCCAAAATTCTTCAAAAGGTAGTTTACAGCCAAATAATGGCCTTCCTGGAAAAGCAAAATGTGTTAGAGGTTTTCCAATCTGGTTTTAAACCCTTTCATAGCACTGAATCAGCCCTTTTAAAAGTTTTTAATGACATATTTTTAGCGACTGATGCTGGGGACTGTGTTGTTCTTGTGCTTTTAGATTTGACAGCTGCATTTGATACCGTGGATCATGCCATTTTATTCTCTCGTTTGGAGCACTGGGTGGGCATTAGGGGCACAGCACTGGAGTGGTTCAGGTCCTACTTGGCGGGGCGAACTTTTTGTGTCGTCCTCGGCTCCCCTCTTGTGTGGTGTCCTACAGGGCTCAGTTCTAGACCCCCTCCTCTTCTCTTTATATCTGCTTCCTCTTGGTTCTGTACTGAGAAAGCATGCACGGCATTGCTTTCCACTTTTATGCTGATGACTGTCAGATCTATGTCCCTCTAAAGAAAAAAGGCAGATACTTTACACAGCCATTACTTCAGTGTCTCGATGACATTAAGGCTTGGATGTCTGTTAACTTTTTAAAATTCAATGATAAAAAGACAGAGGTGATGGTTTTTGGTAGCTCCACTGAGACCCCCAATGTGTATGTAGATTCCCTGGCCAACCCGTTCTCACTCCCAAAGCGTAACATTTTACGCTAGGTGACAAATCGTCACCATATTACGTTTTCGGCTACCCACCACGTTCCTAAATGACGACCTCGGAAAAAGACGAAATATGAGAACCGTCTGGACTGAACCTACACATGTTCGCTCTTTTTCTTCAAATCGCTTAGAAACACGCTATTTAACATCATTAAAGTCCTGGTTAAGGTCAGGAATAAGGTTATGGTCAGGGCTAGGGATAAGGTTAGGTTTAGGGCTGGAATACAGGGCTGGAACGTCTATTACCGCGGGAGCGTCATTGCACTGGATTCCAGCCATAACCCGCCGCGTACCCTAAGAACGCCGAAGGTCTCCTTTCGCGTTCCTCAGGAACGCCGCGGGACGAGACAAAACGTCGACATGTTACGCCTCGGGAGTGAGAACGCTCTGTCCTCCTCTGAATCATAGAGATGTTCAGTGGCAAACTTCAAATGAGCCCTTACATGTATGTTCTTGAGCAGGGGGCCCTTGCGGGTGACTATGGTCACAGCTGCTTTGAGATCATTGATAAATTCTTCCCGAGTAATGTAAGCCAGTGTTCCACACTGTTCTCATTCCACACTGATCTCACTTTTCTCATTATCATTGAAGCTCCACGAGGTGAGATTATGCGTGGTGCTCCAGGCTGAGGGAGATTGGCAGTTATATTATGGTTCATCTATTTGCGAATAATCACGCCAACTGTTGTCACCTTTTCACCCAGCTAAACGCGATGGTCTTGGAGCCCATTCCAGCCTTGTGTATGTCCACAATCTTGTCCTGGAAAGCTCTTTGGTCTTGGCCATGGTGCAAAGTTTGGAATATGGATAGACTGAGTGCGTCTATGGACAGATGTCTTTTATACAGGTAACAAGTTGAGAAGGCTTCCAATGTCAGCTCATTACCTGTATAAAAGACACCAGATATCTTGCTGATTGATAGGGGATCGAAAAAGTACTTCACTCATGAAAATGAAAATTAATTAATAACTTTTTTAAATGATTTTTTTTTAAATTTTTTTGGTTTTTGTTCAGTCTCTCACTATTCAAATAAACCTACCATTGAACTTATAGACTGAACATTTCTTTGTTAGTGGCCAAACATGATAATTTTTCCCTGACTGTATAAACAGCCATACATAGACATGAAGTAGGTGCATATTAAATACAGGCCCGTTTAACCAACTCATGCTGACTCCCTTTTACAAAACTGGCACAAATGTCTCAGACAGTTGAGACATTTCACAGGAAGTCAGGCGAAAAGCAGAAATGCACACTGTATTTTTAGATTTTTCTGCTTTTTTACGCAGAGGTTTCACTTTCTGTCCATAATGAGGTTAAATGTTTTTGACAATGTCAATCCATTAGTATGAAAACAAATTGACACTATATATAAAATAAGCCTTTTTTTCCTTTTTACAATTTGAAGTGAAAAGTTCAAGTGAAAATGTTTTTTCTGAGTATAACAATATTTTAGCAAATAATTTTGTTTCACATCTGCATATAAGAACTTAAGCTAGACAAAAGGTTTTATAGGCTATTGACTATTTTAATTAGTGCCAAGAAGGTTATGTTTTTTGTAGCATATGTGTGCATGTTCATGCATGCACGTCATTCTGTCTGTAAACAAAATAGCTCAAAACTTTTAAAATTAATTCCAATAAAACTTTGCAGGGATGTAAAGTTGGGTCATGCCAATGATCCATTAAAATTTGGCTTACATTCATCAAGGTCTTGAAGGTCAACTTAATGATTGATCTGTCAAAAACTGACAAAAAGCCTTATAAATGGGATTCTTACAAGTGTGGTGTGCAATGTCAACACATAGAATGTACTATTAAGATAAATACCTTTATTAGATAGATACCTTTATTAGTCCCACAAGGGGAAACTTCATGTTAAGGCTGCCGACCTATTGCACACAATGGTGGCGCCATCTTACCCTCCGACCATACATACATTACACAAAAACATCACATGGGGAAGACAGGTCAGAGAGGTATAACAGAAGATTTACAATATGATGTCGTGTTTGACCTCTGACCTCTACTTCAAGATCAATAGATTAATCTGAAAGTCAAAGTGATATTAATGATATATAGAGCTATTTTAAACATATGCTTCTTATTGCCTGTGTTGTATATAGGCATATAGGGAATGCTGTTTAAGATTCTCATTATCACAGGGGAACACCCAGGCGTTTCCAGCGAAGGTGAGAAGTCTTGTTATGCTGCTGAAGTTGTGGCTGAGGTGTGAGTTGAAGATCTCACAGACAGGGGTCTCTGCCAGTATCCTCCTGTGCCACCTCAGCAAAACAGGTGGTTATCTATTGACAGCTCAGCTCCTCTCTTCACCAGAGTGTCCAAAACATAAAGCCTTGAATCTGATGATACAATTGCAAAATCGATCATTGACATGCAGCCTAGGGTGTTCTGGTGCTACTTGCTCTTATGGACATCCATATGTTCAAACATGGTGTTCATTATGGATAGACTGTGATTTGCACAGAAGTCCAATAACAGAACACTTGAGTTCAAATCATGCAGGCCTCACAGTCATACTCCTCAGGGTCTGACTGTCATTACCCACATAAGCACTGAAGTCTACCAGAAGGATGACTGTTGGGTCTGGGCTTCCACAGGCCCCGCTGGTTTAGAAACTTATTCTCGTTAACAACAAAAACAAGATGAACATCTTTTACTTGCTAGCAAGGGAGGCCCCGGTCGGTTTCTCAGAAAAGCACTCTGAATCCAACCACAGACTGACCCCACCATAGGCCTCCGCTTGTCACCTTTTATTGAAAACAGTTACAGTACACACAAGCACCTCCCATTGTAAAACCCCTCCAATGGTTACAAAAGACAAGGCACTATGTATGTATGTGTGTGCACGTGTAAGCACGTATGTGCATGTGTATGCATGTGCAAGAGTGTGTGTGTGTGTGTGTGTGTGTATGTATGTGAGTATGTGTGTTTGTGTTTGGGGGTGCGTTTGTGTGACCTCCTGCCCACAAAAGGATCATAAATGCAGGAAGTTTACTAAGCAACAAACAGAATCTTTAGATAGGATGTGCCTAATAAAACACTTCAGCCTCCCCCACCAACAAACTGGCTGGAGAGGTGGTCAGAGACAAAGGAATGTCTTTGATCCTGCTGCTTGAACTAAGACTTACAAATTTAAGTAACACAATGACATTTAACAATTTGACTCCAACAATGACTGAGTCACAAGATAGAGTTCCCTCAAACACCCCTCGGAGTGACACCAAGAAGAGTACTCAGAACTGTCATTTGGGGCATAAGTACACAGGACAGTAAGGACCTGTTCTCTGGCCTGAAGGTGCAGGGAAAAATAAACATGTGCAAGCTCCACCATACAGTATAGACAGCAGGCATACAATTATTGCCATCCCAGCCCACCTCCTCTCATCAAGGGAAACTCCAGACTCAAAAAGAATTCAAGCCCTCTCCAGAAGACTGGCTCCAGATCCAAAGTCACGCATTAAGATGAGCCCAACTATATCTAGCTGGTATCTCTAAACCTCCTGCACTAGCTCAAAGTACTTCCCTACCAGAGAGATGACGTCCATGTCCAAATCACCACCCTTGATATACAGGGATTGGTCTGCCAAAGCCTTTGGCTTTAGTCTTTCCAACACACATTGCAGGAAGTGGACCTATCCGGTCTTTAAGTGATGACGTGATGAATCCTGCTATCAGGCCCAAACTACTCTGCGTTTAATAAGGCTGTTTTGTATTTAACATGTTTTAATGCTTTGTATCTTGTTCTATTTAATCTCAACAAGCCCCTAAAAACAGTCAGTGATCACTGTTGGCCTCTGTGGGTTTTTATTGCCGCTAATCATTTTAAAACTCAGTTTTTAAAACCTTACAATGTAACTACAGCTCAGCCCATGTGGCAGTATATTAATGACTAACCTTGTATTGTGGATGGGTTATCTCATTTGTTCTCCTGACTGAAGTTTGGTCCGTTTACAGCATTTTGCCATGTGATTGCATTTGTCCCTAACGTTTGGGAACCCTCATGTTAACTTTTATAGAGTGGAAAAAAGTTAGCATTCATTTTCCAGCTTCACTGTTTATATTATGCTAACATAGTTGTGTCGCTAGCGATCACGTAGCACATCATTATATACCAGCTAGCCAACCTTCAGTGACCCTACAAATGTCACTGCTGTTTGCTTTCCTGTCTTCATTTATGTTGGAAGTGATAGCAGAGCTGTACGTCTTAATTTGTTTTGGAAATCCCCAAATCAGAACATGGTATATTATATACCATACCATACCATATTATATATGGAAACTAGCAAGCTAACTCCCTGATAACTTCTAACACCATTAAATTTCATAAATTTGGTTTTCATGGATGCCTGGATGTTAAACTGAATTGTTACACCTGATAGAGCAGCAGCGGTGATCATTTTATTACAGATGAAAAGATTTAGACAGTTTTTAACTCTCAGTGATGCCACTGTGATCATGTGACTTAAGGACCTGCAGCGGAGTTTGGGCCCAGGCACAGCTAATGACGTCAGACTTAAACACCGGATAGGAGGCCGAGACTATATCTGCTCTGTGGACTGCAGCCTGCCAGACACCATGGGCTAAGGCCCAGCCACAAGGTAATCTTCATTCAACCCATATGGAAAAGAAGTAGTAAAAACATATATGATTTATATATGATTTATTCATGAAAGTGGCCACTTTCATGAGTAAATCATATATAAATCATATAAGGCTTACATGATTTACTCATGAAAGTGGCCACTTTCTCATTACTTTCATATATTTTTTTAGTAAGTATACAAAACATACAAGTTTCATTGTATAATTTTTCAAGGGATCTTATATGTGTTTTCACTCTTGTATGCTTTTCATACAAGTTTCATACAAGACAGATAAAAACTTTATAAGATTTATATATATCGTTTCCATATGGGAAGCACCCTCCCTAGGCCTGTTTCCTTAGTGTTTCTGTGACAAGGGTCGTCTGATTTCTTCTTTGTCTGGTTCCTCACCCACAGCCAAATTGCCTACCAGTGGGCAAAAGCCCCCTGAAAACATTTACACTGTCAGCTTTCTTCCTGTTTTTACTTGTGATTGCAATGATTTCATCTGGTTGCCCAGAAACTAATAGATTATTCAATCTTTTTAGTATATGTAATCTTGTTTTTAATTGTGCTTTAACAGTCACATCAATTTTAAATAGTTTACCAAAGTGTTGTGTGTCACATATAACAGACAGTGATATCAGTATTCTAACTCCTCCTACATTAGAGTTCCTCTAAATGAGTGTCTTAAGTTTGAGCATTCACTCTGTGCATTCTGCATTTTAGTTTCAACAACTCCTTCAGCACTTTCAGAAGAAGTAACAGCTCATTTGAGTAGTCACACTGAAACAGAAAAAAATCACACTTAAGTTTATTTTTTTCATGGGAGTAACACAATGGACTGGATCATCAGTGCTATGCTGTTCTTGTCAGGCAAGTTTGTGCCTTCTCATTTTGTCTTTCAAAATTGTGGCAACATTTTTCACCCCAAAAAAGATTTTTTGGAGTACTGGTAATACAAATTAGAAGTGAAACTATATCTTCTAGACATACTTTGCTAGTGGCAATTTACTTATTTCTTATTTGAATTTCATCCTCTGTAAACAAAGCTACCTGCAGAAATGTGTGTTTGAAACCATAATGACCACAGTAAGGCTGTCCTGACAAAAGGTTGACAGCATGTTATAATGATGAGCAATATTTTTTTATTACATTTATATTTCTCACTGTAAATGTTTCACTGTTGAACAATGTAAGATGCAAGAAGCCAGGAACAATGCAAAGTTAGCACCATATTATATGATTATTTAGAGAAAGATGTGTCAGGTCATGCCCAAAAAAGTGTAATTTTGTTTGCTGGTAACTGAAATGACAGTCCCTTTTGATTTTTTCTGTATCCTAATCATGTGACAAAGTATTTGCTACTCTGTATTGTTTGAATATCCCAAAAAATCACAGTTTGCTGATTTTAATTTAAATTTTGGATTTGTAGAGTTGTAATACAAACCTCAGACATTTTCTGTGTTAAGCGTGTGTGTGTGTGTGTGATATAAACTGATGAATCTGACATAGTTGAGGAGGACAGGATGTATGTGCACAATGGCGTGATTGTCCATTCAGTTCCTTTTTTTCAGTACTGTAAAAGGGCAAATGTATACACTATTATAATGATCAGTTTTCATACTGTGTACGTATGTATGTGCATCATACTGTTTAAATACCTAATAATTAGTTTGAGCGATCTCGTTCTTTCGGTCACTACCCACACTTCGTGACCACAGGTGAGGGAAGGGGTGTAATTCGACCGGTAAATTGGGAGCTTCGCTTTTACGCTCAGCTCTCTCTTCACCACAACAGACTGGTACAGCGTCCACATGACTGCAGTTTCAGCACCAATCAATCTGTCGATCTCCGGCTCCCTTCTCCCATCACTCGTGAACAAGACCCCGAGATACATAAACTCCTCCACATGGGGCAGGAACTCATCCCTAACCTGGAGTGGGCACTCCACCCTTTTCCGTCCGAGAACCGTGGCCTCAGATTTGGAGGTGCTGATCCTCATTCCTGCTGCTTCACACTCGGCTGCAAACTGTTCCATTGTGAGCTGGAGGCCTTCACCCGATGAAGCCAACAGAACCACATCACCTGCAAAAAGCAGAGATGAGATTCTGTGGCCACCAAAGTGAAAGCCCTACGCCACTTGGCTGCACCTAGAAATCCTGTTTATAAAAGTTATTAACAGAATTGGTGACAAAGGGCAGCCCTGGCAGAGCCGATCACCCACCGGCAATGAGTCCGACCTATTGCCGGCTATGCAAATCAAGCTCTTGCAACGGCTGTATAGGGATCGAATGGCCCGTAGCAATGGGCCAGACATCTCATACTCCCGCAGCACCTCCCACAGGACACCGCGAGGGACACGGTCGAATGCCTTCTCCAAGTCCACAAAACACATGTAGACTGGTCGAGCAAACTCACATTCACCCTCAAGTATCCTCGAGAGGATAAAGAGCTGATCCAGTGTTCCGTGACCAGGATAAAAACCGCATTGTTCCTCCTGTATTCGAGGTACGACTAACAGACGGACTCTCCTTCCAGCACCCTGGCATAGACTTTCCCAGGGAGGCTGAGGAGTGTGATCCCCCTGTAATTAATTTAGTAATTAAAGAAACACAGAAGGCTGAGCTGTTGAAATAAATCACATTATCATTCCATAATAAGCTTTAATAATGTTTTTCTTTCTTTAATTATCAGTGTTAAATGCTGCACTTAGTTTCAATATTGATCCCGTGGCTTGGAAGACCCTGAGGAACTCTGCTGCTGGTTTTGGCTACCAGGTGGTTCAAAGACAATCCGAGTAAGCCAGAGCATAGATATGTTTAATATGGGTTTACAATTGCCTGCTTATAACATTCACCACTAATGCTTAACAGCTGGAGGTTTTTCACTGCACTTTGCTCACCAAAATGTTTTCTAATGTCTGGATTTCTCTCCTTAGTTTGCTTGTCAGTGCCCCACTTGAACAGTATTCACAAAACAGAAAGGGGAGAATATACAGGTGTACCATCTCTGGTGAAAACTGCCTAAATATACAATTTCGAGGTAGGTAGTTTCTTGATGTTTTACAACAATATCCTGAAACTCTGACAGTATCTTTCAAGTATTGAGATCTTGGAATATGACATTAATTAGATTAATTTGCAGATAAGGTGGATTTCTAGAGAAAAAAACTGAAATGTGCAAGTTTGTAATGCATTGTTAAGCATTTGCCATTTCATGATATAACAAAACACTTAATTGAATGTATTTGTTTGTTTAATTAATTCTTGCTAAAAGTTATTTATTTTTTGTTGATTTTCAGACACAGTAATAGTGAACTTTGATTAGTGTATTTTGCATTCTTTCCCTTTGTAATGTGGTACGAAAAGTGGCAGTCATTTAAATAAAATGTATTTTCTAGTGACCCCAACATTTATTTTATGAGTGTTTTAATATATACTCAATGCTTTAAATACAGAGCCAGATTTTGCTATCAACATGTCTCTTGGTTTGACAATGAAAAGTGATCCTGGAACCCAAAATGCTGTGGTGAGTTGGTGAACTGCAGACGTGTCACACTGGAATGGAAGAATAATCAGCATGCTTGATTCATCATAATTTGATCTTTTCTCTTTTGAGGCATGCGGTCCAACTATTCCAAAGGACTGCAAAAGTATCACCATGTACAGTGGAGTGTGCTTTCAAATAAACCGTTCCAATAGATTTGAGCGTCCCATACCACCTTCTGTCAAAGGTAACAGGATACTAAGTTTGTGAAAACAAACTCAAAATAATAATAGAATCTATAAATACTTATGTCACTGCACATTCACACAATTAATCGCTGTGACCCAATAACCTAATACATTTTAAACAGTCTGAAGCTCATTTATTGCAGTTATTGTGCTTTTTTAAATATTTTTTTAAATTAGTTTTAATTATGCTTTGAATTTTCAATTCAGTTTCATTTTACCCCCCAGAGTCACTTTAATAGGTTGAGATTAGTTTTCATTGCTTTAAGTAGTAATTTTTTGACTTTTTAATTATTTTTAATTATTAGGATTTTAGCTTGGGTAAGATTTAAGAGTTTCAGAAATCATATTACAACACAAACATAATTTATGAAGGCAGTTGACTCCCAGTTATGTAAACATCCCAAGTCACAAATAAGCGTGCACCAAAGATTCAAATGGCAAATGGGACCAAAGTGTGAATCTTCCTAACAAAGAAAGGCCACTTAAAGTTGCTCAACACTACATTTCGTACCCATCTTTTTGGCAGAATGCCCGCTGCAAGCAGACATTGCCTTTCTGTTGGATGGTTCAGGGAGTGTATATAGCGAAGATTTTCAAACAATGAAGACCTTTGTGAAAAATCTGGTTCGATCTTTTCTCTCAAGTGATACAAAGGTGAGGAACAGACATTAAATATTAAATATTTCTTTATTTCCATAATTGATGGAATGATTGATTTTCTGTACTTTTTTCTTTTCAAGTTTTCTGTTTCCCAGTTCTCTACTTCATCAAAGGTCCATTACTATTTTGATAATTTTTTCTCATCTGGATCATGGGAATCTAACATTGATAGAATAAAACAACTAGACCAAGCAACTTACACAGCTGAAGCCATCAAACATGTTGTGTAAGTGCTGCCATGATGTTACACATCTTTCACAGTTAATGAAGTATGTCAGAGGTTAGAGATAACTTGTAGAGCTTTATTTTTTTTTTAAAAAAATCATAATTCTTTGTTATATTAGCGAAAATACTGTAAAAGAAGGCATCATGATTTTTATGTAAGCAGTTCTCTTCAACATCTAAAAGATGCACTGTAAAGAAAGATGAACTGAAACTGTTTTCTTCATTCATCAGCCAAAATGTTTTTACACCACAAAGAGGATCCAGATCAAATGCAAAGAAGGTGCTGATAGTTATTACTGATGGAGAATCTCATGACTCACATCGCTTACCATATGTAGCAAGGCTAGCTGAGAGTAAAAAGATTGTTCGATTTGCTATTGGGGTAAGTACCTGCTCAGTTTTACACTGTACCAGTTTCTTCAAAAGGTTAATCCTTTCAATGACCCTGTAAAGTTAACCTAATTTTCTGACACTAATGAAATGAGGCACCATTCTTCATGAGGAGGACTGTGTGGGTGCTAGTAAAGTAAAAGCTGTGTGTGTGTTTCTAGGTGGGGAATGCATTTAATAAACCTGCAGCAGAACAGGAGCTGAAAACCATTGCATCGTCTCCGTCAGACAAACACGTATTTCAAGTTAGGGACTTCAACGCCCTTGAAATAATAAGACAGAATTTACAGGACAAAATTTTCTCTATCGAAGGTACAAACATTAAAAAATGTTACAACTTTGTTAAAATTTCTGTAAACATCCCAGCTATAAAAATTAAAGCAACTGAAGCCACCTGCAGTAAAGGCCTGAGAGATGTTCACCTTTTTTTATCTCTTTACATTAGTGTGTTAAACAACACATAAATGACATATTTTTAATAAAGAGCAAGTGATTGTCTAGAATCAGTCCTTCAGGTCGTGAACAAATTGAAATTACACAGTCTGTCCTTTAAGTTCTTTTTTTATTATTTTCATGTTACAGGATCACAAACCAGTGGAGAGTCACTGAAAATGGAAATGTCTCAAGAGGGATTCAGTGCAGTTTATGTGCCTGAGGTAATTTAAAACACTTTAAACTCAGACAGTCAAGTGATAAAAAGAAAGAAAAACCAAACAAAACTCCAAATTTAAATGCACTGTATAAAACATTCACACATTTATTTTTCTGTACATTTCTGTCTGCACTGTAGGGAATTCAGATGTCTATTGTTGGTGCAAACCAGTGGAAGGGAGGCTACGTGCAATACACAACAGGAGGCCAGAAGGTGAAAACATATGAGGACGTGTCTTTGGAGCCTGACAGCTATCTTGGTAACAACTAACACATAAACATGTGATCATGTAGTATATACATAGCTGTGCTGTAATTCTTTCCCCCAATCAGTTTGGAAAATAGACAACATATAAAGGATGAGTAAGGATTCCAAAGGCTGAGGAAGAGTATGCTTTAATTAGGTGTTTAATGTTAGTCATGTTGTTTTTGATTGTGCTTTATGTCACATAAAATATGAAATACCACAAATGACAACATTTCAAGAAAAAAACATCTTCCATGCACCTTAAATATTAATGAAAATATTTATAAATTCTCTATATGACTATATTTGACTATTTTTTACTTTTTTAACTGAAGACTGCTTGACTATTAAATTCTAGGTTACTCCATGGCAATTGCTAAATCCTGGAGTGGCTCAGTGACAGTTGTTGGTGCTCCAAGATATAAACACAGAGGAGTTGTTTTTGCTGTTAACAGAGATAGCTTTAGAAATCAAAAGATTGAGCCCTTTCCATGGCAGGTACGTATGTACAGTATAAAGTGATAGACCTGAATGACAATGTAAAATATATTTAGACTATATATAAACAAAACTGTACTATTTTCATTTATCTGATTATTTTCATCAATAATGTGTTTCTTACACAGTATCAGACTGGTGAATATTTCGGGGCAGAGGTGTGTGCCATGGACATAAATAATGATGACATCACTGAGCTAATCTTCATATCAGCCCCAATGTACATGGAGCCTGATAGAGAGGGAAGAGTTTATGTTTGCAGATTAACTGGTTTGGTAAATCACAGTTTTATCTACTGCAGTTAAATTAATCGGTTTATTTGTCAACTTTCTTAATGTTCATATAATATTCACTCTCGTCATTTTAGTTTGTGGAGTGTAATTTTGATGATCCGTTAATACTAAGAGGACGTGCAGCTGTCAAGGGAAGGTTCGGCTCTTCTCTTGCTGTGCTGCCTGATCTAAACTCAGATGGATTCAGGGATTTGGCAGTTGGAGCACCTTTGGAGAATAATGGTGAAGGCAGCATCTACATATTTAATGGCGAAGGAGGAGGAAGAATCAGTCCTACCTACTCACAGGTACACAACATCAAAGAACTCACGAGGATGACTAAACTAATCTGTAATGTAAAGTCATTTTCTGCAGTTTGAATATCAAATATTTTCATGTACACAGAGAATTACTGGTTCTGAGGTCCAGTCAGGACTGAAGTTCTTTGGCCTGTCAATCAGTCAATCATCTTTTGACCAGAGTGGTGATGGACTGCCTGACTTAGCGGTGGGCTCAAAGGGCAAAGTTGTTTTATTGAGGTAAGTCCAAGACAGTCCAATCATGCATTATTACTGTCCATGTTTAATTCTATTAACTATTTCTGTTAAATAAAAGAAATGAATGCCCCACTGGTTAAAAGTTTAGAATGAATTCCATGAATAATTTTTTTTAATTATTACAATAATTTATGACATTTCTAGACACTTTGATATAAACTATTAGATAAAAACAAATGATGCATGATCAAAAACCTTTAAGCAGTAGTGGTTTGTAAAAAATGCAGTGTGGTATTTTCCTGTGATGTTCATTTCTAGATCAAGACCCATAGTAATGGTGAAAGCTGAGGTGTCATTCAACCCAAACCAAATCCCTACTCAGAATGAAGGCTGTTCAAAACCATTGGAGAACACAGCTACAGTCTGCTTCACCATGAGTAGAGTGTCTGCAGTCCACACAGGTTCATCATTCTACTCTACATCATTCAACAACAAAGCCACTGCCCATCATTTGTAGCATTGAATCCAAACTGTGTTTTATTCCAGCTCAAGCAGTGATTAATTATACTATAACACTGGATGCCACACGTAAACCTCCAAACAACCGAGCTTATGCCAGTGGGAAACAACAAGAACAATCTGGATCAGTCATTGTGGTCTTAAGAAGACGACAGTGTTCAACTCTAAAGTTACTTATTGAGGTAAAAATCGAATAATATCAGGAAAAACAACAAACAAACAAAAAAAAACCAATGCAAACAATCAAAGTTCAGTTCAGAGAGTCCTACAACACTGAATACAAACCAAATTGCTCTTTTTTTGCAGGCCTGTCCAGAAGATGCTCTTAGTTCTCTTTCCAATGAACTCAAATTCATGTTTAATGGTTTGTCCATCAACAGAAATCCCAGACCAAGTCTTTCCTCACAGGCTCAAACAACAACCATTTATCCTGTAAGTAATATTTAAACACAGTGTATTAACAAACAATTGGGCCAAGAAAACAATTTAAGTCTTTCCCTCGTATTAATTAATTAATTAAATTATTGACATGAAATTGACCATTAAACTCAGTTAAAGTGTCAGTTCTAAGTGATCCAGGCCACTGAACGTCTTTTTAGTTCCAGAAAAAATTTCTGTCATCCAAAAGGATTTACAGCATCTGATGGGGAAAACAAAGACTAAAGGCCTTTACAAACTGAACATGTAAAATCCATGCAAACATTTTGTGCATTAAAACATTTTTCGAAATCACTCATTCTTAATGTAGATGTTCACGGCGACCTTTTGTTGGACAAATTTGCAGCTTTTATTTTATTTTAAATCAAGCTCAATATCTTGGGCGTAAATACAAAGATGTAACAAACAGTTGTTTTTTTGAATACAAATGTTCTGCAAAAAACACATTCCTTTTTTATAATGCGCTCCCTATATAATGGCCTTAAGAGTGAAACAAAGTTTGAAACAAAGAGTGGGTCAAGGTGTTATTCCTGTAAGAGTCACTAGCCCACCAGCTATCATGTGAGCTAAGGCAGCGGTCCCCAACCTTTCTTGCGCCACGGACCAGTTAATGTGTGACAATATTTTCACGGACCGGCCTTTAAGGTGTCGCGGATGAAAAGAACAAAGTAAACAAAGTAGTCCAACATCCCAAGATTAGCTGGATTTAAGCAGACTTCAAAGAATTATAATAAGAATAAGTGATCAGCTGTTGTATTTCCAGCTCTCTATGTCCACCATGGAGCACAGTAAAAGGCTTTAATGTTTAAGTAATCATTTTATTTCTCTTCCGCCACCAGAAAGAAAATTACTATTGGATATTAATGTATGGCTAATTGTACTACCAGTCAAAGACTAATGCAGTAGTAACAAAAAGCAATTAAAAAAAGAGCTCAAAATACACAATTCTTAACTTAGAATGACAGCTTGTGTCTGAGATCAAAGTTGTCCAGAAGTGGATCAAGAATATTATCAGAAATTGTTTTCTTCCCTGCAAAAAACCTCCACGAGATGGTAGAATGAAAAAATTGGTTGTTGGATTTCCCCATACAATGTGCTAATTGGAATAAGTCATTCATCATTTAAATATGTTTTCCAAAATGTTCTCTTCCACAGTTAGGGTTTGACATCAACTGTGGCACTGACAACAAATGTGTTGATAACCTTAAAGTGGATTTTACGTTCACCAGGTGAGGCTCATGTATAGAGCTTTGTTTTGCTTGTGCTTGTATTCCTTTTCCTTTATTCTCATCCTCCTTAATACTCTGACAGATCCTCAGAGGTTAAAGTGGGCATTGATGAGCTTTTGGATGTCACAGTCACAGTGGAGAACAGAGGAGAAAACTCCTACAACAGTCGTGTTATTCTCACGTACCCAGCTGGACTCTCCTACAGGAAGTTCACCATTCAGCAGGTAAGGCATCAGGATCAAGTCTGTATAAGTTCATCACTGATCTGCTGCTCTTCCAATACATCCAGCAGTAATTTTATTTTTTATAACAAAGGGAAGAATTGGGTGCAACTCTTTGGACAGTGAAGATGGTTTATCACGAGGAAGGACAGACTGCACTATCCACAAACCAATTTTCAAGAACAAAACTAAGGTGTTTTTGCTTAGAATATCTTTCTCTCACTTCTTTATAGTTTTGTTTACAGCAAAAAGAGATGACGCAATTTGATATGTCTCCTCCATTCAATTAAGGCTTCCTTCATTGTCTCCTATGGGATTGACACCAACAGTCAGCTTGAGAGGAAGCTCTTTGTCACTGCAAATGCCACCAGGTACTGTTCCTTTGGTATATTTTTGTATAGTCCCACAGATAAAATATGAATCATTTCACTTCTTCATTTCAGTGGAAATCAGGAGCATGCCACTACAAATGAACTCTATAAAAATAAATCGATTGATGTGAGATATAGCATTTTTATGACATTTGAAAGGTATGGGTTCTTCCACTTGAAATAAAAAGCATCGTTTAGAAATTAACAAATGTTGTATTACATGGTATTTATTTAATTTTTTAAATATGTCTGTTTAGCTCTCTCAGCTACAACAATTTCACATTTGGGAGGAGTGATTTGCAGAAACCAGTCCAGCAATCAATTAAGGTCAAAATATAAGTTCTGTATAAATCTATATATGTGTATTTATATGTTCTGTATAATCTAAATCTAATTGTATTGCTTGGTTGTCCTTTTCTTTATCAGATTACAAATGATATCAGAGCACTTAATTTCACTGTGGTGATCAGGGTTCCAGTGAAGCTTGGTAAAAAAGACATTTGGGTGAATTTGATCAGTCTACAGGTATTGTGCAAAAGTCTTGAGTCACCCATCATTTCTAAATGGATGAATGGATGTGGTATAATTGGGACAAAACCAAGCATACCTGAATTAAATGTATTTCAGATTGCAGACTGTCAGAGAGGAATTGACGAAGAACCACCTGTCAAAACTTTTGTTTCTCAGATCAGAAAAAATAAGGTGGTTGTAAGTATACCTCTGCACTTGAGCTTTTGAAATTCAACCTCTTTTAGATTTTAACATTCACCTCACCTATCTCAAATTCAGCTATCACAGTTTTTGTTGGATTCAGTCTTGTTTAAATCATTCTCAGGACTGCTCTGTAGCCAAGTGCAGAGTGTTCAAGTGCAACACTTTCATGGGAATACGGGAGAGTAGGATGTATGAAATCTCTGCCAACCTCAGTTCAGGATGGATAGAGCAGGTAATGGATGGGTAGTTTATGTTAAATTAATGTGTTTTGGATTGTTTGCTAAATGTTTAGATACATAACTATTTACCTGTTAAATCAAACAGTATCTAATTTAGGGTCAACTCGCGATGTATTTTTTTCCCTTAGATTGGGCTTCAGTCTGCCAAATTCCTCTTGACCAGCACTGCCAGTCTGGAGTATGACAAAAACCAGTACATCTACTTTTCAGCAGGGTCTGACAACAATCCTCCTGTTCACAAGGTGATTATACAATATTTTCTTTTGTTTGGCATATTAAGAGCTTTAATTTTATTCACATTCTGTCACTTCATCTGTCAGATTGAGGCAGAAGTAGAAGTGTATCCTAAGCTGAATTTCACCAAAGCGATCATTGGAGGATCCCTGGGAGGGTTGGCTTTTCTAGCTTTACTCACCGCTAGCCTGTATAAGGTGAAAGACTCTTTTTATACTTTTTTCAATTAAAAGTTTACAAGTTTTTTTTTTCTCATTTTTTGTCAGCTTGGTTACATTTTTATTGGAACTCTAATATATGATTGCTGTATTTTATGTGCTTTTTCATTCACTTCTAGGCTGGATTTTTCAAGAGTAAATACAAACAGATGATAATTGAAATGACAGAAGATGATCCAGGGACGGCTGCAGGTGCACCCTCAGCAGAGTAACAAAGATGACATTTGTAGCTGTACATCTAATCTGAATGACAGATGTAGACCATCCTGATAATTTCAGGGGTGAACATGGTGTGTAGAAATGTCCATGCTACCACATTTGATTAATTAAATAGACAACAGCTTGCTGTGTCTCAAATCACTCCCTTGCCTAGTCATTTGCTATGATCTGTAACAAAGGTTCCTACCTGGTCGTCAGGATCCTCAAGACTCGGGACCATAAAACTGGAGCACCTATTGTAAATAAGAAACCACCACTAGATATTTGTCTTAAGAGGATATATTTATGTAGATTTTCAAGCCTGTAAGTCCAGCAAGAAAGATTGGGCCTTTAAAATCAAATCTAACCTTTATTTTAATGGTCTGTGTATTTTATTTATATCTTTGTTATTAGTTAATTAATGAGCTGACAATGAAATGTCTTTCCACATCTAAATGAATCCAGTGTACTGGATAAGATGTCATCTCAGACATAAAGCAGTATTCATTTTATATCATGCAAAACAAAGAGGAGCAGATTCTTTAGCAGCCTGAACTTCAAGATGTGGAAAAAGACAATCTCCTTTTTCCAGCTTTACCCTACCCTACAGCACCACCTGTCCTCGCCGGTGTCTACTTTCACAGTATTAGTTAACTCTTTGAAATCTTCTATGTATCTCCATGATTTTGACTGTAAACATAATTTAACTTTATGTAATTTCTAAAGACTGGTAAGTCAAACAGAACTATGACACTCTGGCATGTATTTTTAGCACTATTTCAATATTTAGTGAGAGGGCAAAAGCAGATAAAACTTTAGAGGTAAAAATGAAAGACAGGTTTTTCCAGTCAGTGTGATGTAAGAGTGTTCCCTGCTTTGATTTGTAGGGAAACTTATTAATTAATCAGAAATTTAAAGAAATACAAATGTTTAAAAGTAACATGACCGTGTGACCTTTGAATACGAGAGTGACTATTTAAAACAATGACTTTTTAATCTGACCTCAAACTTGTTTATTGTATGTATGTATCTGTCTGTATCGGATGAGGATTTTGTCATCATTTCAAATCCAAGACTATATTTTTTAGCTCTTTCATCAGAAATGTTGGTAGCATTTTAAGAATGAAAGACTCCACTTTCTCTACAACAAGACAGTTCATAATGTTTTAACGGTGCGTTCACACCGAACGCAATAGACGCGACCAAAAAGCGCCAGAGGCCCCTAGCTGGTCGCGTGCACATTCGCACCTCGAAGCGGGTCCAAAGAGAACTAGTGGCGCTTTAAAATGTGCAATTTTCACGCCTGTGAAGCGGAAATGTGGGAGGAAGTAGTGCCAGACGGTATGTTTGCAAGATGGCAGCTGTCGATCTAGCATTTGAAGAGAGCGTCTCTAGAGCAGCAGTGTAAACTTAAGGACGCTTTACACATAAGTCATTACAAAAATTTATTTGAAATAAAATTAAGATACTCAAACAGAAAAACATTAAACATAAATATAAAAGGACCCAGCTTAAATTGGAAAAGCTTCAGGGAGAATGAGGAGAAAAATAAGAACATTGTTTCTGCCCTGGAGAGCCTGCCTCATCAGAAAACTACTGATTGATAGAATGAATGGCTTCGGCTGGACCTGCCTCTTTGAAATAGGTCAGAGCATCACATCACCAGGCTCCTGATTGGATGTTGCAGGCTGGAGTTCAGATTTTTCCAACTCCAGCGGTAGACGCGATAAGCGCAAATGCACAAAATGCACCACATAAACTGCAGCACGTGTTTTACTTCAAGCTTCAAACTTGTCAGTCGCACTACTTGGTTGCGCGAATCAGGCAGAAAAGCGTTTTCGCGATGCAAATGTGCTTCTGAAGTTTCGCGCGACCCCCAGTCGTGCTTCATTGCGCTCCTCCATTGACTTCACATGTAAACCTGAAGCTCTGGTAGCGTCTATCGTCTCTCCATGTCCTGATAGTCCTATATCATCCACTATAATCCAGAGCCATACACTATCACTGCATTCTACACTACAGCTCAAAAGTTTGAAGTGAATTAGAAACATCTTATTTTCTAAAAATGCTGAAATTTATTTCATATTTTTAAAATTAATAAGAAATATGAATGTTTAAAAGTAACATTTATCATAAATGATGAATGAGTTTCAAAGGAATATCTGCAGAGACCCATTTTCAGCAATAATATTTGCTGTGTTTCAGTGGTACATTGTGTTAAGTAACTGTCAGTTTGTAAACTTAAATCCCAACTAGTCATGCAAGTCATGCACACATTTTTACATTTTTCCACATTATCGTATTATCACAAATAAATGTTCAGTGATAGACTCACAAATGAACCATTTTATATGATTAATTTACATTGGCATTTTGGTCTTTTTCCCAGTTATTACAGAGAGCCAGGTCTTAGCTGTCTTATATGTATATTATATGTATTTTTCATCTATTGTATTTACCAACATCAAGTAATCACAGGCAAAGAAAGACCGCACCATGGCATGTTTAAATAAGGAAAGTTTATTGATCAAATTTATTTTTAAACAAATACATATGATAATTTTTTCACCGCCCAAAAATACATGTTCAAAGCAACACAACGGTGGCCCACAAAATTGTGAACTCTGCAGAGTGGGCAAGCATAATAAAGCGGTTCATTTTATTTGTGGATTCAAGCTGCACTTCATATTTTTGGCCACCAGATGTCACCATGTACCTGCTTCCATTGTGGACCACTACTACTTCCATTGCAAAGACACACCTTTAATCACAGAAAATGAACGTAAATCTATGAAATTCAGTATATATGCTTAAAAGCATTTAACTTGTGGAAAAAGCTGTAATTTGTTAAAACTGTCACTGATAGTTAGTGATGTGTGATACCACTGATTTCCTTTCCGATCCGATACCAAGTAAAATTCAGGGTGGTATCGACGATACTGATCCGATACTTTGTGCAAAAACGTATTTTATTTATTGTATCTCAAATTATAGCATCATAATGATTACAGGACAACAGATTACTTGTTCTTATCACTTAATAATGCAGAGTTCATCATATAGAAATAAAAAAACTGAAGTTGTGCGCTATTTGAACACCTTGCCTGCCTGCAGCACTAAAGGACTCAGTGAGAGGCGTCTGTCTCGCCCTAGCAGCACCTGTCCCTCAACATACGCTCATCATATTCTGTGATATGATTTACTCTGAGGTGTTTGACAATGTTAGTGGTGTGGCTACAACACCTCCCTTTTTTGCCACATGTATCGCAAACCATCTCAGCTGTTTGTGGAGGTAAAATACGTCCGCACATGACTCCAATTACGCTCAGCCATTGTTGTGAGTGCGCACGCCAAGGGGCTGCGAGACATTTATGCAGCCGTATTTCGCACATGACTATGAAAGGCGGAAGAGGAAGTAGTTCCTTCGAATGTAGACAATCTGAATGATATAGTTACTTTCCACTGTGTTCATGTTAATGGTAAACTACAAATTTACCCTAAATTACTAAAATATCGATATTTTAATGTGAGAATCGATTCTAGAACATAAATGACTGGTATCGGAGGAATCGATCCGCACATCACTACTGATAATGTGAATGGCTTTGCTCACAAATAAACAAAATATGCAATATTTAGCCCTGAGTTATCTAAAACAACAACAACAAAAAAATAACATTATTTTATCATTTTTTGGCAGCACGGTGGCACGGTGGTTAGCACTGTTGCCGCACAACAGTGTTTGCGTGGGTTCCCTCCGGGTACTCCGGCTTCCTCCCACCGTCTGAAGACATGCATCTTGTGGGGATAGGTTAATTGGATAATCCAAATTGTCACTAGGTGTGAATGTGCAAATGAAAGTGAGTGCGAATGGTTGTCTGTCCCTGTGTGTTGGCCCTGCGACAGACTGGCGACCTGTTTAGGGTGTACCCCGCCTCTCGCCCTATGACAGCTGGGATAGGCTCCAGCGCCCCCCGCCACCCTGAAAAGGATAAGCGGAAGCGAATGGATGGATGGATTATCAATGTTTATTATAATAAGTATGTAATTAGAATTACATTTCAATTTTGCTCTTACACGATTTATACAATTTTTAAGTAGACAACAGCTTCAGAATGCACAAAGAAGACATATTCCTGTATAATTTGTTTAGAGAAACATACCATCACACTCCAAAATATAAAAAAAAAAAAGATTTTTAAACTTCATTAGAAATATTCACATGAATAATTTTCTTCATATCGACCTGAGCATCATAACTACATTAAGTAAATATGAATGGGTGTTAATAAAGATTTTTGGCATCTGTTGGTAATTTGTAATAATGAACTACACCAACCACCCACAAGAGCAAATCATGACAACAGGAACAAGGAGATAATGAGGACAGCAAAAAAAATCAATAAGGAAACTGAGAAATCAGGTGAACTTCCTGTTAAAAGTGTTGCAACAGATGGTGTTTCATCAATAATCTCCTTTAAGAATGACCCAAATCTTGAGATTTTGGTAAAGACATCAACATCTCCATGGCTCAGTCTACTTTCACAGACTGTTACAACAGCAACCTGGAACCATGATGACTCTGACTTGCACAGCAATGGGCTGCCCTGACCTCCCTGTGGATATAAAACAGGATTCATGATCAGTGATCAACAAACACCAAGCCTGAAAGTATCAGTCCAAGCACATTTAGGATACAATTATAAATATTGTTTTTACCTCTTGAAGGTCCATGGTGTGAGTACAAATTTGATCTGAATCAAAAAGATTGCCACAACTTGCAACTTGAGTTTTCATGTTTTGAAGAACAGCACCTGTAGGAGTCATATTTGCAAATGCAACCAAAGATATTCAGACACTGCAATTATTTAAAACAGCAAACCCTTACCTCTGCTGTTGTTCTTGTTTTCCCAGCCTGTCACCAAACACTGACTACCAATGGGGAAAGACTTTGAATCACTAATGTCCAAACACACAGGCTGGATATAATTGTTGAAACTGACTGATTCAAACAGCTCCAATAGTGCAATATTGGAGCCAGTCATTTTGCTCACTGTAATGTTCAAAACACCCAAAGATGTCTCAAACTCTTCAGAACCATTTATGAGTCTAAGACCAAGAAACACATTCCATTCACTGGCATTTGGACTGGTGCTGTCAGGAGGATTGAAGACACAATTAAAAGACAAATCTCAAACAGCTCATATTTTAAAATTAAAAATTATAAATGCTGTTTGTGTACTTACGTAGAGAAGCATTGTGCAGTTGTGAGTATAACGTTGTCAGATATTAAGCTTCCTCCACATTTGTGTACTCCATTTTGGTGAAGACTTACCATCCAGGGCCAAGTTCCTTCGGGTACAGTGCTCTTGTCTCCTCCTGTGTGACTGTTCACGAGGGTGTTGCCACAAACTGACACTGAAAGAAGAAACAAAAAATGAAAAAAGCAAATGCTTTAGGTTCAAGGCTGGACTACTGTAATTCATTGTGATCAGGATGTCCAAAAAATCTCGGAAAAGCCTTCAGTTAATCCAAAATGCTGCAACAAGAGTACTGACAGGGATTAGAGACAGAGCATATTTCTCCTATATTTGCTTCCCTTCATTGGCTCCACCATTAAATCCAGAATTGAATTCAAAATCCTTCTCCTCACATGTAAGGTGTTGAATAATCAGGCGCTATCTTGTCTTAATGACCTTATGGTACTGTATCACAGCATTAGAGTGCTTCGTGCAGGCTTACTTGTCGTTCCTAGCCTATTTTAAAGTAGAATGAGAAGCACAGCTCTCAGCTGTGAGGCCCCTCTTCTGTTGAACCAGCTTCCAATTTGGATTTGGGAGACAGACACTATCTCTACTTTTAAGATTAGGCTTAAAACTTTTCTTTTGATAAAGCAAACACTTAGGGCTGGATCAGATGACCCTCCTCCCCTCACCCCAACCGGTCGTGTTCCTCCCTGAGTCTGTTTCTGCTCCAGGTTTCTTCCTGTTAAAAGGGAGTTTTTCCTTCCCACTGACCACAGGTCTTGCTCATAGGGGGTCATATGATTGTTGGGGTTTTCTCTATTTTCTATTATTGTAAGGTCTTCACCTTACAATATAGAGCACCTTGAAGCACCTGTTGTTGTGATTTGGTGCTGTATAATAACACTGAATTGAATTACACATACAGAAAATTTGAAAACATTATATACTTATCCATATTCATTTATTGGTACTGAAAAACTGGAACCTGAGACTTACTTGAGGGTCTTGTTAGAAGACCAGGACAGGTGTAGCTGCTGTCAGGGTCCAGCCCGCTGGAGATGAACTGCACAAATCCTGGCCTATTAGAGCGAATGCGGGACTTGATCCAGGACTGGTAACGGGACACTCTGGAGTAGACTCCTGGCAGATTGGGCTGAGCACAACCAAAACCAAAACTTACAATTCCAGACTGGACCCAAACAGAGCCCTGTTTACTCACCATTGGACCTCCGGAGTCTCCCTGTAGAGATAAAGAGGACACATCTGAGAATCTTTGAAACACCTGATTATGTAACCAAATGAGCTGATGAAGCCTACCTGACATGAGTCTTTGCCTCCTGCCAGAACACCAGCACAGATCATGTTGTCTGTGACTGTGCCCACTCCATTCAGGCAGTTACACTGTCTGTTTCCCACAACTGGCACCTCCACTTCTTGCAGCGTTTGAGGGAAGGGTAAGGCCACTGATGGGAAGAAAGATGAGGAGCTGTTTACACACAAACCAATGAACCACAGAACACATGAACACTGAAACACCAACAACAGCCTCACCTCCCTCCTTGACTGCACCCCAGCCAGTCACCCAGCTATCAGTGCCATTGTTGAACACACTGCCACTCGCTGCCAGGCACACAGGTCTGATGTAGTCAGTGAATCTGACTGGTGAGGAGAGTCTGAGCAGAGCGATGTCGTTGTTGTTGGTCATACTGTCATAGTTTGGGTGCAAAATGATTTTGACAACATTTCTGGACACCTTATTTGGATTTGCACCCCGCAGGCTCTGAAGACCAAGAGAAACCGTCCACCCAGAAGGACTTGAACTAAAGTTAAAAAAAAGAAAAAGAAAATATAGAAGTTTTGATGAAAAAACAAAACAAAACATTGAACTGTAAACATTTGTATTGTATTTGTATTTATGCATGAGCCAGTATTTTAACATTTATGTTGATGAAATGTTTCAGGAATGTTGGCAGTTTCGGTATTCCCATTCTGACATTTGCCTTCCTTGACAAATATTAGTCAAAGCCCAGTGTTCTGCGATACTGCAGATTTGGTATCAATCTGATATCAAATAAATACAGGGCCAATACCAATGTCAGTACGTTTAACCTATATAGGCAGCTTTCTTAGATTCAAGTTTCTTGGTGTGCACATCTCAGAAGATCTCTCCTGCTCAAAGAACACAGCATCACTGGTCAGTAAAGCCTAACAACAACTCTACTTCCCCACATACTGAGGAGTGCAAGAGCTTCAACCCCCATTATGAGCGCCTTCAACAAAGGCACTGTTAAGAGTATCCTCACCAGTTGCATTACTGTATCTAATGGCTCCTGATTGGGTCCTGCCAGAAAAAGCTATATTGAGTAGTGAGAGTAATAGAGAGGATTGTGAGTGATTCATTTCCCTCCCTCCAGGACATCTATTGCACTCACCTCACCCAAAAACTCCTCTGCATTACAGATAACTGGTAAATGGCCTGCATTTGTATAGTGCTTTTCTAGTCCATAGGACCCCAAAGCGCTTTACACTACATTCAGTCATCCACCCATTCACACACAGGCGATAGCAAGCTACATTGTAGCCACAGCTGCCCTGGGGCGCACTGACAGAGGCGAGGCTGCCGGACACAGGCGCCACCGGGCCCTCTGACCACCACCAGTAGGCAAACACGGGGTTAGTATCTTGCCCAAGGATATTTGGCATGCAGCCAGGATGCAGCCTGGGATCGAACCACCGACCGTCTGATTAGTGGCTGACCTGCTCTGCCACCTGAGCTACAGCCACCCCACCCCATAACTCCACTCATCTGTCAAACAGCTTTTCCAGTTTTCTGCTATCGGGAAGGGGACTAATGAGCCTCTGCCCTGGAACCAGCAGGCTGAAAGACATCACCTTTGCTATTCACTGATTCCCCCACCCCACCTGCACTTGAACTTGTGCCCACAAACACAAAGTATCGATCGCATCGCGTTAGTATCGATTTGATATCAATGTCAGAGTTGATATCAGTACTATTGATATTTGGATCGATCTGCACACCTCTACCCTGTTCTAGCTGGATCAGTTTAGGCATAAAGATTAAACAGACGTTTGTGTTACACACCGAAAGAAGCAGTGAGCAGCAGACATCACCCACTCTTTGTTGATGAGGGAACCGCCACAAAAATGTTTACCAAATATCTGCACGCTGACCTGCCACGGCCAGTATCCAGGTGGAGCATCTTCACCTCCTACTATCCTGCTGCTGTGTGGAGCAGTGCCACATACTGAAACAAAGATCAGCAGGATCAAACTTCAGAAGCAACATAAATCATTGTGAAATATGGAAAACATTTTTTTCCTTGTTTGTAGTTGTATCGCTGATGAAATGAATTGTAATGTCAAAAACATAGATAATTAAATGAAAAATATAACTTTTATGAATTTTTTTTTTTTTTTTACTCAGAGAAACTCTTATTTTTACCTACCATCAAGCTGAGCATTTGATTCTGGAAAGAAACACAACAGGATCAGTGATGTTCAAGAGAGGAAATCCTGACTTTATATTTGCATACAGTTATGTTACATGCAAATGTTGGTCTGACTTACCTGCAGACAGGAGGCTCACCAAAGCCAATAAATGAATCCACTTCCTTAACACCATTGTGTAACTGCACAGTTCTCGCGTGTCCCTCTTTTTATACTTGTGAGCCAGCTGTCAGTGAGTGGCAAATATATAAACCGTGTGTCACGTTTATATTTGCTCCTCCCACGTGCACACCCCACAGCCAGAACACTGAAACATTTCCTTCTTCCTTTAATTTCTGGCACAAAGACTACAGAACTCCAGTGATTTTTTTAATGTCCAGAGCTTAAAGACCAGAGTGCACTTTAAAAAAAAATTATGTGATTTTTTTTATGTCATTTTCCATGACAGACTTCTGCCCTTTTCACAGTTCAGTCATTCTTGCTACATTAATATTAATTTCAAAGTCAATGAAAAACCTACCCGTGGACTTCTCACTTTTAAGATTGGGATGAAAGGCAGCACGGTGGCACGGTGGTTAGCACTGTTGCCGTACAGCAAGAAGGTCCTGAGTTCAATTCCAACACCAGGCCGGGGTCTTTCTGTGTGGAGTTTGCATGTTCTCCCCGTGTTTGCGTGGGTTCCCTCCGGGTACTCCGGCTTCCTCCCACTGTCCAAAGACATGCAGCTTGTGGGGATAGGTTAATTGTAAAATCCAAATTGTCACTAGGTGTGAATGTGCGAATGAATGTGAGTGCGAATGGTTGTCTGTCCCTGTGTGTTGGCCCTGCGACAGACTGGCGACCTGTCCAGGGTGTACCCTGCCTCTCGCCCTATGACAGCTGGGATAGGCTCCAGCGCCCCCCGCGACCCTGAAAAGGATAAGCGGAAGCGAATGGATTGATGGATGGATGAAATTCTGTACACGTGCCAGTTGTCATTGATGTGTCAGTTGTGTGTTTCGGCACCATGATTTACTATTTAGACATAAAATTATATTTTAATTACAAAATAGTTACTGGTGCTGTCAAGTGTCTTAATGACTAGCTAGTATCATGTTGCCATGATTTGACAACTATTCGCACTGTATTTGGAAACCATTATGACTCATTCCCTTTACACCCTAAAACTAAAATTGTTTATTGTCAATTTTTTTTCCTTGTCATGAATCATTCCATACTTCATGGGTAAAAAACAGGAACATGTAATCTTTAAATGTTTGTAAAGTATTCAGACTATTTAAAAAATCACCTTAAATTAAGTCACTGATATACTAAAACTACCTGAAATCAAAGATTTATACAGATGAAGTCATGTTAATTTATTTTGTAAGATAACCAAGCCATATGGAGGTGAAGAACAAATTACAAACCATGAGACCAAAGCTGCTGTCTGCAGAGCTCTGTAGACAGCAATAATAAAACAAACTTTTCTGATGAGGAATGCAATTAAATAACTGCACAGTTTACTTAAAATTTAATTTAGAACTTGTAAATAGCAAAACTTCACAGAATTATTAATTATGTATTTAATGTCATTTAAAGAAACTATACTATTATCATTATTGCATATTTTATAAAACAAAAATCTAGACATTTCTGTGATACAACTTGAAACTTTTATCCTGAGTAAACTGATTTACAATGTCAGTAAAACACTTGCAAAAACATCCCTCTGGGTTCTGTATGGAGGCCTGTCTGTAGGTTGCAGGTTAAGCAATTCAACTGAATATCTATAAGAAATTTTAGAACGATGTGTTAGATGAGAGAATATCTTTTGGAATACATGTCATCACTGCAGTAGAGCTTTAGAGAATTGGAAAATTAGTACTTTTAGTAAACTCTCTAATTAAACATGTTGACATATGTCATTGATAGAAATAAATAAGGATTAATATTAATATCTTTAGAGTACAACTCATCACTAATATGTTATCTGACAAAGATGGCATGCACAATAAACAAAACTACACATTCATCCAAGAGTTCATGTTGCACCTATTACTTTTATTATTGAATAAAACGAATAATATCTTCTGTCTGCATGTCCAGATATGCTTTTTGACTTTTTCATGACATTTTAGAACAACTGAGCATACTGTTTACTTTGTTAATATTTTTCTAGCTGGTTCTTGTTTAACTTCTGTTAACATTCCTGCTTGGAGAATAAGTAAAGTAGTTTGGTATTCATTCAGGTCAAAGCTGACTGACTCCACGGTCAATCGAGCTATCTAGTCAGCTGTTATAAACTGCCATCTTTTGAAACCTGGCCTAGGATGACACGGCAACATTATTTTAAATGACAATTTAAAGAGACAGTGATTTAAATTCTATAAAATTTAACACACTGAAAAGATATGCAGACAGTAAATGTTTAATATGAAGCTTTGGCTTACAGTAAGTTGGAGAAGAAAGATCTGTGTTCTCATATCTGACAGCATAATAATGTGTTTTATCAGTTCTCAGCTAAATCAAGAAACAGAAACAATTAAATGTCAGAAACTGAGGTGTTTGTTTCATAATTATTCCATTCAATAACAGTAAAATTATCGGTAGATTTTCACAGTTTACCATATTAATTTCCTTTGATTGTGTGCAAGTGATGTGTTGTATGAGGGAGGTGAGGGGAGGGAGGGCTGGTACATGTAAGAGTGAAAAGTAGAGGACTGCTCCCTGAAGCAGAGAACAAGCAAACAACTGGCTCTTTAGGCACTCCCATTCAGTAGTAGTGTTCATCTGCACACTTTTCACACCTTGGCTCATGTGATTAGGTAGAGGATCACCAGCGGGTCCTTTTGTCCCTCTTTGGGAGGAAACTCCCACTGGGTTTAAATCTGACACTCTCCACCATTTGACCCTTAGAACTGAAGAAGCTTCTCGGATGAGAGGCGATTCACAGAAGTATATCACAGATCACAGAACTACATCAGGGTGTCTCATGCAGCACTTTCAGTGGGGTTGCATAGTTTATTTGACTCCTGATACCTGGCATCTTTTAGCTTTCACCAGCTCATCAATATCAGGCTTCACATCCTGAGCGGCAGCTAACTTCAGGATGTGATTCAAGTGCCTGTGCGTGAGCCTTGAGCGCAGTTTTGTTTTATTTATGCTCATTACAGAGAAAACTTGCTCACAAAGATACGTGGTTCCGAATATGCACAACAGTTTTGCAGCGAGGGCTGTCAAGTTGGGGTAACCTGGCAAGAGATTCTGATAGAATGTGTTCAAGCCAGCTGCGGCAAATTTGCCCTTCAAATCCGAGTCACACTGCAAGTCTATTATTTCAAGTTGGATACTGACGGGGATTCACGGTGAATGGTGAGCAAAAAACTTTGAAGTCTTTCTCCAGTTCACCAAAAATCTGAAATCGTTGCTCAAACTCTAGTAACAGTCCCGTTACTTTATCTTTAAACCGCTTCATATCTGCCACACTTTGGATCGTGCACACATTTTTCAGACAGGGGAAGTGGGCTGCATCACCACCAGCGAGCTGCATCTCCCACAATAACAGCTTCAACTTGAAAGAACGTATGCTGTCATAATACTGCGTGACAACTTTGTTGCCTCCTTGCAGCTGTTTGTTCAAGTTATTCAGGTGCTCTGTAACATCCACCATAAATGCAAGGTCCTGCATCCATTCTGCGGAATGAAATTCTAACAGTGGTTTGCCCTTTTCTTCCATAAACTGTTCAATTTCTTCTCGTAAATCAAAGAAACGCCTCAGCACAGCACCTCGGCTCAACCATCTTACCTCAGTGTGGTATGGCAGGCCATAGATGTGGTCTTTCTCTCTGAGAAGACTGTCAAACTGACGGTGATTGAGGCTTCTGGATCGGATGAAATTAACAGTTTGGATGACCACCTTCATGACGTTATCCATTTTCAGTGACTTGCAACACAAAGCCTCCTGGTGCAAAATACAGTGAAAAGTCCAAAAATCACGTCCTCCATTTGCAGATTGCACTTTATCTCTGAACTTTTTTACAACGCCTGCTTTCTTCCCGATCATTGAGGGCGCACCATCTGTAGCCAGGCTGACAGCGCGGGATCAGTCCACTCCGACCCTGTCCAGCGCGCCGATGAGTGCGGTGAAAATATCAGCTGTATCTGTACCAACTCCACGAACTCCTCGGTGACAGTCAATGTGTCATCAACTCTGCGGATGAAAATTGCCAGTTGTGCAACATCTGTAATGTCCGTGCCTTCATCAATTGCAACTGAAAACACAATAAATGACTTCAACTGGCTGTCCAAATCCGCTGAAAGATCAGAAATCCTGTCGGCAACTGTGTTTCTTGTCAGGCTGATATTTGCAAAGGCCTGGCGCTTTTCAGGGCACACAATCTCTAATGCCTTCATCATACATGTTTATATACAGGAGAAGTGTATCCTGAACCAAATTTCACCAAGGAAATCATTGGTGGAGAGTTTGCTTTTCTGGTTTTACTCACAACATGCCTACATAAGGTGAAATAGTCTGCATATATACAGTTGTGAAAAAGTGTTCACCCCTTTCTTGATTTCCTGTTTTTGTATGTTTGCCACACTTAAATGTTTCAGATCATCAAACAAATTTAAATATTAGACAAAGATAACACATATAAACACAAATTGCAGTTTATAAATGAAGGTGTTTATTATTAAAGGGAAAAAATCCAAACCTGTGTGTTAAACTGACCTGAAAGACTTGCTGTGGTAAATGAACTAAGTTTCTTGAAAAAGAATGTCTGGTTATCTGTTTTGGACCTCAAGCTGAAGCAGATTTGAGTTCTGCAGCAGGACAATGATTCAAAACACGCCAACAAGTTGACGTCTTAATGGCTTAAGAGAAACAAAAAGGACTTTGGAGTGGCCTAGTCAAAGTCCACCAAAGGGAATTGGATTTAATCTGAGGAAATTTTCTGAAGAAGTTTTTCAATCTGAGTTAAGATTGGCTAAGGTTGGCCAATAATCTAGGTCCTGAGCTGTGGTGCATGTGAGCCATGGCCAAGCATTGCAAGAGCAAGGGAACCTTTTAGCTGTTGTAACATAAAGGAACTTAAATGAAATTAAGGTTGTTCGTGAATCACAAATGTGTTTATAATTCCAGGGACATGTTAACTGTCTACTTTTGGCATATTAAACACAATGAAGCTCTGGTGGCTTGTTGAGTTTTGTGGGTTTTGTTGTAGCGGTGTATTACTTCCAAGTACAGTCATTTCTTTCTGGTTTAATGATTCAATATGTAAATCTTTAACTGGTTTAATGATCTTTAACTGGTTTAATGATTCAATATGTAAATCTGTCTGGCTTTTTGTAGCTAACTGAGTTTAGTTCTTGAGTGTATCTTGCATTTGGTTTATTTATTCAGTCTTTGTCTCCATGTTCAGTGTTTTTCTGTTGCTTCCTGTTTTACTTCATGTTTAACAGTGTTCAACAGAATAATTTATATTGGACCTTTTTAAAAAAAATAAATCTTGATGAAACCATAAAGAGCTGCATTTGATTAAATTTCCTTCTCTTAGATATGCCATTTAACACACACACACACACGCACACACATGCACACACACAGAAAGACTTACAAAAAACTGATGTGAAACTGGATGTGGTTATTATTATTGGGTGTTATGCTGGGTTGACAAGTTCATTTTTATCAGTGGTGCACACATGCAAAAGAAGTGACTTCCTGAAAAGCAGTTTGAACTAATAAGCAGAGGTGGGACCAAGTCATTGTTTTGCAAGTCTCAAGTAAGTCTCAAGTCTTTATCCTCAAGTCTCAAGTCAAGTCTCAAGTAATGTCAGGCAAGTCAGAGTCGAGTCTCAAGTCACTGGTGTAAAAGTCCGAGTCAAGTCACAAGTCTGAAGCTTTGAATTTCAAGTCCTTTCAAGTCTTTAAAAAAGAAAAAAAAGAAAAAATAATGTTGCAGTTATATGCTAAATGTAAATATTAGACCATGTAATTTTAAAATCTGTGTTTTTCTCAACACATGACAAAATAGTGAACTTAGAAAATATACACAAATTGTGAAATTGCACCTCTTTAAAATGCAGCTCAATTAAACCTAGCTCCAAGAATAATTTTCACCGACAGTTCTGAGATAAGCTGCATGTTATTCTTGGATGCGGTTGTAGGACCAGCTTTAAAATCGCATGACAAAAATATCATACACATTAAAAAAAACTGTATCACCAACGTAGCCTGTACAACATTTGCTAGTTAGATGAAGTCAGCTATCTCATCGTAGCATATTTATATGCATATTTATAATCATACGGTTCTTGGAGTGAGTGCATACACTCATGAAGTTTAGTAACTTCAGGTCACTGCAACAAGCCCAGGTACAGTTTACCGACGGATGGGTGCAGGACCTTGAAATGCACCGTGTAGAACGAAAGACCATCATACGTATCATAAGTTTACCAGTCTCACAAATTGTCGTCATAAATACACATTCCTTAACCGTTTATTAATAGGACCTTTGAGCTCAACGGTAATTAATTAGTAGTGGAAATAATTTCTGGTACCCATCACAGAAATGTAGCAGTGACAATAATATTGTATGCTGTAATCGTACTGGGCAATTGGTGATACAAAAAACCTGTTTTATCCTGTGAATAAAAGTATATGTTTTTGTCAATGTACCATAATAACAGAAGCGAAACGCAATATTGTGTCAGGACAATTCACTATTTATGCACAATAAATAAAGGAGCATAGCGCGACAATTTCTGTTCAGCGCCAGACTTGCTTGTAACCTACATCAACAATTATGTTATGAAAATGACGTATTAACTACTAAAAAACACTGACCTTCGTGTAAATGCTTGGAGCAGACTAACCTGTGAGCTGGAGTGTTCTGGGACGTTATATTTGATCTTTGAATGGCTGCAATCCAGTCACCTCTTTGTTACTTCGGAAACATGGCTAGAACAATTTCTCTTCAACGACGTAATCCGATAACAACCGATCTCTTTACCCGTCGGCTTCCCGTGGCTGTCATGCGACCGGCTATTGCAGTTAATAATACAACGGCTTCTTGACATTTTTGTGTTTCTTTTTATCGCTGTGTAACTGATTTCAATTGAAAGCCTGTGTGCGCTAGTACCGCTTGCCACGAGTTCCCAGAATCCTTTGCGGTTCTACCCGTGAATGACGTCACATTTTCAATCTCTATATAATATGCATGTTAAATTTTATATTTGGGGTAAAATATCAAGTCTTTTCAAATAAACCGGTTCAAGTCCAATTCAAGTCCCAAGTCATTGGTGTAAAAGTCCAAGTCAAGTCACAAGTCTTAGAACATTTTTTCAAGTCAAGTCTAAAGTCATAAAATTAATGACTCGAGTCTGACTCGAGTCCAAGTCATGTGACTCGAGTCCACACCTCTGCTAATAAGCATGCAGAGATGTAATAAGGCTTCAAAAGAACTAGAGCTGGCTGGTTAGTTATCCACCAGCCAGGCAGCATTCAGAGATAAACTGAAGATGTTTTTCTTAATAAAGGAAAGAATTTGCAATCATCCACTTAGAGCAGGGTAGAATGGAAATTTATTGTTTCTGTACATGTACAACAAATTGTTGTACTCTGGTCTTTTAGGCTTGTTGGTGTTGCTGAGCATTGATATGCACACTGATGCCTGATAGAAATGACAAAGTACACACATCACTTGAGCAAAACAACAGATACTTGTGTTTTAAAAAGTCACGTAAAAGGTTTTTATTGAAACAAAAGTGAAAAAAAGCAAGTAGCTCTGAAATGTCATAAAGTAAAAATTAAAAAGTAACTGTATGGATGTTGCTTGGACATTTACCATTTTTTGTGCAAAGTTAACTGAATGTCTTTATTAATATTATAATAAAATAATATCTCCTACTACAGACTTTTTCATCATAAATTATAATGAGCGTAAACGGGCAGAGAAAAACAATGGCAATAAAAAAATCGATCTATTTGCTGTTGCCTACATTGCAGATGTTACTGCTCTAGCCAAATCTGACGTGTGTCGTCTGGTAGGGTGTGAATAAGTTTCATGTAGCAGTGTGACTTGTGAACCAGTGTTAGAAATGCATGTAATCAGAGCAAAGAGAAAGCCACACAATTTCTCTATGGTTGTTCTTACCAGAGGTCACTTTGTGTATGAATTGTGTTTTTATCATTCAATTGTGGACTCATCTTTTGTAGCTTTAAAAATCTGGATGACAACATGTTAAAAGTATTGAAGAATCACACTTTTTTCACCATAACAAGTTTGAAATTACTTCACTTCCCTCCTGTGAAATGTTAGATGGTTTGATATACACTACAGTCAGTAGTCAGTAGCATCCACATTTACACAGGAAAATCAGGCTACATTCACACTGCAGGTCTTAATGCTCAATTCTGATTTTTTGATCAAATCCAATTTTTTTGTCTGGTTGTTCACACTGCAAATAAAATGAGACAGCAAACGCGCTCTAGTGTGAGCGGTTTATGACCCTCAAAGCGGCCCGCATGCGCAAAAGAAGACGTCACACACAACACGCTCTGTTTACGGAAGTAAAAATGGCTAGAGCTAGTAGGTGTTGTTGCAGCAGTCTATCAATTTCTGCACACTCATAACCGACAGAATTTTGACAAATTAATTAGAGAAAGAAGGACACTGTGAAAAAAAGAGACCCTGTGCTTTAACAACGGCTTTGTTTGGAGCAGTGGATGCTACCTCCGCGCAGCTTGAATAGAATTGTCTCCCCATATGCTAATCAAGTCCAAAACCTCAGTTTCTGTCCATACCCATATGGAAAAGATATATATAAATCTTATAAAGTTTTATCTGTCTTGTATGAAACGTGTATGAAAAGCATACAAGATTGAAAACAGATATAAGATCCCTTGAAAAATCATATAAATGAAACTTGGATGTTTTGGATACTTACTAAAACAATATATGAAAGTAATGAGAAAGTGGCCACTTTCATGAGTAAATCATATAAGCCTTATATGATTCACTACATGAAGTAGGCCACATCTTATGCAAGTCTTTTATAAGTTTTTACTATTTCTTTTCCATATGGGTTGACTCGCTCCGTCTCCAGTTTCCGCCACCATGATTTCTCGTTTGTCTACTCCAGCACTGATAATTGGCTTCTGTCTTGTGTCAGTGATGTAAAAGAAGGATTTAATGCGACATGACCATTCAAACAGCAGTCGCTTTTTAAAACATCAGATATGTATCGGATTCAGTACCACATACAAAAGTGACCTAGGTCGGATTTGAAAATATCGGACTTGTGCTGTTCAAACTGTCATACCATGATCGGATATGGGTCGCATGCAGTGTGAACGCAGCCTTAGTTAAACTCACCAGGTGTGTGTGAACAGTATGGTTGTAATTATGTATAGCATGTATGAGCACTTGCACTCACACATTAAGTATAATCACAGCAATCTAAACAATTTTTAATTTTTTTTTAATTTATTTATTTTTATTTAATTTTAATTTGTTTGTTTTTTTCATGGAAAGCCAAACTGAGCCGAATTGAATTGTCAAAGTTGCCTGCCCGCCCAAATCATATGGTCTGCTGCTGTGGCCTCTTCTTCCTCTCAGCCTTAATTCATCTTTCTCTATCTTTGACTGAAGTTATCTCAAATTTATTTCTCTTCCAGTTAAACGCAGCAGCTGCAGCTTTAACTAGCTGAGGAGTCTGACTGCGGCAAACTGCACAGAAAATTTGTGTAATTTCTGATGTTCATTGGGCTGTTTTCAAAGTTACATCTAAAATTACCTGCCACTTAAAAAGTTAAGCTAAGCTAATATGAACACTGCTGAATTTCCTTCTTCACTGGTATTAGTTTAAGTCTGTTGAGCATTTGACGTGTCGAGGAGTTAAGTGCTAATGGAACTAGCTAGCTATATACTTGCTAGATATAAAAGTACCACAACCACAACTTCCTGACACTTTTACCCTGTAGAACAGTGTTAATAGTGTTGTAAATAATGCATAAATGTTTTTGGCTTCTTTTATCTCTTTGTGTGCCATAATAACTAATGATGAATACATCATTATTGTATTCATCATGCATCATCAGTGCTTCTTCCCTAAAAGTCTGTTTGATTTTTGAAACCGAATTTTATGTCAGTTTGGAGCAACAATAACTGTACATAAGAATCTTAAACCAAAAGCAACACGCTTGAAAAAGTAAGGAGTAGAAACTACATTTGTTTTCAAATCTGGCGAGTAAAAGTAACTGAAACTACAGATACCTGAAAATTCCGCTTGAGTACTGTAATGAAGGACTTGTACTTTGTTACTTCAACTGCTTAATGCTACAGTCTACCTGAGCTCATTCTTTTGTCATGAAAATGTACCTGTCTTCTGATGGCTGCTTCCAGCAGGATAACGCACCATATCACAAAGTCCAAAACATTTTAAAATGACTCCTGGAACATGAAAACGAGTTCACTGACAGAGGCGAGGCTGCCGGACACTGGCGCCACTTGGCCCTCTGACCACCACCAGTAGGCAAGTGTGAAGTGTTTTGCCCAAGGACACAATGACCGAGACTGTCGGTCTTGTTGGAGACTGTCTTTGAAGGGAATAAATGCCCTTTTACATGCCAACCCAGTGTTTTCCTTCATCACCACTAAGGAAAACAGTCTGTGGTCGTCCGAGTTTGGTGATTTTTGTGTCACAGGACTACGTGTTTAATACAGGGACTTCCACAGCCTTTTCAACAGCGCTGCGGACGCAGGGGGGGGCAGTGTTTTGGAAATGACAGTCTTCATTACAAAGCTTTCTTCGTTATGAATTAGCATACATGTTTTTATTGAACATTTGCAGAACTACCAAAAAAACCCCACAAACTCTTGTAGTTCACATAAAGTCAGAGATAGAAACGACAAGGAGCAGGTGCATCTAGTACAGGTAGAATTGCTGCAAAAACCCACAGAGCTCAGCAGCCAGCAACAAATTCTGGATCCTTTGCTTTTAGTTAGCAATTAGCATTAGCAGCACATCCTGCCGATGTGAAAGGACTTTTATGCTGCGCACTGTGACTCACAGCAATGGTCCCGGGTCAGCCCTGACGTTGTGTTAAACTAATCCTAAAGTAATAATGGTATTTCTAACCACTGACATACCACAACTTTTTCCTTTCAACAGCTGCTGAAAGTAAGGGGACCTAACTGCTATCGGATATTTATATAGAGATTACCCTTCAAGGACCTGCAGTTCAAAAAATTCCCCCTCCGACAGCCAAACCCATCTGTTCTCTGATTGGATTGTTTAATTTGTGATTGACATGACATTGACCAATCAGCTTAAAGGAAGAAAAATAGGGTCAAAATTTGTAGTTGTAACTTGCAGGGTTTTTTTGGGCTAAGTCCACGCACAAATCTTTTTTACACATACAAATCTTTTTTACGCACGCACAAATTTTTTTTACACATACAAATCTTTTTTACACATACAAATCTTTTTTACAAGTACAAAACCGATTTACAAGTACAAAATATTTATGACCACATTTTGAGCCCATAGTCCATACACCTGAAAGTCCCAAAAACAAATTGTGAATTCTGTCTCGAGTCTTCAGATGTATCCATGTATATACGTGGTGCTGATGCTGATGAGTGGACAGCTCCTGAAGCATTTGAAGTGTTGGAATGTGGAAATGTCAACGTCGCTTGGTGTGGCAGCAAGAGGTGGGGATGGAATAAATACTCAATTTAAAAGACAATGCCACCCTGTGAATTTCACCCAGAGAATACTGGATCTAAATAATGCTAATTACCAGGAAGACACTAAGATCCATTATACTCAATATACTGTTTTATCAGTGATAAAACAGACAATTTATTAATAATGATTTAAAACAGCATATAAAAACACGAGCCGAGGCTTGCCAGTGGAGGGGCAGGGATGCCACGCACAAAAACAGCTCAAAAAGAAAAGAAAACTCACCAATACACAAGTGCAGCACACTATCACACGCTCACACTAATAAACTAAAAATGCAGGTGTGTAACACTCAAAGGATCCCACAACCAAGGCACCCCGGTCTCCTCCACGTCAGGCCCTCCACATCTGAATAAAAGAAACAAAGAAAATTTTAATATATTCCAAAAAAAATAGTTTGCACACACTGGGGTTAGCCCAACTGCAGGAACACACTGGTGATCCGCAACTCGATAAAGGGCCTCCTACCGGTGGTGTAACAAAAAAAATAAACTACAAATCAAAACAACCGAACATACAAACTAAATAAAACCTTAAATCTAGAGCAGACGGAGTTACCGTATTACTCCAATTTGCTGTCCGCCCGACTACTTTAATTTAACAATTCAGTCTATCAACATGCACGCCAGCTGACTCCCGTAGCCGGCATGTATGTAGCCGCTGTCCACGCTGACATCCACTCTTAAGAGGCTGGCAGCAGCAGGGAAAAATAACCCTCGCAAACGGAAACAGACGGTAAAAGGCAAAGCAGCAGCACTTCTGTTAGCGTAGCATAGAAAACCGTAGTGACCTTGCTGTAAAGCTACTGGCTGCCCTCTAAGGCCCACACTTCCTGCAATACATAATAAGCGTTTACTATAAAACAACAATAAAAGGCAGAGATCACAACGAAGCTGAGTTACGTACCAATTAAACGGCGTCACTCAATTCATGAACAGAGTGGCCCATAGGAGGCTTCTACAGCTATGACCTATAAACAACACTGGTTTACCACAGCTAAATAATGTACGCACAGCACCAAATACACACATACCAGCCACGATGGAGGCTTCAGGAAGGAAATCCACGGGTGATCTCTGTAACACGAACACCACAATCAACACAAGTACTGCCAATTCAGGCTGAGGCAACAACGACATGTACGCAGCTCCTACCTGCAACACCGGGCGAAGTCAGGTGACCGAAAGGAGATAACAGGTACGCGATTCAGGGGTGCTCAGATGGCTGCTCCTATTTATACTAGCGCCCCCTAATGCGCCTGACTGAAAGTGGGATGAACCAAGACATAATATTCATCCTGCCACATTGGAAAAACTGCCAGCTAGCAACGTCCCTCTCACCAGTAGGCTAAGTGATTTTTAGCCAATTACAAGTTGAATCTGGTAATTGGGGGTTGTTAGCTAAGATACCGTCATTAAGAAGCAGCACAACTAATGGGTCTATGGGAGCTAATTTGCGATGTGCACCGCTGGCACGGCCATTTATTTTTTAATTCGCCTTCTCAGATTAATTCACCGCGTGTCTTACCCAGGGCTGGACTGGGACAAAAAAACTGCCCAGGCATTTTGACTAGAGACCGGCCCACCAGGTGTTATAGGAAAACACTCTTGTTGGTATATCTATGATTTCTATACATTTTACGTCAGATAAAAACTTTGGTTGTAAGATTCAGATAATTATTTATTAAAAGCTAGACATTTTAAAAATGAGAGTAAGAAAGAAAAGTATTTCTTTGTGCCCCCCTTTCCCTGTTAATGTCCTACCTGGCCCCTTGGCAAAACTTTGCTAGACCCGCCCCTGCACAGTTACTTAGAAAAGGATCCTGGTGTTATTTGTCTCTCAGAAACAGTTCATAACTTCCCTTCAACTCATTCAAGGTAAACCTGTTTCTCATCACCTGTTCAGCTCTGATGATTCAGTAAGGACATCTCCTGGTTTCATCTTCATGTTTCCCTCTCACCACATATCCAAACCGCTATCATGACCAGCAGCTTTTACAGCTGTGGCTCCAGCAAACATCAGCTGATACTAGAAATTAATATTAAATAAATTATAACAACAGCTGATCAAGCTTAAACGTGCTGCCATTGTTTAGTGCGACATCCGCTGGTTTCCTCTTTCTGGTGCAAAGTGGGCGATAAATAAGCAAGAGAGAAAAGCTGATCAGTTTCATCATTGATCAGTTTCGTGATTGAAGTAGCAAAAGGAGAGGGAGGGGGGAGAATGAGAGAAGAAGAAACAGCTGTGCAGTGAAAAGACGCAGAATTACTTCAGCTTTGTGTCTTTTTCCATTCTAGCTGAAGTACAGGACAAACTGTGTTCCTTTTCAGCTCAATACGTTTTCTCTGAATGCGGGACGATTCCGTCTTTTACAGAACGGTTGGCAACTCTACTAACTAACCTTATGAATAAAATAAAGTTCACTATCAGTAACATCATAGCACCCGCCCAGCTGTATAGAAACTCCATCATGCTAGCTAGTACGCAGTACGAGTTATTGTAACTGACTGTAAAAAGTCAGCATAACAAAAATAAACTCTACCTAAACTTGGTTCCTATCTGACCCAGATAGACTGCAGGTCACAACTTCTTACGTGAAGTTCAGGCCCATAAAAACAAAAAATCACCATCGGCAAATGCCCGGTTTGCCTGATGGCCAGTCCAGCTATGGTCGTGCCATCAGTTAACCCAACCCAGGGTTGCCGACTCCTGTGCTAAAGTATATAGTTTAGGCTGGATCAGGTGACCCTGAATCCTCCCTTAGTTATGCTGCAATAGGCATAGGATGCTGGGGGATTCCCATGATGCATTGAATTTTTCCTTTTCAGTCACCTTTTTCACTCATTATGTGTTAATAGACCTTTCTGCATTGAATCATATCTGTTATTAATCTCTTGTCTCTCTGCCACAGCATGTCTTCTATCCTGCGTTCCTTCTCTAACCCCAACCGGTCGCAGCAGATGGCCGCCCCTCCCTGAGCCTGGTTCTGCTGGAGGTTTCTTCCTGTTAAAAGGGAGTTTTTCCTTCTCACTGTCGCCAAAGTGCTTGCTCAAAGATTGTTGGGTTTTTTCATTTTCATTTGATTGTTGGGTTTTTCTCTCTATCTATTATTGTAGGGTCTACCTTACAATATAAAGCGCCTTGAGGAGCCTGTTGTTGTGATTTGGCACTATATAAATAAAATTGAATTGAATTGAATATACTGGCCACACATTTGTATATAAGCTGACCATGTAAACTTGAAATTAAGTTTCTTAAATAAATTAAAGAGCTGAAATATTGATGGAAACATGAGATATGTGTGTAAAACAAATCTAGCTACTAGAGGAAAATATATTAAAACTATTTTACAGCATGAGATAAATGCTATCCTGGATTTGGGTTTTATTCAGGGTTAGAGAGTTTAATGTCTGTGTGTAAATTTTATTAAAAATCAAGTTGAATGACATTTTAATAAAGTCAGCAAAACATTATGCATAGTATGAGGACTCAAACAAATTTGTCAACAATCATAGGTGGGGGATGTATTTACTGACCGTTATGCCAGAAGAGAACTGCACACCATTGCATCGTCTCCCTCAGTCAAACACGTCTTTCAAGTGAAGAACTTTGACACACTTGAAGTAATAAGACACATTCTGCAGGACAAAATTTTCTCCATCGAAGGTACAAACATTTTTTTATTGTTACAATTTTCTTAAAGTAAATGTAAATGTTCGAAAAATGAAAATAATTACATTGTATTGAATGCTACTTTGAGCTGATCACTTATTTACAAGGATTTTATTTCACATTTATTACATGGATTTGCGTCCTTCTTGAATTGAAGCAGTAAACGTTCATTTAATGTGTAAACTGCTACACTAAGAAGAAACTAAATCACCACATTCTATTAACTTTATTGTATTTTATTCATTAAAGTCACATTTTAAATTAAACGTAACTGTACATTTGTAAAATGAACAATAAATGCTCACTTTTATAATAAACTGTAAAAACATCATTTAAGATAATTAATTGAAGCATAATGAAAGAATGAACCTGTAAAATTTTATTTGTTGTATTGTGTCTCTCTTTTACCTTTTTGTTTATTTTTCTGTTACAGGATCTCAAAGCAGTGGAGAGTCACTGGAAATGGAAATATCTCAAGAGGGATTCAGTGCAGTTCATGTGCCTGAGGTAATTAAAACTACCTGAAAATCACCAGACAGTTTAGTCATAGAAAGAAAGATTCACATGTGCCTTTGTGGCAGTTTTTATGGCCTAAAGGCAAATAAACAGTTAAACACAGTCCGGATTTTAAGTGAAAATAAATTGTATTTTAAATGTATTTTCTGTCTACACTGTAGGGAATTCAGATGTCTATTGTTGGTGCAAACCAGTGGAAGGGAGGCTACGTGCAATACACAACAGGAGGCCAGAAGGTGAAAACATATGAGGATGTGTCTTTGGAGCCTGACAGTTATCTTGGTAAGAATATTACAGCTTTGACAATCTAATTCATACAAATGTGTTCATGTATATAAACAGCTCTGCTGTAATTCTGTCATGTAAAACACACCAATGAGTTTGAAAAATGGGCACAATTTAAAAGAGGAGACTTAATCCTTTTTCTCATTTTAAATACCTAAATTCTAGGTTACTCAGTGGCAATTGCTAAAACTCAAAGCAGCTCTCTGACAGTTGTTGGTGCTCCAAGATATAAACACAGAGGAGTTAACAGTCGCTGTTAACAGAGAAAACTTTGAAAATCAAATAATTGAGCCCTTGGCATCACAGGTATGAATTTGCAGCATGACAGATCTGAATGACCTTGTAAATAATATATAAATTATTTTTCTCAAATAAAAGAATAATAATGTGTTCCTTACACAGTATCAGACTGGGGAATATTTCGGGGCAGAGGTGTGTACCATGGGCACAAATGATGATGACATCACTGATCTAATCTTCATATCTGCTCCAATGTACATGGAGCCTGATAGAGAGGGAAGAGTTTATGTTTGGAGATTAACTGGTTTGGTAAATCACAGTTTCATCTAATCCAATTAAATTAATCGTTTTATTTGTCAAATTTTTATTAACTATAAAATATTCACTCTCCTGCTTTTAGTTTGTGGAGTGTAATTTTGATGATCCATTAGTACTAAGAGGACATGCAGCTGTCAAAGGAAGGTTCGGCTCTTCTCTTGCTGTGCTGCCTGATCTAAACTCAGATGGATTCAGGGATTTGGCAGTTGGAGCACCTTTGGAGAATAATGGTGAAGGCAGCGTCTACATATTTAATGGTGAAGGAGGAGGAAGAATCAGTCCTACTTACTCACAGGTACACAACATCAAAGAACTCACAATGATACAATACAATACAATACAATACAACTTCATTTGTATAGCACATTTAAAAACCAGTGGTTCACCGAAGTGCTTCACAGTCATACAATAAATTAGAGATAGGAACAATAACAGGGTATAAATACACCAACGCAGTGTAAAAAATAAAAGAAAATACAAAACACAACTTGACTAAGAGGTTATTCAGCAATAAAGTAAAATGATTAAAACTACATAAGGGAACATCTGCAGGATACCGACACTAACCAGGGAAAGCTAGATTGAATAAATGGGTTTTCAATCAGGATTTAAAAGGCTGAATCGATTCGGCTGCACAAATAGCAGTAGGATGATAACTAAAATCATCTACCACATAAATCCAATATCTATACAATCTACAGTTGGAATACTGAGGTAAGTCCAAGATAGTGTAATCATACATTACTGTTGTCTATGATAATTCTACAGTATTTGTTGATATACACATTTACAGAATGCATTAATGATCAAATATTTAGGTACATTTTAAAGTTTATTATTATAAGAATTGCAAACAGATTTTTAAAATATCATAATTATATTGTATTTCATAAAAACATAAATAATTTATTTTAAATTATTACATAAATCATTAACTATCTATCTTCTGGGGTATATTCTCAGCAGCATATTAAACATTTCAGGTCCCCATAAGGAGAATCATGTGCTAACCGCTGTCTAAATGACTCGGGTAAAGTTTGTAGCATGCATGCTTGTTGTTTTTGTCTGCTTCCACTTGTCTTTGCACTAGGATCATGTCGTAAATGTGCAGTCATATTCGTTGTGTTCCCACTAGTGCTGTCAGCGTTAGTCTCGTTAAAATGACATTAGCGCCATAACGCGGCAAATCTCCGTTAACAAGTTACCGCGTATCGCCCCGTGCATGGGGCTGGACGGCGTCAACACGTTAACGAGCTAACTGCGCTAACGCACTAATTCCCACCAATTGAGCATTGCGTGGCACATCCGACATAATGTTTTACTTTTGTCCATGACGCGCTTACCTTCAGGGTCATGCTTCACATGAAAACCAAAATCGTTCCAAAGGCCAGATATGAATGAGGGTGGGGGAGGTTCAATTTCGGGTAGCGTTGAGGCAGTGGCCATGTTGCAACGAGCTTCTGTCTCGCTAGCTTGCGCTGCGCTCAGTGAATCTGCGCTTGACAGTGCAGCCTAGGCGGAGTAGTCGAGCGTAGATCCAATGAGCTCTCAACACAGACAGCATCATCAGAAGAGAAGTTGATAAAATAAATTAAAAATTTTGTATTGTTCGATACATCTGCGTACCGAACCGAAAGCACTGTATCGAACGGTTCAATACCGTATAATATATATATATATATATATATATTTAAAAAAAATTCCCTGCTCGCCCCTGTGGGTGGTTAATCCTTCAAGCTCGGGTCCTCTACCAGAGGCCTGGGAGCTTGAGGGTCCTGTGCAGTATCTTAGCTGTTCCTAGGACTGCGCTCTTCTGGACAGAGATCTGCGATGTTGTTCCCTGCATCTGCTGGAGCCACTCGCCTAGCTTGGGAGTCACTGCAACTAGTGCTCCGATTACCATTGGGACCACTGTCACCTTCACCCTCCACATCTTCTCGAGCTCTTCTCTGAGCCCTTGGTATTTCTCGAACTTCTCGTGTTCCTTCTTCCTGATGTTGCTGTCATTTGGAACAGCTACATCGATCAACAAAAAATGTTTCTCAAGTTGTCTTGATCCATGCTCAATCATCCAGCGTTCAGCAATCCTCCCAGTGTAATGTCAATGTAATGTCACCATGTTAGCACGTTATTCTGCAGTTGATAAATCTACAGATATTTCTGCAGTTACCTGTGCTGTCAAAGGCATACAGGCTGATTCATATCCTGAAAAACTGTTGACTGAAACCTGGCCTAGGATGATGCAGCAACATTATTTTAAATGACAATTTAAAGAGACAGTAATTTAAATTCTTCAAAATTTAACACACTAAAAAGAAATGCAGAGTGCAAAGGTTTAATATGAAGCTCTGTTTTACAGTAAGTTAAACAAAGAAGATCTGTGCTCACATATCTGCTCACATCGCACTGTGTTTTTATCAATTCTTAGCTAATCAAGAAACAGAAACAATTAAATGTAAGAAACTGAGGGGTTTGTTTCACTATTATTTCATTAAATAACAGTAACATTATTCATAGATTTTCACAGCTTACCATATTAATTTCCTTCAATTGTGTGCAAGTGATGTGTTGTATGAGAGAGTGGGGGAGGTAGGGCTGGAACATGTAAGACTGGAAGGTAGAAAACTGCTTCCTGAAGTAGAGAACAAGCAAACAACTGGCTCTTTAGGCACCCCCATTCAGTAGTTAGGAAAATGTAAGCTTGGAACCCTCAATGACAATGTTCTGTGGTGATGGACTGAGCAGTGAAGGAAAGTCCCCCCAAAAAAGTTTTTTTATTTAACTTTTTAAGACCTCCCATATGGAAAAGAAATAGTAAAAACATATATGATTTACTCATGAAAGTGGCCACTTTCATGAGTAAATCATATATAAATCATATAAGGCTTACATGATTTACTCATGAAAGTGGCCACTTTCTCATTACTTTCATATATATTTTTTTAGTAAGTATACAAAACATACAAGTTTCATTATATAATTTTTCAAGGGATCTTATATGTGTTTTCACTCTTGTATGCTTTTCATACAAGTTTCATAAAAGACAGATAAAAACTTTATAAGATTTATATATATCTTTTCCATATGGGCTACCATAGAACCAAGTCCACCAGAGCTTATATTATATTTTTACATGCTGTAGTGCCATTTTTGGGAGCATTTCAAGTTGCTATACATCAATACAACCATTATAGCCCAAATTTTAATAATATGTCTGCATTAAGTGCATAGCAATTACATAAATTGCAAAAAAGTGCAATAAACTACAAAAAAATTGAAAATCGTTTTTGTTTTTTTAACATATATTTCTAGTTAGAGAAATTTAAGAGGCTTATCTCTCAAAACTGTAAATACAAAAAAGTTGCACAAAATAGTTTCCCACCACCGGAAATTTATTTTGAGTGTCTTCATAGTTTTATTTTTGAAATACACCAATTTTTATATACTGCAGGAAAAACGAAAATAAATATTATAATGCAAATTTGCAAAAAAGCAGCATATGCATCAAAATAAACTATTTCCAGCAGTGCAATATGAGTCCTAAGCATCCCAGAAACGACACAGAAAGTCATAAAGTCAAAGATAACTTTTAATAACACCAGTATAGGCTCATGAGGCCCTGGTTGGGTTGTGGACAGTGGTTGTGCTTTTGTAATGTTGAGGTATTGACAGCTACACACTGAGGCTTTGAGCCTCAGTCCTGCCCACATTTTATTCTGTAAAAACTAAATTTTCACTGCTTTTATGGCCTTTTTAGTGGGAAGAACATTTAAAACATTTAATGATTTAACAAATCTTTTAAATCCTTTGTCCTCCACAATGCTAAATGGCTGGGAGTCCTTAATCACCATGCTAACCAGGTCTTCATCTATTTGAGATTGTTCTCCTGAGGAAAGACAGCACAATATAAATATAAATATCACACACGTAACTTATAACAGTTGTATAATATTGTTATATCATTTAGTAACATTACGGCATGCTATATTATCATGGCATTTGATGGCTCACCTGGTCTTGCTCCACAATCGGTGTTCCCCTTATTCTCATGCAAAGCTCTGTAGTGCCTAAAAGCATGGATGAGGTGTTGTTATATCCCAAGGGCCCGTTCTTCGTACGTCGCTTACTACATCCAAGATCAAATGACACATCCAAGACCAAATCATCGCGCTAACCATGAGCTCGCTAATCCGGTTCTCCGAACACACCTGCTGTTGACGATCAGTACAGCTGGATGAAGTAATGTGAGATCACTGGGTGTCGTAAAAGGGGCTACGCATCGATAGTAGAAACATTGATCGGCAACCCTCTGATTGGTCGGCGAAAATGTCGAAGGAGCGCGCTCGGTATTTTTCGGCAGCAGAGCAAGAACTCTTGAGTGAGGGATTTCAGGAGTTTCAGAGTTTAATCAGAACGCAAGGGAACACTGCAAAGGCTGCAAAAGCAAGGAGAGAGGGCTGGCAGAAAGTTGCTGACAAATTAAACTCGGAAGTAATTTAATAATAACAATAATAATGGAGTGGATTTATATAGCGCTTTTCAAGGCACCCAAAGCGCATGACAATGCCACTATTCAGTCACTCTCACATTCACACACTGGTGGAGGCAGCTACGGTTGTAGCCACAGCTGCCCTGGGGCAGACTGACAGAAGCCAGGCTGCCATATCGCGCCATCGGCCCCTCTGGCCAACACCAGTAGGCGGTAGGGTAGATTTATCATATCACACTATATTATCCAATATTATATTACATTATATTATATTATAATATGTTATATTATATCCCCTTTCACATTAGAGCCACAACAGGACCCACTAGAACATGGGAACAAGTAAAAGTGAAATATAAGAATATTCTACAGAATGGTAATATTTATCACTTATATTGCTTTTCGTCTCTTGGAAAGAGACCCTGGAATAATCTGTTTGTTTGTTTATAACAGCAACCAAGAAAAGGGCAGAGCAAAAAAAGACAGGTGGTGGTCCTGCACCCCCTCGTCAACAAGTTGGTTAAGTAAATAATACCCTCACGGGAAAATCGATATCTCTCAATGAGCACACTGTCGCGCTGAGCTAAAGGATCCTGTCTGCCCCGCAATATACGCTGAATTCTGAAAACTCTCCTTATCAATCTTGCACCTTCCGCAATGGGTGGCTCGCGTAAACGGACAGGACATGGCTGCAACAGGCTTCCCAAATCCACCTTCGCTTTTATAGCCGTGGTCTCTCATCTTGATTACACGAAGTAATTTACAATTACTACTCTGAAATATGAATTACATCTGTAATAATCACATACATGTAATAGAATGTTAATAGTACATTTCCCTTTTTTAGGAAATGACCTGTATGTATCTGTGTGAAATCAATAAAAGGATCAAGTGCTGCATTATCTTCAGTTACATTGATGTTATTTATTTATCGTGAAACAGTGGTGGAATATCGCTGTTGCTTTCGTATAAATGAAGCGGACATACCTGCGTAAAGTAAACCTGCTCCCGAGCAGGTTTACGCTTATGGCTCTGTTGCTATGACAGCAAGTCCCGGATGAGCTTCGGGGAACCGAATGATCCAAGATCACGCGAAATCGTCAACAATCAAATCCAGCTAACTTACTTAGCGAGGTACGAAGAACGGGCCCCAGCTCCCTGGCACATAGCAAACACTTCACCTTGTACAAAAGTAAAGCCGCTTAACATAAATTGTATTGCACCATCAGTATTGTGAAAATACATCTTCTGTAGAAATTTGCATACCTTGTTGGGAGGAATAAAATCCCAATGTTCCCACACAGGGGAGGACATCCTCCTCTTCTTAGCTGGCTCCATTCTCTCCTGGCTTTCTCTCCTCACTGTCATAAACCTCCAAACTCTCTCCAAACTGTCTCGTCTGTCTTCACGTGGTACAGCCGGGCAGCGAGGCTTTGGACGTCATCATTTTCAGCTCCTCCCATAAATGAAGCAAACCTCGATACGCGCATCGCGGAAATGCCCCCTCAATTACTCGACACAAGCTTTGAAGCCTCGATACAGGACGTCACATCACTAGTAAGTACAACTCCTCCGGTTTCATATGCAAAAAAAATTATTGCGCTGGCTTATGTGGTTGCAGTGCTACCGCGATTTAAAAATAGTTACGCAAAACAGAGTGTGCCTGCTCCGACCGGTTTTAAAGGGTTAACACCAAAACTAAGTTGGTTAAATTGGATAGAAAAATCTCAATCTTGGGCCGATAAAAGAGGTCAAAATCATAGAACTCTACTCAAAAGCTAGCAAAAAACAGTACTACTAACACAAACAAACTGACCTACCTAATCGAGACAAAGGGGTAACTTAAAAAATGGCTGATCAGCCCACAAGCATGCATAAAAGAGTTAAACCCCCCCCCCCCCTCCAATGATCCGGAGTTGTGGTATGTCCTGTTGCGAAATCAGTTTTACCCTGGTTCTTTTCATTCCTCGAGCGTTCAGAGATGGCACCGGACTCAGTAGTCATTTTCACAAAATCTTTATTCATCTTCATTTAAGCATGCACTTCTAGAAGGGAAGACGAGGCCGGTGTCCCTCTCCAAATCTTCACCCCTTTGTTAGTTACAGCCAGCTTTATAGAGGCTGTCCCCATCATAAAACCCCCACGGTGTGCTGGAAACTCTGTGTCTGTGTCTATGTGAGTGCTCGTGAGTGAGTGTAGATTAGATTAGATTAGATTAGATAGAACTTTATTAATCCCTCGGGTGGGTTCCTCTGGGAAATTCGATTTCCAAAAAAGCACAGCACCGACAGAAGTTACACAGCAAATCCAGCATGTCCAAATTAACACTGTCGGATTTGATTTCAACACTATTAAAGTGTCTATATGGGTCCACACCAGAGAGTGTTAATTTAACTCTTTTTGGAGGGTTGGTACGTTAACTCTGATTTAGTGTTAAACACCAAATCTGTCTGGAGTTGATAATTTAACACTTGGTGTTAAGAGTTTATATATTAACTCTCAAAGAGTATTTTAGTTTAACTACGTAAGAGTTATCTTCTAATTCATTCTAAAAAGCGGGAATTTCACCGTTCTGAACTTCTAAAAATTTCTTTTGGAAATAAACATTTACTAAAAAGATGCAATGGTTTTTGAAAAACATTTATTCTGAACTGTGCACCACAATTTCAAAACATTTTCTGAAAGATGTAACAGTATACATGTTCTCACTTTCATTAGAGTTTTGTTTATCAAAAGGTCTGACATAGGTGAGCTGGTAAATACAAATAACAGCATTCTCATCACTTATTTCTTCAATACAATATGCATGTCCTTCATTCATCCCTTTGTGGAACTTCAACGCACTTCTGCTCTCCCCCATATTCCATCTTCACAAGCATATCCTGTGTGGAGATTGAATAAAAATTAGTTGACACTAATTAATGGCACTAATAATCCAGTAAACAATTGCAGCACAGTAAAAAAAAAAAAAAAAAAGGAATCCTCTTTGAGCCATTACTTGTGTAAAGTATTTTCCCAAAAGACAAAGACACAGGCAACAGGTAATACTGAACTAAATGTAAAACCTCAACCTTTTTAATTTTTACCTAAACCGTGTGCACAAAACTCTGGAGGGATCTATGCTAACGTAGAATCCAGTCAGGACGTCTGCTACTGCTGTTTGCTCGTTTTTTTTTATTTTTATGGGCGATCGTTTTCAGGCTTCAAGTAGCACCATTATACCAACATTTCACATTCTAGACATTGTTTTAGGTGTATTTGACCAAAAGTTTGACTGAAAATTCACATGCAAGCTTTTTTTCAAGGCTGTGGTATTTGCCTGCAAACAATACCTTTCAGCTAGCTAAAACAGAATATTATGCTATCACCGAGCAACGTGGCTAATGCCTTTCACACAGCTTTGTCTCAACTCCAAAGAGCCACAGAAGTAAAAGCTCATAATAATAATTGAAACAATCTTTGAAAAAATGACTTACCAAGCATGGCAAACAACTCAAATATGTAGAGCAAAAAGTTCTGAAACGGCTTCACTTCAGCTTCGATTGGAGCCGTGCTGGGGGCGGAGTCTGTGAATTTACTCTGTTGGTGTCATAGCCCTTCTAGGAGTTCAGAGTTAAGAGGTCAAGAGTTAATGTTTCCATTGTAACACCTCCAGATTTGACAGAGAAACACTCGTTTTTAACACTCGATTTTAACTACTATCATTTTACACCTCAGAGTTACATTAAAAGAATGTGACTCTGCTTAGGGTAAAATTAACTCTACTTTTGCAAGAAGACTATTAACACCAAAACATTTAACACTTTTGAATTTGCTGTGTATAGAGTTACAGAATATTATATATATATATATATATATATATATATATATATATATATATATATATATATATATATATATATATACACACACACACACACACACACACACACACATATATATATATATAAATACAGAGACAATATAAATAAAATATACGAAGGGGATAAATAGAATAAATAGGAATAAAAAATAAAAATACAAGTGAATTGCACATTTCAAGTATTGAGGTCTATTGCACTGTTGACTATTTACAAAAGTATTACACAAAAGGTATTGCACAGTGAGGTGAAGAGGCACTACAGCTTAGTTGTTCCCCCCTCCTTTGTCCTCCTGTTTCCCCTCCCTCTCCCCTCCAGAGAGGAGTTAAACAGTCTGATGGCGTGTGGGACAAAGGAGTTTTTAAGTCTGTTAGTTCTTGTCTTTGGGAGAAGCAACCTGTCACTGAACAGACTCTTCTGGTTGTTAATGGCCGTGTGCAGAGGATGCCTGGCATTGTCCATAATGTCCATCAGTTTCTTTAATGTCCTTTTCTCTGCCACTGTCAGCAGAGTGTCCAGCTTCATGCCGACCACAGAGCTAGCCCTCCTGATCAGTTTCTCCAGCCTGGATGAGTCCTTCTTTGCTGTGCTGCTCCCCCAGCACACCACAGCATAGAAAAGTACTCCAGCAACCACCGACTGGTAAAATATCCTCAGGAGCTTCCTGCAGATGTTAAAAGACCTCAGCCTCCTGAGGAAGTACAGTCGGCTTTGGGCTTTTTTATACAGGTGCTCTGTGTTGCATGACCAGTCCAGTTTATTGTCCACCCACAGCCCGAGGTACTTGTACTTGTTGACCACCTCCACCTCCTCCCCCTCTATCTGAACCGGCAGTGGACCTGCTCTAGACCTCCCGAAGTCCACAACCAGTTCCTTAGTCTTTGAGGTGTTGAGTTGCAGGTGGTTTGTGTGACTCCATGCGACAAAGTTCCTCACCAGACTTCTGTACTCCTCTTCCTGATCATCCCAGATACACCCCATGATGGCTGTGTCGTCTGCAAACTTCTGAATGTGGCATAATTCAGAGTTGTAGCAGAAGTCAGAGGTGTACAGGGTGAAGAGAAGAGGGGGCAGCACAGTTCCCTGTGGTGCTCCTGTGCTGCTGACCACTGTGTCAGACGTGATGTCCTTCAGCCTGACGTACTGTGGTCTGTCGGTGAGGTAGTCGGAGATCCAAGCGACCAGGCAGGGGTCCACCTGCATCCTGTTCAGTTTTTCCTGAAGCATACAGGGCCGGATGGTATTAAAGGCACTGGAAAAGTCAAGAAACAGGATCCTGACCGTGCCTTTTCCCCCATCCAGGTGTGAGTGGGCTCTGTGTAGGAGGTACAGGATGGCATCCTCCACTCCGACACCCGCCTTGTATGCAAACTGTAGTGGGTCCTGGGCATGTTGTACCTGTGGTCGGAGGAGGTTGAGGAAGAGCCGCTCTAGAGTCTTCATAAGATGTGACGTCAGTGCCACTGGTCGGAAGTCATTCAGCTCATTGGGCCGGTTCTTTTTGGGGACCGGGACAATGCAGGATGTCTTCCATAGGGCGGGCACTCTCCCCAGTCGCAGACTGAGGTTGAAGACTCGTTGTAGCGGCTCCCCAAGTTCAGCAGCACACGCCTTTAGCATCCTAGGACACACCTTGTCTGGGCCTGCTGCCTTTCTGGGGCGAAGCTTCCTCAGTTGTCTCCTGACCTGATCCACTGTGACACAGGGAGATGTTTGGGAGGAGGGGAGGGGGGGAGATGTCTTGCTGCTGAGAGAGGGATTGGAGGAGGGGGGTGTCATGGTGTCAGGAAGGGGGGGAAGCGAGGGAGGTAGGAGAGTGGGGATTGGACTCTGTAGTAAAGGTGAGGGTGAGGGTGGGGGGGTTGTGGGCTGGTCAAACCTGTTGAAGAAGTTGTTGAGTTCGTTTGCCTTCTCCACAGTCCCCCCCACTGTGCTTTTCTTGGTGTTGTGGCCTGTGATGGTTTTCACACCATTCCAGACCTCCCTCATATTGTTCCTCTCCAACTTCTGCTCCACCTTCCTCCTGTAGGTGTCCTTTGCTTCCCTCAGGCAGCGTTTCACCTCCCGCTGTGCTGCTTTCATCTCCTCCTTCACTTTGCTCCTGAAAGCCTTCTTCTTCATGTTGAGGACAGCTTTGACTTCCTGTGTTACCCACTGTTTGTTATTAGGATAACACCGTACCGTCTTAGCAGGGGCGACCGTGTCCACACAAAAGTTGAGGTAGTCTGTAAGACAGTGTGTCGCCCCCTCTATGTCCTCACCATGTGGGCTCAGGAGCACATCCCAGTCTGTGGTGTCATAACAGTCCCTCAGAGCATCCTCCTTTTCTGGGGTCCATCTCCGGATGGAGCGCGTTGTGACAGGCTGCCTTTGGACGAGGGGTGTGTATTGTGGCTGTAGGTAAACCAGGTTGTGGTCTGACTTCCCTAGTGGGGGGAGGGGGGTGGCTCTGTATGCATCTCTCACATTAGCATACAGTAGGTCAATTGTCCTGTTGCTCCTTGTGGGTGTGTGCGCATACCTGTGTGTATGTGTGTGCACATGAGTGAGTGTGCGTGTGGATGTGTGTGCATGACCGTTAAAACACTGTGGGTGTAGGTGACTCCCTAGAGGTCATAAAACCCCTCTCACTTCCAGACCATAGTTACAAATGTTGAGACCCCCACCCTAAAACTTCCTCTGGGGAATTTCCACTCAGTGGGGGAGGTCTACAATCTACTCCTACAATCAGCCTTTATTATAGTGAGGGCAGTGTCAGTGTCTCTACAACAGTTCTACATTATATTTTAACACATTTCTAAACTCTAAATCAGCTAAATATTCTACAGTCCCAACTTGCAGATCCCCATATAGGCTTGCTCGGAGTTAATTACAACTGACACACACAGAAAGGGGACAAGACAAAGTGGTCTGGGTCTGAGACAAGCTGCACCCATAAAAGGTTGCTCCCTTACCTGGACACCCAACCCAACTTTCACAAGTCTTAAAAACATGCGAATGATTGTGCAGATGGCTCCCCTTGTCATAAAATACTGTTATTTGTCTATCAATAGTCAATGTATGCACTTGTTTAAAAAGAGCTATCTTTATCCTCAGTATAACACGGAAGCTCAAAAATTGAAATGACTCCATATTAACAGATGAGGAAAACTATTATCATTTATGAATCCTAACTTCCCCATCATGTTTCCACAGTGGACAACAATTTTCTTTGAAATATCAGCACTTTTATTGAGCGCTACTCAAAATATGACACCATAAAGACTGTTGTGACTTTGTGCGCAGTTAACAGTATGAGGGTAAGTTTCTGTTCGCAGTTCCTTATTGAGATCAACCACAAGGAAGCTATAAATATCACAACTTTCTGAGACAGTGCTAAGACACAAGAAGGAGATCCACTCTGCTGTGAAAGCAATCAGCGGAGGAACCTAAACAGTGATTTTACTTAAAACCTTAAAAAGACTGGAAATTCTTAAAATAAAACAACACAAATATTATTTATTCAAAGTAGCAGTTCACAACTTTACCTGTGATCATAAACAAAAACGTCTCATCTTTTATTTGCCCATAATAAAGGCACACAAGCGGCCACAAGCATGAACAGATAAATAGCAGCTGATATGCAGCAATTACCTCCAATAAACATGTAAGAGAGGCAAATGCTCTTGATTGACGTACCTTTGACAAGCAGCACAGCATGACCGTTAATAAGGAAGTAACAGGCGGGGCAAAGGTCTCTGTAGTTGTACAAGGCCAGAAAGGAAAAGCAGTTATTTACTTAGTCATTTGCCAATATGAAAAGGGACCAGAGGTTACGAGAGGAGGATGTAGCTAAGAATTAAAAGTCAACAACTTTGAATTAAAGTTATCATAGTGCATGTCAGAGAAATTCTTTGCCAAGCTTAAGTGTGGTTTTTGTCAACATACCAGCAGAGGTGCTGAAAATAGCAGCTACAAGGTTATCCGGGGAAAACAAAGGAATTGAACAAGTTCAAAGTATGTGTGCCAGTTAGGAGTCCTGAAGACGATGAAGCTTTTATCCCTTATCTCAGACCACTTGTTGCTCTGTGTCTTCCTGAGTCTACTCTGGGTAAGTTTTTTTTTACCTTTCACTTTGATGGTGATCAGATAGTGAAGCTCAGTGTAGGTTACCCTCGACAAAAGGAAGCAGTGCAGTCAAAACCACAGTGAAGCCTAAATGCATGACATGCTTCATTATGTATTCAAAACACTATAGTTATGTTTTGTGAAATACTGGTTTGTACAGAAATACAAGAACAACAAAATCTTGTTAAATGGCATGAAAATTCTGGACTTTTCCAGATTTTGAAACATGAATTTATTCCTTCTTTGCGACACCGATCTGTTTCCTCTGAGAACAAAAAGAGGATGAAAGAAGAAAATTCAACAATATCTTAAACACTTACACGATACAGACTTAATGATTGAATCAAATCAGATGTGGAATTTTAAAGAGTGTGTCCGAGGAGAAATGTGTTAGATATTTCATAGGCCAGTAAATGTAAGTAACTGTAGCTATAATATACAATATAATAATACATATGATTTGCATTTTTAGTAAAAGCAAACACTTAATTAATAGATTTTTTGCCAGCTCTGTGATTTTTATGTTATAGATGTTGCTAGTTGTAGAAGCTGACACATAAAATGCTAAAATAATTTGACACTGACTTATTTGTTTCCTGCACATCATTTTTTTTTTTTTTTAGTGAAAGTTTTTGTTCTTATAAAGCAGAAAGCTCAGAGGATATCTCGAAGTATTACTGTTCACATAATGTTTGTGATATAATGTAGATGTGAAATTAAAAGCAGCAAACATCGCTCTGTGACTCTGCCACAGACTCGTGTTAACTGGGTATTCAATGGTGATTTTTTTTCACAGATTTTAGATTCTGTATTTTTCACTCTTTTTCTGCTTTTAGGGCACAACTGACTCCAATACAACAATCACATCAACAGTGACGACGACAGTGACAGCAGGACAGAAAAGTACAGCAAAAACAGAAACAAGCACAAGACTAAGAACCAATCTGCTGACAGGTACAACACAAAAAACCTCTCCACTAACTCAAACAACACAAACATTTACTCCACTGGCTCAAACAAATCCCACTCCACAGACTTCAACAGTGCAAACAACATCTACAACAGCAAAAGCCCGTAAGAATGAAACACTATACTAGACTTTTGTTGGTGATCGGTAAAACTGAAGTGAATGTCATTCTGGGTTTTTATTGTGGTAAAAGGTGAACACCACTCTCAAATCATCACAGCTCCTGACAATGTAACAAAAAAGGAGTGAAAGCAGTATAGTCAGTGCTTCAGTTCTTGTTCTTTTTTAAACTTTTTTTGAACTACAACCACTGTGTGTCTTTTCTTTTTCAGCTCCAGATAATGTTGACAGAGTGGATGTGACCACACAAAATGAGAACAGTATAACTCTGACCTGGAACAAGGTTAAGAACATCCCAACATACATCCTGCAATATGGTAATATAACAGAAGATATTAATAAAACTGAAGAAGGACCCATAGTACATGTGGTCACTTCTCTGACTGCTGGGACAAACTACATATTCACTCTCTTCACCACGTCTGATGGACTCAACAGCAGTGGATACAGATTCAGTGCTGTGACAGGTTAGTGAGCACTGAACAAAACATTCAGTCTAATTAAAACATAAACAAAATACAAGATGTTGTTGGGAACATTGTTTTAGTTTCTTTTGTGTGTGTTTTTCTATTCTAGCTCCTCGTAATGCTGAAGAATTCGAGGCCGTTGGTCAAAATGAGACCAGCATAACTCTGGAGTGGAAAACAGTCCCCAACATCGACAAATACATTCTTGCATTTAATGAAAGAGAGATCAACATTAGTAATTCTGAAAACGAATACAGAGTGTTAAATTTGACCAGTGGAACCAGATACAATGTCACTCTCTTCACTGTGTTTGGAAATGTCAGAAGCAGTGGAGTAAACTGCATCGCAGTCACTGGTAAGATATATTTTCTCTAACATAGACAGATAAACCAGGATGGACCGGCTCATTAGTACTTGAAACGTTAGCTGATGGAGAGTTGATGTTTTTTGTGTGTGTGTGTGTTTTTTTTAATCAAAGCCACTTTCCTCTGTTATCTTTAGCTCCACAAAGTGTTAATAATGTGACTGTGGTGCATCAAAATGAGATGAGTATACCACTGGAGTGGAACAAGGTTAAAAACATCCCAGAATACATCCTACAGAATAATAACATAAACATTTGTCAAATTTTCCAATTTGAATATGTCAAATACTAACCCGACCTATAATCCTAGACTGCTTACTGCTAACCTGGTGGAGGCTAACAGATTAAAAACATCTAAAACAGTCATAGTCCTTTAAAATGTTCCACAGTTGATGCTCCTCTACAACATGAACAAGGGCAGAGCTCTATAATGATGTTTAAGGTTTCTCAGAAACAGAAGAGTGTAGCTCACCTAATATTTTTCAAAAGGACTGATAAAAATACTGAAACTGAAGCCTCGCTCCATGTTTCTGTGTCTGACAGAAAATGTTGTTACAGTTTCTTGTTTGTGCGTTTTTCTATTCTAGCTCCTCGTAATGCTGATGACTTTAAGAAAAATGGACAAGATGAGACCAGCATAAATCTGGGGTGGAAAACAGTCCCCAACATCGACAAATACATTCTTGCGTTTAATGGGAGCAAGATCAACATTAGTAATTCTGAAAAAGAATACAGAGTGTTAAATTTGACCAGTGGAACCAGATACAATTTCACTCTCTTCACTGTGTTTGATAATGTCAGAAGCAGTGGAGTAAACTGCATCGCAGTTACTGGTGAGATGTAATTTCTCTAACATAGACAGATAAACCAGGATGGACCGGCTCATTAGTACTTGAAACTTTAGCTGATGGAGAGTTGTTGTTTTTTTTTGTGTGTTTTTTTTTGTTTGTTTGTTTATCAAAACCGCTTTCCTCTGTTATCTTTAGCTCCACAAAGTGTTAATAATGTGACTGTGGTGCATCAAAATGAGACCAGCATAACTCTGGAGTGGAAAACAGTCCCCAACATCAACAATTATATTCTTGTGTTTAATGAAAGAGAGATCAACATTAGTAATTCTGAAAAAGAATACAGAGTGTTAAATTTGACCAGTGGAACCAGATACACTTTCACTCTCTTCACTGTGTTTGGAAATGTCAGAAGCAGTGGAGTAAACTGCATCGCAGTCACTGGTAAGATATATTTTCTCTAACATAGACAGATAAACCAGGATGGACCGGCTCATTAGTACTTGAAACGTTAGCTGATGGAGAGTTGATGTTTTTTGTGTGTGTGTGTGTTTTTTTTAATCAAAGCCACTTTCCTCTGTTATCTTTAGCTCCACAAAGTGTTAATAATGTGACTGTGGTGCATCAAAATGAGATGAGTATACCACTGGAGTGGAACAAGGTTAAAAACATCCCAGAATACATCCTACAGAATAATAACATAAACATTTGTCAAATTTTCCAATTTGAATATGTCAAATACTAACCCGACCTATAATCCTAGACTGCTTACTGCTAACCTGGTGGAGGCTAACAGATTAAAAACATCTAAAACAGTCATAGTCCTTTAAAATGTTCCACAGTTGATGCTCCTCTACAACATGAACAAGGGCAGAGCTCTATAATGATGTTTAAGGTTTCTCAGAAACAGAAGAGTGTAGCTCACCTAATATTTTTCAAAAGGACTGATAAAAATACTGAAACTGAAGCCTCGCTCCATGTTTCTGTGTCTGACAGAAAATGTTGTTACAGTTTCTTGTTTGTGCGTTTTTCTATTCTAGCTCCTCGTAATGCTGATGACTTTAAGAAAAATGGACAAGATGAGACCAGCATAAATCTGGGGTGGAAAACAGTCCCCAACATCGACAAATACATTCTTGCGTTTAATGGGAGCAAGATCAACATTAGTAATTCTGAAAAAGAATACAGAGTGTTAAATTTGACCAGTGGAACCAGATACAATTTCACTCTCTTCACTGTGTTTGATAATGTCAGAAGCAGTGGAGTAAACTGCATCGCAGTTACTGGTGAGATGTAATTTCTCTAACATAGACAGATAAACCAGGATGGACCGGCTCATTAGTACTTGAAACTTTAGCTGATGGAGAGTTGTTGTTTTTTTTTGTGTGTTTTTTTTTGTTTGTTTGTTTATCAAAACCGCTTTCCTCTGTTATCTTTAGCTCCACAAAGTGTTAATAATGTGACTGTGGTGCATCAAAATGAGACCAGCATAACTCTGGAGTGGAAAACAGTCCCCAACATCAACAATTATATTCTTGTGTTTAATGAAAGAGAGATCAACATTAGTAATTCTGAAAAAGAATACAGAGTGTTAAATTTGACCAGTGGAACCAGATACACTTTCACTCTCTTCACTGTGTTTGGAAATGTCAGAAGCAGTGGAGTAAACTGCATCGCAGTCACTGGTAAGATATATTTTCTCTAACATAGACAGATAAACCAGGATGGACCGGCTCATTAGTACTTGAAACTTTAGCTGATGGAGAGTTGTTGTTTTTTTTTGTGTGTTTTTTTTTTAAATCAAAGCCACTTTCCTCTCTTATCTTTAGCTCTACAAAGTGTTAATAATGTGACTGTGGTGCATCAAAATGAGATGAGTATACCACTGGAGTGGAACAAGGTTAAAAACATCCCAGAATACATCCTACAGAATAATAACATAAACATTTGTCAAATTTTCCAATTTGAATATGTCAAGTACTAACCCGACCTATAATCCTAGACTGCTTACTGCTAACCTGGTGGAGGCTAACAGATTAAAAACATCTAAAACAGTCATAGTCCTTTAAAATGTTCCACAGTTGATGCTCCTCTACAACATGAACAAGGGCAGAGCTCTATAATGATGTTTAAGGTTTCTCAGAAACAGAAGAGTGTAGCTCACCTAATATTTTTCAAAAGGACTGATAAAAATACTGAAACTGAAGCCTCGCTCCATGTTTCTGTGTCTGACAGAAAATGTTGTTACAGTTTCTTGTTTGTGCGTTTTTCTATTCTAGCTCCTCGTAATGCTGACGACTTTAAGAAAAATGGACAAGATGAGACCAGCATAACTCTGGAGTGGAAAACAGTCCTCAACATCGACAAATACATTCTTGCGTTTAATGGGAGCAAGATCAATATTAGTAATTCTGAAAACGAATACAGAGTGTCAGACTTGACCAGTGGAACCAGATACAATTTCACTCTCTTCACTGTGTTTGGAAATGTCAGAAGCAGTGGAGTAAACTGCATCGCAGTCACTGATGGTGGTAAGACATATTTTCTGTATTATAGATAAATTAGCCCAGATGGACGCCTCATTAGTACTTGAAACTTTAGCTGATGGAGAGATTTTTTTTGTCAAAGCCACTTTCCGCTGTTATCTTACCACAAAGTGTTAATAATGTGACTGTGGTGCATCAAAATGAGATGAGCATAACACTGCAGTGGGAAAAGGTTAAAAACATCCCAGAATACATCCTTACTAAAACTTAGGAAACCAAAATGGTTACTTAAGGATGTCATTTGTGAATCAGAATTTGTAAAATTGTCTTTATTTCATCTTTAGCTCCTTATAATTCACAGCAACTGCATTTGAATCAGACTAAATGAGACCAGAGCTTCATTTATTTATTAACATAGGGGAGACCGGGGATAGTTGTAACATTTTTGACATTTCTGTCTGTAAATTGAAGCTCTTTTAAGGTAGTGGATTCAAAATGTAATGCAAAGTATTTACATGTCTCTGCTATTAAATAGTGCAGCTATTTTCTCTGCAGCACAATTACCCATTGCATGGTATGGTCTCAAACACGAAGAGTGAAATGTTACAATTAACCCCATAGTCTGGGTTAGTTGTAACATATCCTGGGGTAAAATGTAACACAATGAAATAAGGGTACTAACAAAACATTAACATGTAATCTTTGTTTATTCAACACATGAATGCACTTAGAGCCATTTATGTAGCTATGTGTGTGTGTGACAGAATGCAAAAATCTAGCTTTTGAACATATTCCAACCCTGAACATATTAGCCCTGATTGGAGAAATTGGAAGTGTTACAACTGACCCACGTTACAACTATCTCCCCTATGTGTGTTGCTTTGTCACTATGAGTGCCTTGAAAGGAAAAAGTAACATCTATTTATGCTTCCGAAATCATTCTTTGTCCTCTTTCAGCTCCAAAAAATGTCCAGAATGTGACTGTGACACAAAATGAGAACAGTATAACTCTGATGTGGGAGAAGGTTAACGACATGCTAACATACATCCTAGAATATGACAGCGGTAGTATTGTTATTGGCAAGAATGACATGGACGGATGCACGACATCAGGTGCATCAGTTACATGTGTGGTCTCTTCTCTGACTGCTGGGACAAACTACAATTTTACCCTCTTTACTGTGTTTGAGAACGTCAGCAGCTCTGGATACAACTTTAGTGCACCGACAGGTATGTAATCAAGTGGGTTTTTTTAAACTGTTTGTTTTCCTTTGTAAAATTGTCTTTATTTCATCTTTAGCTCCTGATACAATATATTTAAAAGGGCAATATAAGTCCAAGTGAAATGTCCATGTTTTCCTTCTGGCCTGCAGTGCCATTTATCCATCAAGGCTCCACCCACCAACCATATCTCTGAGAAGAAGGAAGTGTGCATCTAACCCTGATGATAGGCTTGTGCTTGTAATAGAGCAGAAAATATGAATGATGTGCTCTTAGCAAGCAGCATGCTTAATTATTATATTTTATATGTAATTATTTTATTATTTGTATATATAGTTATTATTTATTCAATTAATTTTAATGCTGAGTGCCATTTAGCTCACACACCTATTCAGGCTTAAGTATGTAAAAGCTTGTGATAACTGAACTAGCTCTATACTCCTGTATTTCATTTTAAAAGAAAAAGATGAACAAATTCCACTTCTGAGTTTTGTTTTTGTTTTTTCAGTTCCACCAGTGGTGCCTTGGGTCAGTGTGACTGAACGATTTGCTAACAGCATAACTCTAGAGTGGGAGAACATGAATAAAGCCTGGCAATACGAGCTTCAAATCAATGGTGATGTGCCAAGTAGTGTGTCAGACGTCTCCTCAGATACAATCAGAAAAGTAGTGACATCTCTTCAGCCTGGATCACAGTATGATTTCAGCTTAACCACAGTGTTTGCTGGACTCAGGAGCACTCCTTATACGAATTTCACAGTAACAGGTAAACAAACCCCCAAAACATCTCTGTGTTAGACTTTTATAACTTTTTCTTGTCTCTATTCAATGAGTTGTATAAAAAAAGAATCAGGTTCTTGCGTATAACTATTTTCTCACCCCTTTCAGCCATCGACTGTGCCAGTGCAGACTGGAAAGTTACCAACTCATCAATCAAAGCAAAGATTGAAGGCTTGTTTTCGACCGCAACGGCCCGTAATGGATCTAACGTTCATATCAGTGATGGACGTGAAAATGTGTCGTTTACTGGACTTTACCCTGGTGCCACCTATAACATCTCTCTTGTCTATGAAAAGTCTTCCAGAGTTTTCTTGCAGTGTGAACACAAATTAACAATTCGTGAGTACAACAGAAACCATTTGAAGGACTAGAATCTGTAAATTAGTATTTAAGAACTTAAAGTAATAACTTCCTGAAAGATGAAGTGTGAATTCTTGTGATTTAGTTTTTAATTTTTACTCTTGCATTCAAATTTTAATCTTGAAAAAGTTTATTGCAGAAAAATAATTTTATGTACAATTTATATACCACAGGTTAACACACATATTTAATATGATTCAGTATGAATACATGAGTTTCAACCAAGTATCATTTTATTATTAACTAACTTATTAGTTTTGATAAATAATCTCAACAAATTAAAAAGGCTAAAACAGAAAATTCTAACTTCTGTAAGGCAGGAATTATTTTTGTGACTTGAGCTGTTAATCAATCATTACTACAGATTGTTTTTTAATTATAATTATATACAGACTGAGTAATTCTTTCAATGTCTAAGTTTGAGGTCTTCATTCTTTGTTTTTATATGAAAATCCAAAAATTTATTATTAACTTTTTAAAGAATAAGAGCACTGCTTTGACCTAAAAGTAAGACAAATAATCTTTCTACTTTAGAACAAATTTCTACTTTTTCTACTTTAGAACAAAGTTTTGTAGTATAAAAAGTTTCATTATATTTACTATAAGTCATATATTTTCTGCTTTAGTTTTGACTGTAAAACCTTTTTCTTGTTTTACTCAGTTCCTCCTAATCTAAATGCTCACTGTGAGTACTGGGCAGCTGGATACTCTGTTCTTATTAAATGGACAGACCCAGAGGGCGAGTGGACTAATGCGGAGGTGAATGTGACTGGAAAGACTCACACAGTAGCTAGTCCTGAAACTGAGATCACAATCAATGGATTCCAACCTGCCAAAAAATATAAAGTGTCTGTAACTTCAATGTCTGGGGTGAGGAGTTCTGAACCGCATGTGTTTTACTGCCAAACTGATCCAAGGGGTGAGTAAAAGTAACTATATTACCATGTTGCTGCTTGTAATCATAACAGTATACAGTATTTTCAACTTTGACTTGATTGTTTCATTTCACGCAAGTGTAAAAAATAAACCTCTAAACTTTTCAACTTCATTGCTAACTATGCTTTTGCTCCCTTTAGGAGTTATTGCAGGGTCCGTATTTGGTGTGCTTCTTTTTGGTCTCCTGGTTGCTCTGGTTGTCTTAATTTTCCTCAAAAGACCAGATATTATTAGGTGGGTCTCACTTCACCGACAAGAATAAAGTAAATTAAATTAATACATTTATCAAATTTAATGTCTTAATTTTGATCCTGCAGCAGAAAGAAGTCTTCATTCATTGGTGGATCCAAAGTATCTAACACACAGAGCAAGTAAGTGTTTTTTTTACAATGACAATTACCCACAATGAAGAAAAACATTAATTATGGCAAAATTAATTAATAAAATTGAGAGAGTTATGTTTTATTTATTTATTTATTTTTAGATCTATTCCTGCTGCAAAGTTTCCGGACCACTTCCATCAGCTGAGTTTGGACGAGAACAGAGGCTTCAGCGAGGAATATGAGGTGCATAAAAAGATCAAGATTTTTTTTCCTCTTCTGCTTCTGTGTGTTCCTGTTTTTGTGTCTTTACTGTTTTATTTCTTACCATTTTATTTGTTTTATGATGGCCAGTATCTCAGTTTCATGCTTTGTTATCTGCTACGTTCATGCAGTGCCTCGCTCCTGCTGGAACAGACCAGACACGAAAGACTGCTATTCTACCTGAAAACAAAGCGAAGAATCGTTTCAATAACGTCTTGCCATGTGAGTCTCTCCTCTGACTGTTGAACCGTGCTGTTGTGAGCTCAGTCTAGCAGTCTATGTCAGGACTACTGGAGGTGCACTGGAGTTAAATCACCTGTTTTCTCATATTAGATGACTGGTGTCGTGTGAAGCTAACTACATCAGATCCTGATGGAATTTCAGACTATATCAATGCCAATTACATGCCGGTAAGTGTTACATTAAGATAAAGTTCAGTGAAGATCTCTTTATAACTACACCATACAGAAAGCATATAAACAAGCACCTTTGTGCGATTTCATGAGCTTTCTTTTTTCATTTCTATAACGAGCAGAAGATATACAAGCTAAATTAGTCTACATATTAACTTTGTCCCCTGCGACCCTGAAAAGGATAAGCGGAAGCGAATGGATGGATGGATTAACTTTGTCCACTGCTTTTCAGGGCTACAGCAGTAACAGAGAGTACATTGCCACTCAGGGCCCTCTGCCCTCTACTGTTAATGATTTCTGGAGAATGATTTGGGAACAAAGAGTTAAGAGGATCGTTATGGTAACCAACTGCATTGAAGGAGGGCGGGTAAGTCTTCAGGAAAATCTTAAAATGTTTTATTGATGGTCTTTTAAGGAAGTTGTTGTCAGGAGGAAACATGTTACTTCACAAAGAACAGATCAAGATCTATGATTAAAATACATTTTGTATGTGTATTTTTTTTGCTTTTTGCTCATTTTTCTAGACCAGGTGTGAACAATACTGGCCTGCAGACAGCAAGTCATGCCTTTATGGAGAGCTGTTGGTCACCATGAGATCTGAGCAACAGGAGACCAACTGGACGCTGAGAGAATTCAACCTGAAAGATGTATAAAAACTTACTTATATCTTCTGAGTGTGTGTGTAGATGGTACTAAGTAAGGCTAGAAAACATGAATAGAAAACACTGAAGGCTTTAACTGTTAATGTTGCTTTTAAAAGAATAATGGTTGATTGATACCTAAAATATTATGCTGTATATCAAGACATAGGCCTAAAGTAACTGTATATGAATGTTCCTCACAGAGAAAAACCTCAGAAGAACAGACAGTTAAACATTTCCACTTTACTGCCTGGCCTGATCATGGAGTCCCAGAGTGCACAGAGATCCTGATCCAGTTCAGAGGACTGGTGAGACAGCACATAGAGAGAGAAGGGGGCAAAGCACCAACTGTGGTTCACTCCAGGTATGAAATAAGTGTTTCCTTTTACATGGGTGCAGGGTTGCTTTTATACAATATCCACCCAGCTAAAGTCACACACTCTAATACTGGACCACCTTTACTTTAGGCAAGGCAAGGCAAGTTTATTTGTATAGCACAATTCAACAACAAGGTGATTCAAAGTGCTTTACAGAGACATTAGAAACAAAAACAAATAAAAAGCATGATTTAAAATTGATTAAAACAAGCAAACAAACAAACTAATTAACAAACAAACAAAACAGTATATAAAATCAAAACAGATAAAATCAGAACAGTAGATAAAATCAGTAGTTAAATGTAAGTTTTGAAATTTAAGCTTAAAAGTGTGGATTTGGTGCTTTATTCAAATGCAGCTGAGAATAGGTGAGTCTTCAACCTGGATTTAAATAAACTGAGTGTTTCAGCTGATCTGAGGCTTTCTGGGAGTTTGTTCCAGATATAAGGAGCATAAAAGCTGAATGCAGCTTCTCCGTGTCTGGTTCTGACTCTGGAAACTGATAAAAGACCGGATCCAGATGACCTGAGGGATCTGGAAGGTTCATACTGGGTCAGGAAGTCACTGATGTATTTTGGTCCTAAACCATTCAGAGCTTTATAGACCAGCATCAGAACTTTAAAGTCTATCCTCTGACGGACAGGCAGCCAGTGTAAAGACCTCAGAGCTGGACTGATGTGGTCCACTTTTTTGGTCTTAGTGAGGACTCGAGCAGCAGAGTTCTGAATGAGCTGTAGTTGTCTGACTGATTTTTTAGGTAGACCTGTAAAGATGCTGTTACAGTAATCAAGCCTACTAAAGATGAACGCATGGACTAGTTTTTCCAGGTCCTGTTGAGACATCAGATCTTTTATCCTTGAAATATTCTTGAGGTGATAGTAAGCTGACTTTGTTATTGTCTTAATGTGTTTCTCTAAGTTTAGGTCTGCATCCATCACTACACCCAAATTTCTCGCCTGGTTTGTGGTTTTTAGATGTATAGATTGAAGTTCTCTGGTGACCTGTAATCGTTTTTCTTTGGCGCCAAAGACTATTACCTCAGTTTTGTTTTTGTTTAGCTGGAGAAAATTGTGGCACAACCAGTCATTAATTTCCTCGATGCATTTACCAAGAGCCTGTACAGGGCCTTGGTCTCCTGGTGACATTGTGATATATATTTGTGTGTCATCTACATAGCTGTGGTAGTTTATTTTGTTGTTCTTTATAATCTGTGCCAGTGGGAGCCTGTAAATGTTAAACAGAAGGGGTCCCAAGATGGAACCTTGGGGAACTCCACATGTGATACTTGTCTGCTCAGATGTGAAGTTACCTATTGATACAAAGTATTTCCTGTTTTCGAAGTATGTTTTGAACCAGTTTAGTACAGTTCCTGAAAGACCTGCCCAGTTCTCCAGTCGTTTGAGTAATATGTTGTGGTCAACTGTATCAAATGCTGCACTGAGATCCAGTAAAACTAAGACTGACATTTTTCCACTGTCTGTATTCAGACATATGTCATTAAACATTTAGATGATCTTGTCAACAAACTTAGGTAAACTCACATCACTTACAACCCAAATTCCAACAATAAATATCAGCTCATTTTAAATTTGATGGCAGCAACACAAGTCAATAAAGTTGGGACATCGCCCCTCTTCTTTTAAGAGCCTATAAACATCTAAGAGAACTGAGTAGCTAAACTATAAAAGTGAATGGTCCTTGTTGAGTCTGCGCTTCAGCAGGCCCGCTAGTTCAGACTTATCACCCATGAAGAATGCAAGGCAGAACAGCTCAACCGGTTTTCACATGCTATAGCAAACGACTCCAAAGAACCAGCACCCACAGTTTCACAAACACCCATTGTAAAACCACCCTGTGGTGCGTCATAAAACTAAGGCACTGTGTGTGTGTGCATGTGTGTGTGTGCATATACAAGCCTGTGTATATGTGTGTGTGTGTGTGTGTGTGTGTGTGTGTGTGTGTGTGTGTGTGTGTGTGTGTGTGTGTGTGTGTTTATGATCACAAAGGGTCATCTCCCCTCACCCCTTTATCTGGCTTAGCTTCTTCCAACGGTTTACCATATACAGGTGAGGACATAAATGGCAGGAAGTAAAACATACTCACTAAATAAGGACAGAGAATTTTCACATAGGATGTCTCTACAGTTAAACACTACAGCTAATTACCTCCCTCACCATTCAACAGGCTGGGGATGGTAACAGAAACAGAAGAATGTCTTTGATCATACAATTTAAGGCAAGGCGTACAAATTTAAGTAACACAATGACAACATTTAACAATTTCAACCTAACAGTCCTAAGTTCCAAGAGATCCTCCAAATGGCCTATTAAAAGTAATAAAAGTAAAGTAAAAGAAGGTAAAAGGGCCACTTGCAGGACCTCTGGGATATTTATCTGAAAGTGTTGCTCTAAAACATATTTATAGTTTTCAACATTGATGGTGCCTATCCTATTGAATTATCACTAATGACCCCACAGACACACACACACACACACACACACACACACACACACACGGCTGCTGTTTTTTGAACTGAGTGGTGAAAGCAAGTCAAATAGTTTTGTATTTTGTTTTGTTTTTTATGATTTGGTTTCACCAAACTGAGCTCAAATTAAATTTAACTGAGCTCAAATCACAATCATTCAAGAATATTTTGCAACCATATTTACTCTCAAAAGATGATGGCTCATTACTTTCTCTCCAGATTTTAATATTAATTTTTAGATTTTATTATATTATAATTTTTTTTTTAATGCTTTAGAAATGTCTTAACCCATTTTAGGAGTTTCAGCAATTATATTTCTTTGCTTGATGGAGGCCAGTAATTTGACCTTTCTGAAATGGACTAACATATTTTTCATTACTACAGGATATGTCTTCCTAAATAACCGCTTAATAAATAAGATGCTACTTCAGGGTTAGGGTTAAATAAGCTATTGGTTGCCAAAATTATTAAACATTATTACTGATTACTGCAGTAAGTATGAATGGGAAAGCTATAGACTATTTGCTTGGTTAAATCCAGGTGTTTTGGGCTTTTTGTTTTGTCAGGCACGCTTTCTTTAGTCTCATTCACATTAGATTAAGAAGAAGTGACATAAAAGCTGGAGACCATAAATTTGGTCAGCATAAAGAATTTACTAATATTAAATCATAATTTATTAAAGGTCATTTTTTGTGTAAGTGCTGAGTTTAAAGATCTTCAGTTAGGAGCAACTAGTTCATCCTAATATTTACTTCTTTCCTTCTGTGGCCTTCAATCCTGTAAGATTATGAAAACTCACTGAAACAAATTGGGATCATTCTCATAAATATAAATACCACCAACGACACAATTGTGCTCCAGTGACTTTGTAGAATACAACATGCTGTGTTACAGTTATAGTCAGACCTCTTCTGGGATCTGCAGAGGAGGCATTCAATTAACCACAACATTATAAATTACTACGTACTCACATATAAACTCTACTATATGTGAGACTTTATAGAGACACAGCATGGACAGTGTCTGACTGATACTGTAAAAATATAATGTGATGTTTCGAGGCAGCGTATTAGGAGCAGGTGAAGGGTTGGTATCACATTCCCAAACACTCCTGTCTGTGATTAAAAGTCTTTTGTGACTAACAGTGTCATTCAGGTTTTGTGTTTTCTAATCCATTTTTCTTTCTGTCTTGATGTCTTGTTTTCAGCTCACTTTAGTTTCATTTTGCATTTACTAGTTTCACTTTGGTTTTTACTGTTTTGAAATGTTCCGTTTTATTTAAGCTTTCATTAGTTTGTGTGTTGTTGTTTTTTTAATAATTATAACATTTAGGGTATTTGTCAGGGGTATATTTTTAAAAGCATTGAGCAAATATTACATTACAAATTGCAAACACGTGCACTAAAGCCTTACTGAGCAGGCTGTGATGACAAATTTGACCAAAGGGACAAAGACTATAATTAAAGACATTTCCTCTATAATTTTATTGAAGCTTGTTGTTGTTGTGTACAGTATTGTTTTCCACATTGTTTTCACATCTAGTTATAGGTTCTAGTTTAGTTTTTGTTAACTATAATAACTTTGGCACAGACACAGTGATGAGAGCTTTCTATGTGACCTTAAAAACCTTTTGCTATCTTATTATGACGTTTGTGTCTCTCTTAGTGCTGGAGTCGGGAGAACTGGCACTATCATTTCCCTGGATGTGCTGCTTCAGCAGCTGGAGAAAGAACAAGCAGTCGGCATCAATGCCTTCGTACACAAAATGAGACTGAGCCGACCGTACATGGTGCAGACGGAGGTAACTGTGTTAAACTGCTTCTGATTGAGCCACCACTTCCTTAATTAGCTAATGTATTTCTTTATAGTCACAGCTGGTGACACAACACACAGACAGCACTTTATTCATCATAAGATATGCAGTTGTTTTTTTGTTTGTTTGTTTGTTTTAAATTGAGGTCCTTATTGTCCATCCTTTCATCTTAAAATATGAGTTTGAAAGATTTTTTTCTATTGTTCAATTTCTGTTTTCAAATTTTGTACACATTAACCAGCAGATGACTCCTTAAAATATTTTTAAAAAATCTTTAATGCCCAGTTTGTTCATTGTACATGTTACAGTAAAATAGGGCGATTTGATTCCAATTCACATGGTCCCGAATTGATTCGATCCACGGTTCGATTCGATTTGAATCTGAGAAATTTTGCCTCAGTCAGAAATATTATAATTCTGATCACATATCAGTACATATTTTTATATCTATAAAAAGAAAGCTGACACTTGCGAGAATTTATCAAAAGTGTAAGCATCACAGCAGATGCCTTTGTGTTAAAGTAACTGAGGAAAAAACAGAAAAACATGAAGGCGACTTTCCTTGCCTGGGATTTTATAGCTTTCTTTCAACATTGCAGCACAGTTTCAAAAATAAAGCATTCCAATTCTTTTAATAAACAAAAAGGTCCAACAAGCTTTGTTTTATGAAAATTTTTTTTTAGCTCTCTTACTTAAAAAGATGTAGACATAGACACAAAGACAAATACTGTCCAGAATGTCACAAACAGGACTATAATAAAATTTCAATCAAGTGTTTTGCTGTAGAGGTGGGCTTGGATAACGTAAAATCAATTCATTAAAACCCTAAATCGATTTTTAATACTAATTATATTTTTCCCGAAATGCCAGAATCTCAGGTTAAACCTCACAAAATTTCAACAATCACCAAACAGCTAAAACAGTAAATGAAAGCAGGTACACGGATTCTGCACAAAGACACAAACACAAAGCGTGGACCCGTTGACAGATCAGAAGCAGTGAGATCTCTCACCCGACGGCATGGGCAGGGTCGGGGCTGAAAGCTGACAGCTCACTGATTCCCCTCCGTCGGTGGATCCGCGATTTGTATTTACGCCCTTTTTGCGCTAGATTCAGAAGCTGCAGGTTTTTATCTCTCTCCAAACAATATTGACTGAACCAGCAGCAAATGAAGATCCAAACTACGCTTCACATTTCGCTTCACGTAAACATCGTCATGAATTAGTTTTCCTGTTTTGCTCCCACCACGATAAAATCACACTTCATGCAGAGTTCGCTGTCTCTCTCCAAGAACAGTTTCCCATCTAAAAATCTTTTTTCTGCATTATTCGCTTGCTTATTATGCACAAGGCTACCGTTGTTTACAGCGCTGTTGGCCACTGCTTTTTTTTCCCTTTCACTTGCTTCCGAAAAGAAAGACTCATTTCTGCTGTTCAATAGGCTACTGAACAAATTTAAACTTTTTAAAATCATCCAAAATTGCAAAATGCTTAGCTGTGTCTCTAATAAAACCCCTGTAACTTTGCTCTGTCTCACTTCAGCAGCATCAGGTAATGTTCAGATGTTGATTAATGACTTAATGTTTCGTTTTTGATCTACTGCAGAATATTTTATGGTTAGGGTTAGGGGTTAGGGCAGAACTACTGCCTGTAAAGATCATAATATATTATGATATATTATGATCTTTACAGGCAGTAGTTCTGCATTTCAAATAACCAAAAACGTCTGGTATTTCCTTTTCAGTCCCAGTACATTTTCCTGCACCAGTGCATTATGGACAGTCTGCAACCAAAAGACACGAATGAAGAGAACATTTATGAGGATATATGTGAGAACACATACGAGACGCCAGACAGCATATACGTCAATGCCACTGCACTCCAAGAGCTCCATCGGCACAATGTAAATGCCTAGTATTAACCCTGCACTTAATCTTTTATGCACCCAATGAAAAACTATTTGTCTATGAGCAATATTTTGGTTTTAAACTACTATGCAAACTATTACATCTTAACTACACTTCAGATCTTATTTAGTTTGCATCTCTTCTAAATGTGTGATATTATAATTGTTGTTTTTGTGTGAGAAAATAGCCCTCTGATGACTTGGGAATGTTAAAAATGTCATGGTTCTGGGTCCTTTTCACCCATCATGTTGAGTTTCTTCTATTCTAGTGATATTTTGTATTATGGTTTATGTTCAGGTTCATTTATAGTCTTAGTTGTTCTGTTTTGAATTTCTTTATACTCCCTGTTTAGTTCTTGGGTTGTTAGGTTTCCCCTTGTGTCTTTGCCTCTCTCTCTGTGTCTGTGTTTATGTGTTTGTATGAGCCGTTGCGTCTTGTCTCCCTCCTTCTTTTCCATTCTATGTTTCCTGAGCCCATCATGTCTCCTCTCTCTCCCTCATGTTCCCTTGCTCCCTTTCGTCTGCCTTTCCTCCACTCCTCTGTCAAACTCATGTGTCAGTCATTCATTCATTTCCTGTTCTATTGTGAAGGTCTTGTGTTCCATGCTCAGTGTGTTTAGTTTTGGTTCCCTGGTGTCGTCATGTCTAATTTGTCTCAGCTCTGTTCCGCATGTATTTTCTGTTTCCTCGTCATTGTACTGTGTATTTAAGCTTCTGTTTCCCTCAGTCCATTTGCGTTCTCACGTAATTTGTGAATGTTGTATATGGGCTGATGTAGAGGGTGATTATTAGACGGGTAATTAAAAGCATTAAAAGCACAATTACCACAGTGACTCTAAAACATGACTGCACTGCAGGAGTATCTGTAGTGTATCGTGAGATGTTAAATGCAGTTTAGTATATACATTGCAACTGAGAAAAAATGAGTCTGTAGCCAGACTGTGACATACACTGACCATGCACTTCACAGGTACACCACTTCAGCTGCTTGTTAATGCAAATATCTAATCAGCCAATCACATGGCAGAAACTCGGTGCATTTAGGGATGTGGATAGTTTTTTAGTGTCTGTCTGAGCAGAAAAATGCAATTGTTAATTATCTGCTTAGATCACACAGGTACCTGAAGGCGAAATATAACAAGCAGACACATTTTTCTTTAAGGAGTCACAATAGAAGTCATCAGGAATTGATATCTGATGTATAATTCTTATAATTTGGATCCTTAAATAAAATAGACTGAAGGTTTAATGTAACTACTCGAGAAGATGGAGTGATGAAGAGATTGTGATTGTGATGTATTATAGAATGAAATTTAAAATAGCTTATCAAGAATATGCTCATGACTGCACATCTAAATTTAAAATTTTCTGTTTATATTTTCACGGACATTGTATGTTTTAATATACCTTTGTGTGAAATTAAATATATATGCTCAAACTGATTTAGCTTGTGAAAAAAGCACCCGTGATTTGTTAAAATTGTCACTTATGATGCAAATTGTTCACAAATAAATAATATATATAATATTTACTTTTGAATGATGTCAAAAACAAAATCATTTTTCTGCTTAATGAATGTTTATTATATTCTATATGTAATTAGAATTGCATTTAAATTTAGTTCTTAAATTTACTTTTAAATTTACATAATCATACCATTTATATTTAGACAACAGCATGAGAATGCACAGAACAGACATATTTATGTATAATTAGTTCACAGAAACATACCAAAATATTACAAAATAATCAGGTTATATGAATTAGTTTCTTCATTTTGATCTGAGCATCATTAGTACATTAAATAAATATAAATGGGTGCTAATGAAGATTGTTAGCATCTGTTGGTCATTTGTAATAACAAACTAATTCAACCTCCAACAACAACAAACCATAACAACAGGAACATGGAGATAACGAGGACAGCAAAAGACAGCAATAAGGAAACTCAGTAATCTGGTGAAATCTTGTCAAAAGTGCTGCAGGAGATGATGTTTCACTAACAATCTCCTGAAAGAATGACCCAAATCTTCAGGTTTTGGTAAAGATGTCAACATCTGCATGGCTCAGTTTACGTCCAGTGATTGTTACGACAGCAACTTGGAACCATGAAGACTCTGCTCTTATGTCCCTGTGGATGTAAAACAGGATTCATAATCAGTGAGATCCAAGCACAGTCTGAAAGCTATATATATATTTATTTTTTCCATTCATATTCAGACTCACTTAAGAGTCTTGTTAGAGACCAGGACAGGTGTAGCTGCTGTCAGGATCCAGCCCGCTGGAGATGAACTGCACAAATCCTGGCCTATTAGAGCGAATGCGGGACTTGATCCAGGACTGGTAACGGGACACTCTGGAGTAGACTCCTGGCAGATTGGGCCGAGCACAACCAGATCCAAAACTTACAATTCCAGACTGGACCCAAACAGAGCCCTGTTTACTCACCATTGGACCTCCTGAGTCTCCCTGTAGAGATAAAGAGGACACATCTGAGAATCTTTGAAACACCTGGTTATGTAACCAAATGAGATGATGAAGCCTACCTGACACGAGTCTTTGCCTCCTGCCAGAACACCAGCACAGATCATGTTGTCTGTGACTGTGCCCACTCCATTCAGGCAGTTACACTGTCTGTTTCCCACAACTGGCACCTCCACTTCTTGCAGCGTTTGAGGGAAGGGTAAGGCCACTGATGGGATGCAAGACGAGGAGCTGTTTACACACAAACCAATGAACCACAGAACACATGAACACTGAAACACCAACAACAGCCTCACCTCCCTCCTTGACTGCACCCCAGCCAGTCACCCAGCTATCAGTGCCATTGTTGAACACACTGCCAGTCGCTGCCAGGCACACAGGTCTGATGTAGTCAGTGAATCTGACTGGTGAGGAGAGTCTGAGCAGAGTGATGTCGTTGTCGTAGGTCTTACTGTCATAGTTTGGGTGCAAAATGATTTTGACAACATTTCTGGACACCTTATTTGGATTTGCACCCTGCAGGCTCTGAAGACCAAGAGAAACCGTCCACCCAGAAGGACTTGAACTAAAGTTATAGAAATGAAAAGAAAATATAGACGTTTTGACAAAAAAATGTACTGTAAACATTTGTCATTATGCTGCATTTGAGCTGGAAGAGTAAGAAAGCTTGGGTCAGTTTTTCAACATTTATGTTCATGAAATGTTTCAGGAATTACATAATTTTTAGAATTTCCAATCTGGTATTTGCCTTTTAGACAAATGTTAGTCAAAGTCCTGTTCTAGCTGGATCAGTTTAGGTATAAAGATTAAACAGATGTTTGTGTTACTCACCCAGAGAAGCAGTGAGCAGCAGACATCACCCACTCTTTGTTGATGAGGGAACCGCCACAAAAATGTTTACCACGTAGCTGCACGCTGACCTGCCACGGCCAGTATCCAGGTGGAGCATCTTCACCTCCGACTATCCTGCCGTTGAGTGGAGCAGTGCCACATACTGAAACAAAGATCAGCAGGATCAAACTTCAGAAGCAACATAAATCATTGTAGGAACACGGAAAACATTTTTTCTGTTTTTATCTGGATCCCGGTTAATTTTTTTATTTTAAAATACATAATTAATATTAAAAAATAATAAATTTGAATTAATGATTTGTTTTTTTAATCAGAGAAACTGTTGTTTTACCTACCATCAGGCTGAGCATTTGATTCTGGAAAGAAACACAACAGGATCAGTGTTGTTCATGAGAGGAGACAATTTTAAAAGGTTTTAAGTGAAAATATATATTTGCATTTATATTTTAAGTCAAAACATTTATGTTGCATGCACATGTTGGCATAAGCCTGACTTACCTGCTGCCAGGAGGCTCACCAAAGCAAATAAATGAGTCCACTGCCTCAACGCCATTGTGTAAATTCACAGTTCTTGTGTGTCCCTCTTTTGTACTTGTCACCCAGCTAGCAGTGAGTGGCAAATATATAAGCAGAGTGTCACCTGCCACTATGTTTGCCCTGCCCATGTGCACATCCCACCGCCAGAAAACTGAAGCATTTCCTTCTACCTTTAATTTCTGGGACAAAGATTTAAAGACCACAGTGCAATTTAAAAAATATATATAATTTTCTTTATATGTCATATTTGTAATAAACACGAATATTGGCAGTAGTTTTTGTTACAGACTTCTGCCCTTTTTACAGTTCTGTACTTCTTTCCACATTAATGTTCTCAAAGTCATCGAAAAACCTCCCTGTGGATTGTGAACCAAATAAGGAGATTAAATATGTAAAATATCCAAAGACTGAGTCAGCGTCATCTGCTGAGATTGTGGTGAAATTCTGTACAAGTCAGTCAGTTTACTATATCGACATAAAATGATATTTCAGTGACAAAATATTTACTGGTTTTGTCATGTGTTTTAATGACTATCCAGTATCATGTTGTCATGATGTGACAACTATTTACATCACATTCAGAAAACATTATGACTAATTCCCTTTACACCCTAACACTAAAATTGTTCCTGTTAATTTTTTGCCTCGTCATGAATCATTCCATACTTCATGGTTACAAAACAGAAACATAATATCTATAGATGTTTATAAAATACTTTTTTAAAAAGTCACCTCTGATATTCTAAACTGCCTGAAATCAAAGATTTATACAGCTATAACCATGTTAAAATATTTTGTAAGATAACCAAGCCAAATGCACCGTGAGACTGAAGCAACTTTCTGCAGAGCTCTGAGACATTCACAATATCAACCAACAGATCTGCTAAGGCTATAAAGAATGGCCACAATGGCCAACGAAAGTAGTCTGATAGGCTTCTCGAAGTAACAAAGAACCTGGTGATCATTCCAACTAAGCTTCAGAAATCCTGTAAACAATCTCAGTGCAACACTCCAGCATATCTTAGATTTATGGCAGTGGTCAGATGTTTGGTCTCAGTTCTACCATGATGAGTGTGGCATCAATAATCAGCTGCTCAATACAAGTCAGCATAACAGTGAAAGCATTGTGTTATAGGAATGTTCTTCAACTAATTAAAACCTGTTAAGAATGATCAGAAACTGAATGTAGAAACGCAAAGAGACATTATTAAGGTAAATCTGGAGCTCTAAATGTACCACAGGCCCAGAATGAAGGTCTTAAACTAAAGAAATCTACCATAAAAAAGAAAAAAAAATTTCTCAATTGCTGGTTTGTTGTCAGCACTCAGTTTAATGGAACTGGTGACTTTCACATCTGGAAAAAACACAATTAATGCTGAAAAGTATATACACATATGCTCCCATCCAGATGGCATATTTTTTTTAAAAAAGGCCTTGCATATTTTAGCAAGACAATGTTTAACCACAAACTGCACTGATTACAAAGGCATACCTTTGCAGAAGACGAGTCGAGGTGCTGAACTGCCCTGCCTGCAGGCCAGACCATTCACCAACCCAAAACTGAAAATTTGGCCTATCAACCATTCCTTTAACGTTAGCTAGTAATGACTTCATGTACTTCTTCACAAATAAAATTTTAAGAGAATTTTAATTTTAAGAGTAATTTTTAGAGAAAAAAATTACTCATTATCATCTCACACATGTAGTGTTATCTACAGCTCCTTTCAGTACCATTTATTTAGAGTCTTTTTCTCCAATTGTTCTGTCTGAGTTAATTGCAGTAATTACTTCCTCCAAACCATCAACATGTCTTTTAGAGCCCATTGCTACAAGACTGCTCTAAGAAGTCCCACAATTAATTACTCCAACCAGTCTCTAATAATTAGATATGTACCACAGGCCTTCAAGCTGGCAGTAGTTCAACTGGAACTTATAAGGCCATCTTATGAGGCCATCTCTTGGCCCAGCAGTCTTAGCTAATTATAGGCCAATCTCCAACCTTGCTTTTCTCAGAAATTCTTGAGAAAGTAGTTATAAAACAGCTAACAGATCATCTGCAGAGGGCTGACCTATTTGAAGAGTTTAAGTCAGGTTTCAGAGCCCATCACAGCACAGAAACAGCTTTAGTGAAGGTTACAAATGTTACAAATCTTCTTCAGTGTTCGATACCATTAGATCCTGTCGACCATAATATTCCATTAGAGTGATTAGAGCATTACAGCAATAGAGTATTACAAGTACTGCACTGCAGTGGTTTGTATCATATCTATCTAATAGACTCTAATTTATACATGTAAATGGAGAGTCCTCTTCACACACTAAGGTTAATTATGGAGTTCCACAGGGTTCCGTGCTAGGACCAATTCTGTTTATATTATACATGCTTCCCCTGGGCAGCATCATCATCACTCTGAATGGCATTACCTTGGCCTCCAGTAACACTGTGAGGAACCTTGGAGTTATTTTTGACCAGGATATGCACCTTCAATTAAACAAATATGTAGAACTGCTTTCTTCCATTTGTACAATCTCACTAAAATTAGAAATATCCTGTCTCAGAATCACGCTGAAAAACTAATTCATGCAATTATTACTTCTAGGCTGGACTACTGTAATTCATTATGATCAGGATGTCATAAAAACTCCCTGAAAAGCCTTCAATTAATCCAAAATAGTGAATACCGTATCACCTAGAGCACTTTGCTCTCGCACTGCAGGCTTGTTGTTCGTAGAGTATTTAAAAGTAGAGGCAGAGCCTTTAGTTTTCAGGCCCCCCTTCTGTGGAACCAGCATCCAGTTTGGATTTGGGAGACAGACACTATCTGTACTTTTAAGATTAGGCTTAAAACTTTCCTTTTTAAAAAGCATATAGTTAGGGCTGGATCAGGTGACCCTGAATCCTCCCTTAGTTATGCTGCAATAGGTCTAGGGTGCTGGGGCATTCCCATGATGCACTGAGTATTTCTTCTTCAGTCACCTTTCTCACTCACTATGTGTTAATAGACCTCTCTGCATTGAAACATACTTGTTATTAATCTCTTCCACAGCATGTCTTTTGTTCTGTCTTCCTTCTCTCACCCCAGCCGCTTGCGGCAGATGGCCGCCTCTCCCTGAGGCTGGTTCTGCTGGAGGTTTCTTCCTGTTAATTCAATTCAATTCAATTTTATTTATATAGCGCCAAATAACAACAAAAGTCGCCTCAAGGCGCTTCATAAAAAGGGAGATGTTCCTCCCCACTGTCACCAAGGTGCTTCCTCATAGTGGGTCATATGATTGTTGATGTTTTTTTTGTCTGTATGTATTATTCTAGGGTCTACCTTACAATATAAAGTGCCTTGAGGTGACTGTTGTTGTGAATTGGTGCTGTATAAATAAATTGAATTGAAAATGGAAAATTTAATTTGTCCCTGGGGCATTCTAAGTGTAGAATGTAAAAAAGAATTTACACAATTGTATGATGAGCTTCCCATGACAAAATGTGACAAAATGTTAGGGGGAAAACACTTTCTGAGAGTACTGTATGACTTATCTAAAAGAAAAGTCTAAAAAAAAAACCCAAAACAAAACAAAAAACACTACAGTCTGGCATCAGCTAGTTGAGTTATTCATCTTGTTCCTGCAAAAGACAGCTCATGATATAAATCACTGGATTTGGTCATTATAATTAAAAATAGCAGTCACCAGATGATGGTTAGGGAGGGTGGATTGTTATCATGTCCTCATACATGCAGACAGGCGATAAATGTGGGGATTAGGTGTCTTTGTAATGTTGTAGGGGTTTAATTCTGATTCTATGTATTTACATGTATGTATGTATTAGTTTGCATACAATTTTATGTGTTTCATTCGACATTTGTCCACACTAGACTCTGTTCAGGGAGGTTGCTGTGGTCTGCTAGTAGATCCACTAGCCACCAAGCATTACTGTTCTGTCCTGCTTCCTTCTCCCTTATGCTCTTCCAGTATTGCTCAGTCTGGTCGAGTCTGAGATGCTGTTCTCATATTGTTCCCCTGCCACTCAGAGTACAGCTTCGATGGTTCTGTGGAGAACAGCCGATTTATTCTCCTGCCTTCTATTTGACTGCATGTTGGCTGTTCACAGCAAAATCTTCCAAATACAAGCACCACACCTCCAATCAACTCAACTTTTTTTTTCCTTTTTCAGGCACAGTTTCTGTAGATATTTTTCTGTGCTATTTTATCATCTATCTGAAGAAGCTTTGTGCTGCACTTTAAGTCTACACCTTTTAGACCTTACAACTTTTTGCGAGTTCATCTCATTATTCTTGCTTTTCTGCTTGCTTTTTTAGCAGTTCTTTATATTTCTGTTATATTTCTACATAAGTCACCATCAAGTGTGGGATCTACCAAGGAGATGCACTGTCCCCACTACTGTTCTGCAAAGGCCTGAGCCCCCTCAGTGATATCATCAAAAAGACTGTCTACTTTGGAATGGAGCAGTCATCAGCCATGTTCTCTACATGGATGACATCAAGCTGTATGCCAAGAGTGAATGAGACAATCGATTTATTGAGCCACACCACCAGGATATACAGCAGTGACATCGGAATGACTATTCAGATTGGAGAAGTGTAGTTGGATGATACCAAAGAGAGGGAAAAACTGAGGGGGCTTGAACTACCAAAAGGCAACATTGCAGACATTGAGGACAGCTACAAGTACCTGGGAATCCCACAGGCAAATGGGAACGACGAGGAGCCCGCTAGGAAAGCTGCAACCACCAAGTACCTGAAGAGGGTCAGGTAAGTCTTGAGGAGTCAGCTGAATGGTAAGAATAAGGGCTATCAACACCTACACCCTGCCCATGGCCAGGTACCCTGCTGGCATAATAAGCTGGTCAAAGGAGGAGATAGAAGCCACTGAAATCAAGACAAAGAAGCTCCTGGCCATACATGAAGGGTTTCACCCCAAGTCCAGCATCCTGAGGCTGTATGGTAAGCACAAGGAAGGAAGCCGGGGACTAGTGAGTGTCAGCACCACAGTCCAGGATGAGACAACAAACATCCATGTATACATCAGTAAGATGGCCCCAACAGACCCTGTGATCAGCGAATACCTCAGGCAGCAGAAACCCAAGAAAAAGGAAGAGGAGGGGGAACCATCATGGAAGAACAGAGGAAGTAACTGACATACATAAATCCTACCAGTGGCTGGACAAAGCTGGACTGAAATAAAGCACAGAGGCGCTAATCATGGCAGCACAGGAACAAGCTCTGAACACAAGATCCATAGAGGCTGGGGTCTATCACACCAGGTAAGACCCAAGGTGCAGGCTGTGTAAAGATGCCCCTGAGACAATCCAGCACATAACAGCAGGGTGCAAGATGCTAGCAGGCAAGGCATACATGGAACGCCATAACCAAGTGGCCAGAATAGTATACAGAAACATCTGTGCCGAGTATGGCTTCGAAGTCCTGAGGTCAAAATGGGAGAAACTCCCTAGGGTGGCTGAGAATGACCGAGCTAAGATCCTGTGGGACTTCCAGATACAGATGGACAAAATGGTGATGGCTATCCAGCTGGACATAGTAGTGTTGGACAAGCAGAGGAAGATGGCTGTAGTGATTGACATAGCGATACTGAATGACAGCAACATCAGGAAGAAGTAACACAAGAAGCTGCAGAATTACCAAGGGCTCAGAGAAGAGCTTGAGAAGATGTGGAGGGTGAAGGTGACGGTGGTCCCAGTGGTAATCAGAGCACTAGGTGCAGTGACTCCCAAGCTAGGCGAGTGGCTTCAGCAGATCCCATGAAGAACATCCGAGATCTCTGTCCAGGAGAGCGCAGTCCTTGGAACAGCTAAGATACTACGCAGGACTCTCAAGCTCCCAGGCCTCTGGTAGAGGACCTGAGCTTGAAGGATAAAGACTGCCCGCAGGGGCGAGGGAGCATTTTTATATATATACATTTGTGTGTGTGTGTGTGTTATTTTACTTCTTCATTGTGAAACACAATTTTCAACTCAGTAAAAGGCTGAGTTATAATCACTTCATAAATATATTGTAACTGAATATGGGCTGTTGACCATTGACAGACAAAATCCTTCTAACTTGTTCACTGGACGTCTGCTGTGCACAGCAAATGCAAAGAAAGCCCAGTTCAACCAGAATAGGAAAATAACTAAATATAGTCAGGATTAGCTAACATTTTTGGTGCTATTTGGAGAAAAAATGTACATAATCAGCACTTTTTTACATCACGGCAATGACCTTGTGTTAATCAGAGCGATTTGCACTTTTGTGTGATTGTGTGTTTTGAGTCTTCACACCAGAACTGTGTCAAGAATTTACTTTTTCATCTTCTTTCTCCTGTTTTACTTGTGTAAGCTCAATGTGTAAGCACATTTGTGACATCAAGACATCAACACTGGAACTGTTTTCACTGTAACCTGTACTGTTTCCAACAAGGTAGTCGGGAAAACAGAATTAGAAGACAACGTTACTTTTTGTAGTTCATGCAACTAATCAGTCATTAAAATCTGAAAGAGGTTTATAGGAGAGTTATTGTACACATGCCACAAGGACAAGCCGTGTATACTCTTTCACCTGCAGTAAAATGCAAAGCATTAACCTTCATATTTTTACCCCACTCCACTGTTTGAGCCAAAACAAAACATGCTAAAGTCAAACTTAGTTATCTCTGGTCAAAATTTGTTACAAAAGAGAAGTATAGGGAAGTGAAGAGTTCAAGATATGTCACTAGTGTTAAATTGGAAAAGTATCAGGAAGAAAACTGTGGTGATTAAGAAAAAGAGGAAATAATGAAATGAGAAATTTTCATGAGAAAATATTGCGTAATTTCGTTTGAGCTGTCCAGTCATTCATGAACTGCCATCTTTTTGGAAGCTACATAAAAACAAAAAGTTTTCAGCAGTGGAAAATATTACTTATTTGTTACTAAAAATAACACAACATATAAACTGATATATTTTTATAATAAGGTTAGTGTAATGTTGGTCAGTATATATCTACAGAAATCACTTAAATTTGATATAATCTCACCATGTTTACAAGTTAGTCTGCTGGTGATGAATCCCAGGCTACCTTCTCAGGAAATTCTGACTAATTTTGGGTGAAATAAAATGACAACAGTCATGTTATGGAAAGCTTTGATTACAGTCAAAGTTAGTTAAGTCATAGAGAATGACTTGACCAGCTGATTTGATGTGACTGAAAGCCGGTCTAGGATGACACACCAACATGATTCAAATGACAGTTTAGAGGGCCAGTGATTTGAATTCTACAAACGTTATCACACTGAACAGATTTTCATACACTCGAAGTTATTAAAAAGTGAAGCCAGGAAGCATAAAGTGATTGTATTTTTTAGATTTGTATTTTCTTTTACTTTTGATTGATTATGCTACAGAAAGTTCAAGAAGTCTGTGCTCTCGTGTCTGCCTGGATTCCAGAGTGTTTACACTTTACATGTGCTATACTTATCTAAATTTAATTCTGTTATCATCACTCTGATTCCATTATCTTCTTGCCCACCTTCAGCAAGCCAATTAGTCTCTCTTTCTTATTATTTATTTATTTATTATGAGAACTTAGTGCAAGTCTGTCATTCTGCCCTTCTGGCTACAGGCCAAAGCTGGCCTGTAAATGAGTCCAATCCAGAGGATGGTTTTGAAAAATGTGAAATCTGCAAAGGAGAGCATTAATGTGTTTTCAGTATGCATGGGAAGCGCCAGGATTCTATTTTCTTATGAACCAGAATCATTTGTAATTACTGAATTAATGTTTTTGATACTACCTCTTCTATTTATTACACTCACATGTGTAAAAGAAAACAATACCACATCTTTCATTACTATTTTTGCTGTGAATTTTAAAGACCAATATACACCATTTAATCACTTAAAGACTGGAATTAAAAGTGTAATTAGATAGATATTGTATAGATATATAAATAATGTGTAAATATCTTATTCAGCGATTACTCTCATATAGACATGGCGAGAAAAACGGAGACTGGTGGGTGAGCTCAGTAAAATATGTCAATAGTCAATATAATTTTGTTGAAGCACACTGTTTATTACGGTTACTGCCTGCTGTCTTTAATAGTCTCAATGTTTTTCTTGCCTTGGTTGGATTTGGATTTCTCCAAAAGATGTGCTCATCACCATTACTGACAGTCTGTTATAATAAGTCGTTTTGTTGGAATTGCGGGGCTTGTCTGCCTCATTTGTTTCACAGAGCAGCATTAAAAAGATGTGGCGATAGTCACATTGGCCAGCAGATGTCACTGTGGAGATTGTTTCAGATTGTTTCGAAGGCTCGGTACATTTTCCTGCGCAAACGGTTCAAACTTGTCATCTTACTTATTATTTTCATCAGTTCTCAGGTAAGTAAGAAATAGACAAAGCATTAAATGTAAGAAATTGAGGTGTTTGCACCATGAAATAACAATACACATTTTACCATATTAACTGTTTTTGTCGTTGTCCTTTTGAACCACAGTTGAAATAAATTTAATTTTAATAATCAGATTTTTACTTTGAAGGCGAGCTAATGAGCTGCCACTGCTTGTTCTTTTTTATGACATGTGGTCTAATAAATTAGTTAAAAACTGTACATATTTAATGATGCACACTTTATTAGATATATTTGTTTATTTTTTATCATCCTTTTTTTTTTGTTTTTTGTAGGTCCGGTGACTTTCTTGGGGAGGACGGGTAACTTGAAAAGTCGTTCCAATAAAGTTTGTTTGAACTGCTATTAAATAGACATTTATCTCCATCTGCTGGTAGGACTGAGTAAATGTAATGTGGAGACCTGTATAGCCACTTTTAACACATTTGACCATATAACAGCCCAGAATTCAATCACAACAACAGTCAGAATTCAAAAATGTGTTTTAATCATTACAAGTTAATAACAATATACAAAAGTAGCTGCTGCACAACAAAGTTTCTGTATTGAGAACCAACTTATAGATATTCTGATATTAGAGTTAAATCTCCAGTTGTTTTTCTGTGAAAATACTGAATGTAAACTCATGTAAACACTGGCAAAATACTGTGAGATGAATCCAGCGGGGTTTCAGGAAGGCAGGAAGGGAACATTTGTTACATTTCACAGGCAACACTTTCTATCTGGCTTTTTCCTTAATTTCCTGAACTGCTCTCCTCCGTTTCAGGTTGGTGTAGAGCAATGCAAAGTTGACAATATACGTGGAGACACAGACCATGCAGAAGTCTCCCAGAACAAATGCGAGAATAGATGCAAGATAGAGTGAACCGGCCACAGAGACCCAGGAGGAGAAGACCAAAAAAGCTGCTGCTTTTTTAGACACAGACAGTCCTGTAAATAAAAAAGTCAAATAGAGAGGATATCAGGACCTCAGTCAAACATAGTACATCATTGGGAAATTCCACACAGTCTCACGTCCAGAGTGGAGTAAATGTATTGCTCCATATACATATTATGCAATCTTCAAATACCTGAAATACTTGTGCTTGCCATGGATCACAAACACATTGACTTGCAAATGATATTCTGAATAAAAAGCTGTCAGCAATGCACTGTAATTTAAAGAAGACAATCACAGACTAACCAAGGCCCATCTGCAGAGTGTAAAATATGATGCCAAGAACACTGTTGGGCTGGTTTAGAGGACTATCTTTGGCCACAAAGTACTGGACCAAACCAAAACCACGTCCCCATCTGCCAGAAAGAAAGAAGTAACAGTCAGGGCAGCAATTTCTTCAAAATAAAATGAACAATATTTTTTTTCTTTCTTTATTCCAATGAAATATAATCAGCCTTACAGAGATATGAAATGTGATATGACCATTTAAATGTACACAAAAGGTATCTATGGCCAAAATGCTTACTTTCAGTAACTTAATACATGTAAATGTTCTATGTAATTTTGTTACATAAGTACAATGTTAAATGTTAAATTTAAGCAAATGAAATTTACTTGAATGGTATACACAGTTTATAATCAACATATTTTAATTAATGATTATTTATTTTAATAAATAAACCTTCGATTTTATACATTACAGCTAAATTTTACTTAAAATTATTGCTTCATGTTTATGAGGGCAAAGAATTATTTCTTGAGTGTACAACATTAAGCGTGTAATAAAGATTTATTCTCTTAAAAATGACAAGAAATGTCAAAATAAATGTATATACCTTGTATGCTCACAATGTGAAACGGGAAGCTACTTGCTTTAAAGTTTTTTCAGATAAATTAAGAACACGTGGCAATTCAATGGGGGTAGAAAGGCTAGAAAAAATATGCTAAAGTATCAGCTGGAAGACAAGGTTAGGATCAGATATGGATCAGTGGTCACTTGAAAACAGATCGAGGTAAGCTGATTCTGCACAAAAAGCGCAGGCATGAGGGAAAACAAAAAGCAGGAGTCAAATCATACCTTGAGGTAAAAACTCTGGAGCAGCTTACAGACTCCCCCAGGTCGCACAGCGCTCTGTAATCTGGGTTTCTCTCCCTGGATACCTCGACGTGAAGGGCATAAACAGACAAAACCAAACCGAAAAGGCACAAAAACATGCGTACCTTTCGCTCCCATTTGGGGAACCCCTGAATGGCACCCATTAGGACACTAAAAGATGAATTTATTGCACTAATGTTTTGAAACTGCACGGTCCAGTCTGGTTTCCTTTCAAGCGTCACCGTCCTAGTCAAGACGACGTGTTCGTGCTCAGATTGTCGCTTTTGATTGGTCTGTGCTAGTTTTGCGACTGCTTTTCATTGGACGGTGGAGTCCAGATGTTGGCAGATGGGTGTTTGCACTGTATTTTTCTGTGGACTTCAGTCTGTTTGAGATTTGAGGAATGTTAATAACCACCCTCGCTGTTCATCTCACGCCACTGGAATATTCCACTGCTAAACTATTATACCTGAAAGAGTTTGTTTGTTTGTTTGTTTGTTTGTTTGTTTGTTTGTTTGTTTGTTTGTTTGTTTGTTTGTTTGTTTGTTTGTTTTTACTTAACCAAAAGTGTCTGATTTTTTTAAACATATCCACTCGCAAATGCGTCATTAAAATTGAGCTTAACTAGAGGTAACAACTGCTTAATTCTTTAAATAAAGTAACACAACGTGCTTAGTAAGCTGTGAATTATACTATCAGTTTGGGAGATTTCAGTAATATAATTTTCTATGGTTAGTAGTTAGTATATTCTCCAGCTTTGCCATTTGTCATCTGTTTGAGCAGCCTTCGGGCTGAGTTGGATATATGTTATTATATATTATATATAAAGTTAATATAAAGCACCAGCACGGACAGGTATCTTTGCACAAATCTGACTCCTCCTAAAGCAATTGAACTGTGGGGAAAACAGAAAGAACAGAAACAGAAAAAAAAAATCACAAAGATACATAATTATATTTACATAAATAAAGCGGAGACTGACCAGTAATGTGCCGTCTCCCAACTCGTCCTCTGTTCCTATTGGACGAACTACTTTATGTCAGCGCATGTGGTTGGTCCGCAACATGGCACTCAACCCCTACGCGGAACTATATGAGGAAGCGGCAGACAAAAACAAAAGATGGTCGTGCTACTACGGGGTTAAAACGTCAATGCGGGTGTTGTGGGTGACTCACAAGGTGAGCGCACATTCCTTTAACAGAAAACACGTGTCAGCGTTTGTCCGTTTTGTTATATAATATACAGAAATGCGGTTTAACGATTTCTGTGTCTAGAGTGCTCCAGCTTCAGGTAACGTTATTAGCCTACGCCCCTGCGACTAGTGGCGATCATGGTTACGTCTTTGTCGTGCGGTTAGTTTATAACTATGTAGTACAGAAATTAGTGCGTTCTTATAGACAGCCTCTGCTGGGTTTGGCCTTCAGCTTCTCGCATGAAGACTCCAGCTTCATTGTGGAGACGTTAGTAGAGAGCTACAGGTTTGGTTTTGGCCACTTTCACTACCAGGCCTAACGGGTGTGGAGTTACTGATCACACCTAGTTTGAGCCTACCAGGTCACTCTCACACAGTTTATCAGCGTTTAAAAGTGTGTTTTTATTTACCAGAAGCAGCAGTTTCTTTTTATTTAAGATTTTCTCCTAAATCTCAATTGAGAAAAACTTTGGCATGTGGTGGTGCTGTCTCTATTGTTCCTCAGTACCCACATTAACAGAGGCACTCCTGGGATGGCTTCCATGCGCACAAGTGTTCAAAGAAAATGCTTTTATATGGGATTAATTTTAGTTTTCAGTAAAACTGATTTTAATGATGACAGAAACACTGCATAGTGTTGCTGCTACAGACTCCAGCATAACACATGTGGGTCAAGCATAAGGTCCGGGGGCTAAAATCGGCCTAGCAGAGACTTTAATCGAAAATGTAAAGGAGAACATACATTTTGTATGTTTACATTTATTTTAATAAATATTACAGCTTTGTCTTGTTGACTCTCCCATGATCACTCATACTACCCCCCAAATAATTAAGTAAATAAATAAACTGGCATAAAAGTTTGTTCTTTAAATATCACTATAGAAAGCTCTGTTTTTACAACAGTGACATTTTCTGTGAATAGAAACTTTTTTGTTTACAAATATAGGGCAGTCCAGACCAGGGGTCTCAAACTCGTGGCCCAGGGGCCATTAAGGATTTTGAATATTGGAAGACGGAGTTTGAGCTTAATAATTTAGACTATTTTAGATACATCCAGATGAGGAACTACCTCCAGCTAAACATCCTTACCAAAACAGAGATGATCCAGTTTTAATAATTTTTCGGAAAGCTTACCTTACTTAAGGATATGATTGGTAAATTATAAAATGGGCTATTGCCCAGGAGGCCCCATTCCACTATTTATATTAAAGAAAGGTGGGAAAAAGAAGGTGACATTTCAATATCAAAAGAGGAATGGCTGATGGCATGTAAATCGATATGGGAATGTCCGAATTCTAATGTGTGGCGGGATTTCAGTTGGAAATGTCTGATGCGTTTTTTTATAACACCAAACCAGATGACTTATTGGCACACGGGTACCCTCGGTTGTTGGAGAAAGTGTGGGGCACAGGAGGCAGGGCACTGGCACATATTCTGGGATTGCTCGAAGATTAAACCCTTTTGGCACGAGTTCCACAAAGCCTTAATCACCATATTTAAGGCAAATAATATACCTTTACAATTCTCTACTATATTCCTAACTAATCTTGATCATCTGCAGGACATGAGAAATAAATATCTTTTTATGATTCTTGTGACAGCTGCCAAAAAAGCAGTTACAAGATGTACTATGTGTTATACTCCATTTGTTTGTTTGAAAATTAAAAAAAAATAAACAAATAACTTTTTAAACTTTTCTGTTTTTCATTCTTTACAGAAAAATGTCACTTAAGGAGGGCGGAGAGAGTAAAAATGGTCAACTTGTGGCGTCACCTGAAAGAATGGCCACAGACAAAACCAGAGAAAACCAGAACCCACGGGGAGTTGAGGTACCGGGCAGCAACGCAGACACCAGCACGGCAGCTAAAAACCTGGCTTTGCTTAAAGCACATTCTCTAGATGTGAAGTTTGATGTCGGAGAGGAGTATGACATCATAGAAACCATTGGCACCGGGGCCTATGGTGTTGTTTCCTCTGCCAGGAGGAGGGACAATGGTAGGGCTAATTTAGTTTAAAATATATATATAATTAATTCTGTCTTTAGTACAATGCCGAATAAATGATCAAATGTGGCTCTCCCTTAATTCTGTTCTGCATTTACACTTTGCAGGCCAGCAGGTGGCAATAAAGAAAATCTCCAACGCTTTTGAAGTGGTGACAAATGCCAAACGCACACTGAGAGAACTGAAGATTCTTAAACACTTTAAACATGACAACATTATCGCCATCAAAGACATCCTGCAGCCAAACCTCCCTCATTCTGCCTTCAAGTCTGTGTATGTACTTTTCTTTTTTCTAACTTTGGCTAATAACACGTCCACAGATAGATCTGTAGATTATTAATAAATGCAAGAGCTGGAAACATAGTCATCAAATTGGATGTTGTTCTGTTATGTCCAGGCTTCTTCCTGCAGGGAGGAATTTTGGCAGTTTTTTCAAAGAGATTTTAATCAGAGCTGAGGAATGCATGACATGCAACCCCTTTACTGTACAAGGGCATGCTTACTGTCCTGCCCCTGCCCCCTACAAAAGGGCCACCTGATCTAGAAACAAACAAATAAAATAAAAAAAAAACATGCACAATGTTTTTTGTACATTTAAATAAAATTAAAACGGTTTATAAAATGTGAAAAACAAAGCCAGTTATGTGTAAATCAAAATTGTTGACCTGACATCTTTGTGCACACAAGATCTTAATGACTCTTGTTTAGAACAGTAATAAGTTTTAGTAAATTTATTTTGAAGTCTATTTCATTGGGTAAGAATGACGTGCCACTGGTCCCCTGTCTGCCCTGGGCAACAGTTTATAAATAAAAAGTATTTAAATATATATTGCCAAGTGCGCATGTTGTTCACCTTACTTTTGCTTTTCCTGTGTGTGCAGGTATGTGGTGTTGGACCTCATGGAGAGTGACCTGCACCAGATTATCCATTCTGCCCAGACGCTGACACCAGAGCACACACGCTACTTTCTGTACCAGCTCCTTCGTGGCCTTAAGTATGTGCACTCTGCCAACGTCATCCACCGTGACCTCAAACCTTCCAACTTGCTGGTGAACGAAAACTGTGAACTAAAAATCGGTGACTTCGGCATGGCAAGGGGTCTCAGTTCACACCCTGAGGAGTCTCATTCCTTCATGACTGAATATGTGGCGACTCGATGGTACCGTGCTCCTGAACTCCTGCTGTCTCTGAATCACTATAGCTTGGCCATTGACTTGTGGTCTGTGGGCTGCATCTTTGCTGAGATGTTGGGCCGTAAGCAGCTGTTTCCTGGAAAGCACTATGTACACCAGCTCCAGCTTATTTTGAATGTGTTAGGCACTCCTCCCGAGGGTCTAATTGGTGCTAGTAGGGCTGACAGGGTCCGCGCATATGTTCAGAGTCTTCCATCACGATCGCCCATACCTTTGGCCAAACTATATCCACAAGCTGAACCAGAAGCATTAGACCTGCTGGCGGCCATGCTGCGCTTTGACCCTCGCCAGCGAATAAGCGTGACAGAAGCTCTGGAGCATCCTTACCTGGCTAAATACCATGACCCAGATGACGAGCCAATTTGTGTGCCAGCTTTTGACTTTGAGTTTGACAAGCTTCAGTTGAACAAGGAACAAATTAAAGAGGCAATTCTGATGGAGATCCAGGACTTTCACAGAAACAAACAAAGCTCTCGTCAGAGGCTGCAGTTCAGGCCTTTGGTGAGGGTGAAAGGTGGAGCTGCAGCACAAAGCAGTAACCACTGCAGTGCTCAGCCTGCAACTGTCAACCTGAACGAATCATCAGTGGTTCCCTTGGCGCAGCACCCACAAGCAGCACAGCAAATGAGAGAGGTGAAATCTCAGCGGCAACAAGACCACACACCAGCAGAAGGGAGCCACGCATTTACAAATCACATGACGACCTTCAGTAAGCCTGCATCCGCTTTAGAAGTCGCCCCACCCCATGTGAATCACAATTTACCTCTCCTCTCTAAAAGTGAAAGTGGCCCGGTTGACGTGGACATGCCAAGTGCCAACTCGGAGAACGGTCAGCCAGAGACTATAGATTTAACAACACCGGTGTCTAGTCAGGACGCTCCACCAGAGACGATGAGAGACAGCGAGACACAAGGGCAGCTAGCAAGCAGTCAGGGTCCTCTAGCTCAAAACACCCAGAGCCAGAGCATGGCCCAGCCTGCAAACTCCATTCCTACAAAGCCAGCACAGGCAGTGACAACACTCCCCACCACTGTGCCTTCCCTCTCTCTCTCTGCAGCACAGGCCCAGTCACTTTCTCAATCCCTTTCACAGTCCCTGTCCAAGAACGCCAGACCTGCTTCATGTGCAGTAGAGGGAACCAGAAAAGAAGGTGCTATTTCAGAAGACACTAAAGCTGCACTTAAAGCAGCGTTATTGAAATCAGCTCTCAGAAATAGAGCCAGGGGTGGTAAGTTGGTTCTTTCCCATAATCTGCTTTTAATCGCTTAAAATTTTAGACCGCCTTCATCTGAATGTAATATTTTCTTTGCAGATGGAAGCACATCGGCTCTGGGCACCGACACAGGCGCAGGAGGAGTTGCGCCGTCCTCCCTGTCTTCTGTTCCGGAGTCGCGTCGGCCTGTCACAGCCCAGGAGCGTCAACGAGAAAGAGAGGAGAAAAGAAGGAAGAGGCAGGAGCGCGCGAGAGAGAGGGAGAGGAAAATGAGAGAAAAAGAAAAAAGAGAGGGAAAACAAGGGGATTCGCTGGGCGGGGTTCTGCTGACTGACAACGATAAAAGTCTTCTGCAGCGCTGGACAAAGATGATGGACAGTCGCAATGAGAAATCTCAGCCTTCTAATAACGACGGTGCAAAGAATAAGGACTGCAATGTACAGAGAGGTGTAGTTATGGGTGACAACATTCAAGGAGCACTGAACAACAAAACAGATAAGGAAGCGAGGAAGGTTCAGTCTCATGAACAGTTAATGTCTCAAGTTAAACCTAACCAGCCGGGCTTGTTTCAGGCTCCCAGCACCCGGCAACCATCGTTAGTTTTCTCCATGAGCCAGACGAAGCCTCCAGCAGATATAGTTGTCGCTGTAAGTGGAGGCATAGATATAATGACTGTCACTAGTGGCTTTGTTAAAAACGACACACTCAAACCTCACAGTGAGAGCAATGGGCAGAGTGGATTCAACTGTTTGGGGAATTGGAATGGGCAGCAATTAGAGACGAGGGCGCAGCCAGACAGGACATCACAGCCGCTGCCGTCGAGCTTTCTCCAGCCACAGCTCCAGCCTCAGAATCAAACCCAGCTCGACCCTCAACCTCAGTCACAGCTGCTTGCCCTGGAGGGTTTTTTGTCGAAAGCTCCGCCACTGAGCACCAGAGATACAAACAGGAATGTGGATATCAGGGGGCAGAATAATCACAACTCCCACCACAACTCGCTGACTGCAAGTGCTGGACAAATGGAGAAGATCTGTCCCTCTGTAGGAGAGAAAACTGCACCACAGACCACAAATCCTCTCTGTGGGTCTTTAGGAGTCCCCTCTCAGCCAAAGTCCAGCTTGGGGTTCACAGATACTGGACAGCAAGGACCTTCCATTGCCCCTGACATTCATATGGTGACACTGCAGCTCTCAAAGTCCCAGGTGTGCATTTTTATTTTACTGTAGCTTTTCCCCGCACAGAGTGCATTTTGCTACAAAGAAGTTACACCGATGTTTTTTTCCCCTTAAAAATGTTGTCTTCTTTAGACAAATACCAGGGTTAAACGTCACAGTTTCCTGCTTGTCTTAAAGTGATTTAAAGGGTCCAAAGTTCAGTTGAGCCAATCTTTTCTTCTTTTCTGGTGTCAGGTAGAGGATCTTTTACCCCCTGCATTCTCAGTCACCCCTAAGGGCAGCGGGGCTGGCTACGGCTTGGGCTTTGACCTGGATGACCTTCTCAACCAGTCTCTTACAGACTTGCAACACAGTGACAGAGAAAGGTGAGGTCTGACGCAGCTCTTATAGAAAGAAAAAATAAACACTTCCTGCTCATTCATATGAAAACATTATGTGCATCTGCTTTGTTGTACTATTTAAATTATTAAATAGTCTCAGAAAGGAGACTAAAGGAAACCCAATGAACTGAATATAAAGAACTGACATCCGGTTCTGAAAAGTGAAGATATTTAATAGTAAGTCCCTCAGACATGCATTCTTTCTAGTAGCCTGCAGGGTCGACTTCTCTGGTCTCAAAAAAAGAAGTCAGGTCATATTTGAGAACATGACCCTATTTTTCCACTGGATTTGTGGCATAAGTACACACTGACCTGAATAGTTTATGGTTACTAGTAGAGATGGACCGATCCGATATTACGGATCGGTATCGGTCCGATACTGACCTAAATTACTGGATCGGATATCGGAAAATAAATAAAAAATGTAATCCGATCCATTAAATATCACGAAAGCACCTCACAAAACTTGCAACACGCCGTAACTCACCTCAGAACGTTAGCACGTCGGAGCAGTATGCATCACGTGATAGAGCGGCTGTGGCATGCAGGACCTGTCGGTGGTCTGGATAGCATTTGGAGCTTCGCTAGCAACCCGGCATTTCATCTCCGACAAAGTTATCCCGAGAGAAGTAAAGCAAGTGTGTAAGTCCATCTCTGAATGTTTGTAAAGCATTCTTGCGTTAAGCTTAACAAACGATATATGGAGCAACTGCCTCTTCTTGCTGCTACTTCAATCATGAAACTGCTTAATGATCAGCTGATCGGCTTTTCTGTCGCGAGTCCGTCTCTCTTGTTTGCTTTTGGCCCACTTTGCAGCAGAAAGAGGAAACCAGCGGCTGAACAACAGCAGCAGGTTTAAGCTTGATAAGCTGTTGTTAGAATTTATTTAATATTACTTTCTACTCGAGGATCTTTTTCTACGTAGCTGACGGCTGGTAGCTGTGCAGGGGCGGATCTAGCAAAGTTTAGCCAGGGGGGCCGATAGGGCATTAACAGGGAAAAGGGGGCACAAAGACATACTTTTCTTTCTTATTCTCATTTAAAATGTCGAGCTTTTAATAAATAATTATCTGACACCCAAAGTTTTAATTTGATGTAAAATGAATAGAAGTCAATTACTGTATATAGTAACTATTAAGTCTAATATACCCTAGTAAGCTATAGTACTTTTTCCTTTGGGAAGGTACCATCTGTGCAGTCTGCAATTTTGTTGAAGAAAGATGTTGAATCTATTTAATATTTCTTGAAAAATAATTGATTTCTGTGCATTTTTTTTTTCACACTGCATCAAATTAAGGTTGATTACGTCGATTAAGCATCATGAGGTGGCGCGTGAGGGGTGGTTCCCTATTTTTTATTTATTTATTTTTGTTGTTGCTGGGAATTGGAACCCTATTAGTTAGGTTGCTTAATATTTATGCTAAGTACTCTTTAAAATACCAGAATAGGGAGGATGGTGTAGGTTTAAGTTTATTAGATTGATCAGTGTTGCTGAACTATGAAATTTTTTTTTTTTGCATACAGGTATAACAGAATAGCTTTAGTGTAGTTGTTGTTTTAAACTTGAGTATGAACTTATACAAAATGCAGCAAGATATTTAAAAAACAGTTTTGTTGATTAAAAAAAACACTATCGGATTCATATTGGTATCGGCAGATATCCAAATTTATGATATCGGTATCGGTATTGGACATAAAAAAGTGGTATCGTGCCATCTCTAGTTACTAGTAGTGTAAGTATGTCAGCTAATCAACTATATCTTAATAAGGGTCATAACAATCCTCTATAAAGCTACTTGTAAACAGCTAAAGGAGCAGAGTGAAGTTGGATGAGTCTTGCGTACAAACAACCTAACTAGCCATCATTTTGAAAGTATAATGTAATCAAATGTGTCAGCTTCCTTGGTTTGGTTTTTGAGTTGTTTAGTTTTAGTTAATGATCTAGCTAATGTGTGTTTAGTGTCACTTTTACAATAAGCACCAGTGTAAATGATTACTTAAAAGAGTAAGAGCTGCATATTTTAAAGGAACTTTGACCAAGTGCTGAAAAACAACTTTGTCACACTTGTTTTTTTATTAAAATACTGCTGAAAGAGCTGCATGCAAAGGCTATGTGGCCTTATCTTATTCAGTTTCATATCAGTTTTCATATTTTTCCTGCATTTTGCATTTTCCTTTTTGTGTTCAGTTACGACTCAGCCCCCCTCTCGGCTTCATTGTTATCTGACTGGAGCGAAGTCCACCGCATGACTCCAGCTGACCTGGAATCTTTGCAGCAGGAGTTACAGCTCGGCTCTCCCATGATTCTCTCTGATACCATCCCTCCTGACGCCTGACGCACCACACCTCGATTTGTGTGTTTGTTTGTTTTTTTAACAATGAAAACCCATTAAATTAATTTAAAAGCTAGCTTTTCAAACAGGCACTACCACAAAGTAATTTTTTTTTACCATTATGGCATGCTGTGCTTTCTTAATAATAAAGAAAACTGTATCATCACCTCCATCTCAGCTCTGTGTGATCTACTATAAATATTGACAAGGCCATTTGAAAATTATTTTAATATCCTTTACAAAAATAATCTAATTAACGTGCCAACAATTTTTTTTCTTGATCAAGTTTAAAGTACTTACCAAAGAACAGTTGTGTATTGGAATTCGATATGGGGCCCTTGAGGTGTTAAAGAACTTTGGAAAGAACACAATTGAAGATTTAATCCATACACGCATCACCGGGCACATTGTTATGTTAAACCACTTGTTCATGTAGATATTTAATCAGCAAATTGCATGGCAGCAACTCAAATGCATTTAGGCATGTATGCGTGATAAAGACAACCTGCAGAAGTTTAAACCGAGAACCAGACTCGGGAAGAAAGGGGATTTAGGTGACTTTGAATGTGGCATGGCCGTCAAAAACTACTGTTCTACTGGGATTTTTCTTCAGTTTAGAGAAAATGGTCGGCAGAAGAGAAAATCCAGTGAGCAGCAGTTCTAAGGGTAGACAATGGCAAAGGAGAATGGCCTGATTGCTTCGAGTGAACAGAAAAGCAACAGGGCCCTATTTCAGGAAGCCGGTTTAGAAAACTCAGAGTAAAAAACAATACTCAGGGTTGAGTAACCCCGAACTGTCCAACTCGGAATATTCGGTTTCAGAAAGGCTGATAACAATTAGTTCAATCAACGCGGAGTTGCTTTAACCCCAAATTAACACACTTGGTGCACTTTAGTACTGAACTGCTGGTTGCTGTTGTTCCCTTCATGACCACAACATACCGTCTTCTGGTGGTTGCTTCCAGCAGAACAATCTGCCAAGTCACAAAGCTCAAATCCTACTGGTTTGTTGACCATGAGTTCACTGTACTCAAATTGCCTCAACAGTCATCAGATCATAATCCAAAAGAGCACCATTGTGCTGGAACAGAAGTTTCTCATTGCTGTGCAGCCGACAAATCTGAAGCAACTGTGATGCCATTCTGTCAACATGGACCAAACTGAAGAATGTTTCCAAGACCTTGTTGAATCTGTGACCTGAAAAATGAAGGCAGTGCTGATGGAAAGATGAGGTCCAACCTTGTAACTTGTAACTAATAAACTGGCCAGTGATGAGGTTGGGCGATTGGACAAATATATCGACTATCGTCGATTGTTTTTACAAGACCAATTTATTTATTTATTTGCCCATGAGTAAGTTTGTTAATAATGTTGGTTGAAGCTAATAGAAGCAGTCAACAGAAAAAATAAAAATAAATAAATAATAGCGCTGTTTTAACAACACCCTCTTTTAGCTGCGAGCAAATGCACCCTCCTCAGAGTGCGCCCAAATGCAGCAGCGATTCATTTACTCAGACTCATAACAGAAAGAAAGAACGGCAGTAGTCTATGTTCAGAAAAAAAAAACCATTTAAATATAAAAAACAAAACAAAGGTGGGGAGGGAAACAAAGCGAAACTACCTTCTTTTTTGCACTACAACTGTGTTTACAGACTGTTCCAGTGTTTATCTGTCTTACACATTCGACCAAACAACAAATACAAAATTAAAAAGTTAAAAATCAAAATGTTTCTTCCAGCGAACATAAAAAGAAAATCTCTGTTGTTAAGTCCTTTGTGCGATCTGGCAAATTTCAAATAAATAATCCAAAAAGTAGCTATATTAACACTGAAACAAACAAGAAAAGAAGCTCAAACATTCCCTTCAAACAAAACTTAGAAATTCTTTGACAGGAAAACCATCATGTTTACCTTATCAGGTTTTAGCAGTGTGCACAGATGGTTTACAATATTACCAGCGGTGCTGAAGACACGTTCTGAAGGTGTACTTGTGGCTGGTATACACAGATATTTCCATGCCATGTGTGACATCAATGGATGAAATGTTTTTCATGCATTTTCTACCAAGTCAGTAGATCGTTTTCTCCATCTACAACGTCCTCGCTGAGGTAACAGTCCATTTCTATCTGTGCCTTCTCCTCCAGTCTGCAATTTGGCAAGTAGTTCATCCGTAATTCTGTGTTCTAAATGCGCATATCAGTCCATGATTACATTGCTCCACCCATCAAAAAGTATGGACATATACCACATCAGTCGTTGGTTATTGGACTGACGATTGTCAGTTGGAATATTTTTACATGTCGCCCAACCTTAGCCAGTGACTGTATAAACTGATGCAAACACAAAGATGAAGAGAGCACCAAGTTGGCTTCAGGTATCAAATCCACAATTTATTTCAAGTACAAAAGATAATGTTTACTCACTTGATTTAAAATACAACCTCAGCATATAGAAGAAATCAGTTTGTCATCATTTGCATGTCAGATACAAAGTAAAATATTGTGATTGTGAATAATCTGAACCACCTATACTCGTTACAATCAGTTTTGCGAATTCCGATTGCTTTACATCTTTCAGAGTCTTATTTCTGAAGTACCATCACTAGAGCGATCACACAGCTGAACAACACAACAAGAGCCCCTGCACACTTGTTTTGATTAGCATGGCCATAGAGTTGAATCTCTGGTATTGTGCTTCTAATGAAATCTGAGTAGCTGGTCAGCTTGGTATACACACCTGGCCTGTTTGCGTTAGCACAGCCAGTTCCAAAACTCACCACCCCAGCCTGAACCCAGGACCCGTTTACCATCTGACAAACAAGAGGTCCTCCTGAATCACCCTGAGAAGAGAGAGAGAGGGGGGGGGGGGGGGGGGGGGGGGGGATCCAAAAGATTAATTCAGTAGTGCTTAAACAGAAGATTGCTCAAATCAGAGATTAGCTGACTACAGGAAAAAAAAGAAAAAGGGGGTAATCCAAAATATTTTTAATGCCACTTGTTGTTTTGTTAATGTAAACACAGCACAAACAGCTGATCCAACAGTACCTGGCAGGAGTCCTTGCCGCCCTCCTGGTATCCTGCACAGATCATGTCATACAAGATGTCCACCTGCTCCTTCGGGTCTGTTTGGTACATCTCCTGACATGAACTCTGGGAGATGATTGGCACCTGCACTTTCTGCAGAGTCCCGACTCCTGGCAGAGGGACTGAGGGGAATACGAGGACAGAGGATGAAGAACAAAAAGGATGGCGAGTGTTTGTGTCCAGTATAAATATAAAGCCTCGATCACAAAAATGAGCAAGTGTATGCACGATGCACTAAGGCCATAGGGATGAAATGTTATACATTTCTAAAATAATAGGTATCTGGTGATAAAAATGCTGTCCAAAAGTCATATGTATGCATGCAATGAATAAAGTCATGAATTTAGAAAGCCTTACTATTATCCCTGATGTTCCCCCAGCCAGTGACAGTGCACATCATGCCACTTGGGAACAGGGTGTCAGAGGTGGGTAAGCATACAGGACTGACATAATCTGACCAAGTAACAGGGCTGGCCAGTTCCACCAGCGCCACATCCTTTCCATTGTAAGGGTCAGTATAACCATATGGCACCACGATCTGTTTCACTTTATGTGAGGACTCGTATGGATTGAAGCTATTCTGCTGGTAGCGACCAACATAGAGAGTGTAAGAACTAACATCAGATGGACTGGGGGGAAAAAAGACAAAGAGACAATGAATTAAAGGCTAAACATTTACTTTACAAGCAGGTGTTCCCTGAAATGAGGACTGGTGAAAACAGAAACTTTAAAAAGTAGCAGTTCTGGGTTTAGGTTTCACAATTTTTGTCTATAAGATGGTTTTTGTATGCAAGAATGCTACATGTGGGTGAAAAACAACAACAACAAATCAAGCATAATCTGTTTTTAACTCATTCACTGCTATTGACGTCTATAGCCGTCAATTGCAGTGAATGAGTCAAATGGGTTTAACTCATTCACTGCCAATGGCTGGCAGTGAATGAGTTAATGTCATTCTTTTTCAACAAATGAGAGGACACACGAAAGACTTCCAAAAAGAAGAAGAAGAAGAAGAAGAAGAAAAAACAGAAACAGGCCCATTTCTAAGAGGAAAGTGTTCTTACTTGGGGAAACAATGTGCTGCAGATAGAACCCAGTTTTCCGTGATCAGAGAGCCTCCACAGATATGACCATCAGGGTGTTTCTGTAACCAATGAGGATTTAGTGAGTAGAGTAATTCAAATCTACACTTTACAATTTAATACATGAAAATCTACTAAAAATCTAAGTTCCCAAGGCTTCACCTGTACATCCACCTGCCACGGCCACTCGCCTAGTAACGAATCCAGCCCGCCCACAATCCTGTCCTGCATTAATGGTGGTCGTCCACATTCTTGGGCGTTAGAAGCCAAAATACCTAGAGGAGGGAAAGTATAGGTACACCACGGTAGCTGGACTTTTTTTTTTACTTATTATTATTTTTTAAATTAATGTTACTTAAAAAAAAAATAAGAAGAAGAAAGAAAGAAAATGAAAGACTTCCTCAGCCAAGAACAGACAGCAGATATTTTTCAGGTGGGGAAGAAAAAAAAAAATGGCGAGGGAAGCTAACGGGAACCTACTCACCTGTTACGAACCAGAAAACAGCAGAAAATCTCGGTATCACTAACATGATTCGATGTTTTCTATCACAAATGTAGTTCAACTACTACCGAGGCGGTTATCTCTCAATTATAAAACACTGTAAATATGTCCCAGCGTCCTCTATCATTAATCAAAGTCTCCAGCTGTGCAGTTAAGTCTTTAAAAAAAATTACATTTCTAATCGTCTAAGTCGCCCTCCCTGCTTAACGGCGTCAAAAAAAACAATCATAGGTTTCGGGTTTTACCAGTATCGTTGAGATTCCGAGTATTCGCTTTGCGCCTAATCGTCTGTCTACCTGTGTGCTCACCTACAGCCAACCGAAAGTCTTGCTCCCCCCCTGAATCCGCCGGAACCAATAACGTTTACCGAATGGAAAACCCAACCAATCAGATTGTCCTCCCCTTATTTAGTTACAGGTATCAGGGTTTTTTTTTCTTCCGCTTATTAAAGGTGTTCTTTGCATACCAAGAAATTTTAGTTGTTTACATTTTGCCTGTTGATGAAAGCCTGTTTTTGATTTGAATGCACTTTTGTTTCACTTCTGTATTTACTGGTAAAGAGGAGCAAGACTACTCCACTACTTGGTAACTGTTTTATTTGAGTTAATGTCATGTGAGCTGTGCTTTAATGTTCTTGCTATATATCCAGCTGCATTAGTATGAGTTGATTGTGTACTGTTTAGTGAAAATAACCGGTTTAATCTCATTATAACGTTATAATATAATATTCTTTTTATTCATATAAATTTACAGTTTCATATTAATACCTCAAAACTTTTCAAGAACTCCGAACATCACCATTGAGGCACATTCTAAAACGTTATTAGACCACCTCTCAATAAAACATAAAAACACAAATATTGAAGAAATCTGTCAAAATCTAGTTTAAAACTATAAATTATATTGTTATTTATTAGGCATCTGTCTATAGGCTACTCATTCAAATTTGTAAATTTGAAAATTCATGGCTAAAAACAATAATCATAGTTTAGCACTAAAAATATAATTTTATTTAAAGAGCCTGTCGACACTGGTGCTCTTTTTCCATTAGAAAAAAATAGAAAAAATATTTTGGTAATGACCAGGGGCCCGTTCTTCGTACCTCGCTAAGTAAGTTAGCTGGATTAGATTGTTGACGATTTCGCGTGATCCTGGATCGTTCGGTTCCCCGAAGCTCATCCGGGACTTGCTGTCATAGCAACAGAGCCGTAAGCGTAAACCTGCTCGGGAGCAGGTTTACTTTATGTAAACAGGATTAGATCGCGGGCACGCAGGTATGTCCGCTTCATTTATACGAAAGCAACAGCGATATTCCACCACTGTTTCACCATAAATAAATAATATCAATGTAACTAAAGATAATGCAGCACTTGATCCTTTTATTGATTTCACACAGATACATACAGGTCATTTCCTAAAAAAGGGAAATGTACTATTAACATTCTATTACATGTATGTGATTATTACAGATGTAATTCATATTTCAGAGTAGTAATTGTAAATCACTCCGTGTAATCAAGATGAGAGACCACGGCTATAAAAGCGAAGGTGGATTTGGGAAGCCTGTCGCAGCCATGTCCTGTCCGTATACGCGAGCAGCCCATTGCGGAAGGTGCAAGATTGATAAGGAGAGTCCTCAGAATTCAGCGTATATTGCGGGACAGACAGGATCCTTTAGCTCAGCGCGACAGTGTGCTCATAGAGAGATATCGATTTTCCCGTGAGGGTATTATTTAGGCCTACTTAACCAACTTGTTGACGAGGGGGTGCAGGACCACCACCTGTCTTTGTTTGCTCTGCCCTTTTCTTGGTTGCTGTTATAAACAAACAAACAGATTATTCCAGGGTCTCTTTCCAAGAGACGAAAAGCAATATGAGTGATAAATATTACCATTCTGTAGAATATTCTACAATATTCATGTTCTAGTGGGTCCCGTTGTGGCTCTAATGTTAAAGGGGATGTAATATAACATATTATAATATAATATAATGTAATATAATATTGGATAATATAGTGTGATATGATAAATCTACCCTACCGCCTACTGGTGTTGGCCAGAGGGGCCGATGGCGCAATATGGCAGCCTGGCTTCTGTCAGTCTGCCCCAGGGCAGCTGTGGCTACAACCGTAGCTGCCTCCACCAGTGTGTGAATGTGAGAGTGACTGAATAGTGGCATTGTCATGCGCTTTGGGTGCCTTGAAAAGCGCTATATAAATCCACTCCATTATTATTGTTATTATTAAATTACTTACGAGTTTAATTTGTCAGCAACTTTCTGCCAGCCCTCGCTCCTTGCTTTTGCAGCCTTTGCAGTGTTCCCTTGCGTTCTGATTAAACTCTGAAACTCCTGAAATCCCTCACTCAGGAGTTCTTGCTCTGCTGCCGAAAAATACCGAGCGCGCTCCTTCGACATTTTCGCCGACCAATCAGCGGGTTGCCGATCAATGTTTCCACTATCGATGCGTAGCCCCTTTTACGACACCCAGTGATCTCACATTACTTCATCCAGCTGTACTAATCGTCAACAGCAGGTGTGTTCGGAGAACCGGATTAGAGAGCTCACGGTTAGCGCGATGATTTGGTCTTGGATGTGTCATTTGATCTTGGATGTAGTAAGCCACGTACGAAGAACGGGCCCCAGTACTATTAATTTAGGGCAGCAGTGGTATAAAAGTTGTGTTGGGCAGTGGTCTAATCTGCCTCTGCATTAACATTGCGCGTAGTAATTAATAAGCCTTTCATTTGAACCCAGTATTGTTATGCCTATAAACACTCCATGCGACTGTTAGCAAAGTTAACCATAAAATATTTTATTGACTAATTTTATAAAACTGACAATACTGCACACATTCTAAAAAGCCCCTGTGTGATTCAGCTGCACCTATATTGCCCTCATGCTTATATTATGTGTTTATAGATCAAAAGGATCATAGTCCATATCTGCTTAACAGGTGTGCAAGGGACACACAACCAGGGTCAAGCATGCACTAAATTGGACAAATAGTCTTTCTGTTGTTTCCCCCATAACATTATTAGAGGATTACATCTTATTGTCAAACTTGTAAACATCACCTCAGCTGATTTTGTTTTTACATGTTGGCCACACATGTGGTCTGTGGTAATCCTATTTTTCTTTACATGACACCAAATGTTTATTCCTTCTGTCTGTCTATAAAGCTGTCTGTCTTTCTCTCTTTTTTGCCTTTCTCTTTTTCCTCTCTTCCCTGCCTGTGTCTCTCCCTCCCTCCCTCCCTGCCCCAGGCAGTGTGTCTAGTTTCACAGAGCAATTGAAGGTGACAGGGACAGAGAGAGAGGGAGAGGGAGGGAGGGACAGAGGGAGGACACATCACAGTATCGCCCGAGGCTACACAACAGTAGAGGAAGAGCGAGAGATGGAGGGACAAAGAGAAAAGAGAGGGGAGACTCACGAAAGTACTCATAGGGAATTCCATACGCAGGTAATGGGAAAATGAAGTTACACACACACAAAAAGAAAAGAGTTGAAATGAGTGCGTGTGAGTGTGTGCCTCACTTGTGTTTGCCTCCAGGACACCCGATATCCCCTTTTTACCACTAACAGGCTCTTTTTTCTGTCTTTCCTTTTTTTTTGAGCACGAGCGATTCCTCTCTGCTCCTCTCACTCATAATATATGAACACATTATTGGATCCAGTCAGTAAGAGCAATTATAATGCACTCCCGTTTGTTTTTATTTTAACAACTTGATGAATATTTGTCGTGGCATTGTAACCATGGTGACTGCCTCCACCTCCACTGCCCCCACCCCTTCCCTCCCCTCCCGGCCCAGTCCACCTCCCCTTCCCCATCCCCCCTTCAGCGCTGAAAAAGCAAGGGATGGCGAGAGAGAGAGGGAGAGAGAGAGCGGGAGAGAGAGGTGACAGGAATGAACTAACAAGATGCACTAAAAAAATGCATGTCCCGGAGCTACATGAATCTTTGCAGTGAAGCACGCGCCGTCACACACACGCACAGAGACTCAACACACACACACACACACACACACACACACACACACACACACACACACACACACACACACACACACACACACACACACACATTACTCCAGTCGGCACATAGGGATCACATAGGTTAAGCCACATTCCAACAACTGGAACACAATAAGATGCAACAATGATTTCAGAATACAGGAAAAAAACAAAAGGTTAACAAGCTAAAAAAAAGACAAGAGGGTGGGGCAAATGTGTGTGTGTGTGTGTAATGTGTTAATGCTATATTTTTGGGTCCAGTTTTAAATCAGCTGAGCAGTTTTTGTTACTCAACACTCTTTCACTTATTCCCTGATTTCTGTATTCACTATTAGTATTTTTTGTTACTACATTTTTAGGAACTTCTTTTTCGATTTTGTTTTTTTTGCACAAGCTCTACAGTTTGGTTCCCCTTGTTCTCCTATTACAGTAAAATGACTTCCTCTGAAAATTATTATTTTACATGAAACGTGATAAACATACTTGTTCTGTATAAGATTGCCCGAAAGCTTAACCATGCACTGATTTAACTTCTTAAAAGCACATAAAGTAGCTTAAACCAACTAAAGATTCAAAGTACTTATTGTCATGTGTGCAAAGAAAAGCATTTCTCTGTACAATGAAATTATTTCTCTGCTGTCCACACACAGATGCTGGTTAATATGTACTAATAGATGTATAAATAAATAAATGGAGACAAAAAATGAAGTATTAAATAGATTTATGAAATAGCATGAAATAGATAAAGTCTCATTTGAATCAACTGTAAAAAGCTTTTTTTAAAACAATGTAATCACACAATATGCATTATGTATGAGTAGTTGTGAAATTTATCTATTCTGTATTATAAAAACTAATATTCGTGCTTAAAGTACGTCATGCTGTTATTCCTGTCAGGGTGAGGGTTTCTTTTAAGAAGTATTCAATATTTTTTTCTTAATTAAAGTGTCTAAACGTTTCTTCCACCACTGTTCTTCCTTGTTTTTTTACCTTTGAACTTGTCAAGTCTTTTTCTTTTCTCCGAGGCACGTCTTGGAGGAAAGTAACAGAGAAAGAGGGAGGTGCAGGGAGGGGGGCTTGGATGAAGCAATGGGGGCAGCGGCGAAAGAATAGCAGAGTATGAAAGAGAGAGGGAGCGACAGAGAGAAAGGGAGCGCAAAGTCTTGTCAACCGGAAATAAAACAAGCTGGCACCCTCCCCATCCCCAAGCCCCTACACCCACCCCAAAGTCACATACTTCTTCTTCACTCTCTCCATCTCTCTCCTCTGCCTCTCTGCTCCCATCTTTCATCGCTCTCTTCTCCTTTCTTCCGTTGCAAAGAGATATATTTAAACCCTGATTCTTCTCTGTTCTCGGGCTTCGACTCTACCGTGTACCGTCATACCTGCGTCATTACTTACACCTAAACTCAGACCTTGTGTGTCTATCGCCAAGGGTTTCAGTATGGTGCTCCTTTAACCCACTGTGGGGCCACACGCTGCCTTTGTTCATTGTCCCATAGCTGTAAGCTCTGCGTGTTATAGCAGAGAAACAATACCTCTGTGGTCAGGGAACAATACCTGGGTGTTCTCCCAAAAGCTGGAATTCAAACCACCTGGCCATCTGCAGCATCTAAACAGGCCCGAAACACCAGTGTAAAGATTTAAAAACTTTGGTTGTCTGATATCAAATAGCTGCTTTTGAAAGCTTTTGACTGTATAGCTGGACTCAGTTAGTTATTTAGATCACAGGCAGGTAAAACAAACCAGAAATTATTTGATACCTGAGTCATCATTTAAGATGAGAAATGAGAATATTTAAACCTGATACACGAAGGGATCCTGAATTGTAAAATCTATTTCTTCTGAAATTATAACTAAAAATGAAAACTAAAGAAAGTTATGTAAACATGTTTCCTAATTATTTTCTTTCTTTGAAAATCCTACAAATGATAATGCAGGCGAGTCGCCGCTGTAGGCCAAAGTAAAAGATAATTAACTGAATAAATTAGTGAATGGTTTTGTTAAACAGCATTTTAACTTGCTTTATAGCGTGACATGTTTATGTTCTAAAAATACATTATCATAAAACTATGACATTTTTGTCTTAAAAGGGAAATTTCATAGTTTTATAAAATGATAAAATGACGAATGAATATACAGATCATTTAAAACAGACTATCTGTTGTTTTAATTCAGATTTCCAGAAAAACAAATGTACATTTATCCCAAAGGTTTAAATATCAGTGAATAAATAAATAATAATGAGCTTAATAATAATAGCTAAAATAGCGTATTTATAGGTTGCAAATGAACTTTTTTCCTTAATTATATCTGGTCATAAAGAATATTTTTGTATCTAATGAGATTTGTAGTAAAATGATTGCTCATCCTTCCTCAATCCAGCTTCTTAGACAAGCTGGAAGAAAATAAAATGTAATGTTAACCTTAATATTACACAATAGACAGAAACATTTTGCTTGCTTACTTGTTATATTTATGTTTTTTTTTTTAATTAAGTAACATGCTTGACATATTTTCAGCAGTTCAAATTGATGACTCTGTATTAAAATATGTATTATTAAGCCTATGGCCCTAACACCTGTCCCTAAGTAATTTCATTGCATACATTAATTCACATCATTTTCACGATGATGTAAAGTCTTATTTCCCAACAATCATCATGATTCCCAATTATCTTGTAGTCACTGAATCTTCTCATGCCTACAAGACTCTGCAGTAGCAGCAGGACAGCAGGTACATATAGATATGTCAAAGCTTTATCAAAGTTTTGTCAATCACATCATTTAAACATCTATAAACAAGAATCAGTACAAATTAGGCCCCGCTAGTTAGGACAGCAAGTTTAATTATGTTACGTGTCTGATTGCTAGACACTTGACAGCTGGTTGTACTTAATATTTATGTGTAATTTATGGCTAAAATTGAATTCCATCATCTATTCATCAGCCACTATCGTTCCATTATCTGTGCTTTATGCTCTAGTCTCTCGGCCTCCCCTCCTCCTCTTGCTGGCATTAAGTTCAAACTTGACACTGATGTTGACTCACTTTGTCACCCCTCGGTGGCTCTCTCTCTCTCTCTCTCTCGCTCGCTTTCTCTCTCTCTCTCTCTCTCTCCCCATCGCTCGGAGGACAAGAGTGCCCGCAGACGCATTTCTCTCCAGAGCCCCCCCTTTCACTCTTTCACTTGCTCTCACCCTGTCTAACTCTCTCCATCTCTCTCCTACTCTCCTCTTTCCACACACACACGCACATCTACACACACACGGTATTGTCAACAAAGCTGGAGAACAAGGGACGTTGGGGGACCAGGGGAATAGAGGTCCACGGAGGAGGCGAGTAACACACACAGGACCCCCTCATCATTTCATCTGGACGCTTGGTAAGTTTGAAGAAATTGTGCTGTGTTTCGTTTGGTTGCTTCTTTAATTGCCGGTTTATCGCGGGCTATGGGGTCAGCATCGTCACCACTGATATTTATTTAAAAGATTTCTGGACTTTATATTTAAATTGTCATCCCTGTGCACCCTGATCTAACGGAATCACATTTGACCTTTGACATTTTATTACGGCTGTAGTTTGTAAGATGTGGCTCCGTAATGACATACCTTTACCCTTCTTGTATAACTCTCCAATGAGGAAATCTTCCCACCTCAAACATAAACCAACAGGAAAAGAGAGCAGGGTTTTTTTTTGTGTTTCTTTTGTTTTAACTCTGAGCTGGGTAAATATTTATTTAAGCTGATAACACTGATAAATGAAATACGTTTGCACTTTATCTTTCACAGTGACCATTAACCATGAGTTTGTTTTGGATGCTTTATGGCTGATCTTGCTCGCAAAGCCGCTGTACAGTATGTGATTGCCTGTTTTTTGGCTGCACAGACTTGCGAACATGTTTTGGTTTACTGGGGGGGGGGGGAAAGGAGCTGAAAGCAAGTAACACCACAAATGTACTGCCTTTCAGAGTGGTTTCTAATGTACTTCATCTCCCTCTGGTATACTAGCCTAGCAATGTATAACACACACTCGTTACGACAGCGAGCATGTAACTAACTCCATTTCTGCCTGTCATCATGAGGCTAATTCACTACAATGCCAACCATGTGTGAATTCATGCGATATGAACCCCTCCTCCTTCTTCTTCTTCCTCTTCTTCTCCTCTTTTCCCCTACCCCTAAACCTTGCCTCCCCACCCCACCTTAGGAGGTACGATTTGGAGGATTGAAGAAGGGAGAGAGGAGCCAAGGTGCCAGTAAACAGGGTCAAACACGCACGCAGGACGGGACTCTTTTATTTCTCTTCATGGTGGTTTGGACACTCGTATTATGTATGAGAAGTTAACCATGCTGAACCTACAGAGCAGCTCTAACTGGAGTGGGCCTAACAACTGGTACCATGATCCCACCGCCATCCAGACGCAACATAGCACAGGTGAGAGGACATTTTCTGTCTCACTAGATCATAACACAGCCCTCACAGATCACAAGGAATATGTCTTTGATTTTAAACCACTTTCAAAGTCGTTTCGTGGCTACATCACCAGCCTTTACGATCTTAAAATATGAGACACACACCCATGTAACACACATCTCTTTTGTCACCTTCATTGCTGCCAGTGTCTGAGGGATGTCTGCTGGACACGGAGGGCAGCATGGGAGCCGAGGCAGGGGGGGGTGGAGCGGGCAGGGTAGGAGGAGGAGTCCCCGTGGAGCGGGATGAGGGCGAGGAGTCTCAGCTGAGGCTGCAGCTCAAGAGGAAGCTGCAGAGGAACAGGACCAGCTTTACGCAGGAGCAGATCGAGGCTCTGGAGAAAGGTCAGGCCATGCAAGCACGCACAGCACTCTCCTTGCAGCCAATCGCTGCTCTCCACTGGTGCGAGCCAGACCAGAGCGTGTCATGACACAGCTTGTCTTGCTGCTTTCCCCCCCCCTGACAACACCTTTTCTATTGGATTATATTTGTTACACCTTGTTTGCAGGAGTTTCTTAAATGGCTGTGGGGAGGGGGGGGATGCAAATGAGAAAAATCAAAAATCATCCCGTGTATATTTTGGAAGGACATCATCTTTATCAGAGCCTGCAGATGAGAATAAACATTACCAGATGCAAATTATCCACAATCCTCACTCCACAAATATTCCCGATCTGGTCCAGAATAGCCTCCAGGGACATGTAAAGCAGAGGTTTGATAATGCGTGTTTGCCGCGTTTGTATTATGCAGCGAGATCTGGCCCTCGTAGCCCCGATACCCTCTGAGAGGGATCAGAAAGCCACCCTTGACTGGATATGGCTGCAAAGGGCCCTTGAGCTAAATAAGGACGCAATGTCCACTGTGCAGCCGAGTGGAAATGTATCACTGTGGTCACTCTGTGCAAATGACATTAATGAGGTACACTGACCTCACTGCACAGCCAAGGCACAATAACAATCATGTGTTGACACGGACGCCAATTATAACCAAGCCAATTATAACAATTTGCAAGACTCAATTTGCAAATGTATCATTATTTTTGCTAAATAAGTATTCATTAAGTATTTCAGATCATTTACTGACTTTTCGGGTTTCGGTTTCTCTCTTGACATTTTACTAAAACATTTGAACGGAAACAGTTCAGACTATAAAGACAACTAGATCTGAAACTTCAGAGTTCATCAGGATGAATCAGACTGCCGCTTACAGGGTGAGGCACATTCGCGTTTCGACTTGTCAACAACAAAAATGTCAGCAGTTTGTCACCTAGAAATGAACTCCTTTGATGCTCTGAAAGTGAAACTCTCACTAATACGAAGTGTCTGGTTTCAAGCCACACTTGTAGTAAGCCACTTTATATGCAAATAAGTGACAAACAATGCAATTTTCCAATACTAATTAAGAAAAACAATAACCTGCAAGGATTTTTCTTCAGTTTACTTTTACTCAGCCTTCTGTGAAATAAAGTGCTTAGACAGCTTCTCAACTTGAATCCTTTCATATGAACTTTCTGCATGTTCCATAATCATAAATATTTTATACAAAGTGCAACAGATAAATATTTCAAAAATGGTTGTAAGGATACAGCTCAGCATCCTGGATTTATATGTTCCAAAGAAGGATAATTAGTAATGCTGATATTAAGCAGTAATTACCCAATATGTAGTTGGTTGATTTCTGCTAAAATGACTCTATAAAAGTCAATTTTTGCTTAATTCTAATTCAGACTAAATTATATGATGGTTCCAAAATAGGTGAAGAGCATGCCAGGCTTAGGACTCACTTTGTGTGTTTGATGATGCTTTATATCTTCCGCAGAGTTTGAAAGGACGCATTACCCAGATGTTTTTGCAAGGGAGAGATTAGCGAACAAGATCGATTTACCTGAGGCCAGGATACAGGTGAGAAAGCTCTCAGTCCTCCTCTACAGTCCCATTTATTTGTTAGGCCTAACCTGTAACAGAATCCAAATATATAGACCAATGTAGCTGTTAACAACAAGACAAACGGGTGCAACGGGACTCTTTGATTGGCAGGTGTGGTTTTCAAACCGAAGAGCCAAGTGGAGGAGAGAGGAGAAGCTGCGCAATCAGCGGAGGTCAGGCGGTGTGACTTCTTGCTCGCAGAGCCAAGCCCCCCTGAGCACTTCCTTCAACACGTCTGTCTATCATCAGCAGCACAGCAGCAGTTCAGGTGTGTTTGTTGACTTAACTCATACAGCACACGAGGAGCCTGAAAGCAAGACTTTACCTATTCTCTCAATAATTTATGTATTTGGTGACAGGAATATTTTAGTAGTTTATAATTACCAGCCTCAGAGCTCCCTCTGCTTGACATTTGCAGGCTGGCAAACCATTAGAGGTTCTCCATTAGAGCGCATCTATATTAAAACATTTCCACTGTGAGATGCTTGTGCGTAAATTTGTGCGCACATGCTCACTGTGCGTGCACCCTGTGTGTCTCGCTCTCTTCCTCTCTCTCTCTCCAGGGTCCATGTTGAGTCAGGCTGAGTCGTCCCTGCCCAGCTACAGCTCCCTGTCAGTTTTCTCATCTGGAGTCCAGGTTGGAAATTCATCATTCGTCATTCATCATTTATCATCAGCACCTTCCAAACTACATCACATTCATCATAACAGATCAGAACCTGTTTATTATCACTTCTAGGCTCTGAAATTCATATTAATCAAAGTTAATAAATGATTCTGCAGCTGATAATAAAACGTGGTCACAGCAGTATTCTTTAATATTAGAGACATATGGTTTGAAAGACCTTTAAATTGATTGATTTTTTTAAACTGATGAACGATTGTGACATCGTGTGAATGAATATGAATTACATTAGGGTTGTTTTTTGCTTCTCTCAAATTTTGACTGACATAATGCCATAATTTGGACATTTTTACAGTCAAATAGATCCAGTCAGTTCTTAATAAGGTTCTTATAGATGTGGCTTCAAGCAAAGCACCCAATACACGAAACTGGAGATGTACACTTGTTTTTCTGACAACTTATAGCTCCTTCTTATCAGCCAAACTTTATTAATCATATTTTTCAACCACTGAATTCCAAATTCATTTTGCATTGAACATTTCTCCTGTGGAAAATGCAAAGGGTGTGTCAGGTTGAAGGCCTTGGCAGACTTTGGCATTGTTCTGAAAGCTGGAAGGTTTGCAATATTGTATAAAAGCCTTTGAACAAAAGGTTTGTTATAGAATATGAAATGGTTTTTTAACGAAAATGCAGTTTGCTTTCACATTCTTTGTCAGGAGCCTGCAGCTAATCCCCACTTTGAGGGATGTAGGATGCGCAGCTCTGTGGGTTTCCAGTGGATTGTAATTCATGTGTGCCAGAGCCTCAACAATAATGCATTAGAAATGTCTTCCCGGTCTGATTTCTGAAAATATTATCATCGCAACGTTTAAATCTTTAAAAAGATTTGAAAGAAAACCTTGACTCTTTTTGCATCTGCAGTATTAAACAAAAGCGTGACGCTGCTGTTGCCGCCGCGCTGAACCACAATCCGACCATACCACAAGCCTCTAGCACCTCCGTGTGGTTAAACCCAAACCATGTTGCTGTAACTGTTTTAGTGCTACATGGTCTAGTACAGTGGTCCCCAATCGCCGGGCCTCGGACCGGTACCGGTCCGTGAGTCTTTTGGTACCGGGCCGCGAGAGTTGAGGTTCAGGTGTCAAATGTATAGTTTTCAGGGTTTTTATCGGTTTTCAGCATTATTTTGTTATCGTTTTTATCGTTTACTCTGTTTTCCTGGGTCTTTTCACGTGTGTTATGAATAAATCTTCTTTTTTTCGGTACCGGTACTAGTTTTATTTTGTTGTATTTATCGTATTGTATTGTCGGGCATAAACCGGTCCGTGGCGCAAAAAAGGTTGGAGACCGCTGGTCTAGTAGACAGCAATGATTCTGCTCTTAAAAGTAGACTTGTATGTAATGCGTACCAACATCTTTCTCTCCTCCACTCCTGTGTCCGCTCTCAGTCAATTCCTCCCCAGTCGGCCTCCTCCTACTCCTGCATGTTACCTCCATCTCCTTCTGCACCACGCAGCTTTGACTCATCAGCGTACTCCTCCCCTCATCTGCAGTCTCCACCCTCGGCCAACTCCAACACAGGTGAGCGTTTATTAGCATCACTTTGTTATTTGCTTTATTTCTATCTGTGATTTCTGTCTGACTCTTTACGCTTCTGACTGTTTTTCTCCTCTATTCAGGGCTCATATCGCCTGGGGTGTCAGTGCCAGTCCAGGTCCCAGGAACTGAGCCGCAGAGCATGAGTCAGAGCCTGGGTCAGTACTGGGCCAGATTACAGTGAACAACAGACAATCGTTGCCAATCAGCACGACGAGAGAAGAAGAAGGAAAAAAAGGGCATGTAAAATAAAACGAGTGCGAAGAAAAGAATATAAGCAAGCACAGGGCTGAGCTATAGAGGGGCCTCGAAGGGGTTGCAGACCCCAAAAATGCATTAAATGTTTACAAATTCAGCCAAGAGCAGCTTTGGTTGCACTTAACAGTACTCCGGCTGTACTGGTGTTATCTTAGTATTATCAGGTTGCACTTTTGGATAGTATGTGTACATAGCGCTGAAGTCAGGGTTAGGTATAGGATCAGTCTGAGGTGTGTTTAGGATTAGAGTCAGGATTAAATCAGGGTTTAATGTAGCATTTGATATTTAAGACTTAGCTTTGAAACCTTCCAAAATTCCATTACACAGTCTGGTTTTTTCTTTTATAAGTATATATGATCCAAGCCAAAGCACTAAAAAGAACAAAGAGGAAAATACTGGTCTTCCTAAAGCTCAATACACATTTCCGAAAAAAAAAAGTGTTTACATTTTAGAATTATGTTGCAAAAATGTTGTTTATTCTGTTCAGTTTAATTAAATAGTGCCAGTTGACAGCAGAAGCCATCTCAAGGGGTTTTATGTTGTAAGGTGATGACCCTACAATATTCGCAAGAGGACTATCGATTTAACAGCAAAACTTGCTTTTAACCTCCAGCGAAACCATCCTCCCAGAGGTCAACCATCCACCACAAGCACTCGGATCGTTTATCAAAAAAGGGTGCAGGAGATTGCTTTGAGTTTTAAATTATACCTGACTTTACTTCTACCCTTCAGCTTTAAGATCAATCCTTAAGGCCAGCGTATGTCAGGTGTATTGTGAAGTGTAACCACAGTTTCTTGTTACTTGAGCAGCTCAAAGATATTGTGATAGCTAGCTTGTTCGCTAAGCATAAGCTGTGTGAGGCTACTGTGAAGATTTTAGACTTGCTTACAGCAATCACTTGTACTGAAACTAAAAACAAAAAAACAAAAAAACAAAACATACCATAACAAGTGTAAATCCTGCCTCTCCTGCCAGCAACATTACACTGAGACCACATATTTTTGTACAGACATCTGTGTATGATGAAGATAAGTGTGAAATATTGTCGGATGTTATTGGAGGGAAGAATGTAGCATGCTGTAGGCTCATTCACTCTCAAAGCACAAGTTTGATTAGTAATGCTGATGTCAGTACTGGCTGATCATAAAATCAGTCTACACAATAATAAAAATGGCATTAGCAGATTTTTGGGGGGCAAACTGTAAATCAGCTACATTTTGTCTCTATTCTATATGCTGTGGATGTAATCTTTTTATTCAATCAATCAAGAAATCAGAAGCAATTCCATAACAAAGTTTGCAGTGATATATACACGATACACCACATCATAAATATTTATTAGCCTATGACAATCAGTACAAAAACATAGTGCAAACACTCAAAAGACAATCAAAGCTGGAAGTAGAGGTAAATAACTGTGAAGTTAATGCAACACTGTCAATACAACAGCAATGGCTTTAACAAATGTGCATGACCAAAACAAGCTGCTACAGACAATCAGCTCCTATCAGAAATGAAATCAAGTATTGTACAAAAAGCTGTTGCTGTAATCTGCAGAGTTTGAACCTCTGCTCACTTTCCTCTGACTATTGGTTTTATTGATGCATCTCATACGAAATGTCTTTCGGCCCTTATTTATTTGTGTTTTCACTCGTTCACACAAGTCCTTTGTGTTGTTTTTGTTGTTGTGTGTTGTGTTAGTACTGTATAGCTACCAAGAGTCAACCCTTTTGTGAAGGCCTTGGATCCCTTTAATGAAAATTAAACTGTGTGTAATGAATCATTAAAGGTCTGCGTTTGTGACATTGTTTTGCACTTGCATGGTTTCACAAGTTTTAAAAGAAAAGGATAATAGTGATGTGTATGTAGATTGGTAACAGGCTAGTAACTGGTCAGCTATTTACGTAGCAACATTATTCATTCCAAAATACAGTCAAATTGGACCATTGGCTAGTAAATCAAAGGTTATTTGCAGTTAACCTCGGCATGCTTGGTGTGCAGTGTGTGCTTAAAAAATTGTGCTGGACAAAAGAAGTCGTAGGCCTAAAAAATGACTATGTAGAGAAGATGAACAGCTAAAAGTCATGTGCATGAAATGTGAAAAATAAATTCAGCAAAGACCTGACACAGGACCTGGGAGATAGGTCAGATCCTAAATACGCATCTGACCCTTCAGCTGATCTCTGAAGCCCCGTCTGAGGAGCTAAAACCCAGACATCAACATTACTGAAGCAGGAATAACAACAACAGAAAGGCAGCCAACATTCAAAGATTAGGGTTGAAAGTCCTACAAGAAGCCTAGAGAACTTTTACTGGAGACTAATTAAAGAAATGAGAAGAAGGCTTTGCTAAAAGAGTTCAGGCTGTGTAGAAGAATAAAGGGGGTCATACTCCCTAGATTTGTACATACGTTGTTTCTGGCTTTTATCATGCATTTCCATGTGTGTATGTGTTGATACATTTTTGCATTTATTTCCCATTTATCTATCAAAATATAAAGAAATGATGGGTGACTCAAGACTTTTGCATGGTGCCGTAGAGTACAGGCCAACAGTATTAGGCTGTTTCTTGAACAAACAGGAAAACTGGAAAACATCATCTGTCCATTCCAGCAAGATTGTTTAAACTCAATTTCCCAGAGTTCACCATTCAGAATCTTTTGTTCAACAGCATGAATGGAACATATGCTGTCAACCACTACTACTAAATATTGAGCAGCTAAAAGACTGATTATTTCCCACAGGGCAGCGACATGAAGTGGGCATGATGGAAACTGGCCTGCCATTAGCGGGGCTGCATTTATGCGCTAATGACTCCACTCACTTGGGCCCTGGAGGATGAACAGAAATTAAATACGGGAGGAGAGGAAGACGGGGGGGAGGGGGCAGGGAAAGATAACACCAGTTATGCTTTGCAGAGCGAATGGAAATGTAGACCCACAAACATAATGTGCTATGAGATGCCAGAGCACTCAAGCCAAATGCAGCATCATCCGTTCTCCAGAAATGTAGACGTAGACTGATGAGTAAAGGTAGACAGAACTTCCAGAAATTCCATGAGCAGTTTCCATGTGCTGTTAAAAAAGGCTAAAATGTCTTTAAAAGTTTCAATTTAATTTCTATCACCCTGTTTGCAAATAACTTTGTATTTGCAAAGTTTGTATATTTTTTTGTATATTTTGTCATACTCATTTTTTTGGCATTTGTCATCCTCTGAGGTTTCTCCTAGCTGCTCTAATGTGTTTCCTTTCCTGACAAATAATAAGTTTCACTTCCCTTTGGCAGTTCACTCAGCCCTCTGGACAAAGAGACTGAATAAGTGAAGTTGTGTTTTGTTAAGTGTTAAAATTACTGTACATTTCCGACATTCTACTAAATTGAAGAAACAATTGGATTTTTCAAAATAGATACAATCAATACAGATGAACCATTGTTGCTATGGAACATGGAAGCTGCAGTGCCTCTCATTTTTGAAAAGAATTTACATGTTGTCTGTAAATCAAACCCTACAAATGTGGCATCACTGCAAAAGCACAACATGTCTCTTGATAGGACATTAGGACTCATATATATTGCATAAACTATGCTTGAGGTCTCAGACTCATATCCTACACAGAGAACAAGAATGAATTCCTGGATCTTAGAAGGATATACAATCACACAAAGTATGTTTACTACACAATAGGATGATGTTTGTGGTTGCTCTAACCCAATAATTTGATGTGACCCAGATAATAATTAAAGAAAAATTAAAGAAATTACTCCCTAAGTCTCTTCTATTTTATTACCTGTACCAGAACAAAGACAGGTCAAAGCATCAGGTAAAAAATGGTGATACTGACTCGGACCTGAAAAATCTTGTCTAGTGTGAGAGCCCACAAAGCCACAGGTTCTTTCTATTTCTACTGAATTGTACATGAGTCCTCTGTCTCATTTGGTCTGTATTTTCAGGTTTGAAAATGTTTAAATTAATAAACAAATGAATAAGTAAATAAACAGGTTTGTGAACCTAAATGTAAACAGCCTGTGCTGCTTGGCTTGAATGCGTGATAAGAAGGCAACTGGACTTGTTTAGGTATGTGAAGATGTTTTGACCCACTAATCATGTGAGGCTTCACATAAGCCACAGAGTGCATAGACTAGTGTACAGTGAATAGTCCTCTGACTTTTACGTAGGAAAAAACAGAAAACCATTGCAAAACACATGGCAAAGCATAGGAGAGCCACGGCAACAGGACAAGACTCAGCTGTGCGTTTGTACTCTTTCAGAAATGCCAGTGGTCACATTGTGGACCAAAATGATGGAAGACAGAGATAAGTAAAGGAGGCCATGCACCTCTACTCCGCCATTGCTGAACAGATGTGGTGGCTAACAACACCAGGTACCAGCCACATGCAATGCAGGCTTGAGAGTCCTTCCAAGAGATTTCAACCCCTACTCACGCCTTAACAGCTCATGTGGTGGTGGGGTGGGGCAATGTCTTATAGTGTGTTCCAGTTCAAGTCAGAATTTCTAACTGGAAACTCAGATTTCCAACTTGGAAAATCTGACCAGCTCCACCAACCCCAACTTCACAATCCAAAATGTCAGCAGTATATGTAAATATAAGTAAAACCGTAAGCCCCTATATGTGTTTTTTGTGGGCAGGCCAATTGTGGGTATTCCTGGTGTTCATGTAAGCTGACCCATCCAGGGCCCATAGCAGATTTGTCCCTTTGGACCTTGAATTCATACCATGTAATTGTGTAGCAATCCAAAATAGGCTTTTCAACTGAAAACCATTAACCCCCCCCCCCCCCCCCCCCCCCCCGACTTGGGGGTTACCATATGGTTCTCTGTGGGTAATAGAAAACCCATTTAGGGACCCTAAAACTACTGTTGGGCCTGATTGGGCACACCTAACAGGGGCCCATGTGGGGTCCATCATCCCCACACAGCTCCAGAGTGCTTAAGTTTTACCACTGTTTTGAACACTTAGCCATCTTCGACTGTGAGGCAGCTTCATGAGGCGTTTGAGGTTCCAACTGGAACTCTGAAACTTCTAACTTCAAATTGAACACGTCAAATTAAACGTGTAATGTGTACTGCGACTGATTTATACTTATGACTCGTTAAATAGCCATAAGCAGATCATTGTCCAGGCTCTATTCCTGGATATACTGCAGCTGGTTTTTAGTTTAAAAAAGAACTATTGGTAGTGATGTAAAAAACAAAGCAACAAAAAACAAGAAATATTTCCAGTGATCCAAAAACACGTATTTGTAGTATTGCATGAATCTCTCTACCTTGCCAGAGAAAATCAAATCCTGTTTTTTCTTGCTAATGCGACTTCACTATTGAAAGCCCTCAACTCTCATTTCCGAGGTAACTGGAACGCCTCAACAGTTCCCCGATCGATCCACCAAGCCTAGTCCCAAGAGAGACTGAAGCAGCTGAAGAAGAACAAGCGGTGAGCATCGTCTCTGTTCCCCTGAATATGTGCTGATTTAGAGAAAGCTGCGGAATTATAAACAAGAATCCTCCAAATATTAAACATCCTGTTAATGATGTGGAGCACTTTTCCTCCTCTTTTCTTGCAGTGACTGGGATGGAGTTTTGCCTTCTGCTGTTAATGATATGGACCTTTACGGGAAGCACATTAGCAGGGCCTGACCAATACAGCAGAGCCGTGGTGAGTACAAAATATTCACGACACACAAAAATTCCTCTATGAGTTGTAAACGTTTATCGGCAGCTGTGTGGATTCCTTTGATGTATCTGAAAGTGGGGAGGAAAGTGTAGGGTATGTGTTACTTTTGCATCAGTTTGTTTTTGTATCCTTTTGAATCCTATATATCATATACATATAATTTTAATCTGACATTTAATGTGTACTTTATCGGAAATTGTATTTCCACGTGTTTTTCATTTCAGATGGTAAAATTAACTACCCACGGCAAGGGGTGTGTGTGTGTGTGTTTTGTGGGGGAGATAGAGGTATTTAATATGAGATTCTTGAGGTTTATAAGAATATATCAAACATATGAAACGCTTTGGGGACTTTCTTTTGACCATTCTGAGAGATTAGTCCTTCATCAGAAAAACCACTAGTTGTATAAATAGAATAGACATTACGTTACACACTTCACATGAAATGTGACGTGCAAGCACGATAAGCTTCCCACTTCCAGTTCCTCAAATATGAATTAATATCGCTATATTTCGTGGTATGTGTATATCATGTGTGGCTTGGTTATGAGAAAGAAAAATGTTTTACTTCTTTGATTGAAAAAAGAGCATAAATCCCGGATGACACTGCTGCAAATCTCACTGGGGGTAAATTATTTTATATATATGTATATATGTATAGATAGATAGATATATGTGTGTATATGTGTGCATGTGTGTGTGTGTGTGTGTGTGTGTGTAAGGGAGTAAGGGAGTTTGAAGGCAGAGATCAAAGAGGACGGTTGATGGAATAAGCCACCACCTTTTTCCTGTCAAAGTGCAGCTTGCAGGGTGGAGGACATGTAAGAGTACCGCAGGTTTCAAAATCACGTTCAAGAAAGAGATTTCATTGTTTCAGTGTATGTGTGTAAAGTGTGTATTTTGTGTGCTTGTGTGTTTTGTGGTACACACTGCTCTACAGCATTTATGCTATCAATCAACTTGCTTAACATAGAGAGGATCATGCAATGTTAATGAAAAAAAAGGGCTGCGCTTGTTCAGATTGATCCGTTGTCATAAGTGGAGCAGGATACAGTGCGTATCAAATACTCCTATGACATCAAAGTAGACCCTTGCTAGATATGACTGACTCACTGTGGTGAGGATGCATTTACATTTTCTAGCCTCATTAGTAATCAAGTTTGGGAAATCAACCAATTTCTTCTTGTTTTGTGTCCAGGACTGGCTCGGTAGGTATGGGTACCTTCCTCGTCCTGACCCACATACAAGTCAGCTGCTGACGAAAGAAGGGATTGAAGAAGCTGTTCGTACCATGCAGAGATTCGGAGGGCTCCGGGAAACTGGGAAGCTTGGTAAGTTATTCTTAACTCACATCTGTTAGGAGAATGTATTACTGTATTTATACACAATTCTTTGTGCAAAGCTCTCGAGTTACCCCTCATTTCTTTGCAATTTGCTTCTAAGGAGCCAGAGTGTTTTATAACTTTTTTAATCAATCAATAATTTTTTAAGTGGTCTTGAGCAATAGTTCTCCAAACTTTCTAGGGATAGTTCAGTGTTTTTCTTGGCTTTTCACTCATGTTTGTTAAGCCACTTATCTACATCTGCAATGATTCATTGAGTATCTCGAATAGGGATGGGTACCGGTGTCCGGTGCCATGATGGTTCTGACATAAACGGTAGTAACCAGACCGAAAAGCAGCGCACATTTCGGTGCTTTATTTCGGTGCTTTTTTTCCCTGAGCTGTGACACACTTCTAGCCAATCATTTTACGTTTCCGAGGATAGTAGGCGGGCCCAGGTACGTACGTTCTTTTATGCAGAGCTACAGATTAAAAATGCCCAAGGCTAAGCGGTCAAAAGTCTGGCTGTACTTCACAGCAAAATATGCAAACTCAGCAGCCTGCAACAAGTGCTTTAAGCTGATACTGTGATACTGTCAAAGGAGGTAACACCTTGAATCCGATGAAACACCTGGCGAGGCATAGCGTTTTTTTTTTAAAAGCCGAGAAATGCGCCGTATTTGATGGCAGCAGCAGCCGTTCTTCTCTGCGTGAGTAGCTTAATGTTGTTCGTGTGTAATTTACGTTGAGTAGGCTAACCACGTTATTACATTAATGCATGTAAGGTGAACTAGCAAACATCATCATAGCTACATGCGGCTGTCTTCTTGTTTGATGGCAGATACTCCCTTCACCCTGGCCAAAAAGGCTAAAATGACCAAAGAAAAAGAGGGAAACAGCTAAACATGAGAGGTTTTTGGACAAAGTTTGTATTTTTTCCATTGTTTAAGCACTGCTTCCAGCTAAGAGTGATACCATATATGCCCCATAGCTGCAGAAAAGGCTAACATTGTTATCTTTTTACAAAAAATCAGCTGACCATGAGAGGTTTTTGGACCAATTTTGTGTTCTCCATTCTTTAAGCACCGGTTTGAGCACCGTTTGAGCACCGGCACCGTTTCAAAAGTACCGATTTGGCACCGGTATCGGATAAAACCTAAACGATACCCATCCCTAATCTCGAATAACTTGATTATAAAATATCATAAATGCAAATTTTTTTGCTTCGATACTTTTTTAAATTCATGCTCAGTTGTTGCCATATAAGACATAGAGGTCCAGGTGTAGATGAGATAGATGGAGAATTCATGTGGATTGCAAAATACCTGAATTTACCATGTCAATTTTTAACTGACATTAAAAACTTTTACTGGGAAAAAGCTGCCAGGAGTCCTTCATCCAACCACCTGTTCATAAAGCGGTTCATTCAGAGACTGAGGGACTTATTCTCCGACAATGTAGTTATGCCATTTGACCAAATGGTTGAGAAATATTCTCTCCCCAAACATGACTTTTTCCGTTACTTACAGATAAGGCATTATATTTTACAAAGTACTAACTTTAGTGAGAGTCATGAAGTCTCCCCTGTTGAAAAATTATTATTTTTAACAGACAAAGAGGTACCTGTGAATATATTTTACAATGCTTTATATTCTGTACTTTCAGTGATGTCACAGAGGCTTAAAGGCACATGGGAAAAGGAGTTAGGTATAGCAATTGATGATGAAGAATATAAAGATGTCTGGAGTTATGCCAAATCAATCTCAGTTTGTAATCGTACCAAAGCAATACAGTTAAAAATCATACACAGAATGCATATATCCATATCTCGCAGACATCATCAATATAATCCTACCCTTTCACCCATGTGCCTCAAATGTAAGACAGAAATTGGTACCCTAACTCACAGCTTCTGGTCATGTTTGAAATTGCAAGAATATTGGTGTAATGTGTTATCTGAAATGGAGACGATTTTCGGTTGTGAATTGGACCCTCTGTCTCTCATACTGGGCCTCCCCAGCCGGCGATTAATATCCAAGAATAATAGGAGATTGTACTGTGTTCTCACCTATGCGGCAAGGAAGAATATACTACTCCAATGGATTTATGAAAAAGCACCAACTATTAAAGGTTGGCAAAGAGTAGTGTTGGATCTAGTGCCATTGGAATATCTTACATGTATACTGCACTCAAAAACAGATCAATTCTTTAAGGTGTGGGAACCATACTTGAATTATGTGGAACCTGATGTTTCTAATATTATGTTACAAGGATTCTCTTGAGTGTTCAAACTGCAAAGTACTACTGGGACCACAGGTATTGTATTGTATTGTATTTTCTCTTTATTTATTTATTTATTTTTTAGATGGAACTGAGCTGGTGTTCTGTGCTTAGTTATCAGTCTATTTGTTTTTGTTTATTTATTTATTTATTTATTTATTTTTGGTTCTGAATTGTACACTTAATTATGTTATGTAATTATGTACTATTTGTGAAAACAGAAAAACTAATAAAAAAAATATAAATAATAAAATAACTAAATAAATAAATAAAGCTGTTCATAAATGTTAAGGAAAGCAAACATTGTAGCTGCTCCCATCCATCAAGCAGAAAAAAAGGCACCAAATCCAACAAATGAATCAGTTTGAACCCTTTTTATACACTTTATTACCTGCAGGTCATTGCAAAAACACATTGTCATTGACATTCACAGGCATTAGGTAGTTTTTTGCACCAAGGTTATTCCCAAAAAGGTATTAGCTGAAAGCTTGACATATCAAGAAATAACAACTGCAAATGACAAGAAAACGTCCCTAAAAAAAGAGTTCGGGCTATGTTGATGACATTGTATTTCCATATACACTACCAGTCAAAACTTTGGACATGCCTTCTCATTTAATGGCTTTTCTTTATTTTTACTACTTTCTACATCGTAGATACATACTGAAGACATCAAATATACAAAGCAAGATATGTGGAACTATGTAGCAAGGAAAAAATTGATAAAGTATGTCTCATGTTTTAGATTCCAGAAAGTAGTCACACTTTGCTTTGTTAACAGTGCTGCAAACCCTTGGCCTTCCCTCAGTGAGCTTCATGATGTAGTCACCTGAAATGGTTTTCACTTCACAGGTGTGACTTGTCATTTGTGGAAATTCTTGCCTTCTTAATGGGGTTGGGGCCATCAGTGGTGTTGTGCAGAAGTCAGGTTGGTACACAGCTAACAGCCCTATTTTTACAACTGTTAATTCATATTCTGGCAAGAACCAATCAGCTAAGTAAAGAGAAATCCATTTCAGCTGACAACCTCATGAAGCTCATCAAGAGAATAGCAAGAGTGTGCAAAGCAGTAATTAAATCAAAGGGTGGCTATTTTGAAGAATGTAAACTATAAAGCATGTTTTTAATTATTTCACATTTTTTGGTTTACTACATAATTCCAAATGTGTTCATTCATAGTTTTGATGCCTTCAGTGAGAATATACAATGTAAATAGTCATCAATATAAAGAAAAAACATTAAACGAGAAAATGTTTCCAAAACATTTTACTGGTAGTGTATATTTGCACATTTCAGCAATTTCCTTCTTCCCATTTTCACAGGAAAAATGCAATATAATTAGTGATGGCTCAAGACTTTTGCACAACACTGTACATTTTTTTTCTAGACAGGGGTCACATGAGGCCTTGCAGTTCTTGCAACACCTTCTTTCATTTCAACACATGATATTTAATCATCTTCTCTTCCAGACCCGGAAACGCTCAAACTAATGTCTAAACCACGATGCTCTCTTCCTGATATTGTCGGAAGAGACGACATACTGAGGAGGCGAAGGAGGAGGAAAAGATATGCACTATCAGGCCTAAAGTGGGATAAGACAGATCTCACATGGAGGTTGGTTTCGTGTGATGATTGTGACATTGTGGTTTTATCATATGTGTATGAATCATGGGAATATCCCAGGAACACTTGACATGTTTTTTACCCCATAAGTTGTCATGGCCAACAAGCTAGTCATGTTACATCAAATATAGGAACTAAGTCAGGATTAAAGAGGCATTTTATTGAGGAAGCTATCTGATAGTGTGTGGTGCTAACAGAATGATGTGTGAGTGGATGTGGCTCAAGTGGTAGAGCAACAAATTTCCCACGTGTGGGACTAATAAAGGTTATCTTAAGTCTTCCACCAGTGCTCAGTTTGAATATAAGTACAACTATATAGCACCTTTCTATTATAGAAAATTTACCCACATGCTGAAAAAGAGGAGAACCTGTTACCATTTGAAGGTTAAAGGTTGAAGTAAGTGCTAGCATGCAGGATTTAAAAATTCTAAAGCTTTCCACTATGATAACTTGTGTTCTTGTGTTGTTGCACAAATATGAGAACAACAAGCCTATATTACAGCCTATAAATGCAGTGTTGCTTGGTTTCTCAATTATACAGAAGAAAATAGAAGATTAGGGCCACCAGAAAAAAAGAGAGCACATCTTTTTTTCTTCTTTTCCAGAATTCTGAGAAAAGAGTGGCCATAATCCTCTTCTGTACAATCAGATCCACCTATGACTTGAAATGTCGTATCTTAATAAGTCTACCTCAGCCAAATTTGAGGACTTTGCAAACCAGCATGTGGCATCAAAGTGACACCTTGGAATTTGATGTTTAAATTGTTTTTTGTTTTGTTAAATTTGACCTGTAACTTGTAATGAAGGAGAAAAAAATTGAGAAAAAGGGAAGGCTCCACTTTTAGATAACATAAGCCTTCTGCAAGGCTGAATTTTAATGACATTTTAATATGCTGTATGTATACAGCTGTGTATGTATAGGGCTGTGGATTCGGGGCCAATCGGTCCAGGGTCCATAATGCCGTTGGTGGAGGTGGCTGAATGGACCGAGGAGTGAGACAACGAGATCTTTGAGTAGTGGCATTTTTTGAAAACATTTATTAAACATGTAGTTTTAATTATATTATTACACATACTGCAAATGTGCGCATAAAAGAGTTGGCATTCTGTTTTTGAGGGTTACAAGCTTCATCTGACTGTCTAGATGACATATTGTGAAAGGTGACACAGTGCAGAAAGGTCAAAGCAAGCACGCTTACAGACACAGACATTACGTAGATTTATTTTTTAGGGTAGAGGTGAGACTTGCTTGTAACTGCAATTTGTACCTGCATAAGCAACAGATTTTGCAGAATGTGTGATGTTCCAGAGATAAGCGAGAAGGAGAACATCCACAGGAAACATCTGGCTCGGAGACGGTGAAAATGTCTCTTTAGGTGTGTTAAAGGTGACTTTCATTAACTGTAATTTATGCATGACATGTATCTGCCTGACACAAGAGGAGGCGTGAACCCTGATATATAAAAACCATTTGAAGTGTGCTTTCTAGCGGAGATTTATGCTGAGAATTGTGATGGTGTATTTCTTTCCACGCGTGTGTTTAATAAAATCATTGTTTTGACACATCTGGACCAGTGGTTGTTTGTCTCACACCTCAATCAAAAGAATTCGGGACAGTATTAAAACATCATGTGTGATTAAAAAAAAGAGGAATGTGAAAAATACACAAGTCACAGCATTTAAGTTTTCTGTCTCCAGTATCCACAGCTACCCAAATCCCTCCACCTCCCCCGGCTTGGCTAACAATGACGTGGAAAGCCTCCTGACTCATGCCTTCAAAGCCTGGAGTGACGTGGCCCCTTTGAATTTCCGTCAGCTGAGGAGAGACAACAATGGGGCCACAGCTAACGGGGACATCAGAGTGTCTTTTGACCACATGTTTCACGACGATGGGTACCCTTTTGATGGGCAAGGTGGCACTCTGGCCCATGCCTTTTTCCCAGGAACACTTGACATATCTGGTGATACACACTTTGATGACGATGAGATCTGGAGCTCCGCAGGTATATAAAAGGATATGAAGAATACAAAAAACCTCATCATTCACTTACCCAGAATGTCCACTATCTAATTTTAAGTGGGTTTTCTTTGCTTTCTTGTGAAACGGTAACACTTTTCCTTCACACTTCCACAGGTGATAGCAGAGGTACTGACTTGTTCACAGTTGCAGTGCATGAGTTTGGCCATGCACTGGGCCTTTCTCATTCCTCCTCTGATCCATCCATCATGAGGCCGTACTATCAGGGTCCCGTGGAAGACATTGCCCACTTTAAACTGGCCATGGATGACAGGCTCGCCATCCAGCAGCTTTACGGTCAGTCTGACTAGTCGTACACTCGTCAAATCAGTATCTGGCACTTGATGATGTAAAAATAGTGGTGGAGTATTACACTCATATTGCCATATCATACCACTATTGTAGCAATAAATCTTTCTTCATATCCATTTGCCCTTTCAAACTGATTGTGAATTTGTGAATTATATTACTTGATTTTTTTTATGTAAGTTATATCAACCATCCATTTAACATGACCACAAGAGTTCAGCAATATAGCCTCAAAAATGTATCACATATTCCATGATATTTCAACATAGTTTTTGATAAGAATATTAATGATGATATTGAAAAAAATAATAAATATTTTTATATTGATGCTTACATTTAGCAACCTACATTATGTAGGTTAATGAACATCGTCTTCAATCCCTCTTTTTTAATGAGCAACAGTCACTGATTACCTACTAGCAAGCGCAGCTAGCCAGTGCTCTGAGCAGCACACCATGTAGTCATTTAAGGTCATTGTTTCCACTTTCAGCGGAAACAGTTTTCTTGCATATTTTGCAGGGTTCTCGCGCTCCCTTAAAGGCATGGCATATCAATATCGGTCATGGCTGATGGCTGTCCCTCACTGAGCCTTGTTCCTGTTAAAAAAGAGTTTTCCCTTCCTACTGCTGCCAAGTGCTTTCTCATCAGCGGTCATCTGATTGTTGGCGTTTTCTCTCTATTGTTATAGCCTTCTTGCCTTACAGTAAAGCACCTTGAGATGAGTGCTTTATGGTTTGGTGCTAAATAAATAAAACTGAAATGAACTAAATATGATATTTTTATATCACATAAAAAATGATACTGGGCTTATCACAGATGATATATGGCACAGTCCTAATGACCACTCTTGATTTGGGCAAATGTACATGGAGGACATGTGGTCCTGCAAATATAAGCTGTCTCTGCTATTTGTTTCTAGTTTATAAAATTGCACTTTACACTTAGGTTTTATAAAACTCTTACACAGTTGTTCTCAGATATTCATTACTGATATATTTCTGTTATAGCTTAATACGCTATAAAACGTAAAACGTCTACAAAAGATAAAAATAATACAGTAATGCAATAACACTGTTTTAATCTGGTTTTGTGTGCAATACTGCATTCATGCAGTGATGTAACTGAATATCTTCCTCATGTCTTAAAAAAGAAAAAGCCTTGCATCCTGTGTGACAAACACCTCTGCACACTGAGAAGAATGTGGGTTGCCTGCTGAGTTTTTCTTATACTGTCGTCAGCTTTCGTTTCCTCTTCCACAGTGTCTTCTGTCACTCTTCTGTTGCAGGTGTGAAAGATGCTGACCGACCAGGTGGTGATGATCCCCACTTCCCACGCCTGCCCAGTCCACCTCCACCGAGGCCAACACAGCAGTGAGCTGAACCATGGGAGGGATTGGGGGTGGGGGGATTATCTGGATTGCACTTTAATCCAGATAATCATCACATAATATTTGACTTTACAAGCTATGAATATACTATTAATGCATTCAGACAGAGTCACATAAAAAAAAAAAGAAGAATGACTAATTAGGGAAGGCTGTGGCCCCTATCAGTCAAAAGGCTGATAGTTTGATACCCTGCTGCTGCAGTTTGCATGTCAACGTAAAGGGAAAGATACTAAAACCTCACGGCTCCATTGGTGTCTGAGCGTGTGTTAACAAATGTTAGACATTGTACTTAAGTATAGAAAAAACGTACTTGTATGAATGTGTGTGTTCCTGGATGAATGAAGCTTGGGGTAAAAATCTCTGTGAATATAATCGTAAGGTAGTAGTCTATTTAATTTAAGTGGTAGCTTAAAGACTCTCACTGTGGCATTCTTGGCCCCACAGCACCCTCTAGTGTATTTATCAAACAAATGCAGTAAAAGCAAAGTTTAACTTGATTTTGATTCAATTTTCTCTCCTAGTTCTGATCCATCATTCCAAGAGCGGTGTCAGGGAGGCTTTGATGCTATAGGAAACATTAGGGGAGAGGTCTTCTTCTTTAAAGGTATGAAAAAGTGGATCTGTGCTGAACAGAATAAAAAATACATCTCAATTAATTTTCCACATTCGTCAAAAAAATGTATTTTTATTTTATTTATCCGTGTTGTTTCTTTTGTGTCTTCTCTTCAAAAAGGTGCACAGTTCTGGAGAACCCAGCAAGATGGCTCTTTGGTGTCCTTAAATCCGGCTCAGATCAAAAACTTCTGGATGGGCCTTCCAGAAGGAATAAACAAGATCGATGCTGTGTATGAGAGGAAGAGTGACAGCCGCATCATCTTCTTCATCGGTGAGAAGCTAAATCTTGTGGTTATGTATGGCCTCAGGTGATCTAATTTTGGCCGTTCAGAGACGTGAGAAGTGGGTGACTTCTCACGTCTGTTATATTTTAAACATGGTGGTTTTTTTGAGTGGGGGGTGAAATGTTAAATCGTATATAAATATTTTCATATACGTCATTTAGGTCAAGAAGTGTTTGGACAGTGATGCATTTTTTTTATTATTTTGGCTCAACACGCTGCCACAATAGATGTGAAGACGAAACAATTGAGATGCAACTGGAGTGCAGATTGTAAGTTTTTAATTAAGAGGCAGAACAAAAAAGGGTGTTAAAACAATGAGGATTTATTTTTAATATGTACAAATTAATATAATAATAATAATAATAAATAAAATACTTATTTTTAAACTTTTAAAGTCAGCCAATATGGTCCAGTTTGTCCTGGTGTTTTCTTTCTGTTCCAGGCTTTTAATGCTGCTGTTTTCTGCTGTTTTTGTATTTGGTCTTTCCTGCCTTCAGTTTTGTCCTCGCTAAGTGAAATGCAGCTGAAGACAATGTCCTGAACAGATCTGCCCCAGACAAATATTTTCACTTCTTTACATTCAAACCTTCTGCTGTATCTTTTGGGTCATTGCCTGTATCACTGGGTCTGTATTATCGGTACTTTCCAGTTTGGTTTTCTGCTGATAAACCGAAGAATTCACCACGATATGGTTCCGACTCACATTAAGTGATTTTCTGTTGAAATATTCTGTTTTGCTTTCGCCATGTCCAGGAGCTCAGTACTGGGTCTTCAAGGACACAGTGGCTATGGCCGGTTACCCTCGGCCTCTCTCTGACTGGGGCATGAAGAAGAAGTCGGGTGAGACAGTGAACAGGGTGGACGCTGCTTTCAACTGGGCTCATAATGGCAAAACATACCTGTTCAGCGGAGGGGAGTTTTGGAGGTTTAACGAAAACATTGAGAATGGACAGAGGACCATCCAACCAGAGCAAGGATATCCACGGGAAAACACCCTATGGGAAGGAATGCCTGCCCATATCGATGGCATCATTAGCTGGCGAGAAGGTAACATTGTGTTAAAATGGAGACATATGTGATGATCTTCTATTACAAACTTGAGATCAGAGTTGAGCAATTCATTTCCCCAAGGGGCCACATGAGAAACTGGGCACCAATAAGGATTAAGCTTATTGGTACAGTTTCTCACTTGGCCCTTTGGGAAAATGAATTGTCCACCTTTGCTCTAGATAAATACACAACAATGATAGAGAAGTTATTTTGGGAGATAGCTTTTGTCAGCTGTCACACCCAAGACGCTCAAGGGAATGACGCACAGAAAGGAGTGGAAGAGCGCTGATTAAGATAAGAAGTTCTAAATAACATCTTACACTGAGATGCAACATGATTCAAGTAGATAAATGAATAAAGGAAAGATTCCTGCACAAAAAAATGCCATGTCATAGCCTATTTCATTACTTCATGTAGTATGAAAAGTAGTAGTATCACATCAAAGCATACTTTATATTAGAATGACAATCCAAATATGACTAATTTAACAGGTGGGTGATTTGTTGAAAATCAGTGGATGCCTCCCAGCTGACCCAGAAAGGGCTAATTTTTAATTTTTGTATTTATTTAGTACAGTAATTTTAGTATTTTTAATAAAGCTGTTGAAAACTTTGGCTTCAGGGTAAGAGAGCTTTTGAAATGACAGGATTTAGAAGTACACTTTCTGAGCCCTCATAAGTGCAGGAGCTAACCACATAACTACTTTGTAGTTACAAAAACTACAATGTGCTGCTGTCTTCCACTCCTTTTAATCAGCATCCAGTTTGTGTGGGTTGGTTTATTCATAATTTGATGAAACAAAATAACAGCTGCATTGCTTTTCGTGTTCTTTTTTTCTTTTTGTTGTTAAGGAAATACCTATTTCTTCAAGGATAATTCCTACTGGATGCTCACAAATGGAGACCTGAACCAAGATGATGTCACACCAAAATCCATCGCTGTAGACTGGCTTAGCTGTCCAGCTGCTCCTTCAACTTCCACTCCAACAAATCCTCAATTCCCAAAAGAATGCACCTGCATCTTCTTGGGATCGCATTCATCGCTGAGAAGCAGCTCTCTCCTCTTGATTTTTATTTTGCTGCTAACCAATGAGATTATAAGAAACATGAGTTTGTAATTTTCTTGAGTCAGTGTTTACTTCTCCCTTTTTTCCACTGGCGGGTTATTAATAGAATGACTTTATGTCATCTTACTTGCATAAAGTTACACAATAGTTTCAAATTGAGTCCCAGTGGCAAAAAAAAGCCTCTCTTAAACCCCCTGGGTTTTTATAAATACAGTTTCTCATCTGAAACATATTGCGACATTTTTGTATTGAATTACAATGAGCTTTACAGAAGAAAGAAACGTCATTTAACACCACACGCAAGCACACAGGTTACTTCTTCATAACAAGGTCTTATGTAACGCCTTGTGCTTGGGGTGATAAAAAGGTAAATCAAACATACTTAACAGCAAAAGTCATTTTCATCTTTAAATATATCTATTTATAATTAGATTTTGGTGCTTTTGCTAAAATATCAAAATATATAGTGCACAAGCAGATCTGGATTATGGTAAATTGAAGATTTTGTTTTTTTATATTTGTGTAGTTTTTACAAATGTACAATGTTTTGGTTGTTTTACATTGACATTAATAGCTGTCATTGTAGAATATTCTTAAGGCTGGGCTGTGTTAAGCTGAGATGCTTAACTTTGCAGATGAAACATACCAAATCCTTCAGTGGTTTTCACAGCTCGAGTCAGATAGACTTACTGTAAAGTGACAATATACATTTTGTAAAATCTCTGTGAAAGAAATCTTAAACAAAACCATTTATAAGTTATCAGAAACTATTAAAATGTCCTAATGTTGAATTTTATACTTTTGGTTTTGGTTTGTAGCTTTGTCTTTTGCTTTTAACACATATTTCTTTGGCGTCACTGCCCTTGCCACAAGTGTGAAGGCATGTTACCTCATGTCATCTGGTTCAGATTCAAGATGTTTCATTTTCAATGATTAAATACTTGTCATTCTCCAGTGACAGTTCTGTTTGTGTGTTCAGTTACAGATTGATGATAGCATTATTAGGAACACCTCTCCCTGTTTGCAGGGACCTATTTATCTCAAGGACATCAAATACCGCCATTACAAAAAGAAGAGCAATGTGATAAGAATGCTCGTCTTGTGGCCTGAAAAATATGTTATAAAAATATGTTTCACTTAGTTAAAATCAAATTAACTGCAACCCCAACCTTTCATTGATAATACGGCTAGTTAACCATTACACACACACAGCCAAATCCTTCAAAGCGGTTTGAGTTTAAACAGGTCTGTTTGCCCTGCTTTGTTAGTAAATGGCATGGGTCATGCAAGGTTAAAACCAGTGTGGACAAATAATTGGCAGCTTCACAGGTTGGGAATAAAACTAGGGATCTTTGTTCTAAAATACATTGTTGAAGCACATTTTGTAAACTAGAATAGACACCTCTCAAAAGCTCAGACAGCTTGGCCTAGTTAGGTGCAACAAATGCACCTATGAAGCACTCCAGCCAGCTATGTATCATTTCAAAATTTCCAGAAACTTCCAAGAATTTATAAAAAGAGAGTAAAGCGGCACAAACATTCACAAAAATTTTTTAAATGCCATTTAAGAAGATCAGGAAAGTCAGTTTTCTTCATGTTGAAGCAATACAGTACAGTGTTAAGGACATAAGCAATGTGCATCACTGATAAACAATTTTTTTCATCTGAGAAAGTAACACACAAAACCTTCAAAACACGAACTTCATAAAGGAATCGGCATGTTTTCTTTTTTCATTTTGTGGTTTTAGCACAGTGCACCTCAAATGCAGCAGTAGCTGCACTAATGGAGGCAAGAAAGGTTACAATAGTTTAAAATAAATACAAATAACAAAGAAATAAAATCACCATATCCTTCAATCATCAGCTGGTAAACTAAACTAGTTGCATGTGCCAACATCAAGGTATATCATGCATCCCTTTCTCACCCACGCCTAGCTCTGGCAGCTCAACAGAGATGTGGAACATGCCTTAATTGTTCACACCATGTTGGCCTCGCAAAATGAAAACTTGTGCATGTCATTGCATAAAGTAAACTTTGCATGCATGAGGTGCGTGCATGCATTCAGACTCAAATCTGATAACAGGTAAGTGCTTTGTCACAGGTAGCCATAATCAAGAGATATTGTTGAGAGATAACATTGGTGCAGAGGTAGCCTTCACCTTTAAAAATTGTTCTTCACACTTTTCGTGATTATGTCAAACACAGAGAGCTACACTAAAAATCAGCAAAGGTCAGTTTTAGTTAAATGGGGGAAAGAGCGAATGTTCTGAAGTGAGGCAACGGGTTGACGATGACGTTCTCTTTCTATTTTAGCTCCAAATCCAGCCCAGTGCAAGACTGAGAAGTAGCAGGCCAAGGGAGAAGCAGGTTGAGGAGGCAGAGGCCCTGACGCTCTGAGTTGACACTGGCTGTGCAGGCTGCAGGCTTCTGTAGACATTTGTCATGAGTTGTGACGTGCTGTTTTCGACACGCACTGTGGTGCTGAAGAGGTCAATCTGGTGATGATATTCCAATTAGCTTCATGAACCACTTATAGACCATCTGTGCTCGCAGCAATGACAATTAAGAGACAGAAGAAAGAAATGAAATAACACCTACCAGATGTTTGCTGACTTTAATTGGTTCCTTAAAAACGGTCCAGACCACCGCCTCATTACAAGTGGGGGTCGTCAAAGATCCAAGGTAGCGGTAATACTTAGTGCGATTCACACCAACGAGCAGGTCGTCCAGGGAAAACCCAGCTGCAATTGAAACTTTCTGGCCTGAAGACAGAAACAAGACCTATATGAAGGAACTATGGGTGACACAATTTAGAGTCAGAAAGAGGAGAGGAGGTTTTCCACAAAAAAATTATCACCTTTTTGTGTGATGTTGGCCAAGTAAGAGGTCAAATTGCGCCAGCTTTCTGGCTGGCCAGTTGAATTGCCTGACATTACCTGGAAAAAAAAGTATATATATATATATATATATATATATATATATATATATATATATATATATATATATATATATATATATATATATATTTTTTTTTTTTTATTGTTTTCCACAGCTCAGAAGAGGAAATGACCAACAAGGGACAACACCTCACCAAAATGCAGTGAGGTTGGAATACTGAATAACACAACAGGCATTACATCATCTCGTGCGCTGCTTCTCTTACCTCGATGAAGAAACCAAGAGCTGCGAGTCCGGTGGAGTCTTTGACGGCTAGACTTGTATTCCCATTGTAGGATGACTTGCTGTTCACAATATGCAGCTGGGAAAATACATAAATTCATAAAGATCATACAGATGTTTGCGTGCTTATTTTATTTTATTTACAATTTTAATATGAATTTATCGAAGAAACACAGCAGCATCAAAATAAATCTGTACCTCCATAGGATAGCGCTTTCCATCCACTGTGTGCTCGGAGCCGGGCACAGAGGAGCCGTTGCCCCAGTGCAAGTGGAACTGTAGGCTGTCGTATTGCTCGGACAGGTCCCCTCCTGAAATCTTAACTCCGCTCTTAAGGGTCACTTTGACTGGAAGAAGGTGGAAAAACAAAAACAGAATAAGGTTACATCTAACCGGTGAGGAGTAAGAGGGAATGTTGAGGTGCAAAGGGGGTGCGTTTAGTTGTAGAAAAGAGAAGGGCGCTAAAAATTCCAGTAAGACAAGTTATCTTTATGATGATGATTATTATTTTTGTTAAACTAGGTCGAAATATATGTTTTGAAACACAAAGATAAAAAAAAAAAAAACACCAACCCACAACAACAAACTTTTGTAAGCACTAAGCCATAAACTCGGGCTCACCTGTGTCGCCAGTATTTTCTATGGATGTCATTGCGGAGGTGTCGTCATACTTTACAAAAGTGAATTCAGTCAGATTGGCGTTTTGTGTGGCAGATGCTGAGACGATGTTAATGGGTGACTGTCGGGTGCCGTTGCAATATTCCGGGGAAATTGTTGACCAGGTTGTGTCATCTATGAGCAGAAAGAACACGTAACGTCACCGAGGAGGGGTCACTCAGTGGGCAACATATAATAGATAATGGAGATATTGGGTACTCACTGCAGGATGGGAGGTGATAACACCAGGCTGGATGAAAAAAGGGGTGAAAAAACAGGACATTCAGATTCCCATAAGTACAAATTCAGTGTAACAGTGAATTCAAAATATTTCATGAAAAAAAAGGCCTTTAGCTAATACACACCTATCGATCCGGATGCGCAGTGAGCGGCGGGTACGAGGACGCACACAGCAAGCGCAGCGACTACAAACAACTTCATCTGAAACGAGCATAAAAGCCACATTGTTTATAATCGCATATATATATATATATATATATATATATATATATATATATATATATATATATATATATATATATATATTAAAATCATCAAAACGAAAATGTAGCTCTTGCAACACAAACATGAATCAATCAATCACAGGCTACTATATGGAATGACAAATTTACCTATATATAAACTTTGAAAGTTAAATTGCTAAAATTTAAAATGCTACAGTCTGATGTTAGTAGAGAAAAGAATGCAATACATGCATTTTTCAGACTGTAGCCTAATTCTTCCTTCTGTCCAGCTCACCTAAGCTGCAGTGTCTTACCTTTGATGCACCTGTGCGTCCTTTCAGCCTGTTGTCAGATGCAGCTAGCCTCAGCCTCCCTCTTTTTATTCCCTCAGTGCATCCTGCAGCTGGCCGGACACCGCCTCCATGTGACATGTGAGTTGGTCGTTATCCAAAAATTTCCGGAAGTACGATGGAGTATTAGGGCCACATTAAGAAAAAAAATATAGTGTCGATCATTTTGAGAATAAAGTCGATATTTCGAGATTAATAATTCAATTTAGCAGAAAAAAAGGTCGAAAAATTCATTCAAATTCATGATTAATAAGAGGACGTAAAGAGACTGATTGCTAACACAACTTATCAGTGTTTCCCTGGAAACCCAGTAGCCAATTCCCGACAGTATGCATTTTAACATTCATGAGTATTTACGCTTGCCTATTTTGGTCTGCAAGAAATTATTATTTTTTTCTTGTGTTTTTTTGTTGAAAGGTGTGAATGCAGCTTTGAATTTTGGAACTCGATCTATCAATAGTGTAGTTCGTTTTCGATGGCCGTATTTTAATTTTAATTAAATGACATACATTGCAACTAACAAGAATGCTATGCGGGTAATTACACTAACCAGTAATCTGAGATGCGTGTTCTACAGTTTCATCTTCTTGAATGATCCTGCGAGGCTGGTTGAACAATCAAAGCTTTGATTGTTATAGACATACTGGACACAGTAGCCTGCAGGTAATAGCTTCATTCTTCTGTCAAGCCTAATTATTAAAGCCATTCAGTTCATACGTTCATAATTTCATAATTGCTCAGAACTTCTCCGTAAAAAATACTCTTCTTCTTAAACTGGATGAGTTTAAGAGGTTTTTTGTGTTTTATTTGGACACAGCTAATGATGCTGAAGAGAACAGGATCTCCTCTGTTAATTTAGGTGAAATTAAAAATGAAAGGTCTATGAAGCATCTGACGTAGTATATTTAACGGTGGGACATGCCCTGAACACCTCACCCAGGAGCAGTGGCGGTCCTAGCCTGTTTGGCACCTCGGGCTAACACTCCCTCTGGCGCGCCCCCACCCCACCCCCCCACACACACATAAAACATATTAACGATTGTACATTAACATAAAACTGCTGTCGAAATTCACCAGAGAAACACACACACACACACACACATGAAGAGAGAGAGAGAATATGCACCGTATGCAAACAGCTACCAAACAGCCATCATAATTCGTCATACAATGAGAACAGGACAAATCAACAATTGACAATGACTAATTAATATTAAAATCTGTAACATAATATATTGTTTGGAGTTTAGTCTGTTACTGTTACTATTTTTACCATTTCTTTTTGGAGCAACTGTAACCCACATAATTTCCTTAGGGATTAATAAAGTATTCTGATTCTGATTGTTTCAGGATACATGACCTGCCATTATCCAATGACATATTTGCTTACCTCTATCTTTTGCTCGTTTCTCCTCTTCTTTTCTCTTTTTTCTAAACTGAGCACCTGATGGCTTTGAACTTTTCTTGTCCATCTTCCATTGGTTTTAATTTTGAACTCCATTATGAACACCCATTCCCCAACCCGAGGATCACCACAACATAACCTAATAGACCTACACCTTAGTTCACATATTCACTTTGTCTAGGGTTTATTTCTAGGATTTCACACAACCCAGGATTCAAATCATGAATACATAATTTACAACATTATGAATGAAATGTGCTCTATTTGGAAGCAGCAGCCCCCCTCCCCTTTCGACGGGTTGTGTATGAGACTTTAAATCATCAAACTGTAAATTATAAATTTTAAATTGTTATTGATCCCTTTACCCCAAGTCCTAAAGCGTATATTTATTTTTTTACTGTTCTTATATTTATTGTTTGTTTACTTGCACTGCTGTAACTGGAGCCTCGTCGTCTCGTCTCTCTATATACTGGACTGTATGTAGCGGAGATGACAATAAAGTTTACTTTGACTTCAGCAGCAAGCAGGCGCACCGAGGGCTCTCGCGCACACTTTCGCGTATAATAATTTCAAAAAAACATCGGTGCAAATTATAAGTCTGTATCATAATGTCTGGTGTTTTCGTGTTTGTTGTTTTGTTTTTATTTTGTTTTATTTTGCGAGTTGGTTATTAGATGCTGCTCCAGCCAGCCAGAGAATCCCCCGCCGCCCCGCCCTCTCCTCCCTGTGCCGCAAGCAGCAGGTGCAGCTCGCAAACGGAGGGCGCCCCAGCAAACGTATGATAGAAAACTGATCGGTGCCTGTACCATTCCCAATATGCGCTGGTTGATGTCGGGGCAGCATGAGTACGAGCAATTTTTATTTTTTTTTTGTTTTGCTGATGCCCGTGATGCCACCCCCCACCACGATGCCACCCCGGGCAACCGCCCGTGTCTCCCGTATCAAAAACCGCTACTGCCCAGGAGGCATCCTTGTCAGATGCCGCCTCAACTGGCTCCTTTCGACGTGGAGGAGCAGCGGCTCTACTCTGAGCCCCTCCCAAATGGCCGAACTTCTCACCCTATCTCTAAGGGAAAGGCCAGCCACCCTTTGGAGGAAGCCCATTTCCGCCGCTTGTGTCCGCGATCTCGTTCTTTCAGGCACTACCCACATCTTTTGATCATAGGGGAGGGTAGGGACGTAGATCGACCGGTAATTTGAGAGCTTCGCTTTTACACTCAGCTCTCTCTTCACCACAACAGACCGGTACAAAGTCCGCATCACTGCGGCTGCCACACCAATCCGTCTATCAATCTCCCGCTCCCTTCTCCCGTCACTCATGAACAAGACCCCGAGATACTTAAACCCCTCCACTTGGGGCAGGAACTCATCCCTGACCTCGAGTGGGCCAGGGATGTCAAAGCATCAAACAAAACATCACATTGCCTTCAGCAGTTTGTCTTCTTCCTCTTGTGCATCTTGCTGACATATGTTCCTAGGAGTGTATTGACCCACCCGACCTTAGGCATGATACAAAGGAAAACCTGATTCATCAGATCAAGCCACCTTCTTCCATTGTTCAGTACTCCAGTGCAGACACTCCCATCAGCAATGTAGGTTCTTTTGGTGGTCTTACATATTTTTGTGTATCCAACCAGCTTTTCATGGTGGTATGAAGTCAGCATATATTGAGTCCAAATTGTTACTGCACAAATCAAGTAATGTAAATGGGTTAGCAACTCTGATATCAACTCTGATAGGTATTCTAATAAATCCTGAAGCTTACTGGGTTTTTTTTCAGGTGGTGGGGGTGTATCCAGTTTCTGGGCGAGTTGTGAGATTATGACATTTTGAATGCTCACTGCCCATTTTAATGACATACAGTATGATGATGTGGCTTCTTTTAGCTTTTGTTGGACTAAACATGCTTCAACCTGTGCTGGAAATTCTGGTTTGTTCTATTCATGTCACAGCGAGTGAGATGAGCCGTGTGGTAAAATAAAGGAGGATCCGATTGCAGGCACGTGTAAGGGTGAGAAGGTGGTTTATTAAGCACAAAACTAAAAATGGACAAATTGCAAACGGAGGAAGGACTAAACTATACTGGGAACAAACTAAATACAGAACACAAACCTGAACAAGAATGAGAACGAGCAGAGGAGAATGATGATGGACAGCAGGGAGAACACACGGGTGAGACATGGTGGATACACAGGTGGACCAGCAACTACAATGACAGAAGACACGACTTAAATGCACACAGAGAAACACAGCGAGACAAAAAACAAGGAGCACAAGAGTCCAAATCAGTCCAAAAACGTAAGAAAACAGTCCAACACAAAACAAGACCATTCATGAGTCCAAGAACACAGGAAAACAGAATCAAAACCAAAAACCAAACCAGAGCTCAACAAAAGTCCGTGAAAAGTTCAGGGGGTCGACCCGGGGGTCGACAACACAAGGACCAAGACAGTTCTGGATACCGGCCGTGCGGACAGCAACTGTGACGACGGGCAAACAGTTCTGGGGGCCAACCGTGCACAAGGCAACGGCGGCGGTGCAGACAAAACCAATCAGGAGGCCGGCCACTTGGAAGGCAGTGGCGGCCACTGAGCAGGTCCGGAGGCCGGCCGCGAAGCCAGTGGTGGCGACAAACTCTCTCCGGAGGCCGGCCTTGATGGCCATAACGCCCAACTAGAGGCCTGGAACAGGACGAGCCGGGTCCAATGACGGTGTGGCAACCGCGGGACCAGACGAGGCGGGACCAGGTGTGTTCACTTACATCTTCAACGAGTCCCTGGCGAAGTCTGTGGTCCCCACATGCTTCAAAAGATCCACCATCATCCCTGTGCCCAAGAACAGCAAACCCTCATCCCTGAACGATTACCGGCCAGTTGCACTGACCTCGGTAGTAATGAAGGTGTTTGAGAGGCTGCTGAAGAACATCATCTCCTCCTCCATCCCAGACACCACAGATCCGCTGCAGTTGGCCTACAGATCCAACAGATCCACAGAGGATGCCATCGCCCACGTCCTACACACCACTCTCAGCCATGTGGACAAGAAACAGGGTAACTATGTGCGAATGCTGTTTGTTGATTACAGTTCAGCGTTTAACACAATAGTGCCCTGCAGACTGTTCACAAAGCTGAGGGATCTGGGACTTAACAGCCGTCTGTGTGCATGGGTGTTGGACTTCCTCACTGGCAGAACTCAGGTGGTGAGGGTGGGCAGGTGCTTCTCCAACAGCATCACCATCAGCACAGGAGCACCTCAGGGATGTGTCCTCTCGCCACTGCTCTACTCCCTCTACACTTCAGACTGTGTGGCCACCCATGGCTCCAACACCATTGTGAAGTTTGCTGACGACACAGTGGTGTTGGGTGCCATCTCCAACAACGATGAGGCGGCCTACATGGATGAAGTGAAGAATCTGGCATCGTGGTGCCAGGACAACCACCTCCAGCTGAACGTCGGCAAGACCAAGGAGCTGGTGGTGGACTTCAGAAGGAGTCAGCACAGGGACTACAAGCCCATTATCATCAATGGAGCTCCAGTGGAGAGGGTGCAGTCCTTCAAGTATCTTGGTGTCCACATCTCCTCAGACCTGACATGGGCTGCCCACATTCAGGTCCAGACCAAAAAGGCTAGGCAGCGCCTGTATCACCTACGACAACTGAGGAAGTTCAGGGTCTCTCCAAAGATCCTCAGGATTTTTTATACAGGCGCTGTGGAGAGCATCCTCACACAGAACATGACATCGTGGTTTGGGAACAGCTGTGTGAAGGACCAAAAAGCTCTCCAGAGAGTGATCCGCACAGCAGAACGCTGCTGCAGGATTGCTCTCCCCCCGCTTCAGGACACCTACACCAGGAGATGCCGGACTAGAGCAGCGCAGATACTGAAGGACCCGTCCCATCCTGGCAACAAACTGTTCCAACTTCTGCAATCTGGTAGAAGGTTCCGCATCTTCCGGGCAAGGACAGAGAGACTCAAGAGGAGCTTCTATCCCCAAGCCATCCGTGCCCTAAACACACACACACACCCGCTCACATCATCTATAATTGACTGAGACAGGACTCTTCCAGACACTAAACCAAGGCACAATGTACATTTCAATTCCTTTAATTTTAAATATGTTTATATTGTCTATTCTGCAAAATAGTCAGATGTCTATTCATATTAATGTACAGAATTCACCTGCTTGCTGCTACTACTGCACATTCACCCAATGTATATACTACATATATATATATATATATATATATATATATAATGTTCTTCCTCTACACCCCCCCCCCCCCCCCCCCCCCCCAATTTTTTTGCACATGTTGAGGAGCGTGTCAGGCTACATTTCACTGTGTGTTATACTTGTATAACTATGCATGTGACAAATAAAGAACCTTGAACCTTGAACCTTGAACCAGACGAGGCTGGAGCAGACGAGGCTGGAGCAGATGAGGCTGAAGCAGACAAGGCAAAAGCAGACGAGGCAGGACCAGACGAGGCAGGACCAGACGAGGCTGAAGCAGACGCTGAAGCTGGACCAGGCAAAGGCGAGGCTGAAGCTGGGCCAGGCAAAGGCGAGGCTGAAGCTGGACCAGGCGAAGATGAAGTCACGGAGGCTGGACCAGACGTGGATGAAGACACGGAGACTGGATCAGGTGTGGATGAAGACATGGAGGCTGGACCAGGCGTGGATGAAGACACGGAGGCTGGACCAGGCTTGGATGAAGACACAGAGGCAGGACCAGGCGTGGATGAGGCTGACACTGCAGGCGTGGATGAGGCTGACACTGCAGGCGTGGATGAGGCTGACGCTGCAGGCATGGATGAGGCTGACGCTGCAGGCGTGGATGAAGACACTGTGGAACCTGACGGCAGGGTGGCGGCTGCGGAACCTGACAGTGGCGATGCTGCAGGCGATGATGCTGCAGGCGATGATGCTGCAGGCGATGATGCAGCAGGCGGTGATGTGGATGCAGCAGGCGGTGATGTGGATGCAGCAGGCGGTCATGTGGATGCAGCAGGCGGTGAGGCTGCAGGCAGTGATGTGAATGCTGCAGGTGACGGTGTAGAAGTCGCAGGGGATGGTTCAGCAGGTGACGGCTGAACAGACTTCCCCGGACCATCAGCTGACATGAGGATGTGCTGGCTGGGTCGTCCAGGACCCCCACAAGACGAGGCGTGGTGCTGGGTGGGCTCCTCGGACCCACCAGCTAACTTGGCTTGAAGCTGGATGGGCGACTCGGGCCCTCCAGCAGACAAGGCATGATGCTGGCTGGGTTCACCTGAACCCCCAGCTGACGAGACCAGGGGCTGGCTGGGTTCTCCCAAACCCCCAGCTGACGTGGCTTGAGGCTGGACGGGCTCCTCGGGCCCTCCAGCTAACTTGGCCTTAGGCTGGACGGGTGGCTTGGGCCCTCCAGCTGACAAAACTTGAGGCTGGCTGGGTTCTCCCAAACCCCCAGCTGACGTGGCTTGAGGCTGGACGGGCTCCTCTGGCCCTCCAGCTGAGATATAGACGGCTGAACGGGTCCTTCTGACCTTCCAGCAGAGGACGGAGGCAGAAGGGCGAACTCACTGGAGCTCTCAGCAGGGGATGACAGCTGAGACTGCTCAGTAAAGTTCCCCAGTGAAGCTGCTTGTGTTGGTGTCTTGACCTCTAGAGGTCCAGAGTTGGCTGGTGACTGACACCCAGCCTCTGGGGAGGCCCTAGAGGAAGCAACTGTCTCTGAGATGGCCAGCTTAAATGAACCAGCAGATGTAATGATGAAGTGTGTCCCCTGCTTGTAATTATGATGGTGACTGAATGAATGAGTGGGTAGGCTGCTGAGCTCGGGGCAGCTGAGCTATAGGCAGCGGAGACTGTTGTAGTGGAGGCGTGATAGGTGGTGGAGTGGCTGACTGAACTGCGGGCAACTTTACAGACTTGATGTTTGACTGGGGTGAAAGTGAGGACGGGACAATATGGTCAGAAAACCCTGTTTCAGAAAGGTTTATTGCTTTCCCTGAAGGAGCTGACGGAGACAAAAAAGCTTCCCTAACACTTAAATTCCCTATGTTCATAGTGCAAGGCTCAGCTACTCCGGGCATGGAAACAACAGCGTGATCACAGTCATTAACACGACACGTTGGCTCAACAAAGGCAGTCTTAGGAGCAATGACCATGGGTGAGACAGAGAAATCCTTGTTATTTTCCGAGGAGACACAAAAAATAGCTCCTGAAAAAATAAACCTAGCACCTGAGTCAGAAGGAACAGAAAGAGTGTCCATTTCACTCACCACAGTCGGTGACCCAGAACCGTGACAATTCATTGAAGGAAACAATGTAAGTTTGTAGTTTTGATACATCAAAATATCTGATGTAAACTTCCGTATTTTGTTTCCAGAGAGTTTTGAGATTAAATGTGTGTTGCTTACTAGTGAATGTTTGAATGCATCCTTTTAAAGCTGCAACACTCAGCTACCTCAGTCACTTCCCGTGTGTTTTTTGTGTGTATATCACTCATATATGGAAGTGTTGTGGTGTACATATGCCATTCAGATTTGAAGACAGGTTATTTTTACATGTTGTTTTGTTTTTGATCTGTTGGACTAAAAAAATCCACAGGATGTTGATGTGTCTTTAAGTGGTAAACCTTTTCCATTTAGTTTCCTAACAAGAAATTAGGAGGAAGCAAGCAACAGGGGAATGCTAGAAATTTAGACTCTTTGGTGAAAGAAAGTTTGCAAGTAAAAGTTGCAATACTAAGATGATCAGGTTTACATTTTGATGAGATACAAAAATCTTATGAAAATTCAATACTGCTATAATTTGATCCTGAGATTTACCATAAAGGAAGTCCTGTGTTTAAAAAACAACAACAAAAAACAAAACAAAACAAATGGGCTTTTTTAAAAAAAAGAATTAAAAAAGACTATCGTTATTAATCCCCCAAATAAAGAAACAATGCAAAAGAGATACAGTCAGAACATTCCTTCCTTGTACTGTTGAGTATATTCTGTATTAAAAGATTATAAGGACATTCTCTCACGTCATCTTGGTGGCTGTTTATGTTCCTCCCTCTGCTAACCCCACAGCTGCATGTGACACTATCCACTCTGCCATAGCCTGGTTACAGACTCAGCACCCGAGTGCCTTTATTGTAATCTCGGGTGACTTCAACCATGTATCACTGGACAATACACTACCAACATTCAGACAATATGTGGACTGTCCGACCAGGGGAGAAAAAATTCTAGACCTACTGTATGCTAATGTCAAGGATGCATACAGCTCCTTCTCCCTCCCCCCACTTGGTAGGTCAGATCATAACCCGATTCACCTCACCCCCCGCTATGTGCCAATTGTGAGGAGGGAACCTGATCAATCGTGTCTACACCCATCTGGACCAGCCGGCGAGCACTGTGAGGGTCATGTCTTTCGACTTTTCCAGTGCTTTCAATACCATCAGGCCGACCCTCCTGGGTGATAAGTTAGCAGCGATGCAGGTGGATGCTTCTCTGGTGTCCTGGATTGTTGATCACCTGACAGGAAGACCACAATATGTACGTCTCGCAAAGTGTGTGTCTGACAAGGTAATCAGCAACACAGGGGCACCACAGGGGACTGTCCTCTCCCCTTTCCTCTTCACCCTCTACACCACAGACTTCAGCCACTGCACAGAGACCTGCCATCTTCAGAAGTTTTCTGATGACTGCGCGGTGGTTGGATGCATCAGCAGGGATGATGAGACAGAGTACTGGGCTGTGGTCGACTCCTTTGTCACGTGGTGTGAGCAGAATCATCTGCAGCTCAACGTGGCAAAGACCAAGGCACTGATCGTAGACTTCAGGAAGACCAGGAAACACTTGACCCCTGTTTCAATCCAGGGGGTCAGTGTTGACATTGTAGAGGACTATAAATACCTTGGAGTAAACATTGACAATAAACTGGACTGGGCTAAAAACACCACAGCACTTTACAGAAAGGGCCAGAGTCGTCTCTATTTTTTGAGGCGACTGAGGTCCTTCAACATTTGACAGAAAGTGCTCAGGATTTTCTATGAGTCTGTTGTTATACTTTTGGTTTTGGTTTGTAGCTTTGTCTTTTGCTTGTAACACATATTTCTTTGGCGTCACTGCCCTTGCCACAAGTGTGAAGGCATGTTACCTCATGTTGTCTTATCTGGTTCAGATTCAAGATGTTTCATTTTCAATGATTAAATACTTGTCATTCTCCAGTGACAGTTCTGTTTGTGTGTTCAGTTACAGATTGATGATAGCATTATTAGGAACACCTCTCCCTGTTTGCAGGGACCTATTTATCTCAAGGACATCAAATACCGCCATTACAAAAAGAAGAGCAATGTGATAAGAATGCTCGTCTTGTGGCCTGAAAAATATGTTATAAAAATATGTTTCACTTAGTTAAAATCAAATTAACTGCAACCCCAACCTTTCATTGATAATACGGCTAGTTAACCATTACACACACACAGCCAAATCCTTCAAAGCGGTTTGAGTTTAAACAGGTCTGTTTGCCCTGCTTTGTTAGTAAATGGCATGGGTCATGCAAGGTTAAAACCAGTGTGGACAAATAATTGGCAGCTTCACAGGTTGGGAATAAAACTAGGGATCTTTGTTCTAAAATACATTATTGAAGCACATTTTGTAAACTAGAATAGACACCTCTCAAAAGCTCAGACAGCTTGGCCTAGTTAGGTGTAACAAATGCACCTATGAAGCACTCCAGCCAGCTATGTATCATTTCAAAATTTCCAGAAACTTCCAAGAATTTATAAAAAGAGAGTAAAGCGGCACAAACATTCACAAAAATTTTTTAAATGCCATTTAAGAAGATCAGGAAAGTCAGTTTTCTTCATGTTGAAGCAATACAGTACAGTGTTAAGGACATAAGCAATGTGCATCACTGATAAACAATTTTTTTCATCTGAGAAAGTAACACACAAAACCTTCAAAACACGAACTTCATAAAGGAATCGGCATGTTTTCTTTTTTCATTTTGTGGTTTTAGCACAGTGCACCTCAAATGCAGCAGTAGCTGCACTAATGGAGGCAAGAAAGGTTACAATAGTTTAAAATAAATACAAATAACAAAGAAATAAAATCACCATATCCTTCAATCATCAGCTGGTAAACTAAACTAGTTGCATGTGCCAACATCAAGGTATATCATAACGTGTCACCAGATAGCAACACATTCTTATAATGCTGTATTTCATAACCACCAGAACTACACTGTAGATAGTGCAGGTGCATCCCTTTCTCACCCACGTCTAGCTCTGGCAGCTCAACAGAGATGTGGAACATGCCTTAATTGTTCACACCATGTTGGCCTCGCAAAATGAAAACTTGTGCATGTCATTGCATAAAGTAAACTTTGCATGCATGAGGTGCGTGCATGCATTCAGACTCAAATCTGATAACAGGTAAGTGCTTTGTCACAGGTAGCCATAATCAAGAGATATTGTTGAGAGATAACATTGGTGCAGAGGTAGCCTTCACCTTTAAAAATTGTTCTTCACACTTTTCGTGATTATGTCAAACACAGAGAGCTACACTAAAAATCAGCAAAGGTCAGTTTTAGTTAAATGGGGGAAAGAGCGAATGTTCTGAAGTGAGGCAACGGGTTGACGATGACGTTCTCTTTCTATTTTAACTCCAAATCCAGCCCAGTGCAAGACTGAGAAGTAGCAGGCCAAGGGAGAAGCAGGTTGAGGAGGCAGAGGCCCTGACGCTCTGAGTTGACACTGGCTGTGCAGGCTGCAGGCTTCTGTAGACATTTGTCATGAGTTGTGACGTGCTGTTTTCGACACGCACTGTGGTGCTGAAGAGGTCAATCTGGTGATGATATTCCAATTAGCTTCATGAACCACTTATAGACCATCTGTGCTCGCAGCAATGACAATTAAGAGACAGAAGAAAGAAATGAAATAACACCTACCAGATCTTTGCTGACTTTAATTGGTTCCTTAAAAACGGTCCAGACCACCGCCTCATTACAAGTGGGGGTCGTCAAAGATCCAAGGTAGCGGTAATACTTAGTGCGATTCACACCAACGAGCAGGTCGTCCAGGGAAAACCCAGCTGCAATTGAAACTTTCTGGCCTGAAGACAGAAACAAGACCTATATGAAGGAACTATGGGTGACACAATTTAGAGTCAGAAAGAGGAGAGGAGGTTTTCCACAAAAAAATTATCACCTTTTTGTGTGATGTTGGCCAAGTAAGAGGTCAAATTGCGCCAGCTTTCTGGCTGGCCAGTTGAATTGCCTGACATTACCTGGAAAAAAAAGTATATATATATATATATATATATATATATATATATATATATATATATATATATATATATATGAGGGACCTATGGACTCTTCGATACCCAACATCCACAATGACGGCGAAACAACTAGTAGCTCAGTGTTCCAACATTCGAAAGAAGGGACTGCTCTCACAGCTAGAGATTGACGAGGTACAACACAAATGCTACGGCAAGGAGGAGTCAGGACGCCAGGTCAGGGGGGAGATATCATCACCCCCACCCGAGATTGGGTACATAGCCCCAAGTGCGATAGGAGAAGGATCGTTGAGTGCGAGAGGAACTGACCTGAAAAATAGGATCATGGCCAAGCTTGAAACCTGGATCCCGCGTAGCCGGTTACCAAGATTACGTGAAGTTCCCTCAGAAGGTCTGCTAGATGATGTTAATGCAGCACTACGGGCAATACCTACAACCACGATTACCGACACTAACAAGCTGATCTACAATACGGCAACAGTGATCAGTGAGATGCTTGGCTACAAGTTGAACAGCGACAAGGGGCAGTACCCTCCATGGAGAAGGAGGCTAGAGGGCAAGATCAAAGTAGCACGGAGGGAGGTTAGCCAACTAACGGAGTTGCAGAAAGGTGCGACAAATAAGGTGCCTAAGAAATACAGCAAGCTGTCCATACCTGAGGCCTTGGAAACTGCCAAGCAAAGACTCACAGCCTTGGCCAGCCGCTTGAGAAGGTACACCAGAGAGATAGAAGGCAGGAGAATAAACCAGCTGTTCTCCACAGAACCAGCAAAGGTGTACTCTCAGTGGCAAGGGAACAATAAGAGAACAGCACCACCAAGGCTGGAGACGGAGCAATACTGGAAGAGCATATGGGAGAAGGATGCAACCCATAACGGCAATGCTCAGTGGCTAGAGGATCTGAGGGCTGACCACAGCGACCTCCCTGAACAGGGTCCAGTAACCATCACAGTGGCAGATATCCAAGAAAGGGTCTCCAGTATGAAGAGTTGGACAGCACCAGGGCCCGACATGGTTCACGCCTACTGGCTGAAGAAGCTGACTGCACTCCACGAGCGTCTGGCAGCACAAATGAACCAGCTGCTAGTTAACGAGAGACACCCGGAATGGCTAACTGAAGGCCGGACGGTCCTGATCCCCAAGGACCCCAAGAAGGGACCGGTCCCCTCCAACTACCGACCAATAACCTGCCTCAGTACTACATGGAAGCTCCTGTCAGGCATCATATCGGCTAAGATGAACAGGCACATGGGTCAATACATGAGCGGGACACAGAAAGGAATTGGCAAGAATACCAGAGGCGCAAAACACCAGCTACTGGTAGACAGAACAATCAGCCGAGACTGCAAGACCAGACTGACCAACCTGTGCACTGCCTGGATTGATTACAAGAAGGCCTATGACTCAATGCCCCACAGCTGGATACTGGAATGCCTAGAATTGTACAAGATCAATGGGACCCTAAGAGCCTTCATCAGGAACTCAATGGGGATGTGGCGTACAACACTAGAGGCCAACTCCAAGCCCATAGCACAAGTCACCATCAAGTGCGGGATCTACCAAGGAGATGCTCTGTCCCCACTGCTGTTCTGTATAGGCCTGAACCCCCTCAGTGAGATCATTAACAAGACTGGCTACGGATACCGACTACAGAACGGAGCAGTTGTCAGCCACCTCCTGTACATGGATGACATCAAGCTGTATGCCAAGAGTGAACGAGACATCGATTCACTGATCCACACTACCAGGCTATACAGCAATGACATTGGAATGTCGTTCGGACTGGAGAAGTGTAGTCGGATGGTAACAAAGAGAGGGAAGGTAGTCAGAACTGAGGGGATTGAACTACCAGAAGGCAACATTGCAGACATAGAGGACAGTTACAAGTACTTGGGGATCCCACAGGCGAATGGGAACCATGAAGAGGCCGCTAGAAAAGCTGCAACCACCAAGTACCTGCAGAGGGTCAGGCAAGTCCTGAGGAGTCAGCTGAATGGTAAGAACAAGATCCGGGCCATCAACACGTACGCCCTGCCCGTGATCAGGTACCCTGCTGGGGTAATAGGCTGGCCAAAGGAGGAGATAGAAGCCACTGACATAAAGACAAGAAAGCTCCTTACCATGCATGGAGGGTTTCACCCCAAATCCAGCACCCTGAGGCTGTACGCTAAGCGGAAGGAAGTGGGCCGGGGACTGGTGAGTGTCAGCACCACAGTCCAGGATGAGACAATGAACATCCAAGAATACATTAGGAAGATGGCCCCAACTGACCGAGTGCTCAGTGAATACCTCAGGCAGCAGAAACCCAAGAAAGAGGAGGGAGACGAGGAACCATCATGGAAGGACAGGCCCCTGCACGGTATGTACCACCGGCAGATAGAGGAGGTGGCTGATATCCAGAAATCCTACCAGTGGCTGGACAAAGCTGGACTGAAAGACAGCACAGAGGCACTAATCATGGCAGCACAAGAACAAGCTCTGAGCACAAGATCCATAGAGGCTGGGGTCTATCACACCAGGCAAGACCCCAGGTGCAGGCTGTGTAAAGATGCCCCAGAGACAATCCAGCACATAACAGCAGGGTGCAAGATGCTAGCAGGCAAGGCATACATGGAACGCCATAACCAAGTGGCCGGCATAGTGTACAGGAACATCTGTGCCGAGTATAACCTGGAAGTCCCGAGGTCAAAATGGGAGATGCCCCCAAGGGTGGTGGAGAATGACCGAGCTAAGATCCTGTGGGACTTCCAGATACAGACGGACAAAATGGTGGTGGCTAACCAACCGGACATAGTGGTGGTAGACAAACAGAAGAAGATGGCCGTAGTGATCGATGTAGCGGTTCCGAATGACAGCAATATCAGGAAGAAGGAACACGAGAAGCTGGAGAAATACCAAGGGCTCAGAGAAGAGCTCGAGAGGATGTGGAGGGTGAAGGTAACGGTGGTCCCCGTGGTAATCGGAGCACTAGGTGCGGTGACTCCCAAGCTAGGCGAGTGGCTCCAGCAGATCCCAGGAACAACATCGGAGATCTCTGTCCAGAAGAGCGCAGTCCTGGGAACAGCTAAGATACTGCGCAGGACCCTCAAGCTCCCAGGCCTCTGGTAGAGGACCCGAGCTTGAAGGATAAACCGCCCGCAGGGGCGTGCTGGGTGTTTATATATATATATATTAAAATCATCAAAACGAAAATGTAGCTCTTGCAACACAAACATGAATCAATCAATCACAGGCTACTATATGGAATGACAAATTTACCTATATATAAACTTTGAAAGTTAAATTGCTAAAATTTAAAATGCTACAGTCTGATGTTAGTAGAGAAAAGAATGCAATACATGCATTTTTCAGACTGTAGCCTAATTCTTCCTTCTGTCCAGCTCACCTAAGCTGCAGTGTCTTACCTTTGATGCACCTGTGCGTCCTTTCAGCCTGTTGTCAGATGCAGCTAGCCTCAGCCTCCCTCTTTTTATTCCCTCAGTGCATCCTGCAGCTGGCCGGACACCGCCTCCATGTGACATGTGAGTTGGTCGTTATCCAAAAATTTCCGGAAGTACGATGGAGTATTAGGGCCACATTAAGAAAAAAAATATAGTGTCGATCATTTTGAGAATAAAGTCGATATTTCGAGATTAATAATTCAATTTAGCAGAAAAAAAGGTCGAAAAATTCATTCAAATTCATGATTAATAAGAGGACGTAAAGAGACTGATTGCTAACACAACTTATCAGTGTTTCCCTGGAAACCCAGTAGCCAATTCCCGACAGTATGCATTTTAACATTCATGAGTATTTACGCTTGCCTATTTTGGTCTGCAAGAAATTATTATTTTTTTCTTGTGTTTTTTTGTTGAAAGGTGTGAATGCAGCTTTGAATTTTGGAACTCGATCTATCAATAGTGTAGTTCGTTTTCGATGGCCGTATTTTAATTTTAATTAAATGACATACATTGCAACTAACAAGAATGCTATGCGGGTAATTACACTAACCAGTAATCTGAGATGCGTGTTCTACAGTTTCATCTTCTTGAATGATCCTGCGAGGCTGGTTGAACAATCAAAGCTTTGATTGTTATAGACATACTGGACACAGTAGCCTGCAGGTAATAGCTTCATTCTTCTGTCAAGCCTAATTATTAAAGCCATTCAGTTCATACGTTCATAATTTCATAATTGCTCAGAACTTCTCCGTAAAAAATACTCTTCTTCTTAAACTGGATGAGTTTAAGAGGTTTTTTGTGTTTTATTTGGACACAGCTAATGATGCTGAAGAGAACAGGATCTCCTCTGTTAATTTAGGTGAAATTAAAAATGAAAGGTCTATGAAGCATCTGACGTAGTATATTTAACGGTGGGACATGCCCTGAACACCTCACCCAGGAGCAGTGGCGGTCCTAGCCTGTTTGGCACCTCGGGCTAACACTCCCTCTGGCGCGCCCCCACCCCACCCCCCCACACACACATAAAACATATTAACGATTGTACATTAACATAAAACTGCTGTCGAAATTCACCAGAGAAACACACACACACACACACACACGAAGAGAGAGAGAGAGTATGCACCGTATGCAAACAGCTACCAAACAGCCATCATAATTCGTCATACAATGAGAACAGGACAAATCAACAATTGACAATGACTAATTAATATTAAAATCTGTAACATAATATATTGTTTGGAGTTTAGTCTGTTACTGTTACTATTTTTACCATTTCTTTTTGGAGCAACTGTAACCCACATAATTTCCTTAGGGATTAATAAAGTATTCTGATTCTGATTGTTTCAGGATACATGACCTGCCATTATCCAATGACATATTTGCTTACCTCTATCTTTTGCTCGTTTCTCCTCTTCTTTTCTCTTTTTTCTAAACTGAGCACCTGATGGCTTTGAACTTTTCTTGTCCATCTTCCATTGGTTTTAATTTTGAACTCCATTATGAACACCCATTCCCCAACCCGAGGATCACCACAACATAACCTAATAGACCTACACCTTAGTTCACATATTCACTTTGTCTAGGGTTTATTTCTAGGATTTCACACAACCCAGGATTCAAATCATGAATACATAATTTACAACATTATGAATGAAATGTGCTCTATTTGGAAGCAGCAGCCCCCCTCCCCTTTCGACGGGTTGTGTATGAGACTTTAAATCATCAAACTGTAAATTATAAATTTTAAATTGTTATTGATCCCTTTACCCCGAGTCCTAAAGCGTATATTTATTTTCTTACTGTTCTTATATTTATTGTTTGTTTACTTGCACTGCTGTAACTGGAGCCTCGTCGTCTCGTCTCTCTATATACTGGACTGTATGTAGCGGAGATGACAATAAAGTTTACTTTGACTTCAGCAGCAAGCAGGCGCACCGAGGGCTCTCGCGCACACTTTCGCGTATAATAATTTCAAAAAAACATCGGTGCAAATTATAAGTCTGTATCATAATGTCTGGGCCCTGTTTCAGGAAGCCGGTTTGGAAAACTCAGAGTGAAAAACGACACTCACGGTTGAGTAACCCCGAACTGTCCAACTCGGAATATTCGGTTTCAGAAAGGCTGATAACAATTAGTTCAGTCAACGCGGAGTTGCTTTAACCCCAAGTGAAGCGCGCGGACGAGGATACATAAAGCCCTGATAAGCGGAGCACAGATTAAGCGAGTCACCATGGAGACGGAGGGAAAGAAGGCGCGGTCAATGTATTTCACAGCGCTTGAGGCCGAAATTCTGATGGCAGTATATGCCGATAACATGCAAATTCCGCGGAAAAAAGTAACACAGCCACAGCTGCAAAAGAAAGGGAGCATGCATGGCAAAACATAGCCGACAAAGTCAATGCGTGAGTGTTAATATAAACATTGATCGAGGGATTTCCACCCATTTAACACGTTATTTTATCATATGTTATTTTATTTGTTATTTTATACATTTTATTTTGTGATGTGATGTGAGCGCAGGTGCAACCCAACAGGCCCCAAACGTGCCTGGCAGCAAGTAAAAATGAAATATAAAAATATAGTCCAAACAGGTAAGGTGTAATTGTATTATGAGCCATAGTGCTTGGTCTGTTTGTCCGATGTAAATCAATTGCAGTTAGAGGCTACATTAATTTCCCCTCTGTAAGCACTTATTGAAATTATCTGAGCACATTACAAGTACATATTTGCTTACTCTGTATGCTCAAATGTGGCCCGTTATAGCCAACAGAAAAAAAGCGGAGGCCCGAAAAACAGGTGGGGGTCCTCCACCACCACCACTCACAGAGGCTGAGCAGTTGGCCCTCAGCCAAAACAGTGGGCGCCCTGTGGCCGAAGGCATCTCTGCGGGGACATCCTCTGAGTCAATAACCCCGCAAGACACAAGTGCCTACATAGGGGGTAAATTCAAAATAATACATGATGTGCATACATCCTTTCTTCACAGTCACCTTTGCAGTGCTACTCATTCATTTGATAAACTCTTTACCATAATGGATTATTTTGTAGTGAAGTTATTTTCCTACTGATTTTGCCTTCCCTCAGTCTTGGTTGTCTTTGAGAGCATAATGACAATGAAGTGTAAGGTGATTGGTATGTTTGTTAATTGCCATTTGGTCCCTTGTAAGTTATAAGTGACCTGTATAAACCTCATATTCTATCAGTTGATGGTGATGGTGTACTGCATCTGGTGCAGCCTCCTGTTGAGCCAGACCAACATGCAGTTGTGAGTAATACTCCACAGATTATATGAGTTTACAGTAGAACAGCAATGTTGTTTATTTCTTTACTACAGGAAAATAATGAAGAAACATTGACAGCTGTTACAGAGGAGGAAGCAACAGAGACACTTTATGAGGTTTACATCTTTTAATACTTTGTGTACAGGAAATACAGGCGACCAATAAAGCCAGTTGAACAAAAAATCTGTTTATTCTTCTTTCAACATGTTGAGGTGATGGGTCAAAGGAAATGATTGTGACATATGGTGTCTCTGACTGCGCTTCCATCTTGTATGTCCGTGGGAGGGTCAGGATGTTCATGGTTTGGATCACTGCTGATGTTTGGTTCAGAAGGACAGTGTTCTCCTCTAATTGTGGCAATGTTGTGAAGAATCACACATGCCACAATAATGTCACATGCCCTTTCTGGGGTGACCCTGAGTCTTTGCAGGCACTGGAACCGGGCCTTAAGCATTCCGATAGTCATTTCAATTCTGGCTCTTGTCCTGCAATTAGCCAGATTATATCGCTGCTGTGGGCCCGGTTCAGGGTCAGGGTAAGGGGTAAGCAAATAGGGTAAACATGGATACCCCCTATCACCAAGCAAGTAGCCAGTGAACTCTCCTAAGACAGAAGGGTACACTTCAGTTCAAATGTCCCTGAAGCAATTGGTCTTTATATATTTTAAAGTATTCTCAACTCACCATGTCCAAATTTTGTGCTCAGTGTACATTCACGGAATATTTGTGAGTCATGGACAGAGCCTGGCCACTTGGCTTCCACATTTGTGATAATGTTGGCAGCATCACATATGATCTTCACAGTGCAGAGAACACAAATTAGCATCCATTACTATGATGAAATAATTTGTTAGTTTGAAATGCTACAGGGAACTATGTACCTGTACATTAATGCTGTGGAAAGACTTCCTGTTCACATAGTCTCCTTCATTTACTGAAGGAGCAATGATTGGAATGTGAGGACCATCTATACAGCCAATCACGCCTGGGAACCCTGAAAATAAATGTGCAATTTAAGTAGTAGTTCAAGTATCACCACATCATACATTAAGTTTTGGTCATCCTGATACCTGCAATTTTGTGGCATCCCTCTTTGATAAATCTTGTGGGTCTGTGACCGGGGAACACCACAGACGAGTACAGGAGACGTTTCAGTGCAACTGTAACATTCCTGACTGCCCGACAGACGGTAGCCTTGGAAACGTGCTCAGCGTCACCAATATTATACAGAAAGCTCCCGTTTGCAAGAAACCGAAGTGCAATACAAATAATATGCAATGAACTGAGAGCATGTCCGCGATGTGTCACATGCGTAATATATGGCCTGAGGATGTTATCCAAATAAATTATAGATTGTGCTGAGAAACGGTAACGTTCGCACAGAAAATCATCAGGAAATGATAAAATGTCCAAACGCGCTCTGATCACTCTCTCCCGGCGGAGAGCTCTGCGGAGAATTTGGGCTTCACGATCTACTGGCTCTTCAAGGAAGTGGCACGCCATGTCCGACACTTCCTACTGTCAGGTTTCCGACAAAGGGGCGGAGACAGTCAGGGTTAGTTGTAGTAAACCTGCTAGGGGGCAGGTTAGCTTCACGGAGTGTGTCGTCATAGTGACTCACTCAGGCTGCAGCTGAACTCGCTTTGTGAAACCGAAAACCCAGAGTTTTCGTTAACTCAGGGTATACTTACTCAGTTTTTCCACTAAACCGGCTTCCTGAAACAGGGCCCAGGTGTTTTCGTGTTTGTTGTTTTGTTTTTATTTTGTTTTATTTTGCGAGTTGGTTATTAGATGCTGCTCCAGCCAGCCAGAGAATCCCCCGCCGCCCCGCCCTCTCCTCCCTGTGCCGCAAGCAGCAGGTGCAGCTCGCAAACGGAGGGCGCCCCAGCAAACGTATGATAGAAAACTGATCGGTGCCTGTACCATTCCCAATATGCGCTGGTTGATGTCGGGGCAGCATGAGTACGAGCAATTTTTATTTTTTTTTTGTTTTGCTGATGCCCGTGATGCCACCCCCCACCACGATGCCACCCCGGGCAACCGCCCGTGTCTCCCGTATCAAAAACCGCTACTGCCCAGGAGGCATCCTTGTCAGATGCCGCCTCAACTGGCTCCTTTCGACGTGGAGGAGCAGCGGCTCTACTCTGAGCCCCTCCCAAATGGCCGAACTTCTCACCCTATCTCTAAGGGAAAGGCCAGCCACCCTTTGGAGGAAGCCCATTTCCGCCGCTTGTGTCCGCGATCTCGTTCTTTCAGGCACTACCCACATCTTTTGATCATAGGGGAGGGTAGGGACGTAGATCGACCGGTAATTTGAGAGCTTCGCTTTTACACTCAGCTCTCTCTTCACCACAACAGACCGGTACAAAGTCCGCATCACTGCGGCTGCCACACCAATCCGTCTATCAATCTCCCGCTCCCTTCTCCCGTCACTCATGAACAAGACCCCGAGATACTTAAACCCCTCCACTTGGGGCAGGAACTCATCCCTGACCTCGAGTGGGCCAGGGATGTCAAAGCATCAAACAAAACATCACATTGCCTTCAGCAGTTTGTCTTCTTCCTCTTGTGCATCTTGCTGACATATGTTCCTAGGAGTGTATTGACCCACCCGACCTTAGGCATGATACAAAGGAAAACCTGATTCATCAGATCAAGCCACCTTCTTCCATTGTTCAGTTCTCCAGTGCAGACACTCCCATCAGCAATGTAGGTTCTTTTGGTGGTCTTACATATTTTTGTGTATCCAACCAGCTTTTCATGGTGGTATGAAGTCAGCATATATTGAGTCCAAATTGTTACTGCACAAATCAAGTAATGTAAATGGGTTAGCAACTCTGATATCAACTCTGATAGGTATTCTAATAAATCCTGAAGCTTACTGGGTTTTTTTTCAGGTGGTGGGGGTGTATCCAGTTTCTGGGCGAGTTGTGAGATTATGACATTTTGAATGCTCACTGCCCATTTTAATGACATACAGTATGATGATGTGGCTTCTTTTAGCTTTTGTTGGACTAAACATGCTTCAACCTGTGCTGGAAATTCTGGTTTGTTCTATTCATGTCACAGCGAGTGAGATGAGCCGTGTGGTAAAATAAAGGAGGATCCGATTGCAGGCACGTGTAAGGGTGAGAAGGTGGTTTATTAAGCACAAAACTAAAAATGGACAAATTGCAAACGGAGGAAGGACTAAACTATACTGGGAACAAACTAAATACAGAACACAAACCTGAACAAGAATGAGAACGAGCAGAGGAGAATGATGATGGACAGCAGGGAGAACACACGGGTGAGACATGGTGGATACACAGGTGGACCAGCAACTACAATGACAGAAGACACGACTTAAATGCACACAGAGAAACACAGCGAGACAAAAAACAAGGAGCACAAGAGTCCAAATCAGTCCAAAAACGTAAGAAAACAGTCCAACACAAAACAAGACCATTCATGAGTCCAAGAACACAGGAAAACAGAATCAAAACCAAAAACCAAACCAGAGCTCAACAAAAGTCCGTGAAAAGTTCAGGGGGTCGACCCGGGGGTCGACAACACAAGGACCAAGACAGTTCTGGATACCGGCCGTGCGGACAGCAACTGTGACGACGGGCAAACAGTTCTGGGGGCCAACCGTGCACAAGGCAACGGCGGCGATGCAGACAAAACCAATCAGGAGGCCGGCCACTTGGAAGGCAGTGGCGGCCACTGAGCAGGTCCGGAGGCCGGCCGCGAAGCCAGTGGTGGCGACAAACTCTCTCCGGAGGCCGGCCTTGATGGCCATAACGCCCAACTAGAGGCCTGGAACAGGACGAGCCGGGTCCAATGACGGTGTGGCAACCGCGGGACCAGACGAGGCGGGACCAGGTGTGTTCACTTACATCTTCAACGAGTCCCTGGCGAAGTCTGTGGTCCCCACATGCTTCAAAAGATCCACCATCATCCCTGTGCCCAAGAACAGCAAACCCTCATCCCTGAACGATTACCGGCCAGTTGCACTGACCTCGGTAGTAATGAAGGTGTTTGAGAGGCTGCTGAAGAACATCATCTCCTCCTCCATCCCAGACACCACAGATCCGCTGCAGTTGGCCTACAGATCCAACAGATCCACAGAGGATGCCATCGCCCACGTCCTACACACCACTCTCAGCCATGTGGACAAGAAACAGGGTAACTATGTGCGAATGCTGTTTGTTGATTACAGTTCAGCGTTTAACACAATAGTGCCCTGCAGACTGTTCACAAAGCTGAGGGATCTGGGACTTAACAGCCGTCTGTGTGCATGGGTGTTGGACTTCCTCACTGGCAGAACTCAGGTGGTGAGGGTGGGCAGGTGCTTCTCCAACAGCATCACCATCAGCACAGGAGCACCTCAGGGATGTGTCCTCTCGCCACTGCTCTACTCCCTCTACACTTCAGACTGTGTGGCCACCCATGGCTCCAACACCATTGTGAAGTTTGCTGACGACACAGTGGTGTTGGGTGCCATCTCCAACAACGATGAGGCGGCCTACATGGATGAAGTGAAGAATCTGGCATCGTGGTGCCAGGACAACCAACTCCAGCTGAACGTCGGCAAGACCAAGGAGCTGGTGGTGGACTTCAGAAGGAGTCAGCACAGGGACTACAAGCCCATTATCATCAATGGAGCTCCAGTGGAGAGGGTGCAGTCCTTCAAGTATCTTGGTGTCCACATCTCCTCAGACCTGACATGGGCTGCCCACATTCAGGTCCAGACCAAAAAGGCTAGGCAGCGCCTGTATCACCTACGACAACTGAGGAAGTTCAGGGTCTCTCCAAAGATCCTCAGGATTTTTTATACAGGCGCTGTGGAGAGCATCCTCACACAGAACATGACATCGTGGTTTGGGAACAGCTGTGTGAAGGACCAAAAAGCTCTCCAGAGAGTGATCCGCACAGCAGAACGCTGCTGCAGGATTGCTCTCCCCCCGCTTCAGGACACCTACACCAGGAGATGCCGGACTAGAGCAGCGCAGATACTGAAGGACCCGTCCCATCCTGGCAACAAACTGTTCCAACTTCTGCAATCTGGTAGAAGGTTCCGCATCTTCCGGGCAAGGACAGAGAGACTCAAGAGGAGCTTCTATCCCCAAGCCATCCGTGCCCTAAACACACACACACACCCGCTCACATCATCTATAATTGACTGAGACAGGACTCTTCCAGACACTAAACCAAGGCACAATGTACATTTCAATTCCTTTAATTTTAAATATGTTTATATTGTCTATTCTGCAAAATAGTCAGATGTCTATTCATATTAATGTACAGAATTCACCTGCTTGCTGCTACTACTGCACATTCACCCAATGTATATACTACATATATATATATATATATATAATGTTCTTCCTCTACACCCCCCCCCCCCCCCCCCCAATTTTTTTGCACATGTCGAGGAGCGTGTCAGGCTACATTTCACTGTGTGTTATACTTGTATAACTATGCATGTGACAAATAAAGAACCTTGAACCTTGAACCTTGAACCAGACGAGGCTGGAGCAGACGAGGCTGGAGCAGATGAGGCTGAAGCAGACAAGGCAAAAGCAGACGAGGCAGGACCAGACGAGGCAGGACCAGACGAGGCTGAAGCAGACGCTGAAGCTGGACCAGGCAAAGGCGAGGCTGAAGCTGGGCCAGGCAAAGGCGAGGCTGAAGCTGGACCAGGCGAAGATGAAGTCACGGAGGCTGGACCAGACGTGGATGAAGACACGGAGACTGGATCAGGTGTGGATGAAGACATGGAGGCTGGACCAGGCGTGGATGAAGACACGGAGGCTGGACCAGGCTTGGATGAAGACACAGAGGCAGGACCAGGCGTGGATGAGGCTGACACTGCAGGCGTGGATGAGGCTGACACTGCAGGCGTGGATGAGGCTGACGCTGCAGGCATGGATGAGGCTGACGCTGCAGGCGTGGATGAAGACACTGTGGAACCTGACGGCAGGGTGGCGGCTGCGGAACCTGACAGTGGCGATGCTGCAGGCGATGATGCTGCAGGCGATGATGCTGCAGGCGATGATGCTGCAGGCGATGATGCAGCAGGCGGTGATGTGGATGCAGCAGGCGGTGATGTGGATGCAGCAGGCGGTGATGTGGATGCAGCAGGCGGTGAGGCTGCAGGCAGTGATGTGAATGCTGCAGGTGACGGTGTAGAAGTCGCAGGGGATGGTTCAGCAGGTGACGGCTGAACAGACTTCCCCGGACCATCAGCTGACATGAGGATGTGCTGGCTGGGTCGTCCAGGACCCCCACAAGACGAGGCGTGGTGCTGGGTGGGCTCCTCGGACCCACCAGCTAACTTGGCTTGAAGCTGGATGGGCGACTCGGGCCCTCCAGCAGACAAGGCATGATGCTGGCTGGGTTCACCTGAACCCCCAGCTGACGAGACCAGGGGCTGGCTGGGTTCTCCCAAACCCCCAGCTGACGTGGCTTGAGGCTGGACGGGCTCCTCGGGCCCTCCAGCTAACTTGGCCTGAGGCTGGACGGGTGGCTTGGGCCCTCCAGCTGACAAAACTTGAGGCTGGCTGGGTTCTCCCAAACCCCCAGCTGACGTGGCTTGAGGCTGGACGGGCTCCTCCGGCCCTCCAGCTGAGATATAGACGGCTGTACGGGTCCTTCTGACCTTCCAGCAGAGGACGGAGGCAGAAGGGCGAACTCACTGGAGCTCTCAGCAGGGGATGACAGCTGAGACTGCTCAGTAAAGTTCCCCAGTGAAGCTGCTTGTGTTGGTGTCTTGACCTCTAGAGGTCCAGAGTTGGCTGGTGACTGATACCCAGCCTCTGGGGAGGCCCTAGAGGAAGCAACTGTCTCTGAGATGGCCAGCTTAAATGAACCAGCAGATGTAATGATGAAATGTGTCCCCTGCTTGTAATTATGATGGTGACTGAATGAATGAGTGGGTAGGCTGCTGAGCTCGGGGCAGCTGAGCTATAGGCAGCGGAGACTGTTGTAGTGGAGGCGTGATAGGTGGTGGAGTGGCTGACTGAACTGCGGGCAACTTTACAGACTTGATGTTTGACTGGGGTGAAAGTGAGGACGGGACAATATGGTCAGAAAACCCTGTTTCAGAAAGGTTTATTGCTTTCCCTGAAGGAGCTGACGGAGACAAAAAAGCTTCCCTAACACTTAAATTCCCTATGTTCATAGTGCAAGGCTCAGCTACTCCGGGCATGGAAACAACAGCGTGATCACAGTCATTAACACGACACGTTGGCTCAACAAAGGCAGTCTTAGGAGCAATGACCATGGGTGAGACAGAGAAATCCTTGTTATTTTCCGAGGAGACACAAAAAATAGCTCCTGAAAAAATAAACCTAGCACCTGAGTCAGAAGGAACAGAAAGAGTGTCCATTTCACTCACCACAGTCGGTGACCCAGAACCGTGACAATTCATTGAAGGAAACAATGTAAGTTTGTAGTTTTGATACATCAAAATATCTGATGTAAACTTCCGTATTTTGTTTCCAGAGAGTTTTGAGATTAAATGTGTGTTGCTTACTAGTGAATGTTTGAATGCATCCTTTTAAAGCTGCAACACTCAGCTACCTCAGTCACTTCCCGTGTGTTTTTTGTGTGTATATCACTCATATATGGAAGTGTTGTGGTGTACATATGCCATTCAGATTTGAAGACAGGTTATTTTTACATGTTGTTTTGTTTTTGATCTGTTGGACTAAAAAAATCCACAGGATGTTGATGTGTCTTTAAGTGGTAAACCTTTTCCATTTAGTTTCCTAACAAGAAATTAGGAGGAAGCAAGCAACAGGGGAATGCTAGAAATTTAGACTCTTTGGTGAAAGAAAGTTTGCAAGTAAAAGTTGCAATACTAAGATGATCAGGTTTACATTTTGATGAGATACAAAAATCTTATGAAAATTCAATACTGCTATAATTTGATCCTGAGATTTACCATAAAGGAAGTCCTGTGTTTAAAAAACAACAACAAAAAACAAAACAAAACAAATGGGCTTTTTTAAAAAAAAGAATTAAAAAAGACTATCGTTATTAATCCCCCAAATAAAGAAACAATGCAAAAGAGATACAGTCAGAACATTCCTTCCTTGTACTGTTGAGTATATTCTGTATTAAAAGATTATAAGGACATTCTCTCACGTCATCTTGGTGGCTGTTTATGTTCCTCCCTTTGCTAACCCCACAGCTGCATGTGACACTATCCACTCTGCCATAGCCTGGTTACAGACTCAGCACCCGAGTGCCTTTATTGTAATCTCGGGTGACTTCAACCATGTATCACTGGACAATACACTACCAACATTCAGACAATATGTGGACTGTCCGACCAGGGGAGAAAAAATTCTAGACCTACTGTATGCTAATGTCAAGGATGCATACAGCTCCTTCTCCCTCCCCCCACTTGGTAGGTCAGATCATAACCTGATTCACCTCACCCCCCGCTATGTGCCAATTGTGAGGAGGGAACCTGATCAATCGTGTCTACACCCATCTGGACCAGCCGGCGAGCACTGTGAGGGTCATGTCTTTCGACTTTTCCAGTGCTTTCAATACCATCAGGCCGACCCTCCTGGGTGATAAGTTAGCAGCGATGCAGGTGGATGCTTCTCTGGTGTCCTGGATTGTTGATCACCTGACAGGAAGACCACAATATGTACGTCTCGCAAAGTGTGTGTCTGACAAGGTAATCAGCAACACAGGGGCACCACAGGGGACTGTCCTCTCCCCCTTCCTCTACACCACAGACTTCAGCCACTGCACAGAGACCTGCCATCTTCAGAAGTTTTCTGATGACTGCGCGGTGGTTGGATGCATCAGCAGGGATGATGAGACAGAGTACTGGGCTGTGGTCGACTCCTTTGTCACGTGGTGTGAGCAGAATCATCTGCAGCTCAACGTGGCAAAGACCAAGGCACTGATCGTAGACTTCAGGAAGACCAGGAAACACTTGACCCCTGTTTCAATCCAGGGGGTCAGTGTTGACATTGTAGAGGACTATAAATACCTTGGAGTAAACATTGACAATAAACTGGACTGGGCTAAAAACACCACAGCACTTTACAGAAAGGGCCAGAGTCGTCTCTATTTTTTGAGGCGATTGAGGTCCTTCAACATTTGACAGAAAGTGCTCAGGATTTTCTATGAGTCTGTTGTGGCCAGTGCGATCCTCTATGCTGTTGCATGCTGGGGGAGCAGGCTGAGGGTAGCAGATGCCAACAGACTCGATAAACTGATCCCTTAGGCCAGTAATGTTGTGGGGATGGAGCTGGGCTCCCTCAAGGTGGTGTCGGAGAGGCGGATGTTGTCCAAGATAAAGACAATGTTGGATAACACCTCCCACCCACTCCATGATATGCTGGTCAGTCAAAGGAGCACGTTCAATGAGAGACTGAGAGTACCGAAAAGCACCACTGAACGACACAAGAAAAACTTTCCTGCCTGTGGCCATCTCCCTGTACAACGCATCCACTTAACACACTGTTTACTGCTATAGCTACACATGTTTCTTTTTCAGCTATTTATTAATAAGTGACTTTATGTACATATATATATATATATATATATATATATATATATATATATATATATATATATATATATATATATACAGTGGGGCAAAAAAGTATTTAGTCAGCCACCGATTGTGCAAGTTCCCCCACTTAAAATGATGACAGAGGTCAGTAACTTGAACCAGAGGTACACTTCAACTGTGAGAGACAGAATGTGAAAAAAAAATCCATGAATCCACATGGTAGAATTTGTAAAGAATTTATTCGTAAATTAGGGTGGAAAATAAGTATTTGGTCACCTCAAACAAGGAAAATCTCTGGCTCTCACAGACCTGTAACGTCTTCTGTAAGAAGCTTTTCTGTCCCCCACTCGTACCTGTATGAATGGCACCTGTTTGAACTCATCATCTGTATAAAAGACACCTGTCCACAGCCTCAAACAGTCAGACTCCAAACTCCACCATGGTCAAGACCAAAGAGCTTTCGAAGGACACCAGGAAAAGTATTGTAGACCTGCACCAGACTGGGAAGAGTGAATCTACAATAGGCAAGCAGCTTGGTGTGAAAAAATCAACTGTGGGAGCAATCATCAGAAAATGGAAGACATACAAGACCACTGATAATCTCCCTCGATCTGGGGCTCCACGCAAGATCTCATCCCGTGGGGTCAAAATGATCATGAGAACGGTGAGCAAAGATCCCAGAACCACACGGGGGGACCTGGTGAATGACCTGCAGAGAGCTGGGACCAAAGTAACAAAGGTCACCATCAGTAACACACTACAACGGCAGGGAATCAAATCCCGCAGTGCCAGACGTGTTCCGCTGCTGAAGCCAGTGCATGTCCAGGCCCGTCTGAAGTTTGCCAGAGAGCACATGGATGATACAGCAGAGGATTGGGAGAATGTCATGTGGTCAGATGAAACCAAAGTAGAACTTTTTGGTATAAACTCAACTCATCGTGTTTGGAGGAAGAAGAATACTGAGTTGCATCCCAAGAACACCATACCTACTGTGAAGCATGGGGGTGGAAACATCATGCTATGGGGCTGTTTTTCTGCCAAGGGGACAGGACGACTGATCCGTGTTAAGGACAGAATGAATGGGGCCATGTATCGTGAGATTTTGAGCCAAAACCTCCTTCCATCAGTGAGAACTTTGAAGATGAAACGAGGCTGGGTCTTCCAACATGACAATGATCCAAAACACACCGCCCGGGCAACAAAGGAGTGGCTCCGTAAGAAGCATTTGAAAGTCCTGGAGTGGCCTAGCCAGTCTCCAGACCTCAACCCCATAGAAAATCTGTGGCGGGAGTTGAAAGTCCATGTTGCTCGGCGACAGCCCCAAAACATCACTGCTCTCAAGAAGATCTGCATGGAGGAATGGGCCAAAATACCAGCTACTGTGTGTGCAAACCTGGTAAAGACCTATAGTAAACGTTTGACCTCTGTTATTGCCAACAAAGGTTATGTTACAAAGTATTGAGTTGTATTTTTGTTATTGACCAAATACTTATTTTCCACCTTGATTTACGAATAAATTCTTTACTAATCCTACCATGTGGATTCATGGATTTTTTTTTCACATTCTGTCTCTCACAGTTGAAGTGTACCTCTGGTGCAAATTACTGACCTCTGTCATCATTTTAGGTGGGGGAACTTGCACAATCGGTGGCTGACTAAATACTTTTTTGCTCCACTGTATAATTATATGTATATATTGTACTATTCTTAGTTAGAGTATTGTCTGTCTTGTTAATGTTTGTTTATAATGGAGCACTGTAACAAAAAAAAATTTCCCCCAGGGATCAATAAAGTATTCTGATTCTGATGACACTATGACACCTTCCATTTGGCCAAGTAAGCTTGGCACAGACAAGAGCCAAGTCTGAACATTTTCCAGTCCTGCCTTTCGATTATTCATAGATTACGCAAGTACATCACATCTACAAATATTGCACAAACAACAAGATGGAATAGGCACTGACAGTGTATAGTAACTGTTATGAGAAACAAAACAGACACACAACATACATTTTAAACTGAAGCATCTGATTCTTCGTCATCCTCTAGATAATAAATTGGAATCCAGTCAGGTGAGAAGTACAAGTCAGATACCTTTTCCACCCATTATGTGTTTATACACCTCTCTGCATAATGGTTATTATCCTATCTTCATCCACTCATCCCAATCAGTTGCGTCAGATGGCTGCCCCTCCCTGAGCCTGATTCTGCTGGATGTTTCTTCCTATTAAAATTGACTTTTTTCCTTTCCACTGTCGAAAAAAAGCACTTGCTCATAGGGGTCATTTGATTTTTGGGGTTTCTCTGTTTTATCTGTATTATTGTAGGGTCTTCACCTTACAATATAAAGCACCTTGATGCAAACTGTTGTTGTGATTTGGCACTATGTAAATAAAATTTAATTGACATGAACTGTCACTCAGATTTAGGTGTACACTGATCCAGCCATACCAATATTTGTCTAAGAGACAGTACTACACAACAGAAAAAAACATAATAAACACTGGACATAATGAGACTGGTGACATATACAGGGTGGGCCATTTATATGGATACACCATAATAAAATGGGAATGGTTGGTTATAGTAAAGTCCTTTTTGTGGTACATTAGTATATGTGAGGGGGCAAACTCCACCAGATGGGTGGTGACCATGGTGGCCATTTAGAAGTCGGCCATCTTGGATACAACTTTTGTTTTTTCAGTAGGAAGAGGGCCATGTGACACATCAAACTTATTGGTAATGTCACAAGAAAAACAATGGTGTGCTTGGTTTCAACGTAATTTTATTCTTTCATGAGTTATTTACAAGTTTCTGACCACTTATAAAATGTGTTCAATGTGCTGCCCATTGTGTTGGATTGTCAATGCAACCCTCTTCTCCCACTCTTCACACACTGATAGCAACACTGCAGGAGAAATGCCAGCACAGGCATCCAGTATCCGTAGTTTCAGGTGCTGCACATCTCGTATCTTCACACCATAGACAATTACCTTCAGATGACCCCAAAGATAAAAGTCTAAGGGGGTCAGATCGGGAGACCTTGGGGCCCATTCAACTGGCCAACGACGACCAATCCACTTTCCAGGAAACTGTTCATCTAGGAATGCTCGAACCTGGCACCCATAATGTGGTGGTGCACCATCTTGCTGGAAAAACTCAGGGAACGTGCCAGCTTCAGTGCATAAAGAGGGAAACACATCATCATGTAGTAATTTCAAATATCCAGTGGCCTTGAGGTTTCCATTGATGAAGAATGGACCCACTATCGTTGTACCCCATATACCACACCAAACCATCACTTTTGTTGTGCCAACAGTCTTGGAGGGATCCATCCAATGTGGGGTTAGTGTCAAACCAATAGCGGTGGTTTTGTTTGTTAACGTCACCATTCACATAAAAGTTTGCCTCATCACTGAACAAAATCTTCTGCGTGAACTGAGGGTCCTGCAAATTCTGTGCGCCGATCTGGGTCATCCTCATTGAGATGCTGCAGCAGCTGGAGTTTGTAAGGGTGCCATTTGTGAGTAGCTAATATCTGCCAAAGGGATGTTCGACTAATGCCACTCTCCAGTGACATGCGGCGAGTGCTACGCTGTGGGCTCTTGCTGAATGAAGCTAGGACAGCCAATGATGTTTCTTCATTAGTGACAGTTTTCTTGCGTCCACATTTTGGCAAATCAAACACTGAACCAGTTTCACAAAACTTAGCAAACAGTTTGCTAACTGTAGCATGGGAGATGGGTGGTCTCGTAGAGTGTCTTGCATTGAAATCTGCTGCAATGACCCAGTTACTGCGTTCCCCAGATATCAACACAATTTTGATCCGCTCCTCACGTGCTAACCTCTTTGACATGTCAACGGCTGTGAACAAAGAGAAACTTGTAAATAACTCATGAAAGAATAACGTTACCAAGTTCGATGTGTCACATGACCCTCTTCCTATTGGAAAAACAAAAGTTGTATCCAAGATGTCCGACTTCTAAATGGCCACCATGGTCACCACCCATCTTGTGGAGTTTGCCCCCACACATATACTAATGTGCCACAAACAGGACTTTAATATCACCAACCATTCCCATTTTATTATGGTGTATCCATATAAATGGCCTACCCTGTATAGTTCATAATGGAAGTGCTGGATAAGAATTCTTTTCTCTAATTTGTTTTTCAGTCCTGGTGGAGTTATGCATTTGCCACATTTTGCATTTCCTCTGGACAGATAAGACATATCAGAGCACTTCCTAGCATTTATTTCTTCTATGGTGCAAAAGGGAAACTTAGATAGATAGCACTTTACTGTTTTATTTCCCTGAACTGACCGATGGCTAGAGCAAGTAGAGCTCAATCAGCATTCCTCCCTCACCACTGAATTACCAAAGTTAAGGTGAGAGTCTTATGCCTAACCCGATGCTTTGGTGGAGCAGAGTGCTTTACTTCTTCCAATTGGTCTTGTTGGTTGTCAGATTAAAGCGATGTTCAGTCGCGTCCTTCACCTGTCCAAGAATTGAGATTTGGGATAGTACAAAATTCCCGAACAGTATTTCAAAATGTAATATTTGCGCATGCAAGCCAAATTCTGGTATGCTAAAGTGATCTGCTCTGACACACTGACGCTCTAAGGAAGGATACAAACAAACAACAATTTCTCTGAGAAGATTAATCTGTCTTGTCCTTGTCCTTTTTTCCTTTTTCTCTTGAGCATTTTTCCTAGCTTTTCTTCTTCTGTCCCTTCCACACATTTAATGCTTTCAGGGGATTTTTCATTTCAGCAAAATCTTCTCTTTTTAAAATTATTTTCTTTACTTTTATCTCTTTTATTATCTAGTTTTTTCTTCTGGCTCCATTTGAGGTCTCAGACTGAAATTTCCTCCTTGTGGGAACCCAAAATGTGTCACTTAAACAAGTTGTAATTTGACCAACCAATCATGCCTCTTAAAAGAATGTGTCACATGTTATTATTCCAGCTCAGACTTCTGAGAGCTCTGGGAACTTTCCACAGCCACTTTCTTTCCTTTTTCAAATACAAAAAAATGTGTATCTGTGAAAACTAACCAATTTAAATGAACTCCACTAACTCTACCCAGAATAGTGGTCAAATATCCAGCCAGAATTATGCCAGAAGCTTTTTGGTGAACGAAAAGTCTCATTTTACCTAATATTAGTGGGGCTGTTATGTACATATATCACCCTGTATGTATACTTTCAACCTTGTCTGAAAAGAGAAAAATGAATTAAAACTTGTGCATCCAATTCTTGTTTTTTAAAGTCATTAAAGATGTATGCTGTACAATCATTCCACCGTGGAAAAATAACAGCTCAAAGGAATCAATAAAAACCCCAAATGACCATGATACTCATGCCCATGATGAGTGCAAGTAAACTTTTTACTACAACAGTACATGCCACTACTGCATGACATTAAATGTTGTCTTCGCTCTCCCATAGTTTGTTTTCTTGTCTTTGACTTCCTAGTCTCTCTTTCCATTCAGCCCAAGTAGTCATGGTATATTGCTGCCCCTCCCTGTGTCTGGCTCTACTGGTGTATTTTTCCATTTAAAGGTGAGTTTTTTTTCCCTTCCCAGGGAAGGAACGAGTACTTTGATTTATTGCCTTTTAAGAAGTGATTACATAAGCACACATTGCACACATGCACAGTGTGTGACTCTGTTTGTTTTCATTTTGGCACAGGCAGCTTTTCTATTTTTTGGTTATTTTTTGTTTTTGTTTTGTTTCATCAACCAGTCAAACCTCTTGGAAGAATGTATTGTACCATAGGTTACTACTTTCACCTTTCCCCTCTGTCAGTGCACCCCAGGGCAGCTGTGGCTACAATGTAGCTTGCCATCACCAGTGTGTGAATGTGTGCGTGAATGACTGAATGTAGTGTAAAGCACTTTGGGGTCCTTAGAGACTAAGTAAAGCGCTATACAAATGCAGGCCATTTCAGTCCATTGCTTGCTTAGAGTTGCTCTTGTAATTTTCCCCTGGAAGTCCCTGCTAATGTTTTCTCATTTCTTCCCATTTTTTCTCATGCCCAGAACATCCTTTTTCTAGGTTTGTGAATATAGTTGAAAATGCTAACTCAGACTACTTTCTAAGAAGATTTTTGAGCAGAATACTCATCCTGGTTTTTAGAAACAAATCCTGTGTAATTATGAAGTTAAAACAGAAGTCGAGAAAATGTTTATTTTGGGGAAAAAGAGGATTTGTTCTTCTAGTTGCGTTTTGTGCTTGTATGCATGTATCTGATGTGATATGTTGCTGTTGTTCCTGCATCACCATAATAATGCTGGTCCAGGATTATCATTTCAACTGACCAACCACGGGGGAAAGAAAAAAATCATTTTGCTTGCATAAAACCCCAGAACAAAGAGTTAGGTTTGCTGTTACCCAAGTTCAAGTTGCTCGTGCTGGTTTTCTATTGATTGTATTTAAAAGCATTCACTGTCTTCTTGGGTAATGCTAACTGAATGCTCAGACTTTGTCATTTGTCAGTTGCAATGTTTATCCTGGTTCAGCAGTTATGATGACATAAAACACAACACCAACACAAAGATATCAGATCATAATACATACCAGTCATTACATATGGAAGCAATCGATGCACTTTTAGCACATACAGAGATTGTGATGAATGATGTTTAAATAGAAGAAGTGTGTAAAACTATATTTCTGGAAATGGTAATGTTGGAACGGCCCATACAAGCAATGTAAAAATATTAAATATTAAATCAAAAATCATTAATCATCATCATTATATTGCTCCCCCAATACTCAAATGTATGACCTACTCTGAGAGGGCTTGGGGAAACATAAAACTAATACTAATCCAATTTATATTTAAAAGAAAGCTATAATAAATGGATCAGATCGTCATGAACAAAGCAGCTGAATATTCATGAAATTGCATGCCTTAAAGTTTTACGATTTTGTTTAACTCAGCACTACACTGATATTGTACAAAGGACAAAATGATCTCCTTCCAAACTATATCCAGAGATTGTTTGAAATTAGAGGAGAAAAATATATCATATGTAAATATGTGATTATTGCTCAAATGAAAAATCAGTGGGGTGAACTTCTAGAGTGATTGTGATGAGGAATTAAGATTGCATTGTTCATCATGTAAATTTTTAAAAATGTTTCAAAATCAGGTGGTAAAGAAATCTAAAAACGAGATGCAATATGAATTCCATTGTATATGAAACTTTTGTTTTTCTCCCAGTTCAATATCAGTTGTTCAGTGAAATATTTGTTTGGTGAAATCTAGTTAACCATTGAAATTATGTTGTAAGTATGTAGGTATATGAGGCTTCAGTTGGTAATTCATTTGTGTTCTTCCCATTTAATTTAATCCCCGACTGTCAGTATTTACTTATTTATTTATACAACCTCACATTTTGTTGTTTTCAAAAAGAAAGGACTGAAGTTTACACACACACACACACGCACACACACACACACACACACACACACACACCTCAAGTCCAGAGGGGTCAGCTGAATGGGAAGGAGAAGATCTGGTCACTGTACAAAAAAGGTTATGCTCAATGTTAAAAGTAATGCAATTGAATAGAGGTTTGACAGATTATCTATTATCTATGTCTATGTAACATGCTCCACCTAGACTGGTTCCTGATCAACTGTAATTTTTGCTGACAGTAAAATCAAACTGACAAAAGATACCACTCCCACATTGCTCTCTTTTGGCTGACATACTAATCCTGCTGTCACTATCTAGTATCTACAGAGGTCATTTTAGTCATGCAAGTAGATGCTTCCTATTAACAGAATGAGCATTAGTCATAATCATTGTTAACAGGTACCTCTATTAGAGCACCTTCCATCAAAGCACTTCTTACTCTGTTGACTTATCTTGAAAAAGTAACTTAAGGTCAGTCAGATTTACAGTATGCTTAGCATGCTCCAGGAAGTACTGTGCCTTCTACCATAGCTGGTGAACAATGTACTGCTGTAATGACCTAATGCAAGAAAACAACAAAGCAGCTTAATTGGAGTAAGTTACCTGTACCTCAATGTCATAGCTTAATTGTTTAACTTACATTTGATATACTGTGCATGTGTTTTTATCCAGAGTGACATAAAACCGTGTATTGTAATGATTAAAAAAATAGATAAATGTATCAGATTCACATTAACATAGCAATATGGATCCATCCTGCCTTGTTTTAATTGTTCAGGCTGATGTTGGTGGTGTAATATTGCAAGGAGATTACAGGATGATGGTATCATGAAAAACTAAGGCCTGTAGCTTTACACAAGAATCACACATTACAATTTCAGACAAGTGTTGTTTTAATTTAAACTGGCTACAAGAAAACATTTTCCACTGCTAAAGCACAAGATCATTTAATTAAAAAATATATTTTTCTTTGCTTTTTGTATAGCAAACACACAAGATGACCACCTATACTCAAAACATACTCATGTTTTTAATTAGTGATTGACTTTTTTATTTTTCTTATAAGATATGTTTTGCTGAAGCAAAGCAAACAGCTATTTTATAGCAAGCGCAGAATTATTTTTGTTTGGCAACCTAGTTTCAAGGTTTAATATCATGCCAGCTTGACATTAATCCCCTCAAAGTTTAATAAGCAGCATTTCTGGTCAACCATTATAATGATATACATATAGTACATATAAAGTACATATTCAAATCTCATCAATGAAAAACCACTTTACAAGCTAACATATAAAGAAATTAATAAGTGCAGTACAATATATATTTTTCACAGCAGTTCATCACAGGTCCAAATTATATAAAATAGACACAGAGGCATGCCAGCAGCAGAAGACATAAGAGAGGTCGAGAAGCACTGGATGCAGATTCACTGGTCCCGTGGCCACTGGCAGGGGCTGTGTGGGCCGATAGACATTGAAATATCCTGTTTGCTTGGGGAACATCTTGATCTAGTGGATAAGAATGAAAGAAATCCTTTGGGACACATTTAAATATTCACTTGAAAAAAGTCATATCATTATTTGATGTATATGTTCCTGCACTGGAATGCACGCTCTGGTTTATTGTTGCAGAAGTGTAGCCTGTAATCTGCTAGCTGTTGAAGCCTGTCATGGATGTCTCATAAGAGTTGATGAAGAGGTGAAATCACGTGATGCATGTACAGATTGCCAAAGATTATGTTGAACTGTTGAAGACAGTCACATGTTTTTCCTCTTCCTGCCCAACACTGATTAGTGATATACTGAGAGCAGCTGATTTCACAGATAACTGAAAGTGTCATTCACACCAGAGGAAACTGAGCAGGTGAATTGCTTACATTTGAGTGTACTCTGTCATAGATTATTGTGCTGTGATGTAGTTTTACCATTACTCTAGCATTAATAAAAATTATTGCATCTTTTTTTACAATAGTGCAATGACAAAAGTGTTATTTTTACATTTTTCATGCTGGTATTGAGAGGTGCTTTGCTTTTAACTGTGTGTCGTTAAGGTTGACTATCACAATAATACTTGATCTTGGTCATTGAATTTGTCTTTTGTGGAGACTTGATATGCATTTACTTGATAACTGTGCATTACAGTTATCATCACTCTCTCAGTGATGCTACAGTGATGTTTGCTTCAGTGAGTTTGGGTACCAAGGAAGAGTTTGGACCCGGATTACTAATGACAACAGACTTAAGTGCCTGACCAGAATATCAAATGAAATGCACATTGCTGACTCTCTGTGATCAGTATTATTACTCATTATTTCAAGTTTATTCATTATTTCAAGCTGTTGGCTCAAATGTTTAAAATGTCTGTGTCACAATTCATGTTCTGAGCCTTCAATACCAAGGGAATACAGTCATTTTAATCACTGTACATAGGTATGTCAGCCATGTATATTATCATTCCCATTTTGCTTCATCTGTATGGCATACCATACAAAGGTCTCAAGGCTAGCAAATTACCTTTTTAAAATGGATGATGGGTAAAACTTACCAGGTTTAAGTCCACATTGACTGGCTCTTTAAAGACTGTCCAGACAACTGCTTGGTTGCATAAAGGTGTGGTTAGGGAGCCACTGTAGCGGTAGTAGTCATGCCGGTTCACATTGCCAAGCAAGTCATCAATGGAGATCTCATATGTGACCATCACTGTTGTGCCTACAATGAAGCAAAGATGCACAACATGTGGTGATCTGCTTGGGCCCTGATTCAGAAGTTTGCTTTCCTGTTCAACAAAGCACATGTGTGCTCACTGATATTGTGTATCTTTGAGAGATAGCTGGTCAGGTTTTCCAGAAGTCTGTGTTAGATGTTGGTGCTGATGTAGGATGTGTCTATCGAGACAGTTATATTGGATAATTAGAAAGAAACTCAAATATATGGGTTGTAGTTTAACAAAGCTAAAATAAAAACTAACAAAAAAACAGAAACTTACTGTTCCTGATCCAGTACTCCCATGAGAGCTGCTCAAAGTGCTCCCATGAGAGGTGCTCTTGGTAGTAGGGATAGACTGGAAAATCGACATTAAGAGAAACTTTTAACCCACAACTCACAAAATGATATTGGAAATAACAGCAAGCTTTCTTTATAGACCTAACAATCGCTTCAGGCTTTTTTGAAAGCCTTGATTGAGTTTAAAAATCAATCAAGTGATTGATTTAAAAAAAATAACATTTCATACAGAAGTATATTATTTTTTACGTGACTTTTTAAAATCACAAAGATGCTCATCACTTCTGTAGCTTAAAGCATCTCAGATAATGACTGCATAATTATGACCACAGTTTTTGTCTGACATTGATAATGCAAAGTATTTAGGAAAATGATTAATCATCTTTATTTTCACAAGTATTTCCCCATGAAAAGACAGTTGAAGTGTTTATTAAAAATATGACTTCAAAGCGAGCCATATGTTAATATTGCTAATGCCAGAGATTTGTATATTTTGTGTATTTGAGAGATGTTATTTCACTTATCTCAGATTTGTGTGGAATTCTAATGATCAAATATAGAGTGCAAAAAAGTTTTTTCTCCTTTAACTATTAGGAATGGATTCCCATCTGTGATATTACAACTGTCATCAGCCGCCAGCATGAACTGCACTGTTAATCAGATAACTCTAAGACGATGACACTGAGTGTCTGAGACAGTGATCACATAACTTGGTGCGTAGGACAGGTAGAAATAGAAACTATTTTGTCTTACTTATTTTCTTCTGCCCTGTTCACATTGTAGATCCCTTCAGAAATTCGAGTGTAGTGCAGATTTAGCTTTCTTTGAAATACATGGAATGTGTATCATAAGCCAAGTGTTTGACAACCAATATAGCATATATACTACTGTTAACAGCTTAACTTCCCCAGGTTTTACCTCAATAAAGACTCCCAACATTGCCAAGCCATCCGGTGCCTGTAGTGCCTCATCCAGGGTTAAATCCTTTCTCTTGCTTACAATGTGCATCTGGACAAAAGACCAACTTAATGGCATGGAATATAAACAGGCTAGGTGTTTGGGGAAAATGCTGCAGATGCTTAATCTTTGTCACTACCTCCATTGGGTATCTTTTTGAGTCCACAGTATGCTCTGAGCCTTCAGACGTATCTGATGTGTCACCCCAGTGGAAGTGGAACTGTAGGATGGTATAGTCATGGCCCAAACCTCCTCCTGACTCCTCCACCAAATTTTCCACCAGTACACACTTCACTGGCAGTTGTTTGACAACACAAGAAAAGAATACTACAAACATACTCTTTTGATTTAGTTGAAGAAGATTGGCATAATAATAATGTAAGATGCTGTAATAATGTAAATAAGAACCTTTATATTAACCATGACCAAAACAATTGCGAATGATTAAAAAAAAACCTTCAAACTTGAATGGCCTGTGTTGGTGATGTACTTGATAGCGTGGTTGTTATCAAAATGTTTAAATACAAAGGCATCAAGATGGCTGTCCGGCACAGCATTGTTTTTGTCAATGTTGATGGGTGACTGGTGTGTACTGCTACAGTGGGAGCCAGGCAGAAGCTGCCAAGAAGGTGGAGTGTCAGCTATTTGCAAAAAACATTTTCAGTCAAAATCCTGATCTCAGAGTATTTTCAGTATAAAACTCTCCTGATAAATGTGCTGATACATACCACAGTGATGTGGATGATAACACCATTCATCTGAAGAATGGAAAAAGAGTCATATATGTAATGTGCCAAATCAAAGTCATAAAAATGTATCAATCATTTATGTTTTTTTCCAATTTACAGGAAGGTAGAGGAGTTCCAGGGGAGGCATACACATTACGTTCGTGCAGAGGTTGTGTAGGTCGGTAGATATTATTCAGGTGTGTTTCCATGGGAAACTTCTTAATCTAAGAACAGATTACCAAAGGCTAGGTTAAGGTTAACATCAGCTAGCGCCCTGGCAGCACAGACATACACTCCCTAAAGCAGTGACTGTGACTGAAAAAGCCTTGCTCATTCAGAAAGCCTGTACTTTTTTGTAAGAACAAGGAAACATACCATTAAAAAAAATCACAATAGCACATAGAAAATGTATCAAATGTTTTACATAGAAAATATACAATTTTAAGGGAAAAAAAAAGTTCATTTTAAATTTGATGACAGCAACAAATCAAAATCTAGACTCAAGGCAGACCACAGCACCCAGACTCTTTTTTAAGACTCCAAGCTGCTGTAATAGATTCAGTATAGTTCTATATAGTATATGGAAATATGCAAGGCCTTCACTGGAAAAGATGTTGTCCAGATGGGAAAATATGTCACTTTTTTAAACATGTGTGATTTCTCCAGATTATCCAGATCTTTTGATGACATTATGCACTGTAGATGACGAGATATTTAAATATCTCCCAGTGTTATGGAGAAGAACATTACTGAGATATTAAACTGGTTTTTGGTGAGCATCTGCCAATATTTGCTTCTGAGCAACTCTGTCTGTCAAAGATATTCTTTTTATATATATTCTAATCACCTGTTTCTATTTAACCTAGCAGCAAAATCCTTTTCCAGCTGTTTGCTTGTAGTACCATATACTTTTTGCCTTTTGATGATGATGAGATGAGATAGTCTTTATTTGTCAGTTGCAGGTCATTTGCCCACAACCAAGATGACAGACCTTGCCGACCGTACATACAATACAAACATCACAATGGGGAGACAGGTCAGGCTAGGTAGCGAGGAAAAAAAACATCAAAATGTGCAACACAGAAGGATAATACAGGAATGCACAGGTATCAACACACCATAACACAATAAACACAGACAAGCAACATGGGAAAGTGTTCCAGTGTGTACATCTGATCTGGGACCGCTGCAATCTTTTGACTGCGCCTCCAGCTGACCCGATGTCCACATCAGAGGGGAGGTAAGCGTTGGAGGTGGCGTTGGATAGGGAGGGTGATGTGTCAGTGAGTGATCAGTATAGTGCGTGTCCATAGTTCAGCTGAGACAGTGTCCTTCGCCCCGCCAGGCTAAGTAAACAGTCTTCCAGCCAACCCAGGTGGCCTTGCATGGAATGGGAAGGAACAGACTCAACACAGTCGTTATCAGGGAGTTTTTGTTCGGCTCCAGCCTTGAGCCCACAGCTGGCGCCGAAGGGGTAGCCGGATTATGATGGTAATTTTTCTTTTGCAAACAACTCATGAGAATTTCAAGCTGTTTTTAATACTCTGACACTGGTCTCTCAATCTCCCGTTAATAGCTGCGAGTTTCTCCGTGATGTTATTAGCCGTCGATTCTGTGGTCTTGTCACTCTTTTTGCTCACATAGCAGATTCTGAGACCTCACAACTGCAGCCAACTGATCCGAGATGTAGCTTCTGCCCAGAGATGTTGTTCTGAGTTGATTCTTTCCTCATGTAATCCAACATACATACGCTCAAAGGTGTTATTCTGAGCATTCACTGCAGTCGTAAGCGCCTCCAAGCTCTTAACCATGCTGCCTTCAGTGAGCCCTTTCTGAGAAGTCGCATCTGTCGTTTCAATCCCAGCGGGCAGCCTTGTGGGGGTTTGAACAGCCGGTTCTGCTCTCTTAATTCTCCGATAAGCCAGGGCCAAGCCAGCTCCGATCAGCCAGAACCCTGTTATCATGGTTCCGAATAGGTAGATATCTTCAGCGTCCTCGATCGACAGTCCCGCCAGGCACACGATCCTCTGCCACCCGTCCATCGTGTATCCGACAGGGAAAGTCCCTCCAGGGCACTCGGGTTCTCCCGAGCCCAGACTTCTCGTTAAAGGGTCTCAATAGCATTCAGAGACCAGTTGATCAAATCCATAATTCTCTTTTAGGTTTTAGACACAGACTGTGAGAGGGTGTTCCAGGGAAAGTAATACAAAAAAGACACGAGACTAGACAAGGACATAAGAACTAGCAGGGAAGATAAGGGAGAGGAGAAAAAGTGTGTCCGCCTCCTCCGAGAGCCAAAGAAAGATTCAAATTGGGATGTTGCCGTCATCCCAATTTGATTGACTGACGTTGTTGCCATCAAATTAAAAAACTGTACGCACACATGTCCTCTGAGTGTTTTAAGAGATTTTTATACTGGTTGATCCTTTAAGTTAAATTCAAAGAGTCATGCATCTGCTGAGCCACCAGACAAGTCTAGGGCTTACATAGACATATGTGCGCCTCACTATCTGCAGTTGGCTGGTAAATAATCAGGTAGATAAGTTGAAAAGAAAGACTTCACTTGTCATTCTGTTACTTTTGCATGACTCGGAATTATCTGTTTATCCCACACAGTCACGTGCCGTTTGCGCAACATTTTCACTTGTTGACAGAGTCAACAGAAAAAGACATAAATAAAAAGGCATGATTATCAAACACAATAATCAAGCAGACACCAGCATGTACCAGTATGCTCCATCAGTATGTCACCAGTAAGTCTAGAGCTGCATGTCTGCACATTTCAGTGATTGCTTCTGCAACTGTTTGTAAATCCAACACAAACAGAAGGATTCCATTTGCCATGAGTCATTTACTGGTCGAGCTATTCAGTAGGATTAGCAGTAATTAAATAATTAAATAATTTCTAATCCACATTAATTAATATAAGAAGCTTTCTTTTCAGCATTTTCTCATATCATATATATTTGTTTGTTTGTTGTGTTGTGTTAAAAGGAGGAAGAGAACATTCATATTTGCAAATCCCCTTAAATTCACTAAACACAATCTTTGCTCCTCTTATGCTAAAGAGAACTCACCAGTTCACTGTTGGCGTGGATTGGCTCATGAAAGATTGTCCACACGACTGCTTCGTTGCAAGCAGGCGTTGTCAGGGAACCCATGTATTGGTAGAACTTTGAAACCAGTTTTGTTGCTTATTTAAAAATAGCAGCGTGAAGTCTGGGACATACTGACATTTATGAAAAACCCAAGTACAGCATATCCATCTGGATGCTCCCGGGGGGCAGTGAGATGATCCTTCTGAGTGACTATGTGCATCTGGAAGAGATTCCAACCATTTAACCATTTATAAGGCAAAGCAAAACAAGGAAAAGAAGTTTAGATGTCAAGTGATGAAGAAACATTGTACCTCCATTGGATATCTGTGCTCATCGACTGTGTGCTCTGAACCCGGATGATTTCCATCACCCCAGTGAAAGTGAAACTGAAGTCCTGTATATGTTCCACTAAGTCCACCTCCACTCACTTTAACTTCATTTCCTTTCAATGTGCACTCCACTACAAATGGGTGTAACATGGAAAACTTTGATAAACATATTTAATTATGACAGAGATGAAGCCTTTCTTAATTTCTACAACATACTACAAACAGGATATTTGCTATTACACAGTGGTAGAAAATACTTAAATCCTTTTCTCAACCAAATGTATACAATGCATTTTAATATTCAGTATTAGCAGTAAAGTATCTCAAAAATTAAATGAAGTAAAACGTGAGTTTTTGTACCTGTATGTCCATTGTTCATAATTGACGTGAAGACATCCTTAGAGTTGAAACCATTGAGGTTGAAGTTTCCCAGGTTAGGGTCAGTCGTTACATTTTTGGTCACAATATCAATAGGGGACATCTTTGATCCTCCACAAAAACTGTTAGTCAGGTTTTTCCACTTAGTGTGTGAGCTGTAAAATTGAGATGCTGACTAAATACCAAAGTCAACCAAATATGATGAAAATCATTCATTCAGATGTTTATCAGATAATTAGCACAGCCTTGATAACAACAATCACTTGCAGTGGCTGAAATGGAAATACAGCAAATATGAGCCTTGAGTAATGCTCCTTCATATCCTGGATAAACTGCTTCTTGTTTGTATAAACATGTAAGGAGAAAGTGAAGCATGACATGTCTATTTTCAACACAAGTGGAAAAGGATGATGGTAATCATTATAAAAGTAAAACTAACGCATTTTACTCACCACATGCTGCCAAAGGCCAGAAACCCAGGTACAGGGTGAGAGTGGGATAATACATCTTCAGGGTGAAAAGAAAATCAATCATCAATAAAAAAAAAATCCATTTGCTCTAGATTTTATATTTTGAGAAAGAGAAAGCAGCTCTGTTATGCTCTCATTGATAGCTAGTTACTACTTAGTAATGAAGGCCTGCTGTTAATGCTAGTTTGCAGCTTTCTATAGGGCCAGTGAAAATTCTGTGTTTTTTTTATTCAGCTGCTTCAAGCGTGGACTGTGAATCATCCAGTATTTTAGTACATAACAGTCCATCTCGGAACTGAAACCCAATTAAGTGCCTTAAGACAGAATAAAGTGAAGAATGTGCATCACAAAAATCTCAAATGATCACTTGGATAAGATTTGTGATCCTCATTTCTTACAAAACTCCATGAAGAAGCTTTCAAGATCAGACAAGCTGATTATATTACTGTACTCATTGTTGAAATTTTGACAAACCGTTCTATCTTTACTCTCGCAGTCTCAGGTCTCCAAGGTTTGAAAAGTGATGTGTTGGTTTCAGGTGTCACATTAAAAACTTTTTTCCAAGTCCAATAAGTCCATCAGTGAGAAAGGGGTAACAAACTGCTGCAGTACGCTACAAAATGTATGTATATACTATGCTAATCAATGGGAGGATGCCCACTGTGTTTAAACAATGAACATATATAGGGGAGACACACAACATGGTTGCTGGACTTTTTTCAGAAACATGGTATTCAAAATAGAGGCATCAATAAGAGCACACCAGATAGCTGGTAAAATCAGTATGTATAGCTACATTCATTCTACTCTTTGATATATCACTCAGACACCTATAGAGCACAGGCTCAATGCAAAGGTGAAATAATTGAGCCTGATTTAACCTTAACACTTACAGTGCTTAATAGATAGATTAATTAGACCACCGTCCAAAGCACAGCTGCCTTAAATTAACAATACTGGTAATTATAAACAGAATATTTAATGTTTCTGTAATGGTTAATCCACCAGTATCCACAAACGTTTGAATCAAAATGACATTTTTAAAGACAAAATATGATTATTAATTTTTAAATATACTGTTTTACAAAAGAATGGAGAAAAAAGTAAAGGACATAATTATTATTTTTGTTAAATATGCCAAATCTAAGTTATTTATTCACTCCTGAAGAGAAAAATCAGCTTAAGTGGCTCAATGTGATGTTTGATTAATTTCTGATTTCTCCAAGAAGTTTAGTGTGCCAGCTGCAACTTCAAACCTATTTACTTCAAATTACAACTGAAACTACTCAAATAAAACCAGCAAGAAAACAATATGAAATCATATATTTGCTCCCAGAGGATGGAAGAAGTGAAGAAATGGTGTCCAACAATTGCTTTATAATAAGCAAAATCATCAGACATATTACACAGTTCAGATACTCAGTTCATGAAATGTTTCACAGAAAATAGAAGAACTTTTTGTCGAGTATCACATATTTTTTATTTTTTATAGTCCAGAAAAATCACCCTTAGCATCTATTACTCCTCTGAATAATCTAGACAAAATAAAAGTGAACATATAAGCAGGGTCTTATGCAAAACACTGAATAATGATACACATACCTACAGACAAGTATCTATTTGCAGTCAATACTACAGTGCTCGTGTGACCATCCACAAACTATCAAATAAAATAAAACAATTATACACAAAACATTCACAAATCACAGTTAATAATTATTAAATGATTAGTAATTACACTAGTCAGTCAACAGCAGAGACAAATTTATAAAATCCAATAATCAATGTCCATCATTCATATGTCAACTTATTACAAAATATTGTTAGGTAAAGGTACAGAGATTTGCAGTTTTTTGTATCACACGGGCAGCATGTCTGTTACCTGGTAATGTTTAATGTCACTCAGTCTTGTGTTTGTACACACATCACTTTGGTAAGTGAACCTACTCAACAGGTTTTCTGTCCTTCATGTCCTCACACATTCATCACTATGCTTCATTAGGCCCAGTTCTCTTTGTGTTTATGCAGAACAGAAATACAGCAAACACACAACACCTCCTTTTTCCAAAACATTAAAGACCATGGCGTGTTACGGACTGAACATATATAGGCAAATGAAAGTGACTGTGTGGATCAGAGAGAGACTTGATCTTGACATGAAAACATTTGTGACTTTGACAATTTGTTGCTGTTTGTTGTTGGGGTTTTTTTCTCTCTGACAAATGAACAAAATTTGTTTTCTAACTAGCGAGGAATCTCAAAAAGAACACACTATATCTTACCAATTTAGATAAAAATGTATTGTTTTATTTAAAAAATATTATCACATGTAATTTTCTGATGTTTACTTCTGAGTACACTAGATTAATTTTTCCTATTTACTTTGGTTCATTTGTCACAACAAGTAGTGCTTTAAAGCAGCCATGCCTTACCTCTTGGTCTGTGGCAGTCTGTCGACAAAATAAGCACAGTGGTTTTGGTTTGAGCTTAAAGACAACAAACTGCTAACAAAAAAGACATGCATCGCGGGGTCCCTGTTTGATTGACAGGTTTGAATGTTTACTTATTAGAAAAGATTTTTAAAATGTTGGTATCAAGTTTCAGCTTTGATTTGGACCATTTTTCCCTTTTGGTTAATTAATTGTTTTTACAAGTTTCTGTGTATATGGAAGACTAAGTGCCTGAATTACCCCTTGTTTACCAAATCTTTAACCCACAACTTCCCTTTCTGAACCCAATTCTTTATTGTGAACCAATCAGAGTGTAGCAATTGAATCACAGAAGCTAAAGGATGCTCATGGTGCACAAATCAGCTACGCTGAACACATTTTTATCAAAAGAACAACAATATTTACTGGATAATGCAAAAACAGGTAATACAATGTTTTAGCATTAAATTATACTCTAACAGGATGCAAGACAAAAGAACTCAAAAAGGACACAACCTAAGAAATTGCAAATTTTCATAATGTTCATGTTCCTTTTGGCCTCTACTGCAGTCATACATACAGTGGGGCAAAAAAAGTATTTAGTCAGCCACCGATTGTGCAAGTTCCCCCACTTAAAATGATGACAGAGGTCAGTAATTTGCACCAGAGGTACACTTCAACTGTGAGAGACAGAATGTGAAAAAAAAATCCATGAATTCACATGGTAGGATTTGTAAAGAATTTATTCGTAAATTAGGGTGGAAAATAAGTATTTGGTCACCTCAAACAAGGAAAATCTCTGGCTCTCACAGACCTGTAACGTCTTCTGTAAGAAGCTTTTCTGTCCCCCACTCGTTACCTGTATGAATGGCACCTGTTTGAACTCATCATCTGTATAAAAGACACCTGTCCACAGCCTCAAACAGTCAGACTCCAAACTCCGCCATGGCCAAGACCAAAGAGCTTTCGAAGGACACCAGGAAAAGTATTGTAGACCTGCACCAGACTGGGAAGAGTGAATCTACAATAGGCAAGCAGCTTGGTGTGAAAAAATCAACTGTGGGAGCAATCATCAGAAAATGGAAGACATACACGACCACTGATAATCTCCCTCGATCTGGGGCTCCACACAAGATCTCATCCCGTGGGGTCAAAATGATCATGAGAACGGTGAGCAAAGATCCCAGAACCACACGGGGGGACCTGGTGAATGACCTGCAGAGAGCTGGGACCAAAGTAACAAAGGTCACCATCAGTAACACACTACAACGGCAGGGAATCAAATCCCGCAGTGCCAGACGTGTTCCGCTGCTGAAGCCAGTGCATGTCCAGGCCCGTCTGAAGTTTGCCAGAGAGCACATGGATGATACAGCAGAGGAATGTCATGTGGTCAGATGAAACCAAAGTAGAACTTTTTGGTATAAACTCAACTCGTCGTGTTTGGAGGAAGAAGAATACTGAGTTGCATCCCAAGAACACCATACCTACTGTGAAGCATGGGGGTGGAAACATCATGCTATGGGGCTGTTTTTCTGCCAAGGGGACAGGACGACTGATCCGTGTTAAGGACAGAATGAATGGGGCCATGTATCGTGAGATTTTGAGCCAAAACCTCCTTCCATCAGTGAGAACTTTGAAGATGAAACGAGGCTGGGTCTTCCAACATGACAATGATCCAAAACACACCGCCCGGGCAACAAAGGAGTGGCTCCGTAAGAAGCATTTGAAAGTCCTGGAGTGGCCTAGCCAGTCTCCAGACCTCAACCCCATAGAAAATCTGTGGCGGGAGTTGAAAGTCGGTGTTGCTCGGCGACAGCCCCAAAACATCACTGCTCTCGAGAAGATCTGCATGGAGGAATGGGCCAAAATACCAGCTACTGTGTGTGCAAACCTGGTAAAGACCTATAGTAAACGTTTGACCTCTGTTATTGCCAACAAAGGTTATGTTACAAAGTATTGAGTTGTATTTTTGTCATTGACCAAATACTTATTTTCCACCCTGATTTACGAATAAATTCTTTACAAATCCTACCATGTGGATTCATGGATTTTTTTTTCACATTCTGTCTCTCACAGTTGAAGTGTACCTCTGGTGCAAATTACTGACCTCTGTCATCATTTTAGGTGGGGGAACTTGCACAATCGGTGGCTGACTAAATACTTTTTTGCCCCACTGTATTCCTATAAACACTTCTGCTTTTACCATTTATATGTATTTTATATTTTCTTGTCTGCATGATTCATGTCATGTCAAGTGTGTCAACCTTTATATATCTTTTTATAACAATAAAAAGACAAAAGAAGAGAAAAAGGCAGAAAGAAGAAATCATATTTGCAAAATCTGTGCATACTGATTTTTTTCTGTTCTTCTTACAAGAGAGCTTTAAGTATGATTTAAAACATAAATATTTCTTTGCTTTTGTTTCATGACAAGCTCATGTTTGATGTGGTGAAGTCAGGGGAGTAGTTTCCCACATAAGGAAATTAACATAATTCTCAGGGAGCTCAGAGCAGAGAGGCAAGAGTCCTGCAAAAACAAAAGCATAACTATGTATAAAGGCAACAGTGCAACAATAACGCATCTAAAAATATCTCTGTGTTTTTAAATGTGAATAGTCTTACTGAAAGAGGGATCCAGTCAGCTCATCAACAAAACCACCTGAAAAGAAATACAACATTTATGTCAAACCAAAGTTAATTAAATCTGTGAACACACATCAGTACCCCCACAGAATCACAACTAGCACTTACCCGGTGTGCAAACTGTGTCACAAAGAATGGGACAAATGTAGCAGGTTGAGCAACCCTGGAAAACAAAACAAACAAAAAGAGAACAGGATTAACATAAAGAGGCACTAGGTGAAACAAAGTGCTGTGTATTATTACAGACGTTATAATCCTTTTTAAGTCAAGATGCTTGCTTGGCAGTGCTCGCAGTGATCTGACTCATCTCCTTCCTCACACGGGCACTTGGCACAGTCATTAGAGCAATGCTACAAGATGAGAAGGAACCACAAGGTATAGTGATTAACCGTGCATATGGTATATAGTCAGGACTTATAATCATTTGTAGCAGGTTGCTGAAATTATGTAAAACCCAACTCTAATGTGTGATTACTGGGCAGATGTGCAAATAAAATCTGTTATTTCCATGATATGTTTTTTTTACCTCACAAATGGAGCAAACACTACACAACGATCCAGAGTGGAACTGTGGAGTGTCAGCAGCTCCCTCCTCTTCATCTGAGTCACTTTGGTTGTCCTTTGTGTCTTTACCTTCAGACTCATCTGTAAATGGTTCAGGAAATCATCTTTATCGGAAATGTATTTTATTCAGTTCAATTCAGTTTTATTTATAAATGGTCAAATCACAACAACACTTTCCCCAAGACGCTTTATATTGTAAGCTAAAGACGAGGGAAAGCCCCAATAATCAAATGACCCCCTATGAGCAAGTGCTTTGGTGACAGTGGAAAGGAAAATTTCCCTTTTAACAGGAAGAAAGCAGAACTAGGCTCATTCAGCAAATTGCCACAACTGGTTGGGGGTGAGGGCAGGAAGACAGGCCAAGACACGCTGTGGAAGAGAGTCAAGTGTATCTTGTAGAACATTAAATTGTCTATAAAAGAAAAAAAAAGATGATCATAACTCCACGTGTCTTTCTTCATTATTTAACCTCCTCTTTAACATGAAATCACAAAATTAATTTAATGATCTGGATAGCAAAATATCTTTTAGATGCAAACATTAGATATTAGAGTCAGGATTTGTCAAATGTTGCAGTAAGACTGTTAGACTGCTCTGTTACTATATAGCACTGAGACATACATGTGGGGTAGAAAATGCATAGGTAAGTATTTATTATTGTAAATACCCACGGCAATGCTTTTTAGTATCCCTTTCTTTATTACGGTTGCTGTTGCAAACACACGAACGGCTGCAGCTCTACAGCTTCCAGCCGCACAATCATCACCAACAACAACAACTACAGACAGGCATCACAGCTTCTTATTTCGGCGAGGCGTTTTTGCAGATGCAGTGTAGGTGCGTCCATCTCCCCTGCAGCGGCACCGCAGACCATGCCCCGCCAGAATTACAAAAGCAAGTAATGCCATGTAATCATATTTGTCCATTTCATTAGGTACACCTGTTTAATTGCTGTTTAATACAAGGATCGACACCCAGAAAGTATACACAGCGCTTCACTTCTTACACATTTTGTCATTTTACAGCCTTATTTGAAAACGGATTCAATTAATTTTTAACCTCAAAATTCTACATACAATAATGAAAAAGTGAAAGTATATTGCATGAAATTCTTGCAAATTTACTCAAAATAAAATACAATAATATAAAATTTAAAGAAGTATTCACAGCCTTTGGTCAATATTTTCTTGAAGCACCTTTGGCAGCAATTACATCTCATAGTTCCTGCTGCCGAAAAACATCCCCACAGCATGATGCTGCCACCATCATGCTTCGCTGTGGTGATGCTATTTGCCAGCTGATGAGCAAGGTCTGTCTTTTACTGAGGAGTGGCTTCTGTCAGGCCACTCTACCATATAGGCCAGACTGGTGGAGCTCTGTCAGAGTTACTATTGGGTTCTTGGTCACTTCCCTGAAAGAGCTCAATTTTCAGTGTCATGTCAAAGACTGTGAATGAATATAATCCGTTTTGGAATAAGTCTGTAACATGACAAAATAATAATAATAATAATAATAATGGATTGGATTTATATAGTGCTTTTCAAGGCACCCAAAGCGCTTTACAATGCCACTATTCATTCACTCTCACATTCACACACTGGTGGAGGCAAGCTACAGTTGTAGCCACAGCTGCCCTGGGGCAGACTGACATGTGGAACAAGCAAAATGCTGTGAATACTTTCCAGGCGCACTGTATCAAAACCTCAGTATTCACATGGGTTTCCTAATTGCTGTGCTGGTGCTGGAGTAAACCTTATTTACTTGAATTGATTTCAATACATCTTGCAGTAATTTGCAACCTCATTCAACAACACTCATATCTGCAAGTTACTTTAGTTGCTTTTTTGCCATTTTTGCAGTTAACCGCAGACATAACAAGCAACTTTAGGCCATATTGTTTTCTTTTTTAACTACTGAGTCTGTACTAACATCAACCCCCCTGTGACAAGTCCGCTCACTGGCAGCCCAGGTTATGTGTTAGTGACTAACAGTTAGTCAGTCCGTCTCTGTACTAACAAGCAATCCAAGAAATGCTTTTCTAGCAAGGTCTGATAACTGCCATTTATTTAGAAGTTACATGACTAACTGTGTAATTCTGTTTGGTGCAATATTTTTTTGTATGTATGACACAGACAGTCTCTTTTTTGTATTATACTTCTGTCATAACCTCATGTGACATGTTTGTTTAACAAAGTAGTCTAAGTAGCTATAGTGTAAACAAAGCTAAAATTCCTACAGGTCCCATTTTTCCATAATATGATTTCTTGTCATTCTTTTTCTAGCATTAAAAGAAATGACTGTGCTTTTAAAATATGCCCTAAACTGTATAGTACCCTCTTTTAGACAAATCTCCATGTATTTAATGTTTGGTGTTTGAAGTCTCAAAAGCTACATTGGCACAACAAATGGAATAGATGGTTTAGATACTGTTGGGTTCCTACCGCACAGATAATCCAGTCTATTTTAGGACTGATATGTATGATGGTGTTCCTAAAGTAACCCCAGTAAGCTGAACAATGTCAGAGAGCTACTGTAGAGTACAGATTCACTCATGGAGTTCTAAGAAAACACATCATTTCTTGTAACTAATATTTAAATACTGCATAATTCAGTATCTAAACTATTAATATGTTTCAAAATGTGTGTGGGTTTAAAAAAAAGTGTTTTCACCATCTTCCTCTTCAGAGTCATCCTCATGTGTATCCTCTTCAGCACTGTCAGCCTCCTCTTCCTTATCTCCTTGAGTTGCTTTATCGTCATCCTCTTCTCTTGGTTCCTCCTCGTCATCTTCCTCATTATCAGCTGGGACTTCCTCAAGAACCTCCTCCTCGCAATCTGCATCTTCATCTACCTCCTGCTCGCCATTCTCATCTGCATCTTCATCCACCTCCTCCTCACCATTCTCATCTGTATCTTCATCCACCTCCTCCTCACCATTCTCATCTGCATCTTCATCCACCTCCTCCTCACCATTCTCATCTGTATCTTCATCCACCTCCTCCTCTTCATCTTCATCTGCTGCATATTCTTCTTCAGATTCTTCCTCTTCTGCATCATCCTCATCAGAAGCCTCACCTTCTTCTTCCTCTTCCTCAACATCTCCTTTCTCCTCAGCATCATCTTCCTCTTCCTTATCAGTCTTGTCATCTTCCTCCTCAGCTTCCTCCTCTGCTGTCTCCTTCTCATCCTCCTGTTCTTTTTCATCTTTTTCTTCTTCCACTTGTTCATCAGTCTCTATCTCATCATCATCTGAGTCTTCATCATCTTTCTCCTCTTCTACATGTTCATCATCTTCCTCAGTGCCATCACCACCCTCAGCTGTTTCAGCTTCTTCAGCCAGAACCTCCTCAGCATTTCTAACGTGGAGGCTTTTCTCCATTTCATTCAAGTCTTGGGCACTTACTACAGCAGAGAACAGCACCTGGGTTGAGCACAGCAGCACAAGCAGGAGCCTTACCACCCAAAGTTTCACAGGTTCCATCTCGGAAGAAATGCAGCTTTGGAACTTGAGGACTGTCTTACTCTTTTCACTCTATTCTTCCACCAAAAACCAAAACAGCCAATGGCTGCTAAAGCCGCAACTGATTTAGGCAGAGTGTTCAGGTCTTTTTCGCAGGCTTCCGAGAGACGGGGTGAAAATAACTGTGCTCACAGAGAGCAGAGTGCCAGCCTTGTGCTGAGAACACAAGAGGACACAGTGAAAATACGACTGTGTGTGCGGTGTAGCTATGTTGCTGTATGTAAGTGAGTGACAGAGGCACATGTCTAAGAAGAATGCTCCTGATGCCCTTAACACAGAGCATTAGAGAGGTGGGTGTATGCCTTTGGTGGGTGGGGGAGGGGGCTACTGAACTGCAAGAGGGTGGGGGAAAATAAGTCACTTAAAAAAATAGAAAGCTTAATTGCAAAAATTAAATAATTTGAAGATGAAGTTTTGGTTCTATACACAGCTTTTGTTGTCATAGTTCCCAACCTATTCAGGAAAGAAGTAGAACTTCATAGATATACTGTGTGTGTGTTTCATTAGATTAATGGTTGGTAGGTTTTTGGAGAACTCTTCTCACTGTCTCCTATATATTTTAATGCAAACAATAACCTTTCCAACACACTCTACACAGCAAAATTCATTTCTTCTTGCCAGTCCTGAAGCAATTGAAAACATGTCAATATGATTTATGGCACTCATGTAAATACAAGGAAATGGAAAGCATGGCACTGTGAACATATTGTGCTTTCCAAAATAGTCATTTGAACAACTGAATGTTTGTACTCATATTTTATTTTTCTTACTTTGGAGCCAGCGGGAAGAGAACACTTACATTTAGGAGCATTATAAAAGTCTACACTCACACTGCCACAGTCAGCTACAATACAGCAAAGAGCAGCCAGGCTGAAAGCGATGACACTGCCTCTAAGTGTGAACTGCTCCTCCTGCAACTGACAGGTGGCACGGCTAACTCTTTACAGTGAAGGCTCCTTCAATAGCTTGTTCCAATATGTAACCTTCAATGGAGCCATGGTGGACTGAAACGCAGTACCAGCATGATAGTTCTGTCCAACTATCACACACCCACGTTGTGTACATAATTTAAATGTATTTATTGATGGCAAATGGGAAAGTTTATTTCAAAAAGTTCACTTAAATTATAACATTCAAAAGCATTTTTATTATTATCCTTTATTTATTCAAGTAAATAAAGAGACTAAAGAGACATTTGCATAAAAAACAAAACTCAACAGAAACCTACATTTCACCCTTGGGTTCTTTTCCCTGTAGGGTTAAGTAACCACACAGGCCTGACACAGTGGAATGAAGTTGACTTTGATAGGACTGAACAACATCTAAGACAGACCAAAGAATTTCAAGTATTTGTACTAACAAAGAAGCTGAACAATAGATAATTGTGTATTTGCAAAAAAAACAAACTCAACAGAAACCTACATTTCACCCTTGGGTTTTTTTCCTTGTAGGGTTAATTAACCACACAGGCCTGACACAGTGGAATTTGTTCACTCAATCAGCATTTTGATTTTGTGCCAAGAATTAGATAAGAGAAGGAAACATTTTTATATAGTGCAGTCATGTGAAAAAGGGCGTAGTTCTTTCAGTTCTAAGAGTTTATGTATCAAATGTATAAAATGATGTAATCTTTAAAAATCTCTGCAATTATTTAAACAATCCAAATATCTACACTTTGGTCTCATCTGTTCCAGAAGTCTTGTGGTATGTTCAGATGCAACTTAAGCAATGGTGCCATGCTCCTTAGAGAGAGAAGAGTTTTTTGCTTGCCTGGTAACACTTTCAAACAAGCATTGCGTTTTTCTAATTGTTCTGTCACAAATTTTGACATTTGACATGCTCACTGAGATATGTAGAGTCTGTGATGTAGGTCTTGGATTTTGTTTTTAAATTTCTGTCACCAGTGCACAGAGATTCCTCCAGTTTCCTAGAATCTTTTAATGTTACGTAGAGTAACACTGAGAAACATTATTCTGAAATCGCTCAATTTGTAAACAGTTTTTTTTTGGGTGTGTGTCCCGTTTGGATCTTTAGCCATCAGAATTGTTGCCTTAAGGCCAAGAAAGATGCCAAGCGGATTTATTTTACCAAGTGGATCATCACGGCCTTGCCATATTGGTCCATTTGATTGACCTTTATTATAATTATGAATTTATTTTCTTTTCGGTTTCTACAAACGGGACAGACATGACTGGGGTATAGGACAGGGAGAAAGAATGAAAGAAAGAGAGGGAGAGAAAGAAAACCAGAGGGGAGAAGAGACGGTGAGAAAGGGGGGAAGAAAGAAAGAAAAACAAACCAAAACACCTGGATCACCTGGATGGATAAAAAAAAACAGAAGAGAAAGCAAACAAAAAAGAGCAACATAATAAAAAGAGCACCTTCACAATAAACTAGCTAGCAGTAGATAACAGTAGATACTAAATATTAAACGATATACGGCGGAGCACCCCCAGACCCCCAAGCCTCCACGCCCGTCCCGGACCAACCCAGGGGCAGCCAGGCTACCAGGCCAGTAACCAACGTCCGCCAGCACAGACCGTCCCCCATCTCCGCTGTACGCAGCCACAAGGAAAACACCATCTAAGAGCCCCCAAACAGTTTTTTGCTGACTGGCAAACCTATGCCTGTCTATACCTATACCTATGTTGTGTAGTGTAGTTTTTCTAAGATGTTGCATTTGTACAACAAGCCACAGCCCTACAGTATATGCTTTGATAAGAAACTATTTAATTCATGATGTGTCTGTTTGTCCAGGTTTTTGTACTGAATATGATTCCTGTACTTTCTCCACTCCTGAGGTGTGTCACAGTCAGTGTACTTATTATTACCAATCTTTGGCTGAGCTATGCTTGGCTAACTTTTCACCTAGCTCTCAACAACAAATTATTCTGTACTCATAGTAAAACTCAATTCATTATAGTGCATGAAAACTTTATTAAAAAGAACTATATTGCAGACATACAAATATGGCACATTATGCAATGTAACAGAATGCAAAAAGTATTAATGTGCTCTTAATATAACCCCTGACAGACACCATGACAGGAAATCAGACTTTAATGTAAAAAATTCGACGAGGAGGTTTGAATGTGCTTTCTTGTGCTATCACAACCCAGTTGAGGACAGCTGAGTAATGCTCCATCTGAAAAGAAAGAGCATAATGTCATAAAAGTCTAGAATAGAATAAAGTAAAGGTATTTTTGTCTCCTACTGGAGAAAATGATCTTGAAAAAGGAAACTGCATCATTAAAGGCATGCATGAGGCCAGCACAGCTTAGCTTAGTATAAAGACTGAAAGCAGATAAAACAGCTAGCCTGGCTCCATCTAGTGACCAAAATTCACCTTCCAGCCCTGCTAAATCTGATCTTTTATGTCTACTTCACTTAAAACGTTTTAACTGATACATAACAAACCCACTGGCTGTTTTTAAATAAAGTTAGCATTACTTACCATAACCCACATTATTTCTGACCTCAGCCAACCCAGATTTTCCCATGTTCCACTTTTCTGTTATTATGTTAATCAAAGCTAACCTGCTATGTAGTCGTGTAACCTCTATATAAAATACTTTGACTGTGCAGACGGGCTCTTTCACAACATATGTATATATCTACATATGTATGAGGAATTAGTAAAAGGGTACTGAATGACAAAGTGAGAGCTTCAGAAAAATGCTTCTGTTTTACCTGAGCCTGTAGTCTGTGTTCAAACTCTCTGCTTTCAGTCAGATGTTTAAGCATACCATCTACCCGATATCAAAAAAATACAAAAATGCATTTACTTCACGATGGATCCACAATGGAATTTTGCCGCTACCGCGGTGCATGAAGGTGTGCTCACTTGGTAGATATCTGTTTGAGCCTTTCAGAGTCGCTGCTTTTCAGGATCTTGTTTCGAGCAGTCGGGAAGTCTTCCTTCCACCATCAGGCCGGGGTCTTTCTGTGTGGAGTTTGCATGTTCTCCCCGTGTTTGCGTGGGTTCTCTCCGGGTACTCCGGCTTCCTCCCACCGTCCAAAGACATGCAGCTTGTGGGGATAGGTTAATTGGATAAGCCAAATTGCCACTAGGTGTGAATGTGAGTGTGAATGGTTGTCTGTCCCTATGTGTTAGCCCTGCGACAGACTGGCGACCTGTCCAGGGTGTACCCTGCCTCTCGCCCTATGACAGCTGGGATAGGCTCCAGCGCCCCCCGTGACCCTGAAAAGGATAAGCGGAAGCGAATGGATGGATGGATGGAATTTTGAATGATTTGAGTGATTTTGAGCGATAGCAAGGGAGCCAGTACTTAAAAAAACAAAATGACTCATTTGTAAATACCAACTAGAGTTAGCCATTTTCATTCAACTGTGGCTTACTCACTCATTACTCCTTACACTTATTACTTTAAAGTAATAAAGTCACAACCTTATTAGCAATGAGAAGGATGATGAGCAGGATGTTGGTGACCAGGAGATTTAAGACTAGCAGAATCACTACCAGCCAGTTACTATGCTGATTTCTACACGGCTCTTCACCGCTCTCAATCAAAGTCACATTGTCTGTGCAGATTAGTTCTTTGCCCACTCTCACAAAGTAGAGATACAAAGAGAAAGGTAAAAAAAAAAGAAGAAAAAAAAGGGGGAGTGTCTACAATTATAACAACGGCTCAATTTCTAATTGCTGTGGTGAATTTTAAAAAGCTGTACTAAATTGTTAAACTGATTTCAATGTAATGTTCTTATTTTCATTCAAATTGCACAAACACTTGTACCATCCATCTCTTCCTCAATGGAAGAGCCGTATCCAAAGATGTGCAAGTATGGCATGTAGAAAAATGCGATTCGGGTTTTGGTCGTAGGAGTAAATCAGAGCCTGATTTGCAACTCCGTACACCATGACCCACACGCCCAGGAAGAAGAGGAAATTGTTGTGTTATTGCTGGCATTGTATTATAAAACATGTGCCCCTCATATAATGCCAACTGATAGTAACTGTCTCACCATCTTTCCTACAATAATGAGTTTTGGTCCTAGCTGCTTGTGAACTGCAAAAATGTTCAAGGTTCAAGGTTCTTTATTTGTCACATGCATAGTTATACAAGTATAACACCCAGTGAAATGTAGCCTGACACGCTCCTCGACATGTACAAAAAAATTGGGGGGGGGGGGGGGGGGGGGGGGGGGGGCTGTAGAGGAAGAACATTATATATATATATATATATAGTATATACATTGGGTGAATGTGCAGTAGTAGCAGCAAGCAGGTGAATTCTGTACATTAATATGAATAGACATCTGACTATTTTACAGGATAGACAATATAAACATATTTAAAATTAAAGGAATTGAAATGTACATTGTGCCTTGGTTTAGTGTCTGGAAGAGTCCTGTCTCAGTCAATTATAGATGATGTGAGCGGGTGTGTGTGTTTAGGGCACGGATGGCTTGGGGATAGAAGCTCCTCTTGAGTCTCTCTGTCCTTGCCCGGAAGATGCGGAACCTTCTACCAGATTGCAGAAGTTGGAACAGTTTGTTGCCAGGATGGGACGGGTCCTTCAGTATCTGCGCTGCTCTAGTCCGGCATCTCCTGGTGTAGGTGTCCTGAAGCGGGGGGAGAGCAATCCTGCAGCAGCGTTCTGCTGTGCGGATCACTCTCTGGAGAGCTTTTTGGTCCTTCACACAGCTGTTCCCAAACCACGATGTCATGTTCTGTGTGAGGATGCTCTCCACAGCGCCTGTATAAAAAATCCTGAGGATCTTTGGAGAGACCCTGAACTTCCTCAGTTGTCGTAGGTGATACAGGCGCTGCCTAGCCTTTTTGGTCAGGACCTGAATGTGGGCAGCCCATGTCAGGTCTGAGGAGATGTGGACACCAAGATACTTGAAGGACTGCACCCTCTCCACACTCAGAAAAATTATGGTTCTTAAATGGTTCTTCAGATGTCTTCATGGTTCTTTAAAGAACCATCATACGTCAAAGAACCTTTTTATTTTGTGGATGGTTCTTCAGCTATTACAAATGGTTCTTTAAAGAACAAAAGGTTCTTCATCCTTAGCAATCTAAGTTTGATGGTGTAAATGGCATAAATAATATTCACTTTAATGAGGGTTTAAATTATACTGTGTGTTTTGTTTGTGTGCGGGGGGGGGGGGGGGGGGGGACAGATGGTGGGATACTGAATATTCAAATTAAAGTTAGAAACACTTACTTAAAAAATATTCTGGTGGCAGGGGTGGGGGCCAAAGCCTGAAGACCCCCAGCACCCACCCTGCAAACCCACTGATCACAAATAATGTGGTAACAGAATATAGAATTTATTATTAAGCCGTTTATGAATATGGTGAATTTATAAATTAACAATCCATTCGGGGGATATTAGACAGATTCAGATACTGATCTATATCAGATCTCTCTCTCTCTCTCTCTCATATATATATATATATATATATATATATATCATATATATATATATATATATATATATATATATATATATATATATGATATATATATATATATATATATCATATATATATATATATCATAATGATAATACTAATTACTGTGAACTTTACAAACCACCCAGCAGTATGTAAAGTCAAATTATAAAATAATATAAGTAAATAATAATTGCACATGTGATCTGAGTACTTGTTTATCACTGCGCAATTTATTATTATATGTGTCAAGCCAAATAAATGACAGGGAGAGAGAGAGACATGGAGAGTGAGAGAGACGTTAGAACACGTAGTACAACCAAAGGGGGGCAACTGTAGGGATGCGCATGCGCACACAGATCGCGCGAGCCTTGAACTTTCTAACGGAAAGAAAACTTTCTCTCGGACGTTGCCAGTGGATAACAGTCTTCAGTACCTGCTGGTCTTTAAAGGATTCTGGATTCCTGGACTGTTGGAAAAGGTAAAACATTTTCATAAAACCTTTTTATTGTTTTGTTTTTGTTACTCGTCATTGTAGCTTGCTGTTAATGTTGTGCTAACAGTAATGGTTAGATACGTTAGCCTTTGACGTTAACGCAGTTTAGTATCTGGTATAAAGAACTGTTTTCCTAACAAAACCACTGTTACAATTAAGTGAAGGTGCTCCCAATTAATTTGGCCTGTAAAATATGTGGCTATATTGCGTGCTGCGTACATAAACTAATGTCAGCTAGACAGATATTAAAATTAATAATATGGTTAAAGTCACCAAAATGGCGCCTGAAGCCTGTTGTGTGAGCTCTGTGTCTGGTCTAGAAACTCAGAAATTCAGTAGCCTGTACTTTGAATTGTGGAGTAGCTGTATAAAATACAGCAATGCATAAGTGTTTTGAATAAACAGAAATGTGACACATGAGAAGTTGTGTCTTTGACTGTTACTGTATAACTTATTTTCAGAGTAGTTGACAAATTATGCTCCAGTCATTTGATGTTACCAAGATAATGTCCGTTTTTATTATAGTTAAATTTTTTTTATGTACATTTCATTTATCCAACATCATATATTAGGCAAAAAAGAGGTCATTATACTAACAAGACCAGATAATCCAAAGCATAAAATAATCAATATTTATCTGAAGAAGGCTTAAAAGTTAGAATAAACGGTGGTATAGTGGTTAGCGCTGCTGCCTCACAGCTAGAAAGACTCTGTTCAATTCCCGGGGTCAACCGGGTGCCTTTTTGTGTGGAGTTTGCATGTTCTCCCTGTTTCTGTGTGGGTTTCCACCCACAATCCAAACATACATATCTGAATGACGACCCTGCCATGGACTGGCAACCTGTCCAGGGTCTACCCCGCCTAAAAAAAACAGCTGGGATAGGCTCCAGCACCCCTCCGATCCTTATGATGATAAAGCGGCTTGGAAAATGAATGAATAAAAAATAAATAAGTTTTTGATGTCACAGAATAAAACAATGTAATGGCATTTTGTTTTGTTTTAACAGATCATGGCTCAGCAGTGGACTGTTGGAGAAGTATCTCTTTGGCTTGGGGAAAATGAATTGGCAGATTATCAACAGGTCTTTGTAGGTGAGCATTTCTATGGATGTGCCATATCAGTGTCCACAGTGCTCCACAAGAAAACCAACATATGAAAAACTGCTGAAACATCAACAGATATACCATGAAAGTGAATGTGGATTCTTCATTGTCTGCAGACTAGAAGACTGTCCCAGAAAGTTTTTGTCTGTGAAATCTTTGAAAAATCACACAAGGAAGAAACATAAATATCAGAAACAAGGATTAGAGTCTGCCCCAGACTGTGACCCTGTCATCCAGGAAACTGTTGAATTTCCCCAATCATCTGAACAAACTCTGAGTGAACTTGTAGAGAACTTTACAGAGACTGTGAGAAAACAACTGGCATTGTTTTCCTTGAATCTTCAAGAGAAAAGTATTGTAAATAGAAAAGTTCAAACATTTGTTCTTAGTGAAGTAGAGTCACTTTTCAAGTATTTCATTGAAAACTATAGGGAGATATTTTCTAAATGTTTGCAGACTCTTAATTTTGATATATCAAGTTTTCATTATATTGATGACAATAGTTTGGTAGAACATTGCTTCAGTGCAGTCAGCAACACATATCAACTAGACAGATACTGTGTTGAGAAATTAAACCTGATTGAACCTGTTGAATGTATCCTGGGGATAGATCCTTTTACTGGGAAACAGGACACTTTTCAGTATATGTCACTTCTAAAAGTCTTAGAATTAATATGTAATGATCCTAACATTTTAAGACAAATTTTTAGGCCAGAATCCCGTGCTCCTGAAACCTTAACAGATTTTAGTGATGGGAAAATTTACAAAGAAAGTGATTTTTTTAACACAGACAACCCACATTTGAGAATTCAGTTGTACAGTGATGAATTTGAAGTTGCTAATCCATTAGGATCAAAGAAACGTCTACATAAAGTGTCTGCATTTTATTTTACTTTGGGAAATATTCCACCAAAAGACAGATCTGTTTTAAGACATATTCATCTGTTGATACTTGTCAAACATAGATTGGTGAAAACATATGGATTTGAGAAAATATTAGAACCATTAATTTGTGACCTACAGGTTTTGCAAGAATGTGGATTACGATTAAAATTTGAAGACAGACAGTACTGCATCAAAGGTGGTCTGGCCACAATATCTGCAGACAACCTAACCTCTCACACACTTGCAGGTTTTAGCTGCTCATTCAGTAATGGTAGAATATGCAGGTTTTGTATGTGTCATTACAAGGACCTGTCTAGGATCATTAGTGAGGGAGATTGTGTTCTTAGAACAAAGACTGTTCATGCATACCATCTGCAATGTGTTGAAGATGACCCCCACTGTAGGTCAGTGTATGGTGTAACTGGCCCATGTGCCTTCAACAAGCTGTCATATTTTGATACCACAAATGCATTCCCACCTGATGTAATGCATGATTTTCTTGAGGGGGTCATTCCTCTTGTTTTGAAGTCTGTTGTAAAAGCCTTGCACGAGGACAAAACCGTTACTATCCAAGAGGTGAATGACAGCATAAAGACTTTTAGTTTTGGACAGAATGACTGCACCTCCAAACCTGCTCTAATATCTGAGAAGGTAGCACTGGATGGAAATATCTCTGGAACTGCTATTGAGAAATGGACATTATTTAGGACTCTGCCTTTCCTCATAGGCTCCAGGATTGAAAAGGGTAACAAGTTTTGGCAGCTTTATCTTTTGGTTCGAGAAATAGAAGAGATTATTCTTGCTCCAACCATCAGCACTGACTGGATTAGTAATCTACATGAACTGATCACTTACTTTTTGACAGATTTCATCAATCTGTTTCCTGGTGTGTTTACACCCAAGCTGCATTTTCTGCTACATTATCCTCAGCTCATCCTTGATTATGGGTCACTCCGCTCTCATTGGTGCATGAGGTTTGAAGCCAGACATCAATATTTCAAGACAGTAGCAAGAATCACCAATAACTATATTAATATTTGGAGCGATCATACACAAGCAGCAGTTAATAACTTATCACTTCAAGAACTTCCAGTGAACTTGCAGATTTGTTTGCAAAACTTGGAGACAGCCGTTACTGTGGATGAGAAACTCTGGACAAGTAAATGCATCATTTTAAACTCTGTAAAATATGCAGTTGGAGATTTCTTCATTTTGGAACTTGTGCATGCAGAGCAAATTCCACTGTTTGTGAAAATAGTCCTGATTGTGTATATCAGGGCCAACTGGTTTCTTGTTGGAAGACTTTTCACAACACTGGAGTTTATAAGACACCTTCAATCATACCACATCAGAGAGACTGATGATCTGTTGCTATTCAAGCCTGGGGATGAGGTAGACTTTCATGCTTTGGACGCATACAGATGTGATGGTCAAGACTTCATTACACTGATCCACCGACCTTTTAAGGCAGTCCATACCAAAGTTAGGTAAGATACATCCTAAACCATGACTTTTTAGTTAGGAGTTGTCAACCACTGTTAAAATGATTTTAACCACTTTTTGGCTATTCCACAGGTCTGTCATCATCTATAGTCACTAATGAACTCATAGCTGTTTTTTTAGTAATGTTTTATAATATTTTTATTCTTTATCTTCGACATGCTCATTTCTGTTTTGATCGTGTCTTATTGTTTTTCTGTGCCACAGACAATGAAATCGATGGATCGACACTTCTGCAGATGACTGAAAGAATGAGTGAGCGTCTTTTTCCAAAAGTGAAAGACCAAGTGAAATTTTTGTCTGCTGTAGAGAAGCTGAAAGAGTGAGTCTTAAGTTGACTGGTTGATTCACTGAATTGTACATTCATACAATCCAGTGTTTCCCCTCCCCTAGGTTTATGGTGTTGGAGGGTGGGGGGCAAGGGGTTGACGCAAGCCCTGTTCTGTTTCTCCAGCGTTGATGTGCATCACACACCCATTTACTTTCAAATTGAAATGTCACAGCCACTCTTACTCTCTGTTATGATTCTGTTTCTGTAGTTCAGCAGCTGTTATTGTACGTTTTAAATATGCGGATATTCCTGATGCAGGACACAAGGACACGTATATTCATGTCTTGTAACAAACTCTAAACATACTTCTTACTTCTTCTTGCAGTGGAAGGCAACACAAAGAAAAGCATACTGTGTCAGCACTCCAACCTATGTTTAACTGCAAAGTGCAGTTTCCTCCAGCTGTGCTCACTGCGTTGACCAATAAAGATGCAGCACTAAAGTCACCCACCAAGAACAGACTCAAAAACATGCTTATTCAAGCACTGTTTGACCACTTGAGTAATGAGACAATGTAAGTCTATATATAATTAAGATTTGATTCATTTAAAATACAGTATGTACATCAGAATTTAAGTTCATCATTCAAAATTTGCAGGTATCCCTCTCATGTGCAGTATGTAGACCTTCTGAGGACTGTCCTTCTGAGTTTTCCTTTTTTGAAGGAGAGTTATGGCTCTGGATATGTAAGTATTCCTGAAAAGCAAACATTGATACAATTGTCCAACAAATTGTCTTTGAATTGCCCAATTATTGGCTAATGAGTGTAACATGCTAACATTTTCATTGCTACATATTCAGAGGTTATCTGTTCCCTTGTGGCCACTACAATACAAGTATTAGTATTGTGATTTTTGAGGCAGATGTCGTGCAGTATGGTCAAACAATAAATAAAATATCAATTGCTCTTTTAAATTAATTGTTTCATTTCTCTGTGAATTCTCAAGTGAATGGTGTGAAATTCAGCATTATATTAGCTCTGTTTGCCTTTGTATCAGGATAGTGTAGTTTTTGTATTTAAAAAATTAAATTTGAAAATAGGGCAGGGATAGCTCAGTAGGTAGTGTGGTTATCCCATGATCGGAAGGTCGGGGGTTTGAATCAACTGAACGGCTACCCTGAGGTACCCTTGAGCAAGGTACCGTCCCTACACACTGCTCCCCAGGTGCCTGATTAGTGGCTGCCCACTGCTTCACTGAGTGAATGGGTTAAATGCAAAGAGAGAAATTTCCCTGTGGGGATCAATAAAGTATACATTATTATTAAAAGGTAGAGGTATTAACATATAGACTGAAAGATCATGACGAGTATGCTTGTAGGACATATTGCCATTAATACTTTATCTACCTTTTATAGTGTATTTAGCCAATCTAAAGTGCTCCAAACCTTTATATCATGTGTTCGATCAACTCCTAAGAGTTAAAGAAGAGATCTGTAAATAGGAACTAATTAGGTTATGACATGATTACAGCAAACCTACCAGCTTTATGTCACTCAAAGTTTTCTGGTAAATGTCTTGCATAAAGGGAGGACCTAGTTGCACCTATTTATGAATAATTAGTTACATTTTTATCATTTGTAGGATGCTCTGCATGAGTCTGTCAGGAACAAGTTTAAAAAGGAAAGAAGACCACTAGTAGACGTAGAGGAAATTGAAAAAATGAGACAGAAATACTCAGTTCCAAATTCAGGAAGAAAAAGATCATCAGATATCCAGCCCTGTATCCTCTTGAAAAAAACCAAGGCAAGTTAAATATGCTCAATGTTTGTTTGCCATTTTAAATTGTACATAAAAGTTAAAAGTATTGTTTGTTTGTTTTTTCTCTCAATATTTGCTAAACTTTTTAATAACCAGGATATCAATCCTCTTGACGATGGGGAGGATGAAAGGAGCACCGACCAACATGTATCAGTGATTAAGCAAGAGTGCCAAAAAACTAGGCCAAATGTGGATGTCATTCAAACGCACCTCAGGAAAATACAGAAGTACAGAACACACTACATTCTTCAGCATACTACTGAAGAGGTTCTACGAGAATTCCCATGTCTCACTATCCCTGTTGTGGTGAGTGTTTTATCAAAAACTGCAGCAAAAAACAACAATAACAATAGTGCACAGCAAAAACACGAATATGTACTGATGTGCTGCACATTTATACAGACTTCTAATAATCATGTACCTACAGGACAGGCAAAGTGACTGACTCAGCAGATTTCATGAGTAATAAAAGTACACTAACAGAACACTAACAGAAATTGCCACATTGACTATGTCTTTCTCTTTGGTTTTATTTTCATGCTACAGGATAATTTTGGACTAATCTGATGCCAATGATAGTTTTTTGGGAAGAATAGTCTAAACATCCCTTTTGCACAGCAATGTGTACTTGAGAATTAAAGTAAACAAATGCAAAATTATAATTTCTTCTCTAATGATAATTGATGTGTGAAATAATGATTGTTCTGGTTTGCTATATAATGGTATATATTATGGTACAAAGCTAATATGTATATGTTTATCCTTTATTTTAGCTTCTTGAAGAGGCTTCCATGTTACTTAAAACTGATGTGGACAAAAAAGTAATCCGAGGATTCAGTAAGTTGGCAGCGAAGCTTGTGTCAATAGCCCCAAACAGCAACCTTAAAAGCCTCTGCTTAAAATCTGTTGATGAGAGCCAGACAGACACTGAAAGAAAAGGTGAGGGCACTTGGCAATAATGAGCAAAAACATTTTTAACTCCTATCTCAGATACCACTTTTTAAGGTTTCACATACAGCACATTAGTAAACACAGTGTCCCTTACAACAGAGGTCCCCAACCCCCGGGCCTCGGACTGGTACCGGTCCGTGAGTCGTTTGGTACCGGGCCGCGAGAGTTGAGGCTCAGGTGTGAAATGTATAGTTTTTCAGGGTTTTTATCGGTTTTCAGCGTTATTTTGTTATCGTTTTTATCGTTTACTCAGTTTTCCTGGGTCTTTTCACGTGTGTTATGAATAAATTTTCTTTTTTTCGGTACCGGTACTAGTTTTATTTTGTTGTATTTATCCGTGACACCTTAAAGGCCAGTCCATGAAAATATTGTCAGGCATAAACCGGTCCGTGGCGCAAAAAAGGTTGGGGACCGCTGCTTTACAATATCCACAGACTGACATTTCTCCTGTCTCGTCTCTGCAATGATGTACTTTAAGATTTAACTGATATACCCTCGATGCTATATGTATCTCTATGAAGATTTTCAGTAATTCACACAATGTTTATCCCAAAAAATGTTCAGTGGCAGCTAGACTTGCTCTGCAAGTTCTTTAGGACTCAAATTATTTAAAGCTAGCAACTTACAGAACTGAACAACATTTTGGGGGTTTTGTATAAATGCTTAACATTTACACTGAATTACACTGAAAAGTTAATTAGGTATACATTTACTGCACTAATGCTTATGTTCTGCAAGACATTCAACTCCTGATAAAGGGACTCATATGGCCTTTACACCTTTGTATTAACAAAATTGGCCAGAAAATACTTACATATTTCTCTTTATTTTTCAGGTCAGATGGTAAACACAGCTGTTCTTCTCCTGCCATCTATTTTCAAAGAAAATGCCTCTCATCTCTTCGTCATAAATAAGGTAAATTTATATATTTTTTGGTATGGTGAGAGGGGGGGTCTTGAACAAATCCAGTATTTTACAGGAGTTTTATACTTTCATTGGGACAGCTGTTGTTTATACTTATTTAAACTATACTCCTCATTTCAAGAATTTAATTTCTGTTTCAGGATCCACACAGCCCGATACCTACAATCGTACTCAGCAGCAGTGACGGCAAGCCCTTGAGTGATTCAACTGAGGTCAATGTCCAGATGGATGGACAAAAAATGATTCTGGACAGTGGGGAAATGGACATTTCATTGGCGATGGGTATTGTCTTCTCCCTGTACCATGTCTACAATGTTGCCTATCCAAGTGAACTAAAAAAGTATTTATAGTAAAGATATTTAATTATTACTGTTTAAATGACTTATATGCTATTATTAGTAGTGGTGTTGTGCTTAGCATTAAAATGTCTTTTTCTGTAATACAAAGTGCCAATAAACCATTAATATATGTCTATGTGCTTGTATTTATTTTACCCTACTCAAATTCAATTTATGATACATTTTATTTTGAAAGATTTAAAATGGTTCTTTAAAGAACCACTCAAAAAAGGTTCTTTAAAATGGTTCTTTTAAAGAACCATTTGAAGGATCTTTTTAAAAATGGTTCTTTAAAGAACCATTTCTTTCAGTGGTTCATTGAAGAACCTTTAAAGGTGCCCCAAAGAACCATTTCTTGATGGTTCTTTGGGGCACCTTTGAAGGTTCTTCAATGAACCACTGAAAGAAATGGTTCTTCAAAGAACTTTTGTTTGAAAGGTTCTTTGTGGCACCAAAAAAGGTTCTTCTATGGCATCAGTCTAAAGAACCACTTTTTGTTCCAGTTGGCACCTTTATTTTTCTGAGTGCACTGGAGCTCCATTGATGATAATGGGCTTGTAGTCCCTGTGCTGACTCCTTCTGAAGTCCACCACCAGCTCCTTGGTCTTGCTGACGTTCAGCTGGAGGTGATTGTCCTGGCACCACGATGCCAGATTCTTCACTTCATCCATGTAGGCCGCCTCATCGTTGTTGGAGATGGCACCCAACACCACTGTGTCGTCAGCAAACTTCACAATGGTGTTGGAGCCATGGGTGGCCACACAGTCTGAAGTGTAGAGGGAGTAGAGCAGTGGCGAGAGGACACATCCCTGAGGTGCTCCTGTGCTGATGGTGATGCTGTTGGAGAAGCACCTGCCCACCCTCACCACCTGAGTTCTGCCAGTGAGGAAGTCCAACACCAACAGCTTTGTGAACAGTCTGCAGGGCACTATTGTGTTAAACGCTGAACTGTAATCAACAAACAGCATTCGCACATAGTTACCCTGTTTCTTGTCCACATGGCTGAGAGTGGTGTGTAGGACGTGGGCGATGGCATCCTCTGTGGATCTGTAGGCGAACTGCAGCGGATCTGTGGTGTCTGGGATGGAGGAGGAGATGATGTTCTTCAGCAGCCTCTCAAACACCTTCATTACTACCGAGGTCAGTGCAACTGGCCGGTAATCGTTCAGGGATGAGGGTTTGCTGTTCTTGGGCACAGGGATGATGGTGGATCTTTTGATGCATGTGGGGACCACAGACTTCGCCAGGGACTCGTTGAAGATGTAAGTGAACACCCCTGCTAGCTGGTCAGCACAGCAGCGCAGCAGACGGCCGGTGATGCCGTCTGGCCCCGCCGCTTTCCTTGTGTTCACTCTCCTCAGTGCCGCTCAGACGTCATGCTCCGCGATGCTGGTCACCGGTCTCTCGCTGATGACGTCACTGTCCTCGGTAGTCAGGCGGTAGATAGCATTAGCTGCCTGGCTAACCTCGAAACGGGCGTAGAACTGATTCAGCTCGTTGGTGAATGCAGAGTCGGCGTTGATCAGCGCAGTGTCCCTGGCTTTGTAGTCCGTAATGGTGCGTAGTCCGTGCCACATACTCCGTGTGTCGCCCTGGTGGAAGTGGGACTCCACACGTTCCCGGTACCGGCGTTTGGCATCTCTCACCACGCGCCGCACGCCGTATGAGGCCGCTTTGTAGGCGCTCATATCGCCAGTGGCGAGACCCGCGTTGTAGGAGGCGGTCCTGGCGTTTACTGCAGTGAAATGTGAATGAGGCGAAGTGTGACGACCATGTAGTCCAAACAAAGGACATCCCGGCCAAATTCATGTGACCAGTGGAACATCCTGAAACTCAAATGGTAAATGGCCTGTATTTGTATAGCGCTTTACTTAGTCCCTATGGACCCCAAAGCGCTTTACATTACATTCAGTCATCCACCCATTCACACACTGGTGATGGCAGGCTACATTGTAGCTACTGACAGAGGCGAGGCTGCCAGACACTGGCGCAACCGGGCCCTCTGACCACCATCAGTAGGCAACGGGTGAAGTGTCTTGCCCAAGAACACAACTGTCGGAGCCGGGGCTTGAACCGGCAACCTTCCGATTACAAGACAACTCTCTTGAGCCATGATCGCCCCAAAGGCAAGCATAGTATCACTCAATTAGTGAGGTAGCACCACCACCTGATGGCAAACCTGTAAATTAACCTGTGACATTTGGTTGCTAATTGAGGAAATGTTTTTGATTATGTTGTGGAAACTTTAACAATAACCTGCAACACACCCAGTGAGCGTTTTGAAATAATTTAATTAACACATTGCAATGTGGAGAAAACGTTCAGATCAAACACCAAACAGTTTTCTGAGGAAGGACACCGCCCTGAACTATTTTACACCTTCCCAAACACTCTCAAAACAAAGAACATTCCATAGCATATCATATATCTCTATACCTTCAGTCCAGCTCATCCTTGACCCCCTCCCTCACAGAGAGAATAATGACCTTGTTTTCTGCTTGACCGTCACCTAAGGATTTACATCCCTGATAAGCAGAAGGCGCCTCACTATCTGTTTAACGTCTCCAATTGCAATGTCTCCACTGTGTTAGTGTGTGTGATAGAGCATAAAGCCCATTTGTAGCGCACATGCATACAACTATATGAGAAAGTGATATCACTATCACTAATGTGATATGATTAAATATGTGATTAATACATGAGAAAAGAAATCTGCCACCACAATTATAAGTGAATAAAAGCTAAGTATTAGGAAAATTATTTAAGACACACTTAAGACAGCAAAAAGTGCCTCAAAAAACACAAACTATAGTGCTTTAATAAATGTTACAATCTTGCAAAGAGAAACTATAAACGGTTTATAATGTTGTGGAAAGGTTTTCACGGACAATCCAGGATTATATATCATCTTTATTTCTTATCCATACCTGCAGATTAGTCCGATAATGAACAGGCTGATGGCAGTGAGATCACATTTATTCCACAGATCCTGAAATTAGAGTCTGAACCTTTGAGGTCAAAACATTGTCCCCAAAACAATTTGTCTTGAAGAAGACAAAATAAACTTAACAGATCATTAGAAAACAAAAACTACAATAACAAACAACTATCAACATACTTTATTATGATAATAATGCTTATACGCATATTTATACATGCACCTTGAAGCCCCTTAATTCAGTTTTTCAAAGTGCACAATAATCATAGAAAAACAAATGATAATACAGAAAAAGACTTTCTGTGTGCTGTCACAGAAAGTTTAAAGAATTTAAAGAATAGCTAAAAATTCAAAGAATGAGATTTTAATTTATGATATATTATTTAATCTTCTGTGTGTTTGTTAACTCATATGAAATCAGTGATAAATGAAAAACATTCTATATATTTATTTATTTTAATGTCCATCTTGACATGACAGTATGCTAACCACTGTATTGAAATGGCATTTTAGATATATTGTCTTTCAACTACGTGCAATTCGATAAAATATTTGAATTAGGTGCATATTATTGCATTCAATTGTTCACTTGACATTTTATACACTTACCAAACTTTTTGGTGAACAAAGTTCTAAGTAAGATGTCTCTCTACACTCTCCTGTCGGATCTCCTCACAAACAAGGGTGAATATCCAGAAGTACAACACACACTCAGTAGCAGGTGGACCTGAGGGGGGTGGAGGCTTGAAATCCACCAATAGCGAAAAGCAAGAGAAACAACATTGCCCAGAAATGAGGTGACCAGTGCAAACCAGAACTGACGCCAGCGTGAAGCTATGAATGGACAGCACACCTGTATTAAACACAGATTAGCAGGTAACTAAAACGACAGCATGTGGTGAAAAATAATTTCTGAAGTCAGACTTTCTTCTTGTAGTGAGTGACAACACTTATTCAAAGATTATTCTCTAAACAGGACTCACCTTTCATGGCACCACTCCTGTGACCTTCTGAGTCAACTTCACTCGTGTAACAAAAACATTTTGAGTAAATTAGTAGACTTTAGCTAATGTAAAGCGATAACATTATAAAACCGAATAATCACTGCTTGACAAACTGATGCTCTACAGACTAACACTGAAGTGTGCAAGTAGAAATATTACAGGTGCTTGATGTCAGAGAAAGAGAAGACTGTGGTTCCATAGAGACTGTTAGTGTCCTGATCCAGCTCATCCTCATAGCAATTCCCTCCTCCTCCTCCAGCTGATCACTTTGTTTTCTATGACTTAAAATATGTAGAACACGTTTTTTTTTTAAATATCTGCATAAAAGTACAACCTTTCTGAAAAAACACAAGCATCTTACCTGAAGGAGATGAGGTTGGTGTAGCAGAGGATCGGGCAGAAGAACGCGAGCAGAAGCTTCCAAATCTCTGTTTTCCTCTTCATATCACCCCACCAGATCTGGAACAGCAGAGACTGGAAGAGCACAGCAACTGAGACCTTGTCCACCACCAGTAGCTGCTTTACTCAACATGAAGGTGGCCTGTGTTATTTTGGAAGCATCATGCTACCTTTCTTTTGTAGGGGCAGGGATAGCTCAGTAGGTAAAGCGGTCGCCCCATGATCGGAAGGTCGGCGGTTCGAATCCACTTAACGGCTACCCTGAGGTACCCCTGAGCAAGGTACCGTCCCTACACACTGCTCCCCGGGCGCCTGCTTAGTGGGCTGCCCACTGCTTCACTGAGTGAATGGGTCAAATGCAGAGAAAAACAAGTAATTTCCCCATGGGGATCAATAAAGTATCCATTATTATTATTATTATTATTAATACTCATCTGCTATTTGACATGATGACAACAACATGAAGAAAAGATGTGAAAATTGTGATGAGCCTGTTAGCCATCATAAAGGAAAATTCAAAGGGCTCTTTGTGAAAATGGTTATGAAACTAAATAGAAAATAATTATAACATCAATAATAGCTGACAGCTTTAGTTATTGTCTCACCACCAGCCAGGTTCTCAAACTTCTGGCGTTCCTCCCCTTGGACAGGAAGGAACGCTGCTGGTTTGAGCGCAGAGTCAAAGAGGACATTTATGTGAAAAGGGAAAGACCATCTCTGAATCGAGGAGGGGGCCTAAGGGTACATCATTCGCCATCTTACAATGCTGTGATTGCAGCCATTCCCCAACTCTCTGTGAATGGTGCTCATGGCCATTGATCAGTGGTCTTTGATCAGTGGGTTTTGGTCAGTGGTTGTTGATCAATGGTCATGAGAATTTGCAAAATTAAGATTAAGGAACTGACCTCCCAGCCCATTGTTCCTTCAGTGGGCTGGTTTCAGTCATTATGCAAATGTACTGTTTATAAGATTGGGGAAACCTGCAGTCAGCTGAGACTGAAGAAGTCACTTGGATGAGTGACAAAATGTTTCTCCCACAAAACGCTATGTCCAGATGAACAGAATCAACTTTTTGGAGAATAATCTTGCATAGGTGTGGGGTGCCTCAAGATGCTTATACAAGAGATGCAGGAGTGTGACAACAGCATCATACAGTGAAGTGTCACTGTCCATATCGGTCAGCCATGTCTCGGTAAGCGCCATCAGACAAGCCTCCCTGTATTCCTGTAGATGAAGCACATTCCCTTGTAATTCATCCATTTTGTTCCTAAGAGATTGGACATTGGCCAGAAACATAGAAGGCAGAGGAACACGATTCTTCCTCCGAATCCTCACCAAGAATTATATCTGTCCGAGCATTAGAAGAGTCGTACATAGACAAACAGGACCACCGTAATCCAAGTAGTTCCTCGTGTGTATAAGTAATTGTCAGTGAGAGTGAATGACTCCAGGTGAATATCGCCAACAACAATAAAACTAAGGTGTAGAAGATCTCCATTTCGGCAAAAAAAACCTCATAAAAAGTTAAAACCATGGTTAAGAACAGAGTCTCGGTCGTTGTGTCCTTGGGCAAGACACTTCACCCGTTGCCTACTGGTGGTGGTCAGAGGGCCCGGTGGCACCAGTGTCCGGCAGCCTCGCCTCTGTCAGTGCGCCCAGAGTGGCTGTGGCTACAATGTAGCTTGCCATCATCAGTGTGTGTAAATGGGTGGATGACTGGATGTGTAAAGCACTTTGGGGTCCTTAGGGACTAGTAAAGCGCTATACAAATACAGGCCATTTACCATATTATCTACTGTTCTTCCACTGATTCTAAGGTCTGTTTCGGGATATCTTATTTGGACTCTCTGACCCAGAGACTTATAGAAAACCATTATCATGTGTATGTAAGCATGCAGCAGAAAAGGACCCTCAAGCGCTTTATGTCCACTCTTCAATATTTCAGCCCAGTCACCCACTCAGTCTTCGCCAACGAGTTGGCGCTCCGTGACCCTCAAAACACGGAGCGCCAACTTGCTATGAGCAGAATTGCTTTGTGTATAAATGAAATAACTAAAACAGCTTTATTTAATCATTTAAATCTAAAATCAAAAATTTTCAACCCTAACACAGGTCAACTTTAAAAAAGAATACCTTCATGGCTTAACTCCCTCCTTGGTCTGCTCTGATTGTTATCTGCCATTACTTTTGAGGATGAACTCTGTTGTTCTGATGATGCTCGTGCAGATGCCATATTTTTCTATAGGCAGTGCTGTAGTAGCTGAAAGAGCAATACAGACTTTCCAGCTTGCAGTTAGGTAGTCCACAATGTTCAAACCATTCTCAGTGAAAAACCGAACAAACTGGGGCTCGTCACTGATCAGGCCATCTGTCATTGAGTCTTAGAATCTCCGTACTGTTTAATTGGAGGAACGTAAGATGATGTTTTAAGACAGATATATATTTTTTACGCCAAATATTCCTCTGCAAATCACATTTAAACTGATCTATCTGTCAAAATTGATATAACTGCACATTATTAATTTACTTATTAGTGTTTCTTCCAGTGTAACAACTATGAGAAATCTGTTTGCCTCCTCACCTTGCACGGGATGTCGCCATCAAAGAGTTCACTCTTGGCAATGTCTACCCTGTTCACTGTGACTGCTAACTTCAGTTTATCACTATAAGGGTTGGCCTTAACTAATGCACGCGGCTTACTTACTAGAAAAATCACAAACACAACAAAAATTTAAATAAGGATAATAAGTTTATGCTTCTGTTATGCTGTAAAATTATGGTCTATTTATATGTATCTTGCACAAGTGTTTTAAGCAGGACAGTGTCAAAGTCATTTGGACTCTCGTGCTCTCCATGCTAGACTAATCAAACCTCTATTAAATTCTAAAAGCCTGGTGACAGAAGATGGGAAAAAGGAACAGGAATGTTGGACACACACCTGCAAGATGACAGGGACAAGATGTAGGAGACCAAGTACAGATACTTTTTCTAAAAGTTTTTTTTCAGTGAAATATCAGAATCAATCAGAATCAGAATCAGAATACTTTATTGATCCCTGGGGGAAATTATTTTTTGTTACAGTGCTCCATTTTAAACCAACATTAAGACAAGACAGACAATACGCTAACTAAGAATAGTACAATATATACATATATATACATACATACATACATAAGTCACTTATAAATAAATAGTTGGAAAAGAAACATGTGTAGCTGTAGCAGCAAACAGTGTGTTAAGTGGATGCGTTGTACAGGGAGATGGCCACAGGCAGGAATGATTTCCTGTGTCGTTCAGTGGTGCTTTTCGGTAATCTCAGTCTCTCACTGAACGAGCTCCTGTGACTGACCAACATGTCATGGAGTGGGTGGGAGGTGTTATCCAACATTGTCTTTATCTTGGACAGCATCCGCCTCTCCGACACCACCTTGAGGGAGTCCAGCTCCATCCCCACAACATTGCTGGCCTTACGGATCAGTTTATTAAGTCTGTTGGCATCTGCGACCCTCAGCCTGCTCCCCCAGCATGCAACAGCATAGAGGATCGCACTGGCCACCACAGACTCATAGAAAATCCTGAGCACTTTCTGTCAAATGTTGAAGGACCTCAGTCGCCTCAAAAAATAGAGACGACTCTGGCCCTTCCTGTAAAGTGCTGTGGTGTTTTTAGCCCAGTCCAGTTTATTGTCAATGTGTACTCCAAGGTATTTATAGTCCTCCACAATGTCAACACTGACCCCCTGGATTGAAACAGGGGTCAAGTGTTTCCTGGTCTTCCTGAAGTCCACGATCAGTTCCTTGGTCTTTGCCACGTTGAGCTGCAGATGATTCTGCTCACACCACGTGACAAAGGAGTCGACCACAGCCCGGTACTCTGTCTCATCATCCCTGCTGATGCATCCAACCACCGCAGAGTCATCAGAAAACTTCTGAAGATGGCAGGTCTCTGTGCAGTGGCTGAAGTCTGTGGTGTAGAGGGTGAAGAGGAAGGGGGAGAGGACAGTCCCCTGTGGTGCCCCTGTGTTGCTAATCACCTTGTCAGACACACACTGTGGGAGACGTACATATTGTGGTCTTCCTGTCAGGTAATCAACAATCCAGGACACCAGAGAAGCATCCACCTGCATCGCTGCTAACTTATCACCCAGGAGGGTCGGCCTGATGGTGTTGAAAGCACTGGAAAAGTCAAAAAACATGACCCTCACAGTGCTCGCCGGCTGGTCCAGATGGGTGTAGACACGATTGAGCAGGTAGATGATGGCGTCCTCTGTTCCGAGACGAGGCTGATAAGCGAACTGAAGGGGATCCAGATGTGGTCTTACTATGGGTCGCAGCTGGTCCAGGATGAGCCTTTCCAGGGTCTTCATGATGTGGGAGGTCAGTGCCACGGGCCTGTAATCCTGGGGGCCACTGGGACGAGGCGTCTTTGGTACAGGGACGAGGCATGATGTCTTCCACATCACCGGGACCCTCTGCAGACTCAGACTCAGCATAAACAGTTTATGAAAGACTCCACACAGCTGGGGGGCACAGGCCTTGAGGACAAGGGGACTCACTCCGTCTGGTCCAGCAGACTTGCCTGAGTGAAGTCTCCTCATTTGCATCTCAACCTGGTATTGAGTGAAGGTGATGGGTGGGGGAGGGGTGTCAGGAATCTCACAGGAGGCAACATGTGAAGAGAGAGGCTGGCACAGTGGTGTGGCTCTGGATTCCAGGCTGACTGCAGGTGAGGTTGTGGGGGTGGGAGCAGACACTGTGGTGTCGAATCTATTGAAAAACAGATTCAACTCGTCGGCTCTATTCTCACCTCCCTCAGCTCCCCTGCTGTTGGTTGGCCTGAATCCAGTGATGGTCTTCATGCCCCTCCACACCTCTCTCATGCTGTTCTGCTGGAGTTTCCACTCCAGCTTCCTCCTGTAATTGTCCTTAGCCTCTCTGATCTTGTCCTTTAGTAACACCTGGACCTTCCTCACCTCCTCTTTGTTGCCCCCTCTGAAAGCCCTCTTCTTGTTGTTGAGGAGGGCTTTGATGTCCTTAGTCACCCACGGCTTGTTATTTGGGTAACAATGAACAGTCTGAGCTGGAACAATGGAGTCGGTGCAGAAAGTTATGTAGTCTGTGATACACTCATTAAGCCCATTGATGTCCTCGGCGTGAGGCTCACAGAGTGTTTCCCAGTCGGTCACCTCGAAACAGCCCTGTAGTTCCGCTATTGCCTCCTCTGACCACCTCCTAACAGTCCTGGTGGTCACAGGTTCCCTCCTCACAATTGGCACATAGCGGGGGGTGAGGTGAATCAGGTTATGATCTGACCTACCAAGTGGGGGGAGGGAGGAGGAGCTGTATGCATCCTTGACGTTAGCATACAGTAAGTCTAAAGTTTTCTCTCCCCTGGTGGGACAGTCCACATATTGTTTGAATGTTGGTAGTGTATTGTCCAGTGATACATGGTTGAAGTCACCCGAGATCACAATAAAGGCACTCGGGTGCTGAGTCTGTAGCCGAGCTATGGCAGAGTGGATAGTGTCACATGCAGCTGTGGGGTTAGCAGAGGGGGGAACATAAACAGCCACCAAGATGACGTGAGAGAATTCCCTGGGTAAATAATACGGCCTGAGTCCAACAGCACACAGTTCAGTGTCCGGGCAACAAATCCTTTCTTTGATTGTTATGTTGGCAGGGTTACACCACCGGTTGTTAACTAAAACAGCAAGCCCACCTCCTTTACGCTTACCGCTAGCGATGCTGTCCCTGTCCGCCCGAACAGTGTGGAAGCCTTCCACGGAAGCATTCTCATCGGGAATGACCTGGTGCAGCCATGATTCGGTGAAACACATCAGGCTACACTCTCGGTATTCCCTCTGACTCCGTACCAGTGCTGAGAGCTCGTCGATTTTACTTGCCAACGATCGCACATTTCCCATCACGATAGACGGCAGACACGGTTTAAACCTCCTCCTCGCTTCGAGGAGGAGGTTTAAACCGTGTATGTTTAAACCGTGTATGTTTCGCTTAGTTAAAATCAAAATAACTGCAATTCTGACAGAAGTCATTGTGCACACGTATTTCAATGGCCTTCGCCTTTTCTTCAACTTCATTGATGGTTAACCATTACACATTTGATTCAAAAAACAGCCAAATCTTTTAGACGGATTGAGTTTAAACAGGTCTGTTTACTCTTCTTTGTTAGCAAATGGCATGGGTTATGTAAGGTTAATAACAGTGTGAACAAAACATTGGCAGCTTCACAGGTTTTAAACCACCACAGAATAAAACTGGGGACTTTTGTGTTAAAGTTCATTGTTTACGCACTTTTTGTGAACTAGAATAGAAAGCTCTCAAAAGCTCAGACAGCTTGTCCTAGTTAAGTGTAACAAATGCAGATGAGGACTCCACCCATATATGTATCATTTCAAAAGTTCCAGAAACTTCCAAGAATTAAAAAAAGACAATAAAACTGCAGAAACAGTCACAAATAATTTTAGATGTCATTTAATAAGACCAAGAAAGTCACAGTTTTCTTCATGTTCAAGCAACACAGTACAGTATTAAGGGCATAAGCAATGTGTCACCCACATGTAGCTCTGGCAGCTCAACACGGACATGGAACACATCTCAGTTGCTCAGACCATATGGCTTTGCAAAATGAAAACATGTCGATGTCACTGCTTAAAGTAAACGTTGCATACACGAGGTGCATTCATCATACAGACTCAAATCTGACAACAGGCAAAAGCTTTGTCACAGGTAGCCATAATCAAGAGATAGTGTTGAGAGATAAGATCGGAACAGAAGTAGCCTTGAACTTAATAAGTTGTTCTTCATACTTTTCGTGATTATGTCAAACACAAAGAGCTACATTAGAAATCAGTCAGTTTTAGTTAAATGGGAAAAGAACGGGCGCTCTGAGGTGAGGCAACGGGTTGATCGGCAAAGTTCTTGATGACATCCTCTTTCTATTTTAGCTCCAACTCCAGCCCAGTACAAGACTGAGAAGTAGCAGGCTCAGGGAGAAGCAGGTTGTGGAGGCGGAGGCCTTGATGCTCTGAGTCCAGACTTTCTGTGCAGGCTGCAGGCTTCTGTAGACGTTTATCATGATTGGTGATGAACTGTCGTTGAAGTGCAGTGTGGTGCTGAAGAGGTCAATCTGGTCATGAGACATGTTTTGTTTCCAGTTAGCTGTATGAACCACTAACGGTGCATCTGTGCTCACAGCAATGACAATTAGGAGACACAAGGAAGAAATGAAATGACACCTACTAGATCTTTACTGACTTTAATTGGTTCCTTAAAAACGGTCCAGACCACCGCCTCCTGACAAGCGGGGGTCGTCAAGGATCCAAGGTAGCGGTAATACTTAGTGCGATCCACACCGACAAGCAGGTCGTCCAGGGAAAACCCGGCTGCAATTGAAACGTTCTGGCCTGAGGACAGAAACAAGACTTACATGAAGGAACTACGGGTGACACAATTTAGAGTCAGAAAGAGAAGAGGAGGTTTTCCACCAAAAAAAAGTCACCTTTTTCTGTGATGTTGGGCAAGTAAGAAGCCAAATTGTGCCAGCTATCCGGCTGGCCAGTTGAGTTGCCTGACATTACCTGGAAGAAAAAGAAAGGGGTATTGACGCATTCCCCATAACAGACGAGGAAAGAGACCCCCCCCCCCCCCCCCCCCAAAATAAATAAATAAATAAATAAATAAATAAATAAATAAAAAATCGAGTGGGGCCTCAATACTGAACAACACAGTAAGCATTACGTCATCTCGTGCACTGCTTCTCTCACCTCGATAAAGAAACCAAGCGCTGAAAGTCCGGTGGAGTCTTTGACGGCTAGATTTGTATTTCCATTGTAGGATGACTTGCTGTTCACAATATGCAGCTGCGAAAATGAAGTTATACAGACGTTTGCTTGTTTATTTCTGTTGGGTTTTTCTTTTTCTTTTTTGTTTTTTTTTTACAGATTTAAAATTAATATATTCAAAAATACACCAAAATAACAAGAAAAAAAAATGTGTACCTCCATAGGATAGCGCTTTCCATCCACTGTGTGCTCTGAGCCGGGGACAGAGGAGCCATTACCCCAGTGCAAGTGAAACTGGAGGCTGTCGTATTGCTCGGACAGGTCCCCTCCTGAAATCTTAACTCCGCTCTTAAGGGTCACTTGGACTGGAAGAAGGTGAAAAAACAAAAACACGATAAAGTTACACCTAACCTGCGAGGAGTCAAAGGAAAAATTCAGGCGCAAGGCCAGTGCGTTTAATTGCAGAAAAGATGAGGGCGCTAAAATCTAAGTGAGATACAAAGTTTACAGAAACCCCATGACAACACACTTTTGTAGCCACAAACTCCCGGTGCTCACCTGTGTCGCCAGTATTTGTCATTGACGTCATTGCGGAGGTGTCGTCATACTTCACAAAAGTGAATTCAGTCAGATTGGCGTTCGGTGTGGCTGATGCTGAGACGATGTCAATGGGTGACTGTCGGGTGCCGTTGCAATACTCCGGGAAAATTGTTGGCCAGGTTGTGTCATCTATAAACAGAAAGGATACGTAAAGTCACCGAGGAGGGGTCACTCGGTGGGCAACATTATAATAGATAATGGAAATATTGGGTACTTACTGCAGGATGGGAGGTGATAACACCAGGCTGGATGAAAAAAAAAAAGAAGGGGGTGAAAAAACAGAACATTTAGATTCACATAATTAGAAATTCAGTGTAACAGTAAATTCCTAAATGAAGTACACACCTTTTGATTGGGAGTGAGCGGTGGGTACGAGGACGCACACAGCAAGGGTAACAACTTCAAACCACTTCATCTGAAACGACCAAAAAGCCACATTGTTTGGAATCGCATATATTTAAAAAAAAAAAAAATTAAATTAAATCAAAATAATCGGAAAAAAATGTACAACACAGAAAAGAATAATTGGTTAATTAATATAGTATTCCGATTCTGCATGAATGAATGAATTCATTAATTAACAGGTTACTATATGGAGTGACAAATTTACCTTTATATAAACTTTGACGATTAATTTCTAAAAGTTAACCAATTTTATTTGTAGTGCTGCAGTTTGCTGTTAATAGAGAAAAGAATGCAACAAATGCAGGTTTCTGACTGTAGCCTAATTTTTTCTTTTGTCCACTTCACCTGAGCAGCACAGTGTCTTACCTTTGATACACCTGTGCGTCCGTTCAGCCTGTTTTCAGATGCAGCTCACCTCTTTTTATTTCCTCAGTGCATCTTGCAGCTGGCCCGGCTCCACCTCCATGGGACACGTGAGTAGGTCTTTATCTCTCCGCAATAATTTCGCGGAAGTACGAGGGGGTATTATGGCGACTTTAATTTAAAAAAAAGAAAAAAGAAAAATCGACCTTTTTAAGAATAAAGTCTACATTTCGAGATTAAAGTCGTAATTCTGTTTTGAGAAAAAAAAAAGTGGAGATGTATGTCGTTATTTCAAGACAAACTGCGAGTTAGTGAAATCGTATTTCAGAATCGGTTTTCGTAACAAGGAAAGAAATCTTTTTTTTCTTTTAGCACATTAACAAATTGTGGTTGTCATTATAAGGACGTTGAAAAGATAAAGAAAGCTGCATCTTGGTCAGACAAAAAACCCACACAACTTATGGTTATGATGGTTACAGCCTCATGGAATAAAGAGGATGCATGTTTTATAACAAGACGGCTGATCAGTCTCAACAAGGCATTTTGTAAATGGTATATGTCATCCAGGGAAGGACGGATGTTGTTTTACTTTGCTGTGTTTTAATGTGAAGTGTGCTTATTTATTTTTTATATTGCATGTTTTGGTTATATCTTGTGGAGTGTTTTATTTATCCTGCATGTTTTGGTTGCATCTGTCAATTTGTCCTGGAGAGACTCCGCCCTTTTTCCCGTTTTACTAATTTGACACACCTGAGAGGAAAGGGAGTGGTAATTTACAGAGAGTGCTCAGTGACACATAAGACTGTGTGGAGCTTGGCGTTCAGAGGAGGAGGAGGAGGAGGATGAGGATGATACAGATACAGATACAGATACAGATACAGCGCCAGCAAGCAGGGACGCGGAGCGAGCGGTTCGACTGCTGCAGCAACAGGAGGCCAGATTACACGTCTGCGGGAAATTGGAGGCGGCATATATGGGCCGGTGCCGATTGGCGGTTACAAAGAAACGACAGGCAGAGTTGAGAGCTCTGCCCACCCGAGGTAAGTCTTTTGACTTGTCCCCTTTAATGAATGATAGCTGCCTAAAACAGTAGTGACTGCCGCTGCCTTTCTTTCTTTAGCGCACTGGGGCGCAGAACGCGGAGAGGAAGGCGAGGACGCCGCTGGGTTTCCCTTCTGCACCGCTCCACTGGATTTTTAATTCTTTGTGACTTTTATACCGTGGCGGACGCCACTGGACTTTTAATGTTGTTTTTTATTCATTTTTATTGTGTTGTCCCCTGGCCAGGGTTGTTTTCATTCATTTTATATTTTTAACAATTTAAATATAATAAATTATATTTTAACTATACAGTTTTTAATTCGTGTGCTTTCCCTTGGCGGCTCCACTGCTCTGTCCCTTTGGAGGAAGGTTTCCCTCCTTTAAAAAACACTGTGGAAATAAAATCACCTTTGCTCCGTTACATATAGCAAACTTTTTTTCCTCAAAATACTTTCTTGAATTCAATTTCAAAATGATCACAATGATATTTTTTTCTTAATGTGGTGATTTCATTTATTGTTATACTCAAGGAAGAACTGTGCAGTGAACAAGAATCTCCTCTGTCTGTATAGCCCTCAGAGAGCACTAAGATCATCGGGCCAACTGCTCTTAGTGCAACCTAGGTCTCGGCTGAAGACCAGAGGAGACCGTGCCTTTGCCGTTGCCCCCAGGTTATGGAATACTCTTCCTCTTCATATTCGCGCATCAGATTCCATTCAGTCTTTTAAATCACGTCTAAAAACGTATTTGTTTAACCTGGCATTCAAGGCGAATTAGGGTAATTTACATCTGGCTTTGCATTTAGATTATGTAATTATTTTATTTATATCTGTAATTTATATTTTATATTGTGATTTTTATCTGTATCATGATTTTATTGGAAAGCACTTTGGTGTACTTTGGTCTTTAAAAATGTGCTATATAAATAAATTTTGATTGATTGAAGAATGACAACCGTTTGACTGTTACACTGCGTGTGCGGGGGAGAATCAGTCTATTTGTGTTTTTGAATGATTGTGTGCAGGGGTGGTCCTAGCCTGTCTGGTGCCCTGAGTGAACTGTCCTTCCCCCAAACAAACACTACTTTTCTCTTATTTTCCAAACTGAGGGCCTGATGGCTTCGATCTTTTCTTGTCCATCTTCCATCAGTAATTTTCCACTCCAATATCAACACCAAACCCCACTTTAGCTGATCAACATTTAGCAAGCTAACCTTCATCAGATTAACACACCTTTAATAAGTAAATCCAATATGTTTTTAAATATATTCTACTTAACATTTTCCATAATCAGTGTTGGGACTAACACGTTATTAAGTAACGCGTTACAGTAACTACGTTATTATTGTGGTAACGAGCACGGTAACTAGTTATTATGCCAAAATCAGGAACGTGTTAGTCGTTACTGGGATTTAGATAGGGTCATTACTTTGTGTGGTGGCTATCGCGGAGCTTCCACAGATTCAGTAACATTAGCAAGTGGTGGAGACCAGCAGGTGGATGAGGGAAAGGGGAGGCAGGAGGAGGAGAGACCCGAGGTGGCCGCTGGTCCGAGTGTCAGGTGAACTGAACTTCAGGTAAGAAGTTATGACCTGCAGTCTATCTGGGTCAGATATAAACCAAGTTTAGGTGGAGTTTATTTTCATTATGCTGACTTTTTCCGTTCTGCGTACTAGCTAGCATGACGGTATTTCTATACAGCTGGGTGGGTGCTATGATGTTGAACTTTATTTTGTTCATAAGGTTAGTTAGCAGAGTTGCCAACCATCCCGTAAAAAACAGAATCGCCTCATATTCAGAGAAAATATTACGCGTTTCGTATCAAGGTGAAAAGGAACGCAGTTTGTCCTGTACTTCAGCTAGAATGTCAGCGTCTCTACCACCTCAGACACTTGAGAGACTTCCAACTGCCCTCCAAGGTGCTCAGGAACTTTTACTCGTGCACCATAGAGAGCATCCTGACGGGAAACACCTTAACCTGGTTCGGGAGCAGCACCATGCAGGACAGACGAGCTCTACAGAGGGTTGTGCGATCAGCTGAGCGCACCATCCGCTCCGAGCTCCCTGACCTGCACTCAATCTACAGCAGACGGTGCTGGACCAAGGCCAGGAAGATCGTGAAGGACCTCAGCCATCCCAACAACAGACTGTTCTCTCTGTTGAGGTCACGAAAGCGATTCCGCTCCCTGAAGACCAACACAGAGAGACTGAGGAGGAGCTTCAGGCGATACGGTTTCTCAATCACACCACCACACAGTACTGACCCACACATATAGTTCTTACACACACACTGAACATTCTGGACATTGTTTTCACTTCATCACTTAAATCACTTTAAGCATATTTGCAATGCACAAGACATAATGTGGATTGCACAACACTGGTCACTATATTCTTCATTTCCAGTTAATACTTGTACAGCTGCTGTTATTGTGTATATATTTATTTATTTATTTATATTCCTTCATACATTCTTATATAGTTCTATACTGTGTATTGTGTATTTTGTTGTACAGTTATTTTATTTTCAACTTTAATTTATATATTTTATCTTTTTCTTTCCCAGTTAAATTTACCCTTCATTCTAATTTGTGTTGTACAGTTATTTCATTTTTAACCTAATTTATATTTTATTCCTTCCTAGTTAAATTTACCCTTTTTAATTTTTCATATTTATTTCCTTTCTTATTCATAGCCTTTTCCTTATTTTTTTTTCTTTAGGTCACGAGCAGTTGTCTAAGCATTTCACTGCATATCGTACTGTGTATGACTGTGTACGTGACAAATGAAATTTGAATTTGAATTTTGAGAATGGAAAAAGACACAAAGCTGGAGTTATTCTGTGTTTATGCTGCACAGCTGCCTCTTCTTCTCTCATTCTCTCCCCCTCCCTCTCCTGTTTCTACTTCAATCATGAAACTGATCAATGATCAGCTGATCGGCTTTTCTCTCTTGTTTGTTTATCACCCACTTTGCGCCAGAAAGAGGAAACCAGCGGATGTCGCGCTAAACAACAGCAGCACGTTTAAGCTTGATCAGCTGTTGTTAGAATTTATTTAATATTAATTTCTAGTATCACCTGATGTTTGCTGGAGCCACAGCTGTAAAAGCTGCTGGTCATGTCGGTTTGGTTATCCGGTGAGAGGGAAACATGAAGACGAAACCAGGAGAGGTCCTTACTGAATCATCAGAGCTGAACAGGTGATAGAAAAACAGGTTTACCTTTTAGATCACATGAATGAGTTGAAGGGAAGTTATGACTGAGAGACAAATAACACCAGGATCCTTTTTTACGTAGCTGACAGCTGGTAACTGTGCAGGGGCGGATCTAGCAAAGTTTTGCCATGGGGCCAGGTAGGGCATTAACAGGGAGAGGGGGGCACAAGGAAATACTTTTCTTTCTTATTCTCATTTAAAATATCTAGCTTTTAAAAAATAATTATCTGAATCTTACAACAAACGATTGATAGATTGATACATATATACCATCAAAACTGTGTACATCACTGTCACAACAGTGTTTGTTTTCATTCAAAGGCTTTATGATTTTTCCTGTAATGGCGGGCCGGTCTCTAGTCAAAATCCCCGGGCCGATTTTCTTTGTCCCAAACCAGCCCTGTATGCAGCTCATCTGCAGTCTGGTGTTGCCTACATCTTCCTATTCGGAAGGCAGAATTTCCGAGTTCTGAGTACAATCGAAAGCACCAGTTTTTGTGTTGGATCTAAAAAGCGCACCTGACGCTGTGACGTAGGCTAGAATCATGGTGGCGGTCAACAACGGTCCAGGCGTGGGATTTCTCTCGTGGAAATATGCACATTATTTTTTTCTTTCTATTGGTAGGTGGCACAGTGCACTTGTGGCAAGTAAGCAAGCTAGACTACTGACAGTCTTGCTGGGTATCCAGCTACGGAAGCAAGACATTTACAAGAGAATTCTGAGAAAAACCAAAGTTACTTTCCCTAGTAACTAGTTACTTTGGAAGTAACGAGTAACTTGAAGTAACTAAGTTACTTTTGATAGAAGTAACTATTAATGTAACTAAGTTACTAATTTAAAGTAACTAACCCAACACTGTCCATAATTGACCTTAACTGGGTGGAAACTTTAGAGTGACTCATGCAGGTGTAACATGTTTAAGAGTTTAAAAAGTAAAGTGAGAGTGACAGTTGAAGCATAATTCATTTTCCACAGTTGAATTCCCCCCAAAAACAAATGATATCACTTCCTATAAATGGCTTTTATGGAATTTTAGGGTTTTTTATAGCAATAAAGCACATTCTAACAGGGTGGAAAATTACTACTGGGACAAGTAGTACAGTATGAAGAAAAAAGTAAATAAGTAAATAAGTTTTACCAGATTTATTTCCATAATAAAAGAAAGTTTAGTCTAGTCAATAGAATTGATATAAATACAGGGTGGGCTATTTATATGGATACACCATAATAAAATGGGAATGGTTGGTGATATTAAAGTCCTGTTTGTGGCACATTAGTATATGTGAGGGGGCAAACTCCTCAATATGGGTGGGGACCATAGTGGCCATTTAGAAGTCGGCCATCTTGGATACAACTTTTGTTTTTTCAATAGGAAGAGGGCCATGTGACTAATCAAACTTATTGGTAATGTCACAAGAAAAAACGTGGTGTGCTTGGTTTCAACATAACTTTATTCTTTCATGAGTTATATACAATGTTTGACCACTTATAAAATGTGTTCAATGTGCTGCCCATTGTGTTGGATTGTCAATGCAACCCTCTTCTCCCACTCTTCACACACTGATAGCAACACTGCAGGAGAAATGCCAGCACAGGCATCCGGTATCCGTAGTTTCAGGTGCTTTACATCTCGTGTCTTCACACCATAGACAATTGCCTTCAGATGACCCCAAAGATAAAAGTCTAAGGGGGTCAGATCGGGAGACCTTGGGGGCCATTCAACTGGACCACGACGACCAATCCACTTTCCAGGAAACTGTTCATCTAGGAATGCTCGGACCTGGCACCCATAATGTGGTGGTGCGCCATCTTACTGGAAAACCTCAGGGAACGTGCCAGCTTCAGTGCATAAAGAGGGAAACACATCATCATGTAGTAATTTCAAATATCCAGTGATTGATGAAGAATGGACCCACTATCGTTGTACCCCATATACCACACCAAACCATCACTTTTGTTGTGCCAACAGTCTTGGAGGGATCCATCCAATGTGGGTTAGTGTCAGACCAATAGCGGTGGTTTTGTTTGTTAACGTCACCATTCACATAAAAGTTTGCCTCATCACTGAACAAAATCTTCTGCGTGAACTGAGAGTCCTGTTCCAATTTTTTGTTTTGCCCATTCTGCAAATTCTGTGCGCCGATCTGGGTCATCCTCATTGAGATGCTGCAGGAGCTAGAGTTTGTAAGGTTGCCATTTGTGAGTAGCTAATATCCACCGAAGAGATGTTCGACTAATGCCACTCTCCAGTGACATGCGGCAAATGCTACGCTGTGGGCTCTTGCTGAATGAAGCTAGGACAGCCACTGATGTTTCTTCATTAGTGACAGTTTTCATGAAACTTAGCAAACAGTTTGCTAACTGTAGCATGGGAGATGGGTGGTCTCGTAAGTTGTCTTGCATTGAAATCTGCTGCAATGACCCGGTTAATGCGTTCACTAGATATCAACATGATTTCGATCCGCTCTTCACATGTTTATTTTATTTATTTTTTTATTTATTAACCTTTATTTAACCAGGAAGATCCCATTGAGATTAAAAACCTCTTTTTCAAGGGAGACCTGGCCAAGATAGGCAGCAGATGTCTCACAGTTACAGAAATTACTCAAACACAAGCAGCAATAACACACATGCAACAATAAGTGAAAGAATACAAATAAAATAAAAAATAAATAATGTTAACCTCTTCGACATGTCAATGGCTGTGAACAAAGAGAAACCTGTAAGTAACTCATGAAAGAATAAAGTTACATTAAAACCAAGCACACCATTGTTTTTCTTGTGACATTACCAATAAGTTTGATGTGTCACATGGCCCTCTTCCTATTGAAAAAACAAAAGTTGTATCCAAGATGGCCGACTTCTAAATGGCCACCATGGTCACCACCTATCTTGAAGAGTTTGCCCCCTCACATGTTTGTCCTGTTTGTGCCACAAACAGGACTTTAATATCACCAACCATTCCCATGTTATTACGGTGTATCCATATAAATGGCCCACCCTTTACTATGAAACCTTCCGTTTAGCCAGGTAAGCTTGGAACAGACAAGAGCCAAATCTGAACATTTTCCACTCCTATCTTTTGATCATTCATTGATTACACAAGTATATCACATCTCCAAATATAAAACAAACAACAGAAATGTTTTCAGATGGAATGGGAACTTTCAGTGCGTTAACAACAGTAATGAGAAACAAAACAGACAGAAGAGAGCATTATGGTCATTATCCTGTCTTCATCCACTCAGCCTGACTGGTCACGTCAGATGACTGCCCCTCCCTGAGTCTGGTTCTGTTCAAAGTTTCTTCCTGTGAAAAGGAAATTTTTTCTTCCCACTCTAGCCAAAGTTCTTGCTCATACCCATATAGCAGACAGGTCTGGCCAAGATCTGGTGTCAAGGCGGCACTGCTGGCTGACTTCTATGGTAAGATGTATGTCATCCAGGTATGGGCCAGACCTGGCACAGCTGGCACTGTTTATGTGATGTCATGCCACATCTGGCCGGATTGTGGTTTGGTTTATGTGGCCCAGGCTCATAGAAAACAGGTCTGGCCCATATCCAGCATCAAGCTGGCACTTCTGACTGACTGGTGTCATGGCAGGGTGTATGTAAACCAGATGTGGGCCACGTTTGGCAGTGATGGCACTATTTATGTTCCTATTTTCCTGTTTTAGTTAGAAGACTCAAATGCCATTTTGCAATACTATACTGCTATGGTAGCCAATGTTTCAAATCCAAGTTTGACAGCTTTGTGAGTATACACTTTATCCAAAACTTAGTGAGGGTTTACTCATGTTTACCACCGCGTGTCTGTAGATCAGGAGGTACAGAAAGTTACCTACTGATTGAAAGGTTAGTGGTTCAATCCCTGGCTCCTCCAGTCTGAATGTCAAGAGTTTTAATGTGTATGAATGTAGTTAGGAAGCACTCGGTTTAGAGAAAGTGTGTAATTGGGTGAATGTGACATGTTGTATGGAGAACTTTGAGTAATCCGGAAGAGTAGAAAAGCACTATATAAGAATCAGTCCATTCACTGTCTGAACAGAGTTTCGTCATGTTACTGTTGCACTATTATGTTCTGGCACATTTTGTTATTGACTAAGGCTGACATCCGCGACCAGAGCTGAAACTGTTCTGGGCCAGCACAGGGCCACCGGTGTGTCTGCAACTGGCCCGTGGCTTACACAAAGAATTACGACCCTTTGGTGGCCCAGATCTGGTTTGCCAGAGGTAATACACACATGGACCAGCACAGGACCACCAGTGTGTCTGCAACTGGCCTTGTGCTGACTCATGTGTGGGCCACCTCTGGCAAACCGGATCTGGGCCGCCAAAGGGCCGTCATTCTTTGCAGAATGTGGGCCATGTGTAATCACACTGTGTGGGCCATACCATTTTTACTATGTGGGTAGAGGGTCAATGATTGTTGAAGGTTGCGGTGCAGGGAGCCCGGGGTGGAGTAGGAGGTCAGCGTCTGACGTCACGAAAGGTCGGCAGGTTGTTTGGTGGCTCGGTTTGAGAGAGGAAGTGTCACGGTCTGGCTGGCAGACCGTGGGGATGTGAGAAATGAGGACCCAAAATGCAGGACTTGACGCTAAAGGCAGTGCGTTTATTTACAGGGGTGAAAGTCCAAACAACAATAAATCCCCCGTGCGATCCCGACTCCCGTTCCATGTCTTCTCCCTTATCCCATGCTCTGTCTCCGTTCCCTGTGTACTGTCCGTGTGCTGCCTCCTGGTCGCCACAATTCCTCCTGAGGAAACACGCATACAAAAGGCAGCCGTGAGTACAAAACCTAACGGCAGACTTGCACTAACCTTGCACAATAACTGAGACTGACGGGAAGTCACTCAACGATCCAGCGTCGAGGAGCTCTCAGCCACACTGTTTTGAAGCTCCTCTGACGAGGCTTGATCGGCGCCAGGTGTGTGTGGATTCCTGGGTGGGACCGGTCAGCTGGCAGGGCCACACCCACCAGGCCTAAAAGTGCCTGCCACGACCGCACCCTCACATACACAAGCACACACCCCTAAACACCTGACAGTACACCAACACGGAACAGGACAGCAGACACAACCATAATAACAATAACCACAATAATGATAATAATAATAATAATAATAATAATAATAACTACAATAGTAGTCCACACTGCTCATGGACCCCGAATCCCTGGAACTGGGTCCGTGACAGGAAGTGTGCAGCGTGGCTGTTGTAGTTAGTGTGGATTTGGGTATAAGGTGTGTTTGGTTGGTGGTTTGGTGTGTGAGTGAGGTAAGTAGGAGAGTCAGCCGAAGGCCTGTACAGGTCCGGTAATGGTCTCCTGCAGACTTCTTCTCATAGACCAGGGTTGGCACCGATGGGGGGCGGAAGGAGTGAGTGGAATAGTATGGATGGTAGTGAAGAGGAAGAGATTGGTGGTCAGGGTGACGAGAATGAGTGGGAAAAGGTTGAAAAGGGGGGAAAGAGGCACAGAGCTATTGAAAGGAAGAGGAAAAAGAGAAGTGAGGGTAGTACGGAAGGGACTGATCGTGAAGGTAATGAAGAGGGAACGAGTCCAAGTATGAATGTAATTGTCAGGTTTGAGGAAGAGGGTGTAAAGAAAATAGATCCACTTAAGCTAACAAGAGCACTTGATGCAAAAGTTGGGGAAATCAAGCACGCTAAGATACTCAGTGATGGAAATTTACTGGTGGGTTGTAACACAGAAGTGCAGGTGGAAAAAGCAAGGAAACTTGTGGGGGTGTGCAGAGTCAAAGTGAAGAATACTGCAAGAGTAGGGGAAAGGAGCACTAGTGGAAATAAAGAAGTTACTGTGGGTGTACCATTGAATGTAAATATGAAAGAAATGGTGGAGAATTTAAAACTAAGAACTGGAGAAGTTAAAGGAGTAAGGAGAATGATGAGAGGTCCAGGGAAAGTAGAAACAGAAACTGTGGTGGTGGAATTTGACACGAAAGAGGTACCAAAAGAGGTCTTATTTGGATTAATAAGATTCAGTGTTGCGTGGTTGCAGAGCTACCGGGATTTAAAAATAGTTACGCAAAACAGAGCGTGCCCGCTCCGACCGGCTCTAAAGGGTTAATGGTTTTCCTTCATTTCTGATCTACTGCAGAATATTTGTATAAAATCCCAGGCCAGGAAAATCACCTTCATGTTTTTCTGTGTTTTTTCCTCAGTTACTTTGACACAAAGGAATCTGTTGTGATGCTTATGTTACATTGCTGAAATAATGGGCCAACTCATCTCCCGTGCAACATATTTATTTTTTACAAAAAACTGTAAAGACAGAAAAGTGTCTGATTGATAAGTTCTTTCAGCGCGCGGGCCGTACGCTGCCTCTTCACCACTGACACTACTTCTTCTAGTGTAGCCAACATTACTTTATACAAGTAACTTATACAGTTTCATTATCATATGCACCAATTTGATAAACTGCTTAAATCACAAAAATACATTTTACTATACACATGAATAACATAGTGAACTCTCATTAGTTTTATCTTGTTTTTACTACTGTTTTAATCTATTTATGAACCTGTCTTAACTGTATTTAATAAAGGACATGATATCCCTCTGCGCCATAGTGCATCCTAGACAGGTAAGTGTGGGCCAGCTAACAAGGCCAATGCAGTTATGGTTTTAAGATCTAGGCCCAAACGTTTTCTGCCACAAGCCTGGCCATGTGGTTGCTAATTGTGTGAAACTGGCACTTAAGCAGAAAGCACATCCAAAGAGAAGAAGGCCTGATTTGAAAACAGTCAGTCGTGGTTCTCAAACTGACAAGGTTGTCAGGCCCAGCAAAAGACCACACTTGGGCATAGTTGCTTAAGGGGCTCCTGTGGTCAGTGTAAGGGGTCAACTAGCTCTGAACTCTGGTTGTTTGACAATTTCCCAGGTCCTCAAAATGGCCTGCAGGGGGACTGGTCATGTATAACACCACCACTCAGACCTGCACCCCTGGCTAACAAACATGCCTGTACTCGTGACCTGAGGAATCGTCTGCAAAGTGTTTCAGTAAAGCCCACTAGCTGCCTGCTGGGTTCTCCACATGTGATGGTTCAAAGCCCTGGCTATCACATGTGACACTGTTTCGAAGGTCTGGGGCCACTCTCTGTCAATGCTGTTGTAGTGGCGGCACTCGGTCTCTATTTCACTCTTCTGTACCACCTTTAGGAGTCAGTCCGGCAACATGCATTTGAAACGCGAGCAAGTCCAGGTACTTTTCTTGCAAAAAAGATGTTTATTGAAACTTTTAATTTACATGGCAAGACTTGGTCAAAAAACTGTGTTGCTTCCAGCTTATCCGACTCCCCAACTACGCAATTTCAGTGTGCCGGAAGCCCAAAATACTAAAAAGCGCATTAGAATGTCACACTTCTATATTCTATACCTTTAACAAAACAGTATTTTGAAATTAACTAGAAATTATATTCTTAACATCAAACATGTATATTTCTCCTCTAATCGTTTTACCAGTACCAATAAAATTAACCTTTAATTGGCTCTTACAGTTGTGAACCCACTGAGATGGGGTTGGCAGCTTCCGCAGGAAATGCCCAACCGTTGCTATGGGGTTTTGTAGGTGGAGAGCCTACAATTTGGTGATGCAACGGTTACGGACTTGATTGTTTTGGTTATCATAATCATTTGACAAACCACAGGTTTGTATTTATGGGAGGGGGTGTTACGGCCCTAGCAGGGCCTCCTCCTGAAGGTGCCTGTGTGGGCGTGTCCTACAATCTCTTCTGCCTGAGGTGCCACCTTTCTCTTTTACACAGCTGATTTACATCAGTAATCAAAGGGATTTAAGCCCAGAGAAAGGTGAGCTCTGGGCTAGAGTGCCATGTGAATGGTTGCAGCTAGTGAGCTGTGTGTGTTCTGCTCCTACTTGGTGGAGAGGAGTGTGTTTGGCAATTTATCCTTCTCTGGCTTACTTCTCAGTTTAATTGACCAATGTTTGAGTTTTGTTCTGTTTCTTTAAATGGTGATAGTGGCTTGTCCGTCTCTTTTAGTTAATATTAATAGAAACTTTAATAACAATCTTTAATTTAATCATTTTGCCTCTTTCTCCTTTTTCTGACCCGGACACATTTTGTTGCTTCCCCCTCATCGCCGAGACCCCTTTTAGGGGAACATAACAGATACTTCAAAAAATGCTCCAACACACCGAGGCTCTAAGGAAGGATACAAAAACAATTTCTCTGAGATGTTAAATCTGTCTTTTCATAATGCTTTTTTTCTCTAATGCCTCCAGGGGATTTTCAACCAATTGTTTTCTTCACTGTTATCAATTTTACTTTTTGGTTTTTTCCTCTAACTCCATTAGCAGTCTCAGATGGAAATTTCCACCCTGTGGGAACACAAATTTGTTACTCAAACATCTTGTAATTTGATCAACCTATCACGCCTCTTAAAAGAGTGTGTCCATAGGTTACTATTTCAGCCCAGAGCTCTGCGAGCTATGGGAATTAGTCACAGCCACTCTTATTTTCTTATTTTATGTTCAGATACACAGTGTACTAAGAAACTTGGTTATGTACAGTCAAAATTCCAATTCAAACTACTTTAATGGAAAATGGACTGTTTTTTATATGGCACGTTTTTATTATACCTTTGAGTACTCTCCTGAAGCACTCGAGGCACTTTATACAACTTGTTCCAGTCACACCTGCTTATGTAAGCACTTTTTTCTATGTGCTTACATAAGGGTACATAATGGGGTTTTTTTTTTGTTTGTTTTTTTACACATACTCCCTGGTTTTGTCTGTTTAATTAGTGTCAGCTGTGTTTTGCTTCTGGTTCTCATGTGATTCACAGTGGACATAGATGGAAAGAGGAGTAAAAAAAAGCCATCTGTCACAGTCTGACTGAAGCAGACTGTATGTGTTTGCAAAAGAGGACTCAAACGCAGACCAAATACTGAACATGACGTGGATTTAACAAAAAACAAGCCGTTTATTAAGGCTAGGAAACAAGGTACAAACAAAGGGCATGGGTGAAACTAAACAATAACCTAAACTGGGTGAACTGACATGGATACCTGAAGTTGTGACATGGATGAGCAGGCCACCTGACGAGGAATGACTGAAAACACATGGACTAAATACACACAGGAGGATAATGAGGGAAATGGAAACACATGGGGAAACACAAGGGGAGAGTAAAACTAAAAACATTGAACATAGGAACACAGGACCCCATCAAAATAAAACAGGAACAAAACCACAAAAACAAAATGTCCATCAAATGCACAGGAGTGCAGGGAACAGTTCATAACTTCTCAGGGGGCCGACCCGGAGGGTGACGGTCCAGAAATCCACAGTTCATGAGATCAGGGGGCTGGCCCGGAGGCCAACGGCACAGGAGTTCAGGATCAAACAGTTCAGGGGGCCGGCCACGTGGAAAGTGGTGGCAGTGACTGAGCGGGTCTGGGGGCCGACCATGCGGACGGCAGCGACGGCGTGGCAACAGGTCCAGGGGCCACCCACAACGGCCATGACGCCTAGTCAGTGGCCTGGAAAGCGGCCGGTGATGTTGAGGAGATGACGTGGAAAAGACAGCCGTGCTAGGCGTGGACGAGGTGGTGCCGTGGCAACCGCAGGACCAGGCGAGGCAGGACCAGGCGACGGCGTGGGAGCTGCAGGTGGTGAAGCAGGTGGTGGAGCTGCAGGTGGTGGCTGAACGAACTCACCAGAGCCGTTAGCGGAGATGGAGAGATGCTGGGTGGGTGCTCCAGAACCCCCAGCTGACGTGGCATGAGGCTGGACGGGCTCCTCGGGCCCTCCAGCTGACGTAGTATGAGGCTGGATGGGCTCTCCAGGCCCCCCAGCTGACATGGCATGAGGCTGGATGAGCTCCTCGGGCCCCCCAGCTGACGTGGCATGAGGCTGGATGGACAGTTGTAAAAAAGGAACTCTTCTTGGAACCGGACTGTAATTTATCATTTCAGTCCGGTTGTTTTCCAAAAAAAATGAAAATTGCGAAAGTAATACCACTATATAAAAGTAATGACAAACACAGTTTTACCAATTATAGGCCTATTTCTCTACTGCCTCAATTCTCAAAAATTCTAGAAAAACTTTTTAATTCAAGATTAGAAAAATTCCTTGAAAAACATCAAATAATAAATGTTGGTCAGTATGGTTTCAGAACGCAAAGAACCACTTCAATGGCGATAATTGAGGCAGTAGAAGAAATTACTGATACACTGGATAAAAATAAATATGCAGTTGGTATTTTTGTTGACCTCAAAAAGGCCTTCGACACAATCAATCACTCAATTTTACTGGATAAATTGGAAAGATATGGTATTCGAGGGAAAGCTGGTAACTGGTTAAAAAGTTACCTAACAGGTCGGGAACAATATGTTAGCATAGGGCATTACCATTCAGAGAAACTTGGTATTACATGTGGTGTTCCCCAAGGGTCAGTGTTGGGACCAAAACTTTTCAATGTATACATAAATGATATTTTTGATGTTTCTCAAGTACTTAAACTCATACTGTTCGCAGATGACACCAACATATTTTTCAGTAGCGATGATTATACTGATCTTGTAATGACTGTAAACAGGGAGCTAAAATTAATAAAAAAATGGATGGACATAAATAAATTATCATTAAATATAAATAAAACTAAAGCAATGTTTTTTGGTAATTTAAAATATAATATAGAATTACCAATTATCATTGAAGGTGTACCAATTGATAATGTGAGTGAAAACAAATTTTTGGGAGTTATAATTGATAACAAAATTTCATGGAAACCCCACGTCAGACACATAAAAACCAAAATTTCTAGAAGCCTCGCAGTTTTGAACAAAGTGAAACAATTCCTTGATAAAGATGCACTTCGTACTCTGTACTGTACCCTGGTTCTTCCATATCTTACATATTGTGTGGAAGTGTGGGGAAATACATATAAAAATACAACTAATCCATTAGTCACAGTACAGAAACGAGCACTGCGTATTATTCACAAGGCTGGTTATCTAGATCATACTCACAAATTCTTTCTTCAGGCAAAGTTACTTAAATTCCAGGATCTGGTTAATTACAATACATCCATAATTTTGTATAAAGCTTTTACTAAACTTTTACCGGCAAATTTACAAACTAGATTTGAAATTCGAGAAAAGGTTTATAATGTGAGAGGCTTTGGAGAATTCAAATTACCCAGAACTCGAACAACCCGTAAAGGCTTTTGTGTGTCTGTATGTGGTGTGAAAATCTGGAACAGTCTGAGTTTACAATTGAAACAATGCAAAAATATTCATAGATTTAAATTTCTCTACAAACAGTTGGTCTGGTCACAGTATACTCAATGATGGGTTTTAGTGTGCTCTGTAATGTCTGTCCTCTTACCATTGCTGGTATGGATTCCAAAATAAAAAAAATAAAATAAAGTGTGCGTATGTATGTACATATATGTACTTGTGTGTGTAGATATATATGTATGTATATGTATGTGTGTTTGTTACTTGTAGTTATTACTGCCTGTTACCTGTGGTAATGCAATTTATAATTTATATATTCTGTATTCAGTTATGAAGGCTCTAATTGTTGGTTGCGAGCTGCCGCTTAGATGCTTGTATCTGCCCGGGGCTGTTGATGGGTCTGTATGCAATGATGGGCGTAGCTGCGGGAAGTTTATTGTTTTTTTTTGTTGATGAGTGAGTATAGGGGTGGGATTTAATAAGTTTTCTTCGTCCCACTCCTTTTTCAGGCAAGTTTTGTTTTTTGTTTTGTGTATTTTATGTTCAATATAGGTATTTGTTGTGCCTGAAAATGAATAAATAAATGAAATGAATGAATGAAAGACCTGACGAAAGAGCTGAACGTCAGCATTGCAGCCAACACTGTTTTACCTCCATGTAATGCTCCTTACTGCTTCTGTGATGTCTACAAACCAATAACCTGCTTCTTGCTTCCCCACTGCTCCAGATACTGGCTTTGTGCATGCCTTTGTCATAAAGTGAAAACTGACCCTAGAGTCAAACCTGCCTGTCAGAAGTTGTGACGTCTCCCATTTGCTATGAGGGCTTCAGTTTTGACAGAACTGAATCATTTACTCAAAGCTGGTGTCACTGAACAAATTGATGCATCACAATGGGCATCCCCAATCGTTGTGACTGGACAGAAAGCTGGTGTAATAAAGATATGTACAGACCTCCGTGACCTGCCTGTTTAACTTGCCCTGAACAGGTTGCCTTGCGAACACAAATACAAAGTGGCTAGCCTGCCGGAATGAAATCACTTATGTCACATTTGCACCCAGAGATGGGCAGTAACGCGTAACGCGTTACTGTAATCTGATTACTTTTTTCAGGTAACGAGTAAAGTAAAGGATTACTATTGCAAAAACGGTAATTAGATTACCGTTACTTTACTGTAGGAACGCCGCGTTACTGCATTACTAAAACCATGATTTTTTTGCGAGAATGTCTCATGACAGTGACATAAGCGAGTCCGACATTCGTGACAACAGCTGTGTGCAGATCAACAATGGATCATATATCAAGTGCGGGAGAGAGTATGAGCATGCAGCGTGCCTGTATTGTCTTAATTATATTTTCGTGAAAGCCAAATCTATGCAAGACTCGGTAAAGAAAGTTCCAATTAACTGAATCGAATGCTTTTTCTGCATCGATACTGATTACCATTGCTTCTATTTTATTCTTTTGAATATGATTAATAATTTGTAATGTCCGTCGTACATTATCTTGTATTTGGCGCTCTCGAATAAAACCTGTTTGATCATTATGAATTAAATTAGGTAAGAACTTTTCTAATCGTCTAGCCATGATAAATGTAAACAGCTTGTAATCTGTATTAAGAACAGATATTGGTCTATATGACGCACATTCTAATTTATCGTTGTTTTCTTTTGGGATGGCAGAGATAATTGCTTCTTTCCAGCTAGAAGGTACTTGAGCCTTCTTTAGGACCCAATTCATTGTTAGAAGCATCGCTGGTATTAATTCTTCTTTTAGCTCCTTGTACCATTCTGCCGTATATCCATCTGATCCTGGAGATATATTTATTTTAACTTTACTTATTGCTACTCTTAGTTCCTTTTCTGTTATATCTTCAATCAAAGTTTTATTCTGTTCTTCATTCAGTACTGGTAAATCAAGAGAATCTAAAAAACTGTTAATTTCAACTATACTACTCTCTGTGTTATTAGCATAAAGAGTCTTATAAAATGTTTCAAATGCACTCTGAACTTCTATTGGTTTATTTTTTATTAGTTTTGTCACTGGATGTTTAATTTTGTGAACTGTATTATCTGCTATTTTCTTTTTTAGTTTCCAGGCTAATACATTCATTGCTTTTGATCCTCCCTCATAATACCTTTGTTTAAGAAACATTAATTTTTTTTTTATTTCATATGTGGTCAAATCATTTATTTCATTTCTTGTTTTCTTCATTTCCTCCAATATATCCTGAGATGTTTTTCTTTTATGCCTTTTCTCTAATTCTTCTAACTTATTTTGTAGCTCTTCTAATTTCTTATTTCTCATCTTTTTCTTATAAGAGGATATTGCTATAATTTTCCCTCTCAGGACAGCTTTTAAGGCATCCCACAGAATAGGAGGAGACACCTCACCATTGTCATTAGTTTCCAGTGTTGGGACTAACGCGTTATTAAGTAACGCGTTACAGTAACTACGTTATTATTGTGGTAACGAGCACGGTAACTAGTTACTATGCCAAAACCGGGAACGCGTTACTCGTTACTGGGATTTAAATAGGCTCGTTATTCGTTACTTCATGTGGTGGCTATCGTGGAGCTTCCACAGATTCAGTAACATTAGCAAGTGGTGGAGGCCAGCAGGTGGATGAAGGAAAAGGGAGGCAAGAGGAGAGACCCGAAGCGGCCGCTGGTCCGAGAGTGTCAGGTGAACTGAACTTCAGGTAAGAAGTTATGACCTGCAGTCTCTCTGGGTCAGATATGAACCAAGTTTAGGTGGAGTTTATTTTCGTTATGCTGACTTTTTCGTACTGCGTGCTAGCTAGCATGACGGAGTTCCTATACAGCTGGGTGGGTGCTATGTTACTGATGTTGAACTTTATTTTGTTCATAAGGTTAATTATTAGAGTTGCCAACCGTCCCGTAAAAAACGGAATCGTCTCTATTCAGAGAAAATATTAGGCGTTTCGTATTGAGGTGAAAAGGAACACAGTTTGTCCCGGACTTCAGCTACAATGGAAAAGACACAAAGCTGGAGTTATTCTGTGTTTACGCTGCACAGCTGTTTCTTCTTCTCTCATCCTCTCACCCTCCCTCTCCTGTTTCTACTTCAATCATGAAACTGATCAATGATCAGCTGATCGGCTTTTCTCTCGTTTGTTTATCGCCCACTTTGCGCCAGAAAGAGGAAACCAGCGGATGTCGCGGTAAACAACAGCAGCACTTTTAAGCTTGATCAGCTGTTGTTAGAATTTATTTAATATTAATTTCTAGTATCAGCTGATGTTTGCTGGAGCCACAGCTGTAAAGCTGCTGGTCATGATATCGGTTTGGTTATGTAATGAGAGGGAAACATGAAGATGAAACCAGGAGATGTCCTTACTGAATCATCAGAGCTGTGATGGAGAAACAGGTTTACCTTTTAGTTAACATGAATGAGTTGAAGAGAAGTTATGAACTGTTTCTGAGAGATAAATAACACCAGGATCCTTTTCTAAGTAGCTAACAGCTGGTAACTGTGCAGGGGCGGGTCTAGCAAAGTGTTGCCAGGGGTCCATGTAGGGCATTAAAAGGGAAAGGGGGGCACAAAGAAATACTTTCTTATTCTCATTTAAAATGTCTCACTTTTAAAAAAATAATTATCTGAGTCTTACAACAAACAATTGATAGATTGATACATATATACCATCAGAACAGTGTACATCACTGTCACAACAGAGTTTATTTTCATTCAAAGGCTTTATGATTTTTCCTATAATGGTGGGCCAGTGTCTAGTCAAAATGCCCGGGACGATTTTTTTGTCCCAGTCCAGCCCTGTATGCAGCTTATCTGCAGTCTGGTGTTACCTACATCTTCCTATTCAGAAGGCAGAATTTCCGAGTTCTGAGTACATTCGAAAGCACCACGACTGCAGTTTTTGTGTTGGATGTAAAAAGCAGGCTAGGATAGAATCAGGCGTGGGATTTCTCTCGTGGAAATGTGCACATTATTTTTTCCTTTCAATTGGTAGGTGGCACAGTGCACTTGTGGCAAGTAAGCAAGCTAGAAGACTGGCAATCTTGCTGGGTATCCAGTTACGGAAGCAACACATTAACAAGAGAATTCTGAGTAAAACCAAAGTTACTTTCCCTAGTAACTAGTTACTCTGAAAGTAACGAGTAACTTGAAGTAACTGAGTTACTTTTGATAGAAGTAACTAGTAATGTAACTAAGTTACTAATTTAAAGTAACTTACCCAACACTGTTAGTTTCCATATAGAAGTGAACAAGGCTGGACTGGGACAAAAAATCGGCCCGGGCATTTTGACTAGAGACCGGCCCACCAGGATAAAGATTGAAAATGTGACGTCATTCAGGGGTAAAACCGCAAAGGATTCTGGGAACTTGTGGCAAGAGGTACTAGCGCACGCAGGCTTTCAATTGAACTCAGTTACACAGCGATAAAAGAAACACAAAAAATGGCAAGAAGCTGTTGTATTATTAACTGCAACAGCCGGTCGCATGACAGCCACGGGAAGCCGATCGTTTTTTTTTTTATCGGATTACGTCGTTGAAGAAAAATGTTTTAAGCCATGTTTCCGAAGTAAGAGCCGACGGATGGTCTGGATATACCAAATATAACGTCCCAGAACCCTCCAGCTCACATGTTAGTCTGCTCCAAGCATTCCCACAAAGGTCAGAGTTTTTTAGTCGTTAATACGTCATTTTTCTTAACATAATTGGTGATATAGGTTACAAGCAAGTCTGGCGCTGAACAGAAATTGTCGCGCTATGCTCCGTTGTTTATTGTGCATAAATAGTAAATTGTCCTGACACAATATTGCGTTTCACTTCTGTTATTGCCATGGTACATTGACAAAAACATATACTTTTATTCACAGGGTAAAACAGTTGTTTTGTATCACTAATTGTCCAGTGCGATTACAACATACAATATTATTGTCATTGCTACATTTCTGTAATGCTACCAGAAATTATTTCCACTACTAATTAATTACCGTTGAGTTCAAAGGTTATATTAATAAACGGTTAACGAATGTGTATTTATGACGACGATTTGTGAGACTGGTAAACTTACCTGTGTGAATATGTGTGTGAATGGGTGGATGACTGAATGTAGTGTAAAGCGCTTTGGGGTCCTATGGACTAGAAAAGCGCTATACAAATGCAGGCCATTTACCATTTACCTTTGTTCATACGATGGTCTTTCGTTCTACACGGTGCATTTCAAGGTCCTGTACCCATCCGTTGGTAAACTGTACCTGGGCTTGTTGCAGTGACCTGAAGTTACTAAACTTCATGAGTGCATGCACTCACTCCAAGAACCGTGTATTTATAAATATGAGCGTGGTGAAAGTTGGGCAGCACGCTAACGTCTTTTGTCCCTCTGTGTGCTCGTAAGGGTCTGACCCTTTCACACCTTTGATTTTTTCCTCGTATCTTTTCTTTGTCTTTTCGTCGAGTCTGTCTTTGTACGGACCGGCATTGTTCTCCTTTTGTTTTGTACATTCCTTTTTTGTGCGGCAAAGAAAAAACAAGAAGGTATTGGAACCGGAGAATGAACATTTTGTGGTGCTGCAAATGCTTGCATTTGATGCGGTACTTGGATTGTTTTGCCACGAGTTCCCGGCATGCAATGCGCGAAAATCACGTGATTGCTAAACAAGGGGGCGGGTGCATTCGGCCTCCTCGGCTGTAATTGGTCCAGCCCAGAGTCGATCATGACCAATTGGTCAATCCAACACCTTTCATTATATATACCCTTCCTAAAAAAAAATAAATAAATCCATCGGCCCACAAAAACAAAAAATCGCCAGCGGCCCACCGGGCAAATGTATGCTCGATGGCCAGTCCAGCTATGGAAGTGAATCTCTTTCTTAATTTGTTCTTTGAAGTGAGGATCATTCAGTAAGCTTGAATTTAATTTCCAATTATTGAGTTTTGGTTGCAGGTTTAAATCAACAGACAGGTATACTGGTGCATGATCGCTTAAGTCTATTGCTCCAATTTCACAAGTGTTTATTTTATCTTTATTTTTCCCAAAAGTTATGAAATAATCTATTCTTGTGTATAACAAGTGCGGTGAGGAAAAATAAATATAATCCCTTTGGTAGGGATGCAAGTCTCTCCATATATCAATTAGTCCCACCTCCTTCATCAATGTATTTATATTCTTAATTAATGTTTTAGTATTCTGTACTTTTCTATTGGAGATATCTAGCTTTGGTTGTAGATGTATATTTAAATCTCCTCCGCAAATTAGAAAACCTACTGTCTCTGTTACCATCATATCTCTTAAAGAAATAAATATCGCTTCCAGGGGGTGCATATATATTTAACAACGTGACTGGGTTCCCCTCAATGTTTCCCCTTACCAAAATATAACGTCCCTCTTTATCACTTATCTCGGATATTTTTTCAAAGAGTAATTTGCTTGATATCAGGATAGCCACTCCTCTCCTTCGTCCAGTTTTATAGGAAGAGGAGAAAACTGTTGTATAACCCATTCTTTTCAGTTTTTCATGCTCCTTACAGTCTAGATGGGTTTCCTGTAGATACACTATTTGTACTTGTTCTTTCTTCATTTTTGTTAAAATTTTATTACGTTTAATTGGATTCGACAGGCCATTTACATTATATGATATGATTTTTACCTTGTCTTTGAGCATACCCTTACTATTTGAATATTATTAATGTAACAACGACATATACTATCAGACCACTCCCTAAACATACATAAGCAAGCATTAATATTAACATTAAAGCTGTATAGAACAATAGCTACAGAAATAAGCTTTATTTGGTCAAAGAAAAAGAAAAAAGAAAAAAAAGACTTCCAACTGTGGGGTCCCCGATATGACCCTAAGTAAGCCCCGATAAAAAAGGGGGCTTCGAGGGGGGGCCTCTCTCACCTCTATGTGAGACAGGGCCTTCCTTAGCCAGCCGGCCAATGTCCATTCTACTAATAGCATAGGTAGCACGTCCGCCTATTTTCAATTTCTGCATTGCCACTTCAATATATTGTTTCGAGATAAGAAGTCTTTACCAGTGTATATGGCTAGTTTCCTCGGAAGACACTTTAATGACATTAAACTCACCACCTGTTCCCTTTATGCCTCAATTTTTCGGTGTTCCACTCATTCTTGCTCTTGACGTCTAAATACTCGTAGTCTTTCCTTATAATCTCGGGTCTGGTCTTTTTTTACTTGGCTCCGTGTTTTCCTTTCTGTGCGCCACGATAAACGTTGGATCTGTTCCAGAAGCGTCTCCGGGCATTTGATGATCGTCACCGGGAATCCCCTCTTTACCATATCACCTGTCGCCTCCTCCACCAAGCCGTATAGCACTGTTCCCTCGGGATAAAAGACTCTCATCTTTGCTGAAAAAGGAGTTTGGAATCGGATTTTCTTGTCTTTTAACACAGCTTTCACCTCTGCGTATTCCTTTCGCTGCTTTAAAATCTCTGGTGCATAATCGTGATCCAAGTTAACCGTCTTGCCTTGGTAGTCAAATCCACGCTTCTGCCAGGTCAATTTCAATATTTCTTCTTTCATTCTGTAACTAGACAGTTTGGCAACGATTGACCGTGGCGTCACTCCTGGCGGTGGTTTTGACATCAACGCGCGATGTGCTTTTTCCACTCGCAGCTCCGCGGAGTCCACCAACTCCAGATTCTGTCGTAATAAACTCTCCACAAATACGACCATTGATGTAGAGTTGTCTTCTGACCCCTCCCACCATATATTCGAATGTTTTCTCTTCTATACCGTCCCTCCAGGTCTGTCAGTTTGGCATCCATCTCAATATGCAGTTTGAGCATCTCTGTTACTGCTTCCTCGTTAGCTTGTATTTGAGTTTCTACATCCACTATTCTTTCTTCTACCTCTTCCACTCTCTTGTTGGTTTTGTTTATTTCCTCTCTGATTTCCTTCAATTGTGCTCCATTATCTCTTCTGAATTCCCTTAATTCTTGGAGAATAAGGTCCAAGCTTGCTATGCTAGCGTGTTCTTTTGCTTCTGCTAGCATATCACTGTCCTCTATGACGCTACCAGCTGGTGAGTTCTGGCCTTCTCCGTCTTCCTCGTGCGATTCATGCTGCGTAGATTTCTTACTATTTTTAGTTCTTGGCATCTTGTAACCCTTATTCAGTTGTCTTATTTTAATAAGAATCTTTACGAAATCGGGTCTCTATGGGCTATTTTTAATTAAGGCGTCAGGTACACGTTCTCCTATGCTGCTATCTTGTAGCTTTCCAAACCGGAAGTCGATACAGAATACTTTGAGTCTGAACCTTTACTCCCAGCATCTTTCATTATTTCAGAAAAACCCACCGACTGCAGGTTCACTGTGTGAGACTTAACGTCCTCATCACTAGTTAACTCAGAAAAACCCTTTGACTTGGTAGGAAGACACAGTACAGAAGTACAATGATTGGTGGCTGCAAATAATGGTGGGTTGGTTATCCCAGCGTTGCACTTTACAGACAATCCGTCCTGTACTGCGCTAAAAACCCCTGTAGAGCTGGGTGCTAGGTTAGTGCCGGCGGATACAGACACATTTTCATCAACGGCAACATTAGAACTGTTGATCGTAGTACCAGGTTCAGACATTGTCTGCTCAAAGCTTGCTGTACCAGGGTTAAACAACTCTAGAACAAGACAGTTATTGTTTGCATCAGTGCAACATTCAGGTTCAGAAGTCATGACGCTGAGGACACAGTCATCTTTATTGCTGTTAGGATTGTTAACTGGTTCATGGATGCGGCAAGACGGGACGTAGCGGTGCGCGACGGAGGCGAGAACGCCGCTTTCTCCTTGAAGCGGCTGTGGACAAAACCTGACTTTCCATGGCGACCGGCTCCTCGTCCTCCAACCACATCCGTGCTAGAAAGGCAGCAGGACACGAGTAGTCCGATCGAGGCGGCGAGGGCGGGGCGGCAGGTGCGAGGCGGGGCGGTTGGCGAGAACTCCTCCTCGGGGATGAGCCAGGGCTTCCAATGGAGCTCGTCCTCCCGATACGCCCGTAATACCTGCTGCCGCTCCTCCTCACCGAAGTCAATAGCAGCTGGCATCTCCTTGAGCCGCGTAGTGCAGTCAGGCGGTGGCGAGGAGGCGGAAGCCGATGGAGCGTGAGCCGAGGGTGTGTCGGCGGTGAGCCTCACCATACCAACTCTGACTGCTTCTGGCTCACGAGGCAGCGGGGAAACAGAGCTACCGCATGGCTCTGGCGACGGCTCACGCACACAGGACAGCTGCTGTTGCAGGCGGAGTTGTATAGAGGAGACGAGAAAGTCAATGATGAGGGGATGCAGTGCCTCCCATAACCAAGGGAATACGGACACGCATACCCCTACTTGGCGGACTAACTCTTTCCGTTCCTCCTCTCTGGAACACTGCAGCCACTTGCCGCATAGCGACTCCACTGTCCGGATGATCTCCTGTTCTTGTGTCGCTGGGCATGGTCGCGTCGTACTGTCACGGTATGCAGAGACAGGCCGTGCGGTGGTGTGTGTAATGGACCCAGGTGCGTACACAAGTGAGTAGACGGGAGTGAACTTAACAGAAAGCGAGCCTTTATTATGGCTGAAGACAAAGTGTACAAACAACGCAGGGATAGCGTGACTAGACTATAACTAAACTGGGAAAACTAATACTGTGACAAACTAAGAAAACTCAGAGACTAAGATGATCACTGAAAGGACTGACCGTGAAAACATGGAGGTGAGAACACAGACGACACGACACAGACTACATGAAACACAGAGACTAAATACACATGAGGGATGATCAGGGGAAGTGGCCACACATGGGAGCACAGCTGACACACATGAACCTAACGACAGGACAGAAGAGGTGAAACTAAATACACTGACATTGAATACAGACTTTCAAAGTAAAACAGGAAACATGGAGATTAGACATGACATGAACTAAACATAACCATGCAGACATGACTCATGACAGGTAGACGCACGAACCAGGGAGACGGAGTACAGGGGAAGATGACAGAAGCGACAGCATGAACTTGACAACACAAGACACACAGACATAAACACATGAAGGGCAAGGGAGGCTTAATACAAGGGTAATATAATTACAAATGAGCTGGAATAACTTATTGAACCTAAACAAACAATAAACATCAAAATAGACTAAACACAAAACACTGGGTCGCACGACCCAGGACCATGACAGTAGCAAATGCAGATGAGGACTCCACCCAGCTATGTATCTGTCACGGACCCGGCTCTGGGGACTCGGGGTCCGTGGGCAGTGGGGACTGTGACTATTATTGTTATTGTTGTTATTATTATTATTATTATTATTTGGTGTGTTGTCTGCACTGCCCCTATGCACATCTGTATGTAGGCAGGTATGTGTGTGTGTGTGTTTTGCCTTTCTGCTGTGGCCAAGTTACAGGCACCTTCAGCCCTGGGGGCGTGGTCTAACTTGAGGGCTGGCCACACCCGAAGTCCTGGCCGCACACCTGCTCCTCATCTGGGCTCGTCGGGGGAGCTATTTAGATGAGCGATGGAGCTTCCACCGACGCTGGATTATTGCGTTTGACTACACGTCAGTCTTCAAACAAGTCAAGTGTGAGTGTATGCCTGCTGGGATAAGTGTTAACGGCTGCCTCTATTGTTTTCCCCTCAGGAGGAGTGTGGGACGAGAAGGAGCAGTGAGCACGGGGAGTGCAGGGACACTGGGGCAGAGAGCACTACACGGGGACTTTTGGGAAGAAGACACTACACGGGAGTCTGGGAAACTGGGGATTTATTGTTGTTTACTTCACCACCTTGTAAATAAACACTGTTGCACTGAAGAGTCCGGCGTTTGGGTCCTATTTCCCCATCTCCCCACGGTCTGCCAGCCAGACCGTGACAGTATCATTTCAAAAGTTCTAGAAACTTCCAAGAATTAAAAAAGACAGTAAAACTGCAAAAACAGTCATGAATAATTTTAATTGTCTTTTAATAAGACCAGGAAAGTGACAGTTTTCTTCATGTTCAAGCAATACAGTTCAGTACTAAAGACAAACAATGTGCATCACTGATAAGTTATTCTCTGGGAAAGTTACACACAAAGCCTTCATAAAAGAATCAGCATGTTTTCTTTTTCCATTTTCCACTTCAACTGCAATAGTGGCTGCACCGATTTAGCCAAAATAAAGTTTACAATAGTTTAAAATAAATACAAAAAATAACAAGGACAAGACAGTCCCCTGATCCTTCAATCACCGTTTGGTAAACTAAACTATGTGCACATGCCAACATCAAGGCATATCTTCACGTGTCACATTCTTATAATGCTGGATTTCATAACTACCAGAACTACACTGCAGGTGCATCTCTTTGTCAAGTGTAGCTTGGCAGCTCAACGCGGACGTGGAACATGCCTCAATTGTTCAGACCGTGTTGGCCTCGCAAAATGAAAACTTGTGCATGTCATTGCTTAAAGTAAACTTGAGGTGCAAGCATGAGGTGCAGACATACAAATGCAAATCTTTAAACAGGTTAAAGCTTTGTAGCAGGTAGCCATAATCAAGAATAGCAGAGATAAGTAGCCCTCACCTTAATAAATTATTCTTCGCACTTTTCGTGATTATGTGAAACATAAAGAGCTACATTAGAAATCAGCAAAAGCCTGTTTTAATTAAATAGGGAAAGAACGCATGTGCTGAAGGGAGGCACGTTTGTTGACAATGTCCTCTTTCTATTTTAGCTCCAACTCCAGCCCAATGTAAGACTGAGAAGCAGCAGGCCCAGGGAGAAGCAGGTTGTGGAGGCAGAGGCCTTGATGCTCTGAGTCCAGACTTTCTGTGCAGGCTGCAGGCTTCTGTAGACGTTTGTCATGAGTGGTGACATGCTGTCGTTGAAGTGCAGTGTGGTGCTGAAGAGGTCAATCTGGTCATGAGACATTTTTTGTTTCCAGTTAACTCCATGAACCACTATCAGGGCATTGGTGCTTGCAACAATGACAATTAGGAGACACAAGGAAGAAATGAAATAACACCTACCAGATCTTTACTGACTTTAATTGGTTCCTTAAAAACGGTCCAGACCACCGCCTCATTACAAGTTGGCGTTGTCAAGGATCCGAGGTAGCGGTAATACTTAGTGCGATCCACACCAACGAGCAGGTCGTCCAAGGAAAACCCGGCTGCAATGGAAACTTTCTGGCCTGAGGACAGAAACAACATGAAGGAACTATAAATTACAGAATTTAGAGGCAGAAACAGGAGAGGAGGTTGTTGGGTTTTTTTGGTGTGTGTGTGTGTGGGGGGGGGTTACCAAAAATGTTACCTTTTTGTGTGATGTTGGCCAAGTAAGAGGTCAAATTGCGCCAGCTTTGTGGCTGGCCAGTTGAGTTACCTGGCATTACCTGCAAAAAAAGTTTATTTTACATTGTCATACCCATCTAAGATGTGTAAACAGTATACCAACAACCCCCCACCACCACCCCAAACACACACACACACACACACACACACACACACACACACACACACACACACACACACACACACACACACACAGGCACACACAACAATGACAATGCAGTGATTCCAAAACAGAATAACACAGCAGGCATTGCATCATCTCGTGCGCTGCTTCTCTCACCTCAATGAAGAAACCAAGAGCTGCGAGTCCGGTGGAGTCTTTGACGGCTAGACTTGTATTCCCATTGTAGGATGACTTGCTGTTCACAATATGCAGCTGGGAAAATTCATAAATTCATAAAGATCATACAGATGTTTGTTTGTTTGTTTATTTTATTTATTTATTTATTTTTACAATTTAACATGTACAAGATAAATGTACAAAATAAACGTTAAAAAAATCTGTACCTCCATAGGATAGCGCTTTCCATCTACTGTATGCTCTGCGCCGGGCACAGAGGAGCCATTACCCCAGTGCAAGTGAAACTGCAGGCTGTCGTATTGCTCGGACAGGTCCCCTCCTGAAATCTTAACTCCGCTCTTAAGGGTCACTTTGACTGGAAGAAGGAGGAAAAACAAAAACATGGTGAAGTTACACCTAACCTGAAAGAAGTAAGAGGAAATGTTCAGGTCCAAGGCAGTTTAATTGTAGAGAAGAGGGGGGCGCTGAAATCCAAGTAAGACATGTTGTCTTTTTTTTCTTTTTCAAATTATTATTACTATTATTATTATCTAAAAAACACGAGATGACACTTTTGTGGCCTTACACCCGGTGTTTACCTGTGTCGCCAGTATTTTCTATGGATGTCATTGCGGAGGTGTTGTCATACTTGAAAAAAGTGAATTCAGTCAGTTTGTCGTTCGGTGTGGCTGATGCTGAGACGATGTTAATGGGTGACTGTCGGCTGCCGCTGCAATACTGGGGGGAAATTCTTGGCCAGGTTGTGTCATCTATAAGCAGAAAGGGCACATAAAGTCACCGGAGAGCGGTCACCCAGTGGGCAACATGGAATAGATAATGGAGATATTGGGTACTTACTGCAGGATGGGAGATGATAACACCAGGCTAGATAAAAAAAAAAGATGGGGTTAAAACAGGACATTCAGATTCCCTTATGTAGACAAAAAGCTCTTAAGTGAATACATACCTATAGAGTCCGATGCGCAGTGAGCGGTGGGTAGGACGCACACAACAAACGCAACAACTTTAAACCACTCCATCTGAAAAGAGCAAAAAGCCACATTGTTTAGAATCGCACATATTTTAAAAAAAAAACTACATTAAATTAAATTAAAATACTTTGAAAAAATGTAAAACACAGAAATAAATGAATGAATTTATGAATTAACATGTTGCTGTATGGAATGACAAATTTACCTATATAAAAACTTTCACCATTCAATTCTAAAAATTAACTAATGCTAAAATTTCAAATGCTGCAGTTAATAGAGAAAAGAATGCAACAAATGCAGGTTTCTAACTGTAGCCACTTCACCTGAGCAGCACAGTGTCTTACCTTTGATGCACCTGTGCCTCCGTTCAGCCTGTTTTCAGATGCAGCTCACCTCACCCTCCCTCTTTTTATTCCCTCAGTGCATCCTGCTGCTGGCTGGACACCGCCTCCATGTAACATGTGAGTTGGTCTTTATCTCTCCGCAATAATTTCGCGGAAGTACAACGGAGTATTAATGCGACATTAAGAAAAAAAAATACATTATCGATCATTTTGAGAATAAAGTCGAAATTTCGAGTTTAAAGTCGTAATTCTAGATTACACTCGTTATTTCAAGACAAAGCGGAATCGCACTTCAGAATCGGTTTGCGTAACAAGAAAATAAATACTTTTTCTTTTGGCACATTGACAAAGTGTAGGTGTCATTATAAAAAGGTGAAAATATGAAGAAAACTGCACCTTGGGCAGACGGAAAAAACACACAACTTTGGACAGAAAGGTTACGTAAAGGTTATTACAGCCTCGTGCAATAAATATGATGCATGTTTTATAACAAGACGGCTGATAAATTTAATCCAAACAAGGCATTTTGTAAAGGGTACAGCAAACTTTTTCTTCAAAATAGTTTCGACTTCAATCTCAAAATGATCAAAATGATCGTTTTTCTTAATGTGGCCTTAATACTGTGTCGTGATGATTAATGATCTCACTTTTTTCATTTATTGTTTTACACAATCAGGAACTGTTTTGTTTTTGTTTTGTTTTTTTTGTTTTTTTGCCTGTCCCGTTTGGCTCTTTTGCCATCAGAATTGTTGTCTAAAGGCAAAGAAAGATGCCCAACGGATTTACTTTACCAAATTGACCATCCCAGCCTTGCCGTAATGGTCCATTTGATTCACCTTTTATTGTTTATTTTATTTTCACTTGCTGAATACGGGACAGACTTGACTGGGGGAAAGAAGGGGAGAAAGAAAGAGGGAAAGAGAAACAGCTGAGAAGAGGGACGGGGGAGAAGGGCAAAAAACAAAAACCAACAGAATGAGCGGAAAAAAAAGAAAAAGAAAAAAAATTGCATATATCGATCACCTGGATCACCTGTTGAGAAAGAAAAAAGAAAACCAGCAGAAGAGAACAAGAGTAATAGAATAAACAACATCACAATGATATATGGGAATATGACAGTAAATACTAAATATTAAACATTATTGTGCAGCACATAAGATCAACAGAACACAGTGTGCTTTGAGGTAGGAGCCAAAAAGGGTGTCGTTTGTGGGTGTGATCACCCGTGTGTACACCTGTGAGCATGGACGCGCTTGTTTTTTTTTTTAAAGGTTCCTTCATGTAATGATCTGCTAGAGGGGGGGGGCACAGCCCCGTCCTCCAGGGCATGAAGCAGGTATGGAGGAGATCAAAACTCCAGACATCCAGAGGCCCCCAGAACACAAGAGACCAAGGAAGACCAACAGAGGGGCAGCTGCGCCACTGTCCCAGTAAGAGCTGAGGAGAGTCCCAGATGAGGGCTCACTCAGCAGCCGCGGAGCAGAAGCCAGGGGGGGTTGCAGTGACGCGCCCGTGAGCTCCGCCGGCAGCCAGCTGTGCTTGAGTGACCGAGCCCCAGGCCGTGAGGCCGGGGGCACCCCACCTCCGAAGTGGCCCGAGCGAGCCCCAGGCTCCAGGCCCCGATAAGCAGCCACCAAGGAGTGAGCCGGTGTGTACCTGGGCGCCCATCCCCAGACACAAGTCCGCCACTGGCAGGGGAAGTGGTGGTGGGGGGAGATAGGCCTCCAAACCTTGGAGGGCCTGAGATGTCCCCAGAGAGGTGGCGTCTGATACCCAACCTGACATATAGACACAGACATACAGGCACACACAGATACAAACATCCATTCCCACCCTCATGCTCTCATATGCACTTACTCCACACTCAACCAACGTGGAGACAAACATAAAGAGACGCTGTACACACGATCACACTCCCCAAGCGTACTCTACGAACCGAGTCTAGGTACCCTTGCCCCCGGAGGGGGGAACTGCACCTAGACCCAGGTGGTGTTACCCTTTTCCCTTCGGTGGGGAGAGGCAGACCGCCCCGACTCCGCAGCAGCAGGGAGGCTCCACACTCCAGACCGCAGTCGGACGGCCAACTCCTCCTCCTAGCCCCCTGCTCCAGCAGGCCGCAGAGAACGGGGGTGGAACTGTGCAGTGAACAAGAATGAAAACCGTTTGACAAAGAGGGAGATTGTTTTATCATCGGGTTTTTTTTTTAAATCATGTTCTATTTGTGTTTTCGTGTGATTGTGTCGATTCATGAATAATAAGACGATTTAATGCGACTCACTGCTAAAACAACATATCAGTCTTTGCCTTGGTAGGACTGTTCCTAGACACCCAGTAGACAATTACAGACAGCATGCTTTCCATCATTCAGGAGCATTTATGCTTTCCTATGTTGATCTGCATGACTTTTGTTTTTTCTTTTGTGTTTTTCTTGAAAGGTGATAGGTGTGAATGCATGACAGTTAAGTGCAGGTGACAGCTTGGGTTTTGAGTAGCGATCCATCAATAGTGTTTTCAATGCCAACATTTTTGTTTTAATTAAATGACAAACATTGCAACTAACCAGAATGCTATGTGGGTAATTACACTAACAAGTAATCTTAGATCTCTGCTACAGTTTCTTCTTCTTGAAAGATCCTGGGAAGCTGGTTGAACACACAAAGCTTTGCAATACGATAGACGTATTGATAGACAGTTCGAGTGTGTTATCACCCATCCAAATCAGTAACAGGAAGACAGCAGCATCTGATTGAGAGTCGTTGCTGTCATTAAAATGGAATGTTGGTTTTTTTTTTCAGTTTTTCAAATTTCCCACAACCGGTTTTTAGTGAACACATGTGACGCTGATATTTCCTGCATACATGTAACCAGGAACCACAGCAGCCTGTTTGTCATAGCTTCACTCTTCTGTCAAGACTAATCAAAGCCATTCAGTTCACAGTTATGCCTTGTGTTAATAATTATTTCATAATTGGTGGGACGGGGATGTTAGAAAGCAAAACCTGATTCATCAGCTCAAGCCACCTTCTTCCATTGTTCAATTGTCCAGTGCAGACAGTCCCATCAGCAATGTAGGTTCTTTTGGTGGTCTTACACATTTTATGTATCTTGACCAGCTTTTCATGGTGGCATGAAGCCAGCATATATGTTTCTGCTCACAACTCTGATATCATCTATGATGGTTGTTCTAATAAATCCTGAAGCTACTGTTTTTTGTTTTTAATTTTATATATATCCAGTTTCTGGGTGTGTTTTGAGTTTATGATATTTTAATGGCTCATTGCCCATTTCAGCGTCATAGAATATGATGTGGCTTCTTTCAGCTTTTGTTGGATTAAGCATGTTTCGACCCGTGCTGGAAATTATGACTTGTTCTATTCATTGAAGGGAACAATGTTTGTAGTTTTGATACATCAAAATATCAGATTTAAACTTCAGCGTTTTGTTGCCAGGGTGTTGTGAGATTACGAGTCAGTGTTAAATGCATCATTTAAAGCCGCAACACTCAGCTGCCTTAATCACTGCCCGTGTGTTTTTTGTATGTTTGCTCATATATGGAAGCATATATGGATGTTTTTGGAGGAAGTGACCAGCTAACCTTTGCAAATGCTGCCTGCTCAAGTGTTTCACAAACTAATTTATTGCAGTCCATTAAACACTTGGGGATCTGCGTGCATTCTGAACTTTTTGTGAATACCAAATATATCATGTATATCTGTGTTTTCAAGATCCCTTGAACAACTTGTTCAACTTTGTCTTTGCTAAGAGGTCAAATAACAGTACAGTCCATCACATTCTTAGTGGCTTTATAGATTAAGAATAACCAGCAAAGAATTATTTATAGACACAAGTTATGGTCACAGATTATCTCTTTAATTTATGGGCAAGCACTTGTCAGAGACCCTATATATTTCTGAAGCATGCACTGAAGTTAACATGACTGAAGTACCTCTAACACTTGATTTTGAAAATTCACAGGTGGTTGATGTGTCTTTAAATGTTACATTTTTCATTTATCTTCCTCACAAGAAATCTGGAGGAAGCAAGGCAGAGGGGAAGTCTAGAAATTTAGACTGTTGTTCATGCTAAGTTGTTCAGTTTTACATTTTGATGAGATCAAAAGAACATCTTATGAAAATTCAGTATTACTCATGCTTAATTTGATCTTGGGTTTTAGCATAAAGGAAGTCCTTTGTTTAAAAAAACAAAAAACAAACTACGGGCTTGATTGAATAAAAAAAGACTATTGTCATTATTCCCCTAAATGAAAAAACAATGCAAAAAGGATACAGTCGGAACATTCATTCCTTGTATTGTTGAGTATTTCCTGTATTAAAAGATTATAAGTAGACAAAACATAAAACCAGGAAACCTTCCATTTAGCCAGGTAAGCTTGGCACAGACAAGAGCCAAATCTCAGCATTTTCCACTCCCCCCTTTTGATCATTCATTGGTTGCACAAGTTTATCACATCTACAAATATGAAACAACAGAACTGTTTTCAGATGGAATAGGCACTGTCCGTGTGTAGCAATGGTCATGAGAAATAAAAACAGATTTTAAAAAATGCATTTTGAACTAAAACATCTGACTCTTGAAATTGGGATTTAGTCAGGTCAGTCAGATACCTATTCAACCCATTATGTGTTTATGCACCTCTTTGCATATTGGTTATTATCCTGTCTTCATCCACCCAGCCCCACCAGTCATGTCAGATGACTGCCCCTCCCTGAGCCTGGTTCTGTTGGAAGTTTCTTCCTGTAAAAAGGGACGTTTTCCTTCCCACTGTAGTAAAAGCTCTTGCTCATAAGGGATCATTGATTGTTGTGGTTTCTCTTTAACTGAATTAAATTGAATTGAACAAAATAAACACTGGACATAATAAGACTGGTGACATTTATAGTTTATAATGGTGGTTGGATGTGCTAGGTTAAAAACTAAGTACTTCATTCTTAGTTTTTCCGTGGTGCAAAAAGGAAACTAGCAAGAAAACAATAAGGGTGCTTGTAGATAGCAAACTTTGATACATCAAAAAAAGTTAAAGTGATCTGCTTTTCTCCTGAGCATTTTCCTTAGCCTTTTTTTGTCCCTTCGACACATTTTTTAAAACGTATTTTCTTTACTTTTATCTCTTTTACTTTCTAGTATTTCTTATAACTCTGTTAGTAGTCTCGGACTGAAATTTCCTCCTTGTGGGAACACAAAATGTGTTACTCAAACATGCTGTAATTTGATCAACCAACGCCTCTTAAAAGAATGTGTCCATAGGTTACTATTTCAGCTCAGATTTCTTGGAGCTATGGAAATTAATCACAGCCACTCTTATTTTCTCATGTTCAGATACACATTGTACTAAGAAACTTTATTAATACAGTCCAAAATACTAATTCAAACTACTTTAATGGAAAATGGACTGGTTTTTATATGGCTCCTTTCTACTCTACCTTTGAGTGCTCCTGAAGCACTCAAAGCCACGAACCACCAACCTTTCTATTAGTAGATGAGGCCTCTCTTCCCCCTGTACCTCTACAGCTACTCTTCACAGAAGAGTTGTCAATAGAATATTAGATTTTGGAAACAAATCCTGATTAAGCTAAAATAGAATTCAAGAAAATGTTTGTTTTTGTTTCCAAAACGGTCAGCTAACAATCATTTCAGAATAATTATCGAACCAGCAACAACACTTAAGTTGTAAAAGAGTGACACATGATTTACTTGTTTTTTGATTGTGGGTGATCGTGGCTCAAGAGTTGGCAGTTCGCCTTGTAATCTGAAGGTTGGTTTGAGCCCCGGCTTCGACAGTCTCGGTCGTTGTGTCCCTGGGCAAGACACTTCACCCGTTGCCTACTGGTGGTGGTCAAAGGGCCCGGTGGCGCCAGTGTCTGGCAGCCTCGCCTCTGTCAGTAGCTACAATGTAGCTTGCCATCACCAGTGTGTGGATGGGTGGATGACTGAATGTAGTGTAAAGTGTTTTGGGGTCCATAGGGACTAAGTAAAGTGCTATACAAAGACAGGCCATTTTTAGACTTTAAAAAAAATGTCTTGTCTTTTTTTTCCCCTTTTTTTCAGATTAAAAAAAATATAAAAAGGTTTGTGTGTACGGAATGATAAACTGTTGAAACTGTTGAACCAAGAGTGAAATAAATAAATAAATACATGAAATGAAATCTGTTTCTGTTAAAACTAATCATGTTAAAAGATAATAACTAATAACTAATTCTGCCAAAAGTGGTCAAATATCCAGTCAGAATTATGCCAGACGTTTGTTGTGGTGGTTATTAAAGATGAATGCTGTACATGATTCCACCCTGGAGAAAGAACAGTTCAAAAGAGTCATTAAGAGCCCCAAATTACCATGACACTCCTGCCCATGATGAGTGCAACCTTTGACTACAACAGCACATATTGCATGTCATTAAATGTTGTCTTCTTTCTCCCATAGTTTGTCTTCTTGTCCTTCCTTCTTCTTCCTCCCTGAGTCTGGCTCTGCTGGAGTATTTTTCAAGTTAAAGGTGAATTCTTTTATTTCCATCATTGTTGCATGGTGACAAGTACTTTGATTTATCACCATGAAAAATATGATTACATAAGCACACATTGTACACATGCAATGTCTGTGACACTGTTTGTTTTCACTTTGGCATTCACAGGCAACTTTTCTAGTTTTGTTGTTGTTTTTTTGTTTGTTTAATCAACCAGTCAAACCTATTGGAAGAATGTGTTATATCATATGTTACTATTTTCAGTCCATAGCTTGCTTAGAGCTGCACTGATAATTTTCCTTTGCATGTCCCTGCTTATGTTTTCTCGTGACCAGAAGGTTTTTAAACTAGAAAGCTTTGTGAAACGCTAAAACTACTTTCTGAGAAGGTTTGTGAGCAGAATACTGGTCCTGGGTTTTGGAAACAAATCGTATGTAGTTGTGAAGTTAAATCAAAATTAAAGAAAATGATTTTTTTTTTCATTCATATTAAACTTCTAGAGGTGTGTTTTGTGCTTATATGGAGATATCTAATTATGATATGTTGCTGCTATTTTTGTATCATCATGATAATGTTGGCCAGGGATGGTCTAAGGAGCATGGAAAGAAAAGCATCTGGACTTCAAGTTTTCTTGAAGGCGTTTCACCTCTCATCCGAGATGCTTCTTCAGTTCTAAGTGCAATTAATATTCCAAATTTTAAGCCCTATAGGAGTGTCCGCAAGAGGGTCATTGATCCTCTACCTCATCACACGAGCCAAGGTGTGAAAACAGGTTTGGGTCACAATCAGCCAAGGTTTCGATTGGACCCATTGTAAACCTTGCCCAACCCTATCATGTGATTTATTGTTTTATTGGTCCAGGATCAACATTGCAATTGATCGACCAACTGATCAACCACATTGTTGCGGTGTCGTAACTTTGCAATGTGGCGGGAAAGAAAAAAATGCTTTGGTTTGCCTAATGCCCTAGAACAAAGAGTTAGGTTAACTGTTACCCAAATTTAAGTAATTCGTCTTGGTTTGCTGATGGTTGCTTTTAAAAGCATTAACTAACTTCTTGGCTAATGCTAATTGAACGCTCAGACCACGTCATTTGTCAGTTGTGATGTTGTTCCTGGATCAGCAGTTATGATGACGTAAAAACAACACCAGCACAGAGATATCAGATCAGTTCCTAGTACATACCAGTCATTTCATATAGAAAGAATCAACCACTGTGTAGAGGACCTAAACTTAAAGGATAAAGGGCAGCTATAGGATGACATACTGTGATATTCCAACTGTATTGGTACTTAAAGATGACACATTTCTTTTAACTTTGTGCCATTATGATATCAGCGCAAAATGCATTTTAGGTTACACCACTATACGCTAAAGGTCATGCTCAATGCAATTGAGTAGAGATTACGCAGGTTATCTATGTCTAAGTAACATGGGGCACCTAGACTGGTTCCTGATCAACTGTAGTTTTTGCTGACATAAAAGTCAAACTGACAAAAGACGGCACTCCCTCGTTACTTTTGTTTGGCTGACATACTAATCTTGATGTTATTAAAAGTAACAGCAACTTCAGAGTAACATAGAGCCATGTATTGTAACGGTTACAAAATAAATAAATGGATCAGATTCACATTTACATGGCACCAATTCAATTCAGTCCAATTCAGTTGTATTTATTGCCAATCATGGCCGCACAGGAACAAGATCTAAGCACAAGATCCATAGAGGCTGGGGTCAACCACAGGTACAGGAAACTCAAGCTCCCAGGCCTCTGGTAGAGGACCCGAGTTTGAAGGAGCTTTAAATTCCCTCCTCACTTTATATATATTATATCAAGCATGTAAGTGAAATGAACCCTAGCAGACATGAAGCTTCAGACCTGTAGCGTCATATAAGAATCACACATTTCAATTTGAAACAAGTGGGGGTTTTTTTATATTTAAACTGGCTAGAAGAATACATTTCCCACTGCTAAAGAATAGTGTTTGATTTAAAAATATACTGTTATACTTTGCTTTTTGTATAGCAAACATATCACCTTTACTAAAGAAAAGCTTTTTTAAATAGTGATTTTTTTTTTCCTCATAAGATATTTTTTTGATGAAGTAAAAGAAACAGCTATTTTATAGCAACTGCAGAAATATTTTTGTTACTGGTAACTGTAACTGGTAATCTCAGTTTCAAGGTTTAATATCATGGCAGTATGACATGAATCCCCTCAAAGTTTTATAAACTGCATTTCTGCTCACACTAAAATCAACCAATAATAATAATACAATGAAAGTAATGAAAATTACATATTCAAATGTCACCAATGAAAAATCACTTTCCAAGCTAACATATAAAGAACCTAATAAGTGCAGCACAGTATATTCTTCACAGCAGTTCTTGGCTGATCTAAATTATATAAAATAGACACCGGTGCTGCGTACCAGCAGTAGAAACCATAACAGATGTCGAGGAGTACTGTCGAACGCTGCCAGCTGTAGTTAGGATTGTTCTGGTATGACAGGGCTGTGTGGGTCGATACACATTGAAATATCCTGTTTGATTAGGGAACATCTTCATCTGGTGGGTTTAAAGGGAAAAAAAGATCTTTTAAGACATATTTAATGTTCACATCATTATTTGATGTCTATGTTCCTGCACTGGAATACATGCTCCTGGTTTATTGGTGCAGAAGTGTAACCTGTTATGTAATCTGCTAACTGCTGGCGCCTGTCGTGGAAGCCTCATAAGGGTTGATGAAAAGGTGACCTCACCTGATGCATGTACAGATTGCCAAAGAATGTGTTGAACTGTTGAAGACAGTCACGTGATTTTTCTCTTCCTGCCCAGCACTGATTAGTGATATACTGAGAGCAGCTGATTTCACAGATAACTGAAAGTGTCATTCACACCAGAGGAAACCGAGCAGATGAATCACTTTACCTGAACCAACATTATATTGACTCTATTTGAACGTAGTCTATCATAGCTTATTGTGCTGTGGTGCAGTTCTATCACATTATTGCTATGAAAAAAGTATGGTATTTTCTTAAATTTTTTTATGATAGTAGATGCGCTTGGCTTTTCAGTGTGTGTTGTTAAGGTCAACTATCACAATCATACTCGATCTTGGTCACCGATTTCAAGTCTAACAAGTTTCCTAAAAACTGTTCAATACCGTTATCAAGTCAAGGACAACATAAAAAAAATCAATATTTACAGTGAAATGTAGTCAGCATTTATTAATTAAGAATAGTTTCCTACATGATATATGCATGTTGGTATGCATGAAAGTTATTCCAGCTGAAGGCCAAGGATCACGTGTTTCTGATACATTCTGTTTTTAGGTATGTTTCTTTTGTGATATAAAGTTGCCAACATTAATAATATAAAACATACCATAGCTTCTCTCTGCTTTTCTGGGATTAAACATACTTAAAACTTGGCTAGAGATCATGACCTGCCACTAAAGAAAAGGGAGACATTTTGGATTTTCACAAAACCAGCTGTCCAAAGGACTGAACAGTGAACTTTAAATGTAATGACATAGTTTACCTAGTAAAGTTAAACACAATAAAAGTTTAAAGTTGTTACTATTCATTCACTAAAGATTCCTACTATTAACTAATAATATTTGCACTGAATAAACCTATATTGTTTTAAATCTATAGTGTGTTGTGGTATCTCTATAGATAATAAGGAACTAGTAAAAAAAAATCACTGTTTCGTCACTGCCCATGGGAGAGATATTTTAATATTTTATATGATAAATTCTTCGTGATCAGTGGTTTAATCAATTTAATGTCTTAGCAAAGTGATAGCAGACCTGTACCTTTTATTTTTTTGGAAATCCCTCAATCAGAACAGAGTATGTCGCCTTTAGATGGAAACTCATGAGATAACGTCATGCTAACGTCTAAATCCATAAACTCTCAGCTGAAGTGGCTGACCGTAATGTCACGTGGAATACACATTACCGACTCTCTACCATCAGTATTACTGTTCATTTCAAGATACAGCTGTTGGTTAAAATGTTTAAAAATTGCTTAAGACTGAAAGAATGTGCAATTTTGTAGAAAGTAAAAAAGGGCTGGTTTCTATATAGTGCTCAAAGTGCTTTATACAACTTGCCTCATTCATACTCACTCACACAAACACTTTTTTCTATGCCTTTTCTAATTAAGTCCTTTTTGCTGTTCACACACGTTCATACTCGGATAGGTGCATTAGAGAGTAACTTGGTGTTAGTATCTTGCCCAAGAATATTTAGCATGCAGGGTGAAGAAGCCAAGGATCAAACCACCAAGCTTCCGATTAATGGATGACCTACTCTACCTCCTGAGCTACAACAACCCCCAAAAAGCATTTGTTCCCTGTCTAGGTGCCTCTTAATAACAATCAGCCTTCTCATTGTGTAAACACAATTCAGTACAAAGGGAATATAGTAATTTTAACCATTGTACATAGGAATGTCAAACATCTGTATTATTACTCCCATTTTTCTTCATCTGGCATACTATGCAAAGGCCTCAAGGCTGAATTACCTTTTTTAAATATCTGACATTACGTATAACTTACCAGGTTTAAGTCCACATTGATTGACTCTTTAAAGATTGTCCAGACAACTGCTTCACTGCATAAAGGTGTGGTCAGGGAGCCACTGTAGCGGTAGTATTCATGGCGGTTCACATCACCAAGCAAGTCATCAATGGAGATATCGTCTGTGACCTTCACTGTTGTACCTGCAAGGAAGTGAAAATGCACAAGTTGCAGTGATCTGCTTAGGTCCTCATTCAGAATTTTGATTTTATATTCAACAAAGTACATTTGTGCTCACCAACTTTGTGGATCTTTGAGCGATAGCTGGTCAGTTTTTTCCAGGCGTTTGTCTTAGATGTTAGCGCTGATGTGGGATGTGTCTATCGAGACAGTTATATTGGATAATTAGAAAGAAACTCAAACATATGGGTTGTAGTTTAACAAACTTAAAAAATTAAAACATTAAAAAACACACCGTTGCTGTTCCTGATACAGTGCTCCCATGAGAGGTTCTCTTGGTAGTATGGGTGGACTAGAAAATGGATATTAACCCTCTCGAGGCAGGCGTTGCCGATTTGCAACAGTTAAAAACTAACAACCTGATTACCCCACATACATATTTTATGAGGTTTTTTTTACTCAGAAGTACCACTGCAGGACTTGGTTGTGTATTAGCAACAAAAAGTTTAATTTGAGCCTGAGAGGGTTAAGACAAAGTGTTTACAGACAGCTTATGCTTTCTTTTTATAGACCTATCAATCACTTCAGGGTTTTTTGTTCACTTTTCTCAGATTTCTGTGGAATTCTGATAATCATTTAGGTCAAATGAGCAGAAAATATACATTTTTTACTTTAACTTTCAGAAATGGATTTCCGTCCTTGAAATAAAAACTGTCATCAGCCACCAGCATGAACTGCACTGTCAATCAACAACACTGAGTGCCTGAGACAGTGATAACACAACTTTGTGCGTGGAGCAGGTTAAAATGGAAACTGTTTGTCTTTAGATGAAATATTGATGTAATGTTGTACGTGATGGCACCTGTCAGTCAGTGGAAACTATTATTTGGAATTAATTCTGCCCTGTTCACATTGCAGATGCCGTCAGAAATTTGAGTATAGTATAGATTTAGCTTTTTTTGACATGTACGTGTTTGGTACATTTATTACAAGCACTCAAAGGTGTTTGATACCAATAAAGCACATATATTGTTGTTCACAGTTTCACTTGTCCAAGTTTTACCTCAATAAAAAATCCCAGCACTGCCAAGCCATCAGGTGCCTGTAGTGCCTGATCCAGGGTTAAATCCTTTTTCTTGCTTACAATGTGCATCTGGACAAGAAAAAGAATTAATGGAATGAAGTATAAACAGGTGTGTGTTTGGTTATAAAAAAAAAAAAAAAAAGCTTAATCTTTGTCACTACCTCCATTGGGTATCTTATTGAGTTCACAGTATGCTCTGAGCCTTCAGATGTATCTGATGTGTCACCCCATGGAAGTGGAACTCTAGGATGGTATAGTCATGCCCCAAACCTCCTCCTGACACCTCCATCAAATTTCTCACCAGTACACACTTCACTGGAGGTTGTTTGAGAACAAAAGAAGAGAATATAACAATCATACTCTTTGATTTCTGTGAAATAGATTGTCATTGTAATGTAACATCTTGTAATGATGTAAATAAGAATGTTTACATCAATCATATCCAAAACAATTGTGCATAAAAAAAAAGGCATCAAGATTGCTGTCTGGCACAACATTGTTTGTGTTAATGTTGATGGGTGACTGATATGTACCGCTACAGTGGGAGCCGGGCAGAAGGTGCCAAGAAGGTGGAGTGACAGCTATTTGCAGAAAACATTTTTAGGACAAGTCAAAATCAAAATGGAGTATAACCTGCATAAAACTCTACAGCTAAATGTGCTGATACATACCACAGTGATGTGGATCATAACACCATTCATCTGAAGAATGGAAAAATGGTCATATATGTAATGTGCCAATTGGAGTTATAAAAATGCATGAATCATTTATGTGTTTTGCAGCTTACGGGGAGTCAGAGGAGTTCCACGGGAGGCATAAACGTGATGTTTATGAAGAGGTTGTGTAGGTCGGTAGATATTAACCAGCTTTGTTTCCATGGGAAACTTCTTTATCTGAGAACAGATTACCAAAGTTTTATCCACTGTAATGTTACAATCAAAAATGCATTTTGAAATTGTTAATATCTCCTGGTGCCCTGGCAGCACAAACACTTGCAAATACAGGTGCAAATACCGTTCCAGTTGGTCGCTCTTTTCTTTAGTCTAGCAGCTTCAGCATCCATGTTATCTAAGTTGTCCCATTTCAGATTTTGATTTATTTGACCACAGAACAGTGTCCCACTTAGCTTCAGTCCATCTGAAGTTAACTTTGATCCAGAGACGACAGCAGCATTTCTGACAGAGTTTTAACTTACATTTGTGTAAGGCATGGAGAACCGTGTTCACAAACAGTGATTTCCGTAACAGAATCATGACTGTTTTAAATGCACAAAACCTGAGGGCCTGAAGATCACTGGCATCCAACAGTGATTTTTGGCTTTTGCTGTTTTGACCCTTCTGCTTTCTTCTACTGCTACTGTGGGGATTTGGTTGTGAACTGTGTCAAACATACAGCACCATCAGACTGCATCTCCATAGCTCAGTCAAATAACTTTCAAATAAATGTCTTTACTGCTTGTTTTATCTGCACACCTAAATTGAACAAAGACACTTTTTTCATGTCAAGATGAGTTGCAACCAGAGGCATCCTTTAAAAACCTTCAGCTCTTGTGAGGCTTTAGAGCACTTTACTCTACAAAATATGTAAAGAGATTTTGATTTGCAAATTTGTGAAGCCTACTTTATTATGGGGCATTTTGCTGTTATGTCAGTTTACTGTTTATGTCATTCTGCTGTCCTGCCAGACAAGATCAGCTATGGTAGATTTTCTCACATATGAACACAAAAAAAGCACAAAATTAGACCTGATGTCATAAAAAGTAGCTGGTACTTGGAAGAGGCTACTGGGGTTATTATAGATTTGTAAAACCACACTAAAAACGAAGTCTGAAAAGAACATTTTTCTGAAACAACAATACAAACTACACTTCAGAATAAAATTAAATAAATAATAATAATGCACAAAATTGTCTAATATTTTTTTAAAAAAAGGAAATGCCCCACCTAATGATGCGTTGGTGCATTTAGTCACTGAGACTGTGAACTAGCTGCCTTATTCATATTGTAATCCAGGTTCTGGACATCTTAAATCTTGCCCTGACAATGATCCTCATAATTTTTTAGCAAATCTGTTTTGAAATCTTACTGAAAGAAAGCAAATCAAAAAAAGAAAGAAAAGAAAATAGGGGAAAAAATAGTAAATACAAAACTCTAATAACTGTGATGTATTTCTTCTGTTTCCACAAAAATAAACTCTCAGATGTCATCCTCCTATCATGCCTGTCAAATCCAGGCTAATGAGGTGCTTTATAATCTTACAGACTATGCACACAAAAGTGTTGTAAGAGATTTGCATACTCATTGATGCCTTAAGTTAAATTCAACGAGTCATGCATCTGCTGAGTCGCCAGACAAGTATAGGGCCTACGCCTCACTAACTGCAGACAGCTGACCACCATTAGGCAGATAAGGTGACAAGAAAGACCTTGTTGGTACAGACAGTGGAAATAACATAAATAAAAAGGCATGATTATCAAACAGAACAATCAAAGCAGACACCAGCATGTACCAGCGTGTTCCATTGGTATGTCACGTGTGCTTGGCTGCATGTTTCAGTTTTCTTCTGCAAATGTTTGTGATTCCAACACAGACTGGATAACAGAAGAATTTCATTTGCCACGAGTCATTTGCAGGTCAAGCTATTCACTATAATTAAGTGATAAATTAACTGATATCTAATACATAAATTAACATAAGAAGCTTTTTCTTCAGCATTTTCTCATACAGCTTGGACCGTTTAGTTAGTTGTGTTTGTGTTAAAAGGTGGAGAGAACATTCATATTTGCAGATCCCCTTACACGATCTTTGCTCCTCTTGTGCTAAAGAGAACTCACCAGTTCAGTGTTGACGTGGATTGGCTCGTGAAAGATTGTCCACACGACTGCTTCGTTGCAAGCAGGCGTTGTCAGGGAACCCATGTATCGGTAGAACTTTGTCAAATTTACATTTCCAATTAAGTCATCAATAGAGATGCTATGGTCTAAACTAACCTTGCTCCCTGTGGAAAGATTAGAATGAAAGAGACTTGAATTTAAAAGGATAAATAAATGTAATCATAAAGTGGTTTGCATTTTATATTCACTTCAGTGCATGTTCACAAAAGTCAAGAGGCATGGTTTGTCAGCTACTGTCTCACCCTCTTCTGCTTCATGACTTTACAAACTTTTATCGTTTGACTTCAAAAATAATGCCACATACAGACAAAGAAGTCAAACACAAATTTCCTTTAACTATTGTTATAACTGCAACAACAATGGCAGGCCATTCTTCTAATCTTTCAATATTCTTTTTTTTTTTTTTAAACAAAGCCATTGGAACTCTAGTGGAAGAAAAGACCAACCCTTGTCGGTGAGGTTTGCCAGGTATGATGTAAAGTTCACCCATGGCTCTGACTCCTGTGGACTTCAACTCTACATTATGTATGAATGCTAATTATGTTAATACTTAAAAGCCGTCAATGTAAACCAGTTTTATAAGTGTCGCCTATTTAAAAATAGCAGCGAGAAGTCTGGGGCATACAGACATTTATAAAAAAAACCAAGTACAGCATATCCATCTGGATGCTCTGGAGGGGCAGTGAGATGATCCTTCTGAGTGACTATGTGCATCTGGAAGAAAGTCCAACAACTTATAAGGCAAAGCAAAATATAGAAAAGGAGTTTAGATGTCAAGCAATGAAGAAACATTGTACCTCCGTTGGATATCTGTGCTCATAAATCATGTGCTCTGAGCCTGGATTTTTTACATCACCCCAGTGAAAATGAAACTGAAGTCCTGTATATGTTCCACTGAGTCCACCTCCACTCACTTTAACTTCATTTCCTTTCAATGTGCACTCCACTACAAATGGTATAGATTGTTGTAACTTGGAAAACGTTGTATGTTTATGCAGTTTTAGTTAGATTATAAAGAACATAAACATATTTAATTTTGACAGAGGTGGCTTTGAAGTCTTTCTTGAGTTCGCTATTACTCAGTGTATCAATAACAAAAAAAATAAATCCTTCCACTTTAGATTTGAGATTTTAGGAAGGGGAAGCATCTCAGTATTGTTCTCAGTGGAAATTTAGTTTACTCTATAAAGATTAAGATTTAAAATGAGCATCAAAAAGCCCTAAAATGATCACTTGGATGAGATTTGTGATCCTCATTCTTTTACAAAACTCCATGAAGAAGCTGTCAAGATCAGACAACTGTTCATTACTGTACTCAGGGTTAAAAGTTTTGACAAATCATCCTACCTTCACTCTTCCAGTCTCAGAGTTCCAAGTCTTATGAAGAGATGTGTTGGTTTCAATTCTCAGATTAAAAACTTTTGTCCGCTTTCAATGAGTCCATCAGTGAGAAAGGGGTAAGAAACTGCCGCAGTACACTTCAAGATACTTATCTATATCTATCAATATATATATAATATGCTAAACAATGGGAGGACACCCCCGTGTATAAACAAAGAGCAGTATAGGGGAGACACACAACATGGTTGAAGACACTTTTACAAAATGTGGTATTCAAAATAGATGCATCAATAGGAGTGTACCAGTTATCTGGTTAAGTCAGTATGTTTAACTATATTCATTCTACTCCAATGCATCACTTAGGTGCTTATGTGTATATGAAATCATATATTTGATCCCAGAGGATGGAATAATTAAAGAAATGGACGAAACAAGACAAAACCCCAAAACAGTGCATACTGCAACAAAATGTATTCATTCCAATGGCAATACATTTTTTTCTAAAGCACAGCACAAACAAATCTTGTTATGTACAAGAATTTTCAGATGCTCAGCTTACAAAATGTTTCATAGGAAATAGAGCTGTTTGTCGGGTTTCTTTTTACAATCCAGAAAAACCACCCTTAGTTTCTATTACTTCTAGATGAGACAAAGGTGAAAATATAAGAAAGTTCTTATTCAAAACACTCTGATTTGGTGCAGTGACAGGTCCCTCACTTTGTTTTTTTGTATAGAGTTCATCATTTGTATTATCATTTTTTTAATCACAGAGTTGGACAACCAAGCCCCCATATACAGTGTTCGGGTCAAACAAAGCTGATGGTATGAGCTTCATATTCAGATGACATTTTTGAATTTGATATCACTCCTGTATTTCCTGTGACACTATTTAAAACATTCCATTGGAAAGTTGTAGGGCCCCCAGGAACAAATTAAAGTCACTGACATGGAGATTTAACCTATCCATTCATGTGACACATCAATCAAAAATAATGATACTGAGATAAAAACAAAAAACAATACCACTAAATCTCTATTATTGAAAAGGGAAATGAAAAACGTATTCCAAAGTGCAAACTTTATATTTTAAAGAAAAAAAAAACATTGAAAGATTTATCCTACCAACAGGTGCCTATTAGCATTCAATACAACCCCAATCATGTGACCATCCACAAACTATTATCGAATAAAATAAAACTATTATACACAAAACATTGACAAATGTTAAGATAAGCAAATAAATTAAGACATGATTCCTACAAACCGCAGTATTTACACTAGTCAGCCAAAAGTGGTGACAAATTTATTAAAAACCAATTGTCAAATTTCATTCATATGTCAATTTATTACAAAATATTGATAGGTAAAGGTACAGAGATTTACAATTTGTTATCACACAGACCTGTTACCTGGTCATGTTTAATGTCAACCACTGTGTATACACACATCACTTTGGTAAGTGAATCTACACAAAAAGGGTTTCTGTCCTTCATGTCCTCACACACTCATCCCTATGCTTTGTTAGGCCCAGTTCTCTTTGTGTTTATGCAGAACGGAAATACAGCAAACACACAACACCTTTTTCCAAAACATTAAAGATGATGGCGAGGTATGGAGTAAACTGACACAGTGACGATGATTGTTTATTAAGACAAATGATTGTGCGGATCAGTGAAAGACTTGATCTTGACATGACAATGTTCATGATTTTTACAATTTGTTGGTTGTTATTTTTCTTATTTTCTTTGTCAATTCACTGACAAATGAACAAAGATTTTTTAAGTAGTTGGGAAGCACAGAAAGATCGCACCTGACCTTACTAATTTACATAAAAATACATTATATTATTTAATCATCTGATGTTTACTTCTGAGTACAGTAGATCAATTTTTCCTGTTTACTTTGGTTCATTTGTCACAATAAGTACTGCCTCTTAGTCTGTGGCAGTATGTCGACAAAACAAGCACAGTTGTTTTGGTTTGATCTTAAAGACAACAAACCGCTAACAAAAAAGACATGGATCACAGAGTCCCTGTTTGATTGACACATTTGCATGTTTACTTGTTGGAAAATATTTTTAAAATGTTGGTATCAAGTTTGAACTTTGATTTGGACCATTTTTCCTTTTTGGTAATCTGTTTTTTACACCTTTATGTGTGTTATGTAAGACTAAGTGCCTGAATTACCTATTGAGAAATATAAGTCATGACATCTGACATTTGCACCGGTGCCTTACTGGCTTCCGGGTTTTATTGTTTACAAAATCTTTAACTCACAACTTCCGTTTCTGAACCCAATTTATTGTGAACCATTTAGAGACTGTAACAGTTAAATCGCAGAAGCTAAAGGATACAGATGATGCAAAAAGCAACCATGCTAAACACATTTTTATTAAAAGAACTAAATGTTTTATTGGATAATGGCAAAACAGTTCTTTTTACAGTGTTTTGCATTAAATTGTACTCTAACAGGAAGCAAGCACAAGAACTCAAAAAGGACACAACATGAGAAATTGCAATTTGTCATAATGTTCATGGTCCTTTTTTCCTCTAGTGCAGTCACACATATTCCTATCAAGTATATAAAGCATGATATATGGAATTATGTTGCAAAGAAAAAAATACAACTCTAAATATGCCTTTATTTTAGATTCCTGAAAGCAGCCACCCTTTTCTTTGTTGATAGCGCTGCAAACCGTTGGCATTCTCTTAATGAGCTTCATGATGAAGTCACCTGAAATGGTTTGACTTCACAGCTGTGCCTTGTCAGGCTTCATTTGGGGAAATTCTTGCCTTCTTGATGAGATTGGGACCATCAGTTGTGTTGCGCAGGAGTCAGGTTGGTACAAAGCTGACAGCTCTATTGGACAACTGTTAGAATTCAAATTATGGCAGGAAACAATCAGCTAAGTAAAGACAAACAACAGTCCATCATTACTTTAACAACTGAAGGTCAGTCAGTCAAGAAAACTTTGAATGTATCCCCAAGTGTAATTGTAAAATCAATCAAGTGCTACGACGAAATTGGCTCACATGAGAAACGGCCCGTGAAAGGAAGACCAAGAGTCCTCTATGCTGCTGAGTATACATTCATTCGAGTCACCAGCCTCAGAAATTGCAAGTTAACAGCACCTCAGGTTAGAGCCAAGATAAATACCACACAGAGTTCCAGTAGCAGACAAATCTCTACATCTACTGTTCAGAGCAGACTGCGCGAATCAAACAGCTGCTGAGAAATCACTTCTAAGGAAAAGCAACAAGCAGGGGAGATTTGTTTGGGCCAAGAAACACAAGGAATGGACATTTGACCATTGGAAATCTGTGCTTTGGTCTGATGAGTCCAAATTTGAGCTCTTTGGTCCCACTCCCATAGAGTGAAGGCAAAAGGGCCAACAAGTGCTCAGCATCTCTGGGAACTCCTTCAAGACTGTTGGAACACCATTTCAGGTGACGACCTCATGAAGCTCATCGAGAGAATGCCAGGAATATGCAAAGCAGTGATCAAAGCAAATCATGGCTGTTTTGAAGAACCTAAAACATAAAACATGTTTTGAGTTATTTCACATTTCTTGGTTTACTTCATGATTCCATGTGTTCCTTTATAGTTTTGATGCCTTCAGTGACAATCTACAATATAAATAGTCATGAATATAAAGAAAAAACATTAAATGAGAAGGTGTGTCCAAATGTTTGACTGGTAATGTATATATTATATATCTTTTTTGTCTGCATGATTCATGACAAGCTCCTATATGTCTGTGTGCATACCTGCATGTGTGTCTGTGTGTGCGTTCCATTAACACCATGCACAAACTGTGTCTCTAGATCCAGCTGGATTTCTGAAACCAGAACAGTTATTTTTGTTTTTCAATTTGGTATGTAAATGTGAAGCTAAATGTCAAATTGTGCCCTTTCTCACAATAAAAAAGAATAATTCCCTAAATTCCTAAACCTACAGTTAGAAAAACTCCAAAACCTTACAATCACATAATGTCTTTGGCATAAGTAAAAAGATGACTTTATCAAATTTTGGGACTTTGGTAGAAATAATAAAAAGACAAAAAAAAAGTGGGGGGAAAGAGTGAAAGAAGAAATCATGTGTGGAAAAATTGTGCACACTGACTTTTTTCTGTTCTTCTTACAACAAAGAATTAAGTATCATTTAAATCATAAATATGTCTTTGCTTTTGTTTGCAAAATTCATAAAAAGCTTGTGTGGGATGTGGTGAAGTCTGGTGAGCAGTTCCACATTAAAGCAAACGGACATAATTCCCAGGGAGCTCAGAGCAGAGAGGCAACAGTCCTGCAGAAACAAAAGGAAAACTATGTGTAAAGGCAGCAGTACAACAATAATGAATCTAAAAATATCTCTGTGTTTTTAAATGTGAATAGTCTTACTGAAAGAGGGATCCAGTCAGCTCATCAACAAAACCACCTACAAAATTTAAGTCAAACCAAAGTTAATGAAATCTGTGAACACACAACAGTACACCCACAGAATCACAACTAGCACTTACCCGGTGTGCAAACTGTGTCACAAAGAATGGGACAAATGTAGCAGGTTGAACAACCCTGGAAAACAAAACAAACAAAACCGATTAACGCAAAGAGGCACAGGGCAAAATGAAGTGCTGTGTATTATTACAGCAGTTATAATCCTTTTTAAGTCAAGATGCTTACTTGGCAGTGCTCGCAGTGATCAGACTCATCTCCTTCCTCACACGGGCACTTGGCACAGTTATTAGAGCAATGCTACAAGATGGGAAGAAACCACAACGTAGAGTGATTAGTCGTGCATATGGTATATAGTCAGGGCAAATCGACAACACAGGACTTATAATGATGTGTGATTACTGGGTAGATTCACAAAAAAGTCTGTTAATTCCATTACATGTTTTTGTTTGTTTTTTTTACCTCACAAATGGAGCAAACACTACACAATGATCCAGAGTGGAACTGTGGAGTGTCAGCAGCTCCCTCCTCTTCATCTGAGTCACCTTGGTTGTCCTTTGTGTCTTTACCTTCAGACTCATCTGTAAATGGTTCACAGAATCAGGAACTGTATTCTAATCATTTCAATTCAGTTTTATTTATACGTCCAAATCACAACAACAGTTGCCCAATGGTGCTTTATATTGTAAGGACCAGGGAAAACCCCAATAATCAGATGACCCTCTGTGAGCAAGTGCTTTGGTGACAGTGGACTGGAAAAAACTAACAGGAAGAAAATTGAGAGGTAGCTATAGTGATCGGTTGGGAGTGAGCGGAGGAAGACAGGACAAGACACGCTGTGGAATAGAGCCAACTGTATCTTGTAGAACATTAAATTGTCTAAATAAATATATGATTATAACCCTATATGTCTTGAAAATATTTTGCAGGAAATTCTTGCAAATTCATCCAAAATAAAATACAATTATATAAGTTTTACATAAGTATTCACAACCTTTGTTCAATACTAACACCTTTTGCAACAATTACTACAATAACTGCCAGTTCCTGCTACCAAAACCATCCCCACTGTCTGACACTACCACCGCCATGCTTCACTGTGATGGTATTGGCCAGGTGATGAGCAATGCCTAGTTTCCTCCAGACATTCCTCCAGACATGCTGTTTTCATCAGACCAGAAAATGTTGTTTCTCCTGGCCTGCAGGGGCCTTTGAACAAGTGAAAGACTGTGAATGCGTTCCTGATTCACTGTATCAAAACCTAAGTATTCACATGGGTTTCCAAATTGTTGTGTTGGTGCTAATGATTTCAATTCATTTGGGAGTAATTTACCACTTCATTCATCACTTTTTCAGCCTTTTTGTAGTTAACCGCTGAGAGTACAGTGACTTTGGGCCTTTTGAGCCTCTGTACTAACACACAATCCAAAAAGACCTTTTCTAGTGAGTACTGATTACTGCCATTTATTTACAAGTTACGTGTCTAATGTTTAATTCTACTTGATGCAATATTATGGCACAGATGGTCTCTTTTTTTGTATTATATTTTTGTCATAACATCATGTTGTTAGATTTGTATTGTTGATTGTCATTTATGCTTAGAAATATCTACTCATATATGCTTAGAGTGTTATAATCAATGTCATGTTGGTAGAGCTTTGATCCTTAATAGTCTGCAAAGGCTTGGTGTGCATTCCAGAGTGTTCAGGCATTCACACCCACATCCTGGGAGCATGGGAGAGGGCATACCTTCCCTTATTGTTTTATGGTAGGATAAACGTAGCTATGTCAGTTTTAGTCTAAGTACCTTTTGTTTAGATGAACTGCCAGACATCCAGACCGGCAGGTCTGGAAGTCATTTATGGGGTCACACACTGACTCCACACACACACACATACACAATGCACAGGCAAGGTACTCTTTGTGTGTATGTATACGTCATATGTTAATGAACCTATGTATATTCATGTAACCTCAATAAAAGAGCAATGTTACGGGGGAGCGGACGAGACCGACTGGGGTCAAGCAAAGGAACGGCGCTTGTCGTGGTTTTCTCCCTCATATATGAGTAACACGAAGAACTTTGCCTACTTGGTGTTTAATGCTTTTTGCTGTGTAGTTGAATTGTCCTTAACATTCCAGCAAATAGGTTTATGCTACAAACCTATCACATGTGACATGTTTGTTTTTACAAAATAGTCTAAGTAGATTTACTGTAAACAAAGCTAAAATTCCTACAGGTGCTGTTTTTCCATAATATCATTTGTTGTCATTTTTTTCAAGCATGAAGCAATGACTGAAATTTTAAAAAAAAATCCCTTTATAACACCCTCTTTTGGACAAATCTCAAAGTATTCAATGTTTGGTGCTTGTTTGAAGTCTCAAAAGCTACACTGGCCACTAGAAAATAGATGGTTTAGATACTGTTGCCTTCCTGCTGTTGCACAGATAATCCAGTCCATTTTAGGACTGATATGTATGACAGTGTTCCTAAAGTAACCCTAGTAAGCTGAACAATGTCAGAGAGCTACTGTAGAGTACAGAGTCACTCACGGGGTTCCAAAAAATCTCATTATTTGTTGTAACTTTAAATACTGCACCATTTAGTATCTTGCTAACCCATTAATATGTTTCAAAATGTGTGCATGTTTTTTTGTTAAAGTGTGATTCACCATCTTCATCTTCAGAGTCATCCTCATCTACATCCTCTCCTTGAGTTTCTTCATCATCACCCTCTTGCCTTGCTTCCTTCTCATCGTCTTCCTCATTATTAGCTGGGACTTCCTCCTCCTCATCTGCATCTGCCTCCACCTCTTCCTCTTCATCCTCCTCTGCTGCATATTCTTCTTCAGATTCTACCTCTTCTGCATCATCCTCATCTGAAGCCTCACCTTCTTCATCCTCCTCTGCTTCATATTTTTCCTTTTCTGCATCATCCTCATCTGAAGCCTCACCTTCTTCATCCTCCTCTGCTGCATATTCTTCTTCAGATTCTACCTCTTCTGCATCATCCTCATCTGAAGCCTCACCTTCTTCATCCTCCTCTGCTTCATATTCTTCTTCATATTCTTTCTTTTCTGCATCATCCTCATCTGAAGCCTCACCTTCTTCATCCTCCTCTGCTTCATATTCTTCCTTTTCTGCATCATCCTCATCTGAAGCCTCACCTTCTTCTTCCTTCTCAACATCCCCGTTCTCCTGAGAATTATCTTCTTCCTCATTATCAGCATTGTCATCTTCCTCCTCTGCTGTCTCCTTCTCATCCTCCTGTTCTTCTTCCACCTTTTCATCAGTCTCTACCTCATCATCATCATCATCTGAGTCTTCATCTTTTTCTTCATTCCCCTCACCAACCTCAGCCGTTTCACTTTCTTCAGCCTCCTTAGCATTTCTATCATGGAGGCTTTCCTCCAGTTCGTTCAAGTCTTGGGCACTTACAATAACAGAGAAAGGGACCTGGGATGAGCACAGCAGCATAAGCAGGAGACCTACCACCCAAAATTTTACAGGTGCCATCTTGGGAGAAATGCAGCTTTGGAATTTGAAGACTGTCTTATTCTTGTTACTCTATTCTTCCACCAAAAACCAAAACAGTTGATGGAAGACAAAAAGCTGCTAAGGCGCAGCAGATTTAGGCAGTGTTCAGGTCTTTTTCCCAGACTCCCGAGAGACGGTTTGAAAAGAAGTGTGCTCACAGAGAGCAGAGTGCCAGGCTTGTGCTGGGAACACAGAGGACACAGTGGAAACACGACTGTGTGTGGCTGGGTATACTTGAGTGACAGAGGCACATGGCGAGGAAGAATGCTCCTGATGCCCTTAACACAGAGCATTAGAGAGGTGAGTATGCATTTGGTGGATGGGGGAGGGGGCTACTGAACTGCAGGAGGGGGGCAAAAATAAGATTTTTTTTTTCTTATTAGAAATTACAACAATTAAATAATTTGAAGATGAAGTTTTGGTTCTATACACAGCTTTTGTAGTCATAGCTCCCAAACTATTCAGGAAAGAAGCAGAACTTTGATAAATGTACTATGTGTGGGTTTTTTAGATTAATGGTTCGCACATTTTTGGAGTATTCTTCTCAGTATCTGCTATTTACTTTAGTGTACACAGCAAAATTAATTTCTTCTTGCCACTGCTGAAGCAAATGAGAATACGTAAGGATCATGCAGACGTGCATGTACATGCAAGGAAATGGAGAGGAAAGCACTTTGAACATATGCTTACTTCCCAAAAATAGCATTTTTTTTAGGCTTCTTGTGTGTGTGTTTTTTTTAACTTTGGAGCCAGCAGGAGGAGAACAGTGTTATAAACTCCACACTCACAGTGGCACAGTCAGCTACAATACTGCAGAGAGCAGCCAGGCTGAAAGCGATGACAGTGCCTCTCAGTGTGAGTTGCTCCTCCTCCGGTTATTGACAGGTGACGCAGCTATTTACAGTGAAGGCTCCTTCAATGGCTTGTTCCACTATGTGACCTTCAATGGAGCCATGGCAGACTGAAACTCAGCACCAGCATGCTTCTTTAACACTATCCATGATACTTATGTGCATAGTAGATCCAACTATTACAATCCCACATTGTGCACAGAATTAAAATGTATTTATTAATGACAAATAATAGGTTCTTTCATCAAGTTTACTAAAATGATCACATTCAAAAGTATTTTTATTATTATTCTTTATTCATTCAAATCTCATTGAGATTTAAATCTGTTTTTAAAGACACACCTGGCAAAGAGCGGAGACGAAGTTTCAGCAAATACACAAAGAAAAAGCTAAGTCCAGTCCAGACAGGTGAACACAAAAAGCAAACATTATTACAAGAGTGGTAATAAAAGCAGTCAAACTGGCCCAAAGAGCTCACACTTCTCACACTTTTTTAAATGGACTTAAACTCCCCCATCATGAGTCTGATAATCAGTTGTGCAGTCTGAACTTCTTATGTAGATTACTGCAGCACAAAGGGGACAGGATATTTTAAAATGTCTATTCACAACTCCATTCTGACCCTGGAGACAAACATTTGTATAATATTGTGAAAGCGTAGACTGGTTGTGGTTTTTACATATACAGACACATGGCTTTTTTCTGGCTTTATTAGATAGGTGCAGTGAAGAGTTACAGGAAAGCAGAGTAAGGGGAAGACATGTGGCAAAGTGCTGCGGGTCAGATTTGATCCCAGGCCAGGTGCTCTCAGCCATATGGCATATGGTCACCTGCTCATCTCAGTGACCTAAACTGGTGCCCTCGACCAGACATTTTTAGATTAAAAAACAATTATATACAGAGATGGGGATATTCGGAAATGAGCACTTAGCAGCAGCATACAGAGAACAGTGATGTACATCATTTTCGCAACTAGTGATAAAACATAAAGCACAATAACAAACAGTATACAGCCTCTTTAGGTGCTGCCCTGGTATGTTTAAAAGGAGCAGATCACAGTAATGCAAAAAGGGAAGGAAAGGGAAAAGAAAATGAAACAAAGTAAGTTTAATGAGACTGAACAACGTCTAAGACTGCCTCAAGAAATTCAAGTGTTTGTACTAATCAAGTAGATGAACAATAGATAACTGTGTCATCTGCATAAAACGAGAATTCGAAAGAAACCTAGATTTTACCCTTGGTTTCTTTTCTTACCTACAAGTTACCTACTACGTTATGAAACCAGACAGACCTGACTGTCTGGAATGTATTTGCTCACTCTGCACTTTGATTTTGTGCCAAGAATTAGACAAGACAAGGAACCTTTTTTGTATAGTGCAGCCACGTGAAACAGGCATACATCATTCACTTCTAAGAATTTCTCTACAAGGACATAATAACTAGATAATGATCTAATAAAAAAAATCTCTGAAATTATTTAAATAATCCAAATATCAATACTTTGGTCTCATTTGTCCAAAAGGCATACCACATGAATTGTGGCAGGCTTTTTTAACCAAACTCTCAGCAACAAATTCCTTTGTTGTCATATTAAAAATAAATGTATTATACTGCATAAAAACTTGATTAAATAGAAAACAATAATGCAGACATAAAAATACGGCCCATATTTGCAGTGTAACGGAGCAAAAAAAAGTATTAACGTGCTCTCAATATGACCCCTGATAGACAACATCACAGAAAATCCGACTACAATGTAAAAGATTTAGTAAGCGCTTTTAAAACTAAAGCAGTGAAGATGACATGTTATCTGCTTACTTACTGCAATAAAACCCAAGTGAAAGCAGTGTGACTTTTTCAACTTGCAGGCTGTTTTGTAAGCAAAACTGATTTCATAAGTTCTGGGAAGTACCTCGTAACACAGGTAGGGCACGAGGAGGTTTGACTGTACTTCCTTGTGCTAAAGTATCCACAACCCAGTTGAGGACAGTTGAGTATTGCTCCATCTGAGAAGAAAGAGCAGAATATCAGAATATCATAAAAGTCCAGAATAGAATAGTTATTCTTAAATCTAAATGAAAACCAAGTGAGAAAAGGATGACTTATTTTTTATTGATATCAATAATGAATAATGGCAGATATATATGTGTTCAAGCTTTCGGTTTATTGCATGTCTTGTCTTTGTGTCTATAACAAAACACAAAAAAAGATTGAAATAATCTGTTTAATTTCAGTATTTATATCAAATAAATATTATGTAGTCCCATTTGAGCATTAACATAAAGTATTATTTTAATAATTGGAAAGCTCAGAGAGTAAAAATGTTTTTGTGCTTAAAGGTGTTTTGTCTCCTACTGGAGAAAATCATCTTGAATAAGGAAACTGCATCATCAAAGACACACATGAGGGCAGCAAAGCCTAGCTTAGCTTAGTTCAAAGACAGATGAAATAGAGACAGCTTGCCTGGCTCCATCTAGTGACCAAAATCCAACTACCAACTAAAACTAAAACTCACCTTTCATTTCTACAAGACCACAATTTGTCACTTTCTAACACTCTAATTAATGTGCAACCAAAACTATTGGCTGTTTTTTTCTCCAAAATATTAAATATGCATTACTTACCATCACCCACATTATCTCTGACCTCAGCCAGCAAACAACTTTGCATAAACCCAACTTAAACTGCCTTTCTGCTTTATAGTAGGTGTTTTCCCCCATGTTCCATCTTTCTGTCATTATACTCCCTAATCTCTATATAAAATACTTTGACTGTGCAGACATGCTCTTTCACAGCATTTCTACATATGTATGAGGAATGAGTCAAAGGGTATTAAATGACAAAGTCAGAGCTTCAGAAAAATGCTTCTGTTTTACCTGAGCCTGTAGTCTGTGTTCAAACTCTTTGCTTTCAGTCAGACGTTTAAGCACATCATCTACCCTATATCAAAAAAATAAACATTCTTCAGAATGATGGAGTCACAATTTCATTTTGCTGCTACAGTGGAGCAGGATGCTTTGCTCACTTTGCAGACATCCGTTTGAGCCTTTCTGAGTCGCTGCTTTTCTGGATCTTGTTTCGAGCAGTCAGGAAGTCTTCCTTCTGAATCGTTTCCCATGTTGATAATCTGTTCGCTGCCTTTGCTTCCAAGTCTAACACTGATAGAAAAGACAAAGGTTTGAATTGATTACCTTTCAACTCACTGTTTGTTTACATCGGTGCTAAGCTGAGGTCAGTTTGCAAATAAACAAAGAGCCCATTCTCATTTAGACAGTGCAATTTTTAGTGAGTAACTTAGTGATAACATGGCAGCAACTGATCAAAAAACCCCATAAAAACTCATTTGTGAACAACAACAACTGGAAGATATTTAACAAAGTATCCAATTCCAATTCAACTGTGGCTTTCTCACCTGTTACACTTATTATTTCAATATAATAAAGCAATAGCTTTATTAAATTAATAAATTTATTGTATTATTGTGAACTAAGACTCCTGATCCAATACTGACCAAAGTGGTGGATCTTTACAGAGGGCACTTTGTGGATGATCCTCTTGATAAAGACTTTGATGTGTGAGAGGATAATGAAAGGCGGAGCCAAAGAAGGACGGGAGTGATACTCGACAATCAGGTTGTAACGCTGGAACTTCCAGTAGGTGTCACTGTCTTCCTGCACTTTAGAGAAAGTGTAGCTGTGTGGATACAAGCAGATCAGAGCCACTGAGTCAAGTCAAACCATTCACAGTTTGTGAATGCAGTCAGAGAAACATAATGACAGACTGGTTCTTTACCTAAACATGGCAATGACTAGGTTGATGAGCAGGATGTTGGTGACCAGGAGATATACGACTAGCAGAATCACTACCAGCCAGTTACTCTCATGAGTTCTACACGGCTCTTCACCGCTCTCAATCAAAGTCACATTGTCTGTGCAGTTTAGTACCCGTCCCACTGTCACAAAATAGAGATAAAAGGAGAAAGGTTAAAATAAGGGTTACAATAATAAAAAAATAACTAAATTTCTAATTGCTGTGATGAATTTTAAAAACCTGCAGTAGAAAAAAGCAGCATTTTAAAACTGATTTCAGTGTAATAACAATTTTCTTATTTTCATGCAAATTGCACAAACACTTGTACCATCCATCTCTTCCTCAATGGAAGAGCCGTATCCAAAGATGTGCAAGTATGGCATGTAGAAAACTCTCAGAAAAATGCGATTTGGATTTGGATCATAGTTGTAGATCAGAGCCTGATTGGCAACTCCGTACGCCAAGACCCACACGCCCAGGAAGAAGAGGAAGAAGAAGACATCCTTCATCTAAACAAGAGGAGGAAATTGTCATGTTGTTGCTCACATTGTATTATTAGACACATATTCCTGGTATAATTCCAACTGATGGTAACTTTCTCACCATATTTCCTACAATGATGAGTTTTGGTCCCAGCTGCTTGTGAATGGCAAAAATGTGAATGAGGCGAAGTGTGAAGACCATGTAGTCCAAACACAGGACATCTCGGCCAAATTCATGTGACCGGTGAAACATCCTGAAACACAAGCACAGCATCACTGAATCAGTGAGGCAGCAGCACCACCTGGTGGCAAACCTGTAAATTAACCAGTAACATTTGGTTGTTAACTGAGGAAATGTTTTAAATTTAAGTGACTAAAAACTAAGTATTAAAAAAATTATTTGAGACACACTTAAGAAGCCAAACAAGTACCACAAAACGAATACTGTGATTTCTTAAATGTTACAATCATGCAATGACAAACTAAACTGTATGTAGTGTTGTGAAAAGTTTTTGATGAGCAATCTAAGATTAAGATATCATTTTTATATCTTGTCCATACCTGCAAATCAGTCCGACAATGAACAGGCTGATGGCAGTGAGATCACATTTATTCCACACATCCTGAATGTAGAGTCTGAAACTTTGACTCCAGGTCGTCCCCAAAAACAGCGTCTTGAAGAAGATGAAAAAAAATAAACTTAACAGATCGTCAGAAAACAAAAACTACAATAATAAAAACTATCAACATACTTTAGTATGATAATAGTTTTTATATACCTGCCTATACATGCACCTTGAAGCGTATTAATTTTGTTTATTTATTTTTGTGTCCATCTTCAATTTAATGCTTGTGAGACGACAGCATGTTAACCACTGTGTTCCAATGACACACATATTGTCTCTTTCTACTATGTGCAATTAAAAAGAAAAGATTTCAATTAAGTGCATATTGCTGCATTCAGTTGTTCACTTCACATTATATACAGTTAAACATTTTGGCGAACAAAGTTCTAAGTAAGATGTCTCTCTTCACTCACCTGTCGGATCTCCTCACAAACGAGGGTGAATACCCAGAAGTACAACACACACTCAGTGGCAGCTGGACCTGAGGGGGGTGGGGGCTTGAAATCCACCAACAGCACGTAGGCGAAAAGCAAGAGAAACAGGAAGTACATCAGGACGTTGCCCAGAAATGAGGTGACCGGTGCAAACCAGAACTGACGCCAGCGTGACACTGTGAATGGACTTTGTGGCAGTCGTTGGGGTACGCCTGTATCAAAGATTATAAACATAGATAAGCAGGTGACTAAAAATGACAGCATATGGAGCAAGAATCAGATGACTCTTTGAACAGGACTCACCTTTAATGGCATCACTCTTTTGACCTTCGGAGTCAACTTCACTGAGATATTAAAAAAAACATTTTAAAGTAAATTAGTAGACTAATGCAAATAAATAACAAACTGATGTTTTACAGATTAATACTGTAGAGTGCAGGTAGAAATATTACTGCTGCTTGATGTCAGAGAAAGAGAAGACAGTGTTCCCATAGTGACTGTCAGTGTCCTGATCCAGCTCATCCTCAAAAAGCATCCTCTCTTCCTCTTGCTGATCGTATTGATTCCTGCGGGGAAAAAAGTGGCAAATGTTTAAAAAAATATTAAAAAATAATTTACAAACCTTAAATTAAAAATTTTACCTGAAAGAGATGAGGTTGGTGTAGCAGAGGATGGGGCAGAAGAACACGAGCAGAAGCTTCCAGATCTCTGTGTTCCTCTTCATATCACCCCACCAGATCTGGGACAACAGAGACTGGAAGAGCACAGAAAAGCAGTCCTTATCCATCAACAGCAGCTCACCGGCTCAACATGAAGTGTTGTGTTATTTTACAAATATCATGCTATATTTCCTTTGTAAAATTCATCTGATTCATCTTTGAAATCATGACAACAACATGAATTAAAGATAAGACACACCTGTACACCATCATTACTGAAGAAACGCCGAGCATCAGAGCTCACACCCATCTGAAGACAGGTGCTGTGACCCCAGACAGGAGACTTTCTAATCAGCAGGCTGAAAGAGCGGTTTTCATCACTGCGATAGCAAGAGCTGAAAATATCTGAGGTAAAGTAGACACAAGACACATGACAAAGAGTTAGATAGGTTTGTTATTATTGTGTTACATAAGCTTTTAAAAGGAAAAATCAAAGGGCTCTTTGTGAAATGGTTTTGAAATATCTAATTATTATAACATCAACAGTAGCAGACAGTTGTAGTTATTGTCTCACCATGAGCCAGGTTCTCAAACTTCTGGGCCAGTTCTTTCATGGAGAGTTTGGTTTCAGTCTCATCCTCCCGTTTGGACAGTTCTCTGAGTATCTTACAGCCACCAAGAGCACTCAGGACTGCCTCACCTGCCTGGAAAGCAAGCAATTATATATTTTCTGATTGTTTTTCTTAGAGGAACACTTTGAAAACTCATTAGATTTCAATAGGGAAAAACTCATATCTGTATTGATTTGGACTGAGTAATGTGTTAGGAATGAAAGGACGCCAAAATGTTTGATGGAAATTAAAATTATTAACTGAATTTAAAGAAAATGTGTCCAGGGAGACAGGATCCTAGGTTAGCATGGGGACCACTCAGTGGTATCAATTCCTTCATCCTCCAGTAACTGCCAGTTTATAATCACCATATTATCCACTGCACCAGCATAACATCTGATAATGAGTCCAAGGATATCATCCCAATACCTAAAGGTAGTAGGGCTGTCACGATTAGTCAACTAGTCATGATTACGGCGACTATCAAAATCGTTGACGACTTATTAAATAGTCGATGCATCGTTTGAAGCTTTGCAAGATCCTGAAAGACGCAGGAATAAGTAGGATTCAAGAGTGTAAGCTGCCGTTACACCCCAAAGAAGAAGAAGAAGCAGTCCCCAAGATCGTAGCTGTGTCCAAATTCAGGGTCCGCATCCTTCGGAGGCCGCATTTGTAGGCCGATTACGTTACAGCATCGCGATGAAGGCTGTCCAAATTCAAAGATGCTTCCAAATGCGGCCGAAAAATGCGTCCTTCATTTCCCCAGATTTGAAAGTGTCACTACCCGATCTGTAGCGGAAGGGAATCAGGTCAGGTGTATCCTTCATGGCCCAGCATATCCCAGAATTCATAGCGCGGCCCAGTTTCCAACAATGGCGACAGCTACTTAGTTTAAATATTACTCTAATTATTCTTTCTGGATCACAAAATAAACTTTTAAGATATTTTCAGTTTATTAAGACAACACATATTTGCAAAAGCGCTCTGACGTTTTCGGTGACGTCTGTTACCCACCAGCTTGATAGCTAGCCGGGGTTCAAGGCTCACTAGAGCCGGTGAGAACAGCGAACTCTTGGCAAATCATTTTCAGACCCCCGCGATCTTTGGCTACTCAGGTTAAACATGATATATAAGTCACTTAGATAATTTAAAAATGTTATTGTTTGGCTTTTTTCAGTGTTTTATTTGTTCCTGAGTAAATCGGTTTGGCTGAGATTAGTTAAGTTATAGTTTTCACACAGCTGAATAAACATCAAACAGAGAACTGATTAAACAGAAGTATGGGATGGTCGCAAATTTACTCCAATGTCCTGTTATATTTTAGGGAGCAAAGAGCAGACGGCTGAGTTTATTAAACGCCACCAAGAGAATCTGCAAATTTCATTAAAATTTCATAAACTATCAACTTGTCTTTGTTTTTAGTCAGCACATACCTTAAAAACTTCAAGCTGTAAGCTAATGATAGTTATATAAGAGCAGATGCATGCTGGTGCACTAAGCTGTACGTTTCACGTCCAATGGATGATGATCTGATTAGTCGACTAATCGCAAAAATAATCGGTGACTAGTCGACTATCAAAATAATCATTTGTGGCAGTCCTAAAAGGTAGTAAGTGCAGTAAGTGCTGAATATATCAACTATCGACGATGGCTCAGATCGTTTTTACAAGGGCGATTTATTTATTTACTTGCCCATGAGTAAGTTTGCTAATAATGATGGAGCTAATGGAAGCTGTCAACAGAAAAATATAATAATAATAGCGCTGTTTTAAAAGCCCCCTCTTTCATCTGCGAGCAAATGCACCTTCCTTAGTGTGCGCCCCAATTCAGAGATTCATTTACTCAAACACATAACCGAAAGAAAGGCAGTAGCCTATGTTCAGAAAAAGAAAAAAAAAAACATATGCAAGTTAGTTGTATTTGAGTCCTTTGCTCACACTATGTCTGCACAAGCGGCACATCGCTTTGGTTACATCATTAGGTTTACTTCTTTCTTCCGGTGTCAAGCCAAAGAAATCCCAAATTGGCGACTTTATATTTTTTTTAGCAATTAGTTCGCCCATGTTTGGACTTTTTCTGTGTTGTAAGCACGCAAATCAGTCCATGCATGATTACATTGCTCCGCCCATCAAAAAGTCTGTGCATGCGCGAATATAATTCACACTGTCGATTATTTGATTGACAATTGTAGGTTGGAAATTTTTTACATAACGCCCAACCCTACTGCCTAGCCTGTAGAGGTTTGTGCATCCCTCCATAAATATGACTCCTTAGACCACCTGCTCTCATCTGTGAAAAGCAGGGCACCAGTGGTATTCTATGGCAAAAGCCAAGTTGCCAACCAAGAGTGCAGGGGCCACTGGAGTATGTTGGAGCCACCCTCATGAAGTTTGTGGTCAGCTGGAGGTCATTTAGGGCCCCAAAACAGCCTCAAAGCATAATGTTTCCTCCTCTCTGCTCAACTGTGGTTATTAGTGGTGCAACGGATCAAAAATCTCACGGTTCTGATCGGATCACGGTTTTAAGTCACGGATCGGATCAATTTTTTGATCAGCAAAAATAGAAAAAAAAAGACAAAAATTTGACTCGCCATTTACTTACTCAAGTACTTTTTGTCTATTAAAAAACGTTCAACAGAAGACTCATTCCACGCACTTATATAAAAACAAATTAAGGTGCAATATGGACATTGTGGACCATGCTGGGCATCCTCTCCATCCTCTGCACACGGACATAAACAACCAGAGGAGTCTGTTCAGTGAGAGGTTGCTTCTCCCAAAGTCAAGGACCAGCAGACTTAAAAAGTCCTTTGTCCCACACACCATTAAACTGTTTAACTCCTCGCTGGAGGGGAGAGAGAGGGGAAACGGGGACAAAGGAGGGGGGGAACAAGTAAGCTGTAGTGTCTTTTCACTGTGCAATAGTTTTTGTTAATATCCAACGGTGTAATAGACTCACAATACTTGAAATGTGCCACACCCTTGTATTCTTATTCCTATTTATTCTATTTATCCATTTTGTATACTCTGTATTTATATATTTGTATATATGGTATATTTCTGCTCACATTCTGCAACTTCTGTCGGTGCTGTGCTACTGGAAACTGAATTTCCCGAAGGAACCCACCCGAGGGATAAATAAAGGTTCATCTAATCTAATGTCTATACAGCCACCCCTGTAATCTACAGGGGTGGCTGTCGCTCAGGTGGCAGAGCAGGTCAGCCACTAATCAGAAGGTCGGTGGTTCGATCCCAGGCTGCCTCCTGGCTGCGTGCCAAATATCCTTGGGCAAGATACTAACTCCGTGTTTGCCTACTGGTAGTGGTCAGTGGTGGCGCCAGTGTCCGGCAGCCTCGCCTCTGTCAGTGCGCCCCAGGACAGCTGTGGGTACAATTTAGCTTGCAATCGCCAGTGTGTGAATGTGTGTGTGAATGACCCCTTTGGGGTCCTTAGGGACTAGAAAAGCGCTATACAAATGCAGGCCATTTACCAATGTAATCTATAGGGCAGTACAGGGATTTGTATCTACCACTCCGCTGTGATATAACAAGCAGTCACGGTCACGTGGCTTTCCATTGCCCTGGAGGTCCACCCATTTGTAGTTAGGGCAACAGAAGATGCCTGGGACAGTTCATCCATAACTTTAAACTTTTCCTGCTCATACATGCTTGGAACGATCTTGTCACACTGAAGTGGACGCGCAATGGGATATCATAGCGTGGCTCAAGCACATTCATCACAGTTTAAATCCCTTGTTTTGCACAACAGAATACGGCCTCCCATCTGCAGCTAAACACCCCAATAGCTTTTGTAATAGCTTTAGCCCGGTCGGATTGGGCAGCAAAGGGCTGCTTAAATGCTAGCGCTAGCGCTGGCCATAACTACTGATTGACAGACCCACCACGCCACCATACACATACTTTTTTTTTCTTTTTCAAATCTTCGGATCACGTGCATACCGAACCATGGAGTGGGATCGGTTCGGATTTCGGATCAATCCGTTGCACCACTAGTAGTTATGGTGTTCTTTGGGCAATGAACAGCATTTTTCTTCCTCGAAACAAAGCTCAAATCAGATGGCTTTTGATTTTATCTGACCGCAGCACTTTCTTCCAAGCCTTCTCTGAATCATTTAGATGTTCCCTTTTAAATTAATATAGGTCTATACAGCACCTTATTGAGCTGGAACCTTCCAGGTGCTGCAAGAGTTCAATCCATAATAGCCTAGCATCTTTTCAATAGTGTTATTGGTGATTGTAATCCCAACTGGCTTCACATTATTAACAAGCTCCTCCTGTGTAGTTTTAGGCTTTTCATGATCATCTTCAACCCATAGAGTAGATTTTGCATGGAGCCATACCAAGGACAGATTACAGTCATTTTGTTTCTTTCTTTTTAAAAAAAAAAAAATAATGGCACCAACAGCTGTTACTATCCAGTCTTTAAGTCTGACATCATTAGCCGTGCCTGGTCCCAAACTCTGTTGCAGGTCCCTAAGTCCAACGATCACTGCGGCATCACTGAGAGTTAAAAACTGTCTAAATCCTTTCATCTTTAATAGGATGATCAGTGTTGCTGTTTTACCAGGTGTAACAATTAAGTTAGAGTTAGAAGTTAGCTCGCTAGTTTCCATCTAAATATAATATACCAGGTTCTGACTGAGGGATTTCTGAAACAAATTAAGACATACAGCTCTGTTATCATTTCCGACATAAATGAAGACAGGAAAGTAAACACCAGTGACATTTGTAGGGTTACTGAAGTTTGGCTAGCTATATATAATGATGTGCTACGTGAACGCTAGCGACACAGCTATGTTAGTATAATATAAACAGTGAAGTTGGAGAATGAACGCTAACTTTGTTCCACTCAATAAAAGTTAACGTTAGGGTTCCCGAAGGTTCGGGACAAACTTTATTTTATTACTGCTAATAATTTTAAAGCTCAGTTTTTAAAACCTTAAGATGTAATTACAGCCCAGCCCATGCAGCAGTATATTGATAACTAACTTGTGGATGGATTAGCTCAGTTGTTCTCCTGCCTGAAGTTTGGTCCATTTACAGCATCCTGCCATGTGATTGCATTTGTCCCTAGCCATCATGAACCCTCACGTTAACTTTTATCGAGTGGAAAAAAGTTAGCGTTCTTCCTCCAGCTTCGCTGGGTTTATGTTATGCTAACATAGCTGTGTCTAAGTCAGAACATGGTACAGTATATCATGTTTAGGTGGAAACTAGCGAGCTAACCTCCTGCTAATTGCTAACTCCGTTAAATTGAATAATTTCTGCTTTCATGGATGTCTGAATGTTAAACTTAACTGTTAAAGCAGCAACACTGATCATTCTATTAAACATGAAAGAATTTAGACAGTTTTTAACTCTCAGTGATGTTGCAGTGTTCGTTTGACTTTGGGACCTGAAGCGGAGTTTGAACCCAGATTATTCCATGAGGCTCCAGACTACGGTAGCCGTAATGTTCCGACAATCCATTAAGCGGTGCAGCTTCGTAGCACCAAAGTCACACTAAAACATTTTTGACAGATTTTTGAGCACCGTGTGCCACATAAAATTGGTTCAAGGTCAGTAAGAACAACCAGAATTCATACATAAGGCGCAGTGGATTACAGGGCACACTATCGATTTTTGAGAAAATTAAGGGATTGTAAGTGCGCCTTTTAGCCCAAAAATGCGGCACCCTAAAAAGTAAAGACTGTTAATTTTTTTGGGAAGTGAGCAAATTTACAACTTCAGCAGGGGGCTCAAAAATTATCTCCCCCCCCCCCCCCCAAGTAAAATACTTCTTGAAGTTTGTCTCAGAGCCTATACCATCTCCCAGAAGAAAAGGGCCATCTCACTGCGGTTCTGCAGTACAGCCCAGAGGAAGAGTGAAGCCCAGGGATGGGGGCAACGCTGCTGGTGATATTTGGAACCTCCATGCAGAACCTTAGTGGCACGCTGGGATGAATAAAAAAAAGAATAAAAATACCTATTATCAGGTCAAATGTAAAAGAGAGATACTGTCACTACAAGTACACTGCCTGCTTATTCTAAAAAGTTCAGAATACCTTCATGGCTGTCCTTTTGAATGAAGATGACTGTAAGCCTAAAGCTTTATAGTAGAAAGGCTGGCAGGCATCACCCATTAAGTGTTTCAGGACCCCTGACACCTGAGGAAACAGGTGGATGGAACAGTAAGCACAAGGATATGTTTTTGGAATTGTTTCACATTCTTTCTGGATCTGCTTGAGCATAACCTCGTATTAGATTAGAAAACTCACCTCAAACAGGGTAAACTCCCTCCTTGGTCTGCTCTGATTGTTATCTGCTGCCACTTTTGAGGATGAATTCTGTTGTTCTGATGGTGAGTGACGCTCCGCCATTGCCAGCCGCTCTGCTAGGCAGCGCTGTAGCAGCTGATATAGTAAGCTCCCATCTGGCACAGAGCGATAGAGGCTTTCCAGCTTTCCATAGGTTAAGTAGTCCACAATGTTCAAACCATTTTCAATGAAAAGCCGAACAAACTGGGGCTTGTCATTGATCAGCGCATCTGTCATTGAGTCTTCCAAATCTTCGTACTGTTTAATTGGAGGAAGGAGATCATGTTTTAAGGCAGGTCAATATTTATAATGCCAAATAATCACATTTAAACTGACTTATCTGTCAAACTTGATATTACACATCTGTTCCCCTCCTCACCTTCCACTGGATGTCGCCATTGAAGAGTTCACTCTTGGCAATGTCAACCCTGTTCCACGTTACTGCTAACTTCAGCTCATCACTATAAGGGTTTGCCTCAACTAATGCGCGCTGCTTACTTGCTAAAAAAGACAAATACAAAAAAATTTAATTAAGGATAAAAAGGGGTTGCAGCTGTTATGATGTATAATTATGGTCTACTTATACATACCTCCCACAAGTGTTTTAAGCAGGACAGTGTCAAAGTCATTTGGACTCTCATGCTCTCCGTGGTAGACTGTAATCAAACCTCTATTCTGGTAAATTCTAAAAGCCTGGAAAAGGAAACAGGAATGTTGGAAAACAGTTGCAAGATGACAGGGACAAGATGTAGGAGATGAAGTACATCCCACAGATGTTATAGCACCTGCTTGAAAGCATCTCTCATGTCAGTCAGTTTTATGCAGTCTCTGTAACTTTTCTGGCTAATGATTTCAAAGCAGAGCAGAGCAAAAAAAACAAACAAACAAAAAAATCTAACCATAAATAACTAACACACATGCCAAAATGGGTTACCTCCAGAGTTCAGCATCTGGAGAGTGAAACGGTAGAGATTTCTTCATGTGTGATAATGCTGCCTGCCCATTGCAACTTTTGACCAGACTTTAGGACTAGGATTTATTATACTTTTTATGCTATTTTGGCAAGCTGTGAGCTTGTGGAGATTTTGCTTCTTCAGTTGGCAAACAGTTCTGGATTTTTTAAATACAGGTTTTGATATTTATTCTATTTTTGTATTCCTCCCTGGTCATACTGGGGTATGATTTTATTGTTTTTATTCATGTTTGATTGAAAGCAAACAATTTTTAGAACTTTTATAAAAACAAGCTTTTCTTGATGCTCTAAACCCATTCAGAAGAGTCTTTTTGCTCCACTTTGACCACAGTTCCTTTATTTTCACCTATGATGTCACTTTTTTGATTCACATTCAACAATAATAGATTTATCTATTTTCAGCACAACTATACTTACACTATTGCAATTTAGATTAAGGTTATACAATTATTGACATCATTATATAGGAGCTGCTTGGTAAGTGGCTCAGTTCTGTTATTACCTCTGGTAGTGGATCAGGAAACAGAGCTGCAAAATGCAAAACTGCCTGTTTCTACTTAATAACATATAAATAACCTATTAAAACTAACTTCCAGACATGTGGTCATTACCTGGCAATATATCTGGTAGTTTCTGGATAATAAGCAGAAAACAGAGCTGCAAAATGCAAAGCTGTCTGTTTTTATTTAATAACACATTAATAACATAATAAAGCTAATGTAAAGAAGTGTAATAATTACCTGTCAATATTGCTGGTAGCTGCCTGTTTCTATTTAATAACATATTAAATGCAGGATTCATACGTCTTTTTTTCCAGGGTCAAATTCAAGGTCTTTTTAAGCACTTTCAAAGTCCATTTTCAAGTTTTTCCAGCACATTACCAAAAACATGTTTCACTTCGCATCACCTCAGTAAGACCATGTGAAAATAAAAAGAAATCACCCTGGGTTGACTTAAACACCTTTATTCCTCCTTTGTTAAAACAGGTTGACTAATATGAATGCAGTGTATAAACTCAAAACACACATTTCACTTAAAAATTAAGATGTGCAAATGTAAACAAATCAACTTGTTAGAGATATTCACCTACTGTTGAAAAAAACAAAACAAGAACACCACAAAAATAATACACAGCAAGCCCAAATTATTAACTCTTCTTATCAGATATTGATGCTTCTTTCTTATGTGAAACATTTATATACAAAAACACATACATGTGTCTCATGTCTCAGTGGCTGATAGTCATCTTCAGGCCTCAGCGTGAGCTTGAAGCCATTTACAATGTTTATGGTGTTTATTGTGTAGGTGCTCACAATAAACAGATTTTGAATGAAAGCCGGGGAACTTCGGTAGCACAAAAAATGTGTCTATTCTTTGTGCCCAAATGGATGATATTACCATTATTTCCCCCTAGGTGTTGCCAAAGGCACAGAGTTAATACCTGAAAAAGCTGCACCAATACACAGAGATATAAACAATATTCTATTTACTTGGTGATAACTTCGCTTTTGAGCCTTAAGTTGGCTAGTTATGTATCGGGCTAATGTTTAAAGCTTTGTCTTGAGGGAAGTAACTCCATACTAAGTAATGTTAGCTAAGTTCACACTATATTCCATAAATCACCATGTCATAACTAAATGCTATATTAGCGCTGCAGTATTGCATCACACTCAGTGCATTTCAATCATTTCACCAGCGAGTTTGATAGCTAGCAAAATAATAAAAATAATTTTAAAAATTAACATGTGTAACGTACACGTAGTCGAAAATTGCTTACAAGGACTCGGCTATCATGTGACTCGAGAATGCAAACTCAACCATTGTCGTTTTCCATCAAATATTCGTTAAAACGACAACCTCCAGGCATGTTAATTTTACTCATTCTATTTCTCTATCTGATAAGAAAACTATTCAGGTACAGCAAAATACAGTTACACTTTCAAGCAATTTTAAGCACCACATCTGAAATTCAAGCACTTTCAAACCCTGAAAAGACAATATTAAAATTCAAGCATTGTAAAGCTTTCAAGCACCCGAATGAACCCTGTAATAGCCAGTTAATAACCTTTTAAAACAACCTTAAGAATAGTAATGACTACCAGGAAATACCTGTGGCAGTTTCTATGTAATAAGCGGCATTTTAATACCATGGTCATATGAATACATTAGATTTGCAGAAGAGTTTAGAAGACCCTCTTTCACGGCACAGTTATTTATTATGTTCATTATGCTTTCATGTAAATTTCAGGGAACTATTACTCAACTGTAACCACAGTTGCTACCATGATATTACTTGGATATTAAGTGGTTATTACTTATAATATATGTAATAGTTATTAACGAGGTGTAATAAAAGGGGCTACCGAAAATCTTTACTTCAACTCTTGCAAAGTAAAAGCCTCAGCACTCACCTGTTCAACTAGTTTGTCGGTTTGTACTTCCGAAGGAAAATGCTTCTTAAACCGTTCTGCCACTCTGTCTTTAAGATCCACGCTGGGACCCGCCTCACTGTTGCCTTCACCAGAGGACGGCACAGCTGGAGCTGAAGACAGGTTCTCCAAGATATCACTCAGGAAATCAGCCAAGCCTCCTGAGCCAGCCAGAACCAGCCAGGGGATGGAGTTTTTCAGAGAGAGATCCATTCTCTGACAGGCGTTACAAAAACCACGAACGAAATATTTACACAATTTGAATATCAAGTCGCAACATGTTTTGTGATTATCAGTCAACATATAAAGCAGAGACTGTACCTTTAGCATGTCTGCATCCCCTGATATCAGCATACAAACAACAGGGATGTCAATGCTGCCACTTCCTTTAAAAAGATACAACAATTTTTAACACGTTCCAATCTTGGTAAAATGTTTTTACTAACTTAATGAGAGTGGCATAGCAACTAACAAAGATACAGATGGCGCACCCTGTGATTTTTTTTTTTACTTGATTAAACATTGGCAACACAGTGGTTGGCAATGTTGCGTTAAAGTAAGAAGGTCCTGTGTTTGAATCCACCATTTGACTAGGACCTTCTTATGTGGCATTTGTATGTTTGCATGGGTTCTCTCTAGGTGCTCCAGTTTCCTTTCACAGTCCAAAGACATGCAGTTAGTGGGGTTAGGACTAACTGGTGATTCGAAATTGCCCAAAAGTGTGAATGTGAGTCCAAATTGTTCTCTTTGTGCTAGCCCTGCCCTTGTGACAGACTGGTGACCTGTACAGGGTGTACCTGTTACGCCCTGTACAGTAACTAGGATAGGCTCATAAATGGTCAACCACTGTCAAAATAAGTATTATAATTCTTAAAATAATATTTTATTTTATAGTGCCATCTCTCACCTAATATGCCTGTGCGCTGGTGGGAAATGTATTCCTCCAGTCTGGCTCTGAAACTCCTCTCTCCTCCTCTGCGGCCCACACTCCCATCATCCACCAGCAGGAAGGCCTGGTAGTTGTTGTCCAGTGAGCAGGAGTCCTGTGATATGTTTTGGACATAGTACCTTGCAGGAAAGCTTCCCTGCAAAGGAAGGAAACCAGTTATTCCAGTGTTTCTTCCTGGCCTTGATCAGTTTCCACGGTGTCTTAAAGGCCTGAAACTTGCACATCCTTTTGGTGTGTTTTTATTGGAGATGCAAAGTTTGGTCCCAAGATTATCCAGATGAATCACAATTAGCATACATTTACCTGACCTTGAGCACTCAAAGATTAGGTCCACATAGTCTTATTAATTTGAAATTAGTGCCCATGAAATATAAGCATTATATGATTATGGACAGCTAATATTAAAACATTCAAAAAAATAAATATAATCAAATCTTTAAGCAAGATTTACAGTAAAAGATTGTATAGTAAAAGTTAACAAGATATTCTTAATGCTTTGAGAAATGTGTAAACTGTACTACCTGAGGGTTGACCAGCTGCTCTCGTTTTTCCACTACGCCCCACGGAGCAATGCCCAACGCTACCACCTTATTGAGAGAGACTGAAGATGCCGCAGCTGCATGATCTCTCACTGCCTGTCCAACACACCGACCAAGCCTTTCGCGCAGACCTGTAGTTAATATCCATGCACCTGGGTGGAACAGATTAAAAATCGGTGTGAGAAAGCATTAGTCACTGCTTGGATTTGGGGTCAAAGATATAATAAAGAGAAGTTATTCTGATAGTGGTAAGTCCTTTCATCATTTCCTCCTTCAGCTGGTTCCTCTAGTTTAAGTAACAAATGGGGGACAGAATGAAAAGCACTGGCTAGGTCTAGGAAGAAGACATGGAGGTCTTTTCCTTCCCTTTTAGCAGACTGTGTTCTAATCATCCCCCAGACCCTGGTATACCGGCCTTCTGCACTGACATGTCAGTCAGACTGTTGAGAATGTTTGAGGCATCTTTTCCCTTGGATATCATCACACCCCCTACACGTTGCAATGTTTTTGGGAGGATTCACTTTGTTCAGACCAGTTTCATTTGTTTTCAGAGAAATTTTTTTACATAGCAACCATGGACGTCCATTGGAGGTGACCGATGTTTTCTTTTTTCTTGGCCGGTTTGTCCTAAACTTTGTGCTCGATAAGAGTAGATCAGATGACCCTATCTAGTTTCTTCTCCACTGTTATTCTGAGTTTTCCCACAATTTTGGTCAGGTCTGCGCTGACTGATGCCCGTTCTTTCTTATTACAGGATTTTGGCCACTCCACTTGGTGTTGGTAATCTTGGATGCTCTTTTCCAAAGTTAAATTCTGCTGCTGAGTTTCATTTGTATTATTTGACCATGTCAGGTAAAGATCAGGACCTGGCCTTGTTTATTTCAAAAACTTCAACCACCTTTTACGTATTTTGAGGCTTGATGTTGATATATCCTTATTCCGTAAACATAAGCATGTTTGAACTACAGCAGAAGTTGTTAGCATGGCGACTGATCTTCTGAGACTACATTTTTTCACGCTCAAACCACCATGAGTATGTTCAAGAAAGATCTGGCAGCATCATTTGTTAGATAGATATGTCTACTGTTTTGAGAGAGGGACTGACAGCGTTAATTTTTATTAAACCTGCCACTGTGCTAGTATTCATGGCCCTGCATCTGAAGTCTCTGGTTGTGTTGTTCTGAACTCTATTGTAAATGTTTAAAACATAGAACAACAAGAGGCAAAATAAAAACATGAACCATCATTCAAAACAAAACAAAAAAAAAAAAAAACAAGCTCATAATTCTCCTTTATTGGCTTCTCTTCATTGGCTTCCTATTAAATCCAGTTGTTGTGATTTGGCACCATCTAAATGAAATTGAACTGAATAGTTCGTACTTCAATATATGACTATATCAAGACAGCCTATATAGTTTTATAGTCTTAAAAATAAAGGAAGTCCACTTAAGACACATTTTTAGATTTTTTTTTTTTTTTTTTAAATGTCATTGAGAAAATTATGACAGCTTCTGCTAAGCAAACAGCACACACATATTCTAGACACACGGTGAACATCACACATGAGTTTGTCAGGAAGACTGTCATAGCAGCATTTGATGTGATGATTTTCATCTATCCTTGCCTAAAGTTTTTACCTGTTCTTTGTGACGCTTTCACCAGTCCCTGTCTGAGGATCTCCCGCACCCAGGTCTTTATCTGTGTCCTGCTATTTCCACCCACAACAGAAACAACCAGGTTGGGTGGAGGAAGAGCCCAATGGGTTGTCAATATGTTGTACACAAAAAAAGGCTCAGTGCTCCATGACAGACGCAGGAACTAAGTTTAGAGATTTGACAGATTCAGAGGAACAAGCACATGTCAGCAATGCACAGGATTTAAGAAGTAATGAAAGTAATAAAAGTAATGAACAAAGGATGCTCAAATAAATATGACATCTGATCAGTACAGATTTTGTTTGCTCATTTGCACACCACAACTTGTCTGGATATTTATTTCAATCACCTTTACAGGCATTGCTTTTTAGAACATGCAAACATATTCAAATACTTTAAGGCTCTAGAGCAGGGGTGGCCAACTCCAGGCATCGAGAGCCGGTGACCTGCAGGTTTTAGATGTGACCTTGATCCAACACAGCTGATTTAACTTACTAAATTATCTCCTCAACACTTCTTGAAGTTCTTCAGAGGCCTGCTAATGATCTAATCATTTGATTCAGGTGTGTTGACCCAGGGTGCTATCTAAAACAGGACACTGGCTCTCGAGGCCTGGAGTTGCCCACCCCTGCTCTAGAGATATAGAATTGTGCAAAAAAAAGAAAAAGAAAAATAAATCCACCCACATAGCTGTGCCTCTTGCTGGCCCCTGCAAATTGCACCTCTCCAAATGCATCAGTTGGTTGTTCAGAGGAGTGCTGCACACTTTCCCAGTGGTTCACAATTGCAGCGCTGAAATAGTCTCCAAGAGCCACAGAGGCATGGTCATTTCTCGCAGCCCCACACTGACACAATGCACCATTACTGAGAGAGGTGGAGGGATAAAAACATCACTGTGAGAACTGACTCAAAATACAGACATGTCACTATCAAAAGACAGAGGTCACAGTACCTGACAGAATCTTCTACAAAGGTGCTGCACACTCTTTTTTTGATGGTTTTGGGGATCCAACTCTGAAAGCAGTTTTTTTAACAGTGATCAATAATGGTCAGGGAATTAGGGATCATTGACCCTTGATGCTCACTCATCAATAAAAACAAATATCTATCTACATCTATATCTATCTGTGCTATGACAGAGATTAAGAAAAACTGTAAAGCTGGGTTTAACTCCCACCAGTTGCACGCTTGCACAGATGTTGCATGACAGGTTTTTCCAAGAAGTTTGGCAGTGGGTCACTGCCGTTACTTGGAACTTCAAGCGGAGAAACTTCCAAGTATAGTTTTAACTTCAACTCAATAAAAAAGAAAAAACAACCTTAACCCTTTAACCCATGTATCATACAGGGCACCTGGACTTATTTGGTAATTTTGTCTGTAAAATGGTCACAAATCATACTATAAGTGAATGTTTTTCGGTTCACAATAACCTCAGCTTTCAATATATATTATAATATAATATATACAGAAATATATATATACATACATATAATAAAATGATCAGTGTAGTTGCTGTACGAGGTGTAACAATTAGGTCTAACATCCAGGCATCCTTGATAACAGAATTTATGAAATTTAACGGAGTTCAAAGTTAGCTCGCTAGTTTCAATCTAAAGATGATATACCACGTTCTGACTGAGGGATTTCTAAAAAATTAAAACGTACAGCTCAGCTATAGCTTTTGACATAAATAAAGACAGAAAACTAAACAGTAGCGCCGTTTGTAGAGTTATTGAAGTTGGGCTACCGATGCACGCTTTTTTCCCCAAGTACCATCTCTTGGCGTCTGGGCGCAATCGGTCGCAATACAGCCCTTTGTCTTTTGCGCTGATTTTAAGCATGGTTCTGACAGTCCTGCTTCCAACACAATTTGTTTTGATTTGTGGCCTTCTGTCATGGCGTCGCGATCCCACAATGCACTGCGGCGTGACGTCAACTCCAAAGCCCTAAATAATAATGTGCTTGTCAAAAAAGTTCAACCAGTGGCTGCAAAGGGACTTGTCTTTGAAAGGTAGAGTGTTAATTACTAAAGCTGAAGGGATATCCCGATTAACATATGCTGCTCTCTCCTTACATCTGGATAAGAAAATTAGTAAGGATATTGACCATATGCTCTTTAATTTTATATGGAAAAACCGTACGCATTATATTAGAAAAACTGTTGTGATGAATAAGTACGAATCAGGTGGGCTTAACGTCTTAGACTTTTCTACTTTAAATAACACTTTCAAAATTAATTGGGCTAAACATTTTCTTAAAAACCCTACCTCTATCTGGAACTTTATACCATATCATATTTTGTGGAAATGTACATACAATCAATATCAGACTCCACCAACAAAAAGGCTCTCAAAACAATATATGTATGTGAATTTTTGCGTGTATTCTTATAATTGTTATCTTTTTCTTTTACCCTTGGCTTTTTGTGTTCATGTTCTGTTGTTTTGTATACTTTATCTGTTCGTATGTTGTATACTCATTGTTTGTTAAATAAAGTTTTTAAAAAATAAAAAAAAATAATGTGCTCGTCACTACCCGATCCGTACCGGAAACCCGATCCGTACCCCGCATGCGCAAATCTTACGTCACTTCCCCTCTTTGCCAACATTGCGACATTCAATGGTTAGCATGATATAAACACATTAGCACAGCAAAGCTGTAGATGAACGCTAACTTTTTTCCACTCGACAAAAGTTAACCCGACGGTTACCAATGGCAAGGGACAAATGCATTTGCATGGCAGGAGCCTGTAAACGGATCAAACTTAAGTCTGGAGAACAACTAAGATAACCCATCCACAATACGAGGTTACACATTCATTTACTGCTGAATGGGCTGGGCTGTAGGTAGATCGTAAGGTTTTAAAAACTGAGCTGAAAATGTAAAATGGGTTGGCAGCCGTGGTAAATGGGTTAAGGTAACTGTGAATTTTTTGTTGGTCGATTTTGAGGTAATTTTTTTTGCTAACATGCCACCATGATATCACAACAACAGCTGGAACGATTTTAAGGAAAGCTGACCCACCTGGCTCTTCTTGTTTTCACAGGTATTGTCTGTGTTGTCACCTCCTCCCCCTTCTCTACCTCCTTCTTCTGGTCCTGTGTTTTTCATGTTTCCTGTTCTGTCATTCTCTGTGAGAAATTTGTGCAGAAGAACTAAAACATTTTCTTTCTGACCATTGCCCCACTATTGAAACCCTATCCCCTGCCTCTGCAGTCTCTCAGTGTGCACAAAGAAAACTAGGTGCAGCCAGCACACAGGCAAGGGTGTGGTTACACAGATATATTCCCTCCTAACTATGAAAACAGGAAGAGCCAGTCAGTAGAACAAACTCCACAGCCTTGGAGTCTGAGCTGGGTCTGAGCTGCAATATTTTTTGCAATACTTCCTCATCCCCTTATCACTCAGTGGTGTCTGATGGGGTGAAAGGGAATACCTTCAGTAACAGATTTAAAAACCACTGAAGCTTGTGTTCTCTGAATGTTACTGGAGCTCAAAAATACAATGCATTCTGTAGAGAGCTTATGTGTCTGCGCTGTGCTCACTGAAAAAGCCAGATGATTTTTATCCTTCACTGTGTTGTCTTCATAGTGCTTGTTAAAAATAACACAGCATCCATTTATCTCTTGCGAGCTACCGCCCCAAACATTTTATTAACACCATTCATCCAGTCACGCCACAGACCAGTCTTCTTTTATGTGCTCCCCTGGAGGCATTCATGAGCTTTCTTAAATACAGTGCCCCCTGCTGGTAAACCTTATCATTACATTAACATCTACATATCAACACATTCACCAATGCCTTTTCTGTATTGTGACGAATTTTGAAACCCAAGTTAAACTTCATATTTATAATTGCCCGGCAAATGATTACTTGCTGTAGCTGTTTTACCACTATTTCAAGAATGCTTCAGATAAGAAGGAGATTGGACATTGGTCTATAACTAACCAAGACATCAAATCATTGCATTGCTTATTTACACTTTATACACTTTTTTGAAATTGGGGATGTGTCATGTGCTGATAGGTAAAAAGAGTGTGCATTGTCCCTTTCACATAACTGTAAATGTATAGCAGGACCCATTAGCTAACTAGGTTAGTACTAGGCTACAAATAGAAGTATACAGCAACCCCGTCTGTGTCCAAAAGAAACAAACCCTGCCTTTTAGCAACTGCGACTGACATCCAATGATACACCTGCAGCCAGGCTAGTTATTATTACTAATTAAATGCTTAAAAATTGTTGAAATAGGGTTATTATTTTGTATTTCTAGTAAACATTTATTTATTATTAGGTATGAAAATGTTATACTTAAAGAACAAGAATGCAGACATACCAATACAACTCATATATTTAAAGTGTAACTGAACTGAATAAAAGTATTGTGATGCTCATAATGTAACTCTACAGATTACATCAGAATACTTTTTAAAATTACGTACGTACGTACGTACGTATGTATGTACGTATGTACGTATGTATGTATGTATCTATCTATCTATCTATCTATCTATCTATCTATCTAAAATACATGGCATAGGCTAAATAATTTTCTTTTTTTTTTGCTTTTATAAGCATTGGTAACAGTTCGGTGAGGCTCATGGTGGCAGACTGCAACAGAAGTTGTCAAAAGAACATGAGTGAAGGTGTTCTCCTTGATTTAAAGCGTCATTTAATCAAGTTGAGCTGCAAGGGGAGGGTACCACGTCTGTGTAGAAGAACAGATAGAATAATAAAAGTGAGAGGGACCAATTTTAGCACAAAAAAAGTAATATAAATATTTTTAAAATAAGATTAGGCTAGCTGAGTTTGTATTGAAAGCAATATTGGAATATTGCAGGTTGTTTTGTAATCATACCTCGTGATGCAGGTGGGGGGCGAGGAGGTTTGAATGTGCTTCCTTGTGCTAAAGTATCCACAACCCAGCTGAGGGCACTAGAGCAATAATCCATCTGGAAATAAAGAGCAGAATAACATAAAGCTGTATCTGAGAGAATAGCCATTTTTAAACCTCAAGAAAAACCACTTGAAAAAAGCTATTTTTTTCCTATCTCTGACAACTCATCTCATCCTTTCCTTTCAACCTGTTATGTGGCAGGTCTCATCTGTAGGCATTGGAAAAGCTATTGTGGCCTGTTTCCAAGCAGTGACAGTGGCAAAGCCTGGCCCCTGTTTGCCAGTGCTACATAAAAGCCCTCAGTTCACTTCTTGAATGGCTCTCTTCTCTCAGACACATTTAGAAATTGGTTTTCTTTTCTGCGCTAGATGGTATTGCCTACACAATTTCTTTGCACATGCACGCATTTATACCACTGATTGCACTAAGTTGGTTAGTTTAAGTTCTGCATCTGTTTCTTTCATGTGACATTCTCCAAACCATGAAAGTACTTACTAAAGAATTACTTACCTTCACACAAAATAACTCTTACATCAACCAGGAAACAACTTCACATTATCCAACCTGAAACTGTCTTTTTGCTGTACAGTAGGTATTTTCCCTATGTTTCAACTTCCTCTTAATGTAATTTGCCAACTGCCACCTGCTATGAAGTGCTTTAACCTATATTTAGAATAATTTAACTCTGCAGACATGCCCTTTCACAGCAGCTCCACATATGTATCATGAATGAATCAAAGGGTACAAAATGATAAGTTGGAGCTTCAATTTTACCTGATTCTCCAGAGACCGTAGTCTGTGTTCAAAGTCTCTGCTTTCACTCAGATGTTTAAGCACACCATCTACCCTATATAAACAAAGATACATTTACTTCAGAATGATGGAGTCACACAGTAATAAATAATGCTGCTACAGTGGAGGATGAAGGTGCTCACTTGGCAGACATCCGTTTGAGCCTTTCTGAGTCGCTGCTTTTCTGGATCTTGTTTTGAGCAGTCAGGAAGTCTTCCTTCTGAATCGTTTCCCACGTTGATAATCTGTTAGCTGCCTTTGGTTCCAAGTCTAACACTGATAGAAAAGACCAAGAGTTGAAATGATTACTTTTCAATTTAGTTTTCATGCTTTCATCACTGCTAAACTGAGGTCAGTGAGCAAGTAAACAAAAAGCCTAGTCTTTTAACTTGGCACTGCCATTTTCAGTTAGTAACTGAGTGATAACAGGGCTGGCACTGTTTAACCAAAACCCACAATTACCAAATGAAATTTAGAAGACATTTAAGAAATTACCTAATTCTAATCATGCGTGGATTCCTCACTCAGCATTTGATTTTTTAGAGTTAAGTAACAATAACTTATTAGAGTAACACCCCTGATCCAATACTGACCAAAGTGGTGAATCTTTACAGAGGGCACTTTGCGGATGACCCTCTTGATGAAGAGGTTGATGTGTGAGAGGATAATGAAAGGCGGAGCCAAAGCAGGACGGGAGTGATACTCGACAATCAGGTTGTAACGCTGGAACTTCCAGTAGATGTCACTGTGTTCCTGCACTTTAGAGAAAGTGTAGCTGTGTGGATACAAGCAGATCAGAGCCACTGAGTCAAACCATTCAGTTTGTGAATGCAGCCAGAGAAACATAATAAAAGACTGGTTCTTTACCTAAACATGGCAATAAGCAGGTTGATGAGCAGGATGTTGGTGACCAGGAGATATACAACTAGCAGAATCACTACCAGCCAGTTACTCTCATGACTTCTACACGGCTCTTCACCGCTCTCAATCAAAGTCACATTGTGTGTACAAGTGATATCCCAGTCCTTGCCCACTGCAATAAATTGGAAAAATAAGAAATGGTTAAAATTATAATAACACTCAATTTCAAATTGCTGTGATGAAAGTAGGTTCCAGGAAACTGCAGCATTTTAAAAGAAATTTCAGCTTTAACACAGATTTTCTTATTTTTATGCCAGTTGCACAAACACTTGTACCATCCATCTCTTCCACAGGGATCTGTCCAAAGATGTGCAAGTATGGCCTGTAGAAAACTCTCCGAAAAATGCGATTCGGGTTTGGATCATAGGCGTAGATCAGAGCCTGATTGGCAACTCCATACGCCATGAGCCACACACCCAGGAAGAAGAGGAAGAAGAAGATATCCTTTATCTAAACAAGAGGAAATTGTGATCTTGTTTTAGCCATTATATATGTAAACATAATGAGTGTACCGCAGTTGTAATGCCAACTAATATGGGGCGCTGTTTGTAAAGTGAAACATGCAAAAATTAACGGTAACATTTTTTCACATTTAGCTCTAGACCTTACAAAAACATGTTTTTTGAGTAATTGTTTACAACATTTCGTAAAATATTTGTAACTTTACATATTTAAAACACAATTTTAAATATTAAATCTAAATGTTAAATCTAAATATTATATTTAAATCTAAATGTTAAATCTAAATGTTAAAGGAAACTAAATATTTAGCTAACATGCAAATTCAACGGAAAATATCAAAATAAAAGCTTTACGAAAACCCTCCGGTGCAAAAGTGTGCTAAACACCATGAGCTGCTTCACCTCTTGCCTACCAGCACGTCCAGCCGTTTAGCTGAAAACATTGGAAGATCTGTTTTGTCGACCATCCAAAGGTTCAGCAGTAGTGCTCTCTCAGCAGCTGCAGTCTCCACTTCACAATCGCTGCAGCACAAGTCCAGCTAAATCGCTGGACATGCTCGTAGGTAAGAAGTGAAGCAGCTCATGGCATTGAGAAGTGACCATCAGGGGAGAGCAGACACAGGCTGTATCCCAATTTAGGGTCTGCAGCCTTAAAGGCCATTTTAAGGCCGATTACATTACAGCGACGTGACGAAGGCTGTCCCAATTCAAAGGCTGCTCGAAATGTGGCCCTCAAATGCGTCCTTCATTTCCCTGAATTTAAGGGATGTGGCGGTGTAGACTTCGTGGCCCAACATATACCAGACTTCATAGCGCGATGGTGGGTGTGCATAATTTTGCCCAAAAAAATGGTGGAAGCGAGGCGGCCGAAGAGTAAACTTTTAAAAGTACTGAACAATATGTCACTTATTTATGTGCAAATGTTGAATAATGAAGAACATTAAAACATTACCGTTGGCCACAGAGTTATGTGACATTAGCGATGTTAGTACTTTCAGTGTTTACTTAAAGCCTTTACTTTAAAATATACACTGTTCAATAGTCAACCTTAATCTTACAGAGAATGTGATGATTTTATGGATAATTAAAGTCAGTCCACAAATACAACGAGCTGAAAGTCAGTGATGCTGCTCGGTTTGCGGTCCTGAATATCACGGCACAAGCAGGAAGAGGAGGAGGAAGAGCCAGCAGCAGCTGACACATGGAGAGACTAGAGAGACTGTTCCCTGTTTGTGAAGGACTGCTAGAAAAGTTTAAAATAACTAATTGTCTGTCCTTAATCAGTCTTATTAGGTAATGTTCAAATAATTTTATCATTTGTCAGTGTGGGAGAAAGTACTCAGGGCCTTCAGGTTACACAGTATGAAAGGCAGAAACAAGTTTAATATTCAGAAACCTAAAGTATGTATCAGCAGCAGAATGGACCTTGTGGGATTATAATATTATTTTATGCTATGTTATACCCCTAATTAAAGATTGTGAAATTATTATGTAGTTTTAGTTTGCAGTATTCTCCTGAATTAGAAGAAGGTGATAACTATTACATTTGTTAAATTGATTTCTATTACATTAGACTGCTGATTCAGTGTGAATGAATGATATTGTTTATGATGCATTATACTGCTGAGTTATAAGAAATACTGTTTTCAGAGAGTCAGGACCTTGCTTTTTCTGATAGTAGAGGAGACAGAGAGCACATTCCACAGTAGCTTCACCCCCTTCACCACTGTTGTTGAAGGCAGACAAAATAGGGAGCCAAGGCCATAAGTCAGGCTCGCTAGGAGTTAGAAAGAATGTGAATGTTTAGGTTTTTACGACTAGGTGGTGTAGAATAAGGAGGGGATGTTTTTCTCATTATCATTTAATATTTTAATATGGCATTATTAGTTCATCAGAAGTATATAACCAGCTTTGCATTAAACATAAATTGAAGTTTTTGACCTTACATTATTCTTTGCATTACAGTGATGGTGATAACTTTAGTTTGATCTTTTCTTACAGGTACCAGAATAATAACATGATTTTCCATTGCAGATGTAACCATGATCATTCCATACACATTGCAGTTTGTTGCTTATTCTAGAGTTGTGCTCAAGTTAATTAAAGGTTAAAAGCTACAGCCAGCGCGAGTCTGGCTGATCTATGGAGGGCAAAGGCTTTGAGCTTGGAAGGCCGCACGCGCTTACACAGCACTTATAAGATGTTATTCTTGGTGATTTTGTGCTTAGTCATGTTTTAATATGTTTTAAGTAGAAGTAGCTGATCCAGCAATATTCATTTAATATTATATACTTGATTTAGAGCAATACACACTGATGGTCTGAGTAAATGAAAGAGTCCTTGTAGCTGCCATGTTGTGTCTTAGCAGGGTACAGACGGTTCCAGGAGACGGGGGCAGTCAGCGTCTGCCCTTGCGAAGGAGACAATGTTATTCTTTGTGTTAAATAAAATTGTCAACATTGATTGTATTACACCTGTCACTACGCATGAGGGGGCGTTCTAATACCCTGATTTCATAAAACTATGGTGATGTGTTTTTTGAGACGAGATCTGAGACTGTCTGCATACAGTCTCAGATCCATACTGTCGTCATGTAATTTGCCTGATGATTGTACATTAATACAATATGTTGATGATCTTCTCATTGCAGCCCCGTCAGCAGCGGATTGTACAGCGGCGTCGCTCGTTGTGTTGAATAGGTTGGTGGAATGCGGCTTTAAAGTAAGTAAAGACAAGCTGCAGTTAGTTCGCCCTGAAGTGACCTTTTTGGGCCGGGTAATCGCACACAAATCAGTGGGTTTGATGAACACACACAGAGACCAAATTCTGACACACCCAAAACCGCGGACTGTGAGAGAAATGCTTTCTTTTCTTGGTTTAACAGGTTACAGCAGGCAGTTCATTCCGGATTATGCAGGCAAAACTGCCCCTTTAAGGGGCCTAATGAAGCAAGTTGGCGTTCGAAACCTTAAGGCTGAGCTGCTTTGGACGCCTGAAGCCGAAGCCGCATTTATTAGGGTAAAACAGGATTTGTCAAGGGCCTCAGATTTAGCCACACCCAATTATGATGAGCCATTCTATTTGGATGTTTCTGAAACAAACTCAGTTGTAAATGGAGTGTTGTTTCAGAAAAAAAAAAAAAGGGGGGGGGGGGGGGGGGGGGGGGGTAGAGATGTGCTCATGTATGTTAGTGTAAAACTACACCCAACAGAAGCAAAGCATCCTACATGCACACAACATGCAGCAGGGGTCGCTAGAATTATCCAAAAAACAGCACATGTAGTGAGAGAACACCCACTAAAAATACTTACTACACATAGTATAGTGGCATACGTGAATTCACAAGCATTTTGTATGTCACCACGGGCACAACAGAGACTGAGCAAAGTCTTAGAGGCCCCAAATTTGACATTTACACATGAAGGAATTAACATGGCAGATTTAATGGGTGTAGGGGAACCACATGACTGCGCCAAAAGAGCACAGATTGAGGAAAAGATTAGAGAGGACCTGAAGGCCGAACCCATACCGGGAGCTGAGGACTGGTTCACCGATGGATGTTGCCACCGAGACGAAGGAGGACTGAAAGCAGGGTATGCGGTGGTTTGCAGAGTAGAAGGAGATTATCAGGTCAGAGAGTCAGGAAGGATTGAGGGAAAGCAGTCGGCCCAGAGAGCTGAAGTGATAGCCCTAGCTCGAGCTTTGAGACTAGCCAAGAACAGGAGAGTGAACATCTACACCGATTCGGCATATGCGTTTGGAGCAGCGCATGTGGAGCTGCCTCAGTGGAAAAGAGCAGGATTCAGAACAGCAACCAATGCACCTATTTCCCACAAACATGAAATGGAGGAACTGGAAAAGGCCTTGGCTGACCCAGAGGAGGTGAGTATTATAAAATGCAAAGCTCACTCCCAAGGAACCAGCATGGTGGAAAAAGGAAACCAGAGAGCGGACGAAGCCGCGAAGGAGGCCGCAGGCTACAAAGGACGGAGACAAATGATACAGGTAACTCCAGAAGAGGAAATATCTGTTGACCTGATTGAGGAAGTCAAACAGGCCCAGGAGGAGGCATCCCCAGAGGAAAAGGGGGTGTGGAAAAACAAAGGAGCCTGGCAGGATGGACATTTGTGGAGGGGGCCAGACGGGCGCCCCGTGCTGACAGCCAAAATGGCAGAACAGAAGGTGGATGAAGCCCACGGACTCGCCCACGTGGGGATAGCCCAGATGGAGAGAAACTTGTGTCATTGGTGGCATCCTGAGCTGCGAGGAATGATAAGGGAGAAGGCCAGGATGTGCTTAATCTGTGGGGCACACAATCCTAAGCCAGCAATAAAACCGGAAGTGGGTAAGTTTCGGCCCCCTGAGAGGCCAGGAGAGGAGATTGTTATTGATTTCACTGATATGATTGATTCCGGGCCTGGCGGTGTAAGATATTTGTTAGTATGTGTAGATGCTCTGACCGGCTGGCCAGAGGCCTGGGCTACAAAAAAGGAGGATGCTAGGACTGTCATTAAGTGTTTAATCAATCATTACGTTCCTCGTCATGGGTTCCCCAAAAGAATTAGATCAGATAATGGAACCCATTTTAAAAATCAAGATTTGGCAAGAGTAGAAAAAATGTTGGGCGTCCAGCATAAATTTGGAACGGTCTATCATCCTCAGTCTCAGGGAAAAGTAGAAAGAATGAACCTAAATTTGAAAAACAAATTGGCAAAAATCTGCGCGCAAACAGGGCTAAATTGGGTCGCAGCCCTGCCGGTTGCGTTGATGACCATAAGATGTTCTGTTAATCAATCCACAGGTTTTACACCATACGAGCTGCAAACCGGGAGACAGTTTCCGGCACCTTGGACGGTGGGCTCGGTTGAACGGGACAAAAAGGGGAACTGGTCCCACGCAGACTACTGGAACGAGTTAAAGGCGCTTGTGTCCAGTTTCACAAAACAGGCGGCTGGTGAAGGGCCCACAGGAGAAGGAGAGGTCCCGGACGCGAAAACAGTGTGGCTGAGAGTCATCAAACGCAAGTGGAAGGAGCCCCGCTGGACTGGTCCATATGAGGTATCGGCTCAGACGGCGACAGCGGTCCAACTGAAGGGGAAAGGCGACACCTGGTATCACTGGACGCAGTGCGCGGCCGCGCACGAGGGCTTGGTGGGCAAGGATCAATCTCCACCCAACACAGGTGAAATTGAGAGGCAGAATAAACCCTCACACCTGTGCAACGGGCCGACCGGTGGTCTACCCGGAAGGTCGAAGAAAGAAGAGCAGCCTAGGAGGAGATCGCCGCGCCAACGAAAAGGAGCGGTACCACACTGAACACTTAGAACAAGAGAGAGGCTCTGATAAAGGGCTGTCCATCTCCCATGTGTGTGATCATTAAATCATCGTTTGACTCAACCCGACCGGACCAGTGTTGTTATTGTGGGTTTTTCCTCTGGTGTCCATCCCCAATATTTTGAACCTTAACAGTGGGGACCAAAAGAGGCTATAAGAGCTTGAGTAACCCTCCACCAGTTTGAGATTTGCTGTGACCCTCTTCATGCATGTCTCCCCATCCGGATGGTTTGTGCTCTTAAAGTGTTGAATTGTATGGAATAAAGGATTGTTGAGCATCTATACACCGAGTACTGTCCTTCCTTCAGCCCAAAGATCGAAAGAATTGGGAGGATTTAACAACCTAAAATAAATGTTTGTTTCAGTTCTATGAAGCTTTGAGTATTTTGTATTAGTAGCACTGCTGTGTTTGTTGTATCAACGAATAATGATTAATATAATGACTATAATATTAGCCATATTATAATTATATTAACAAAGTGAGATGACTTTAGTCTCATGATCAACATTAGTTAGTAAATAACAATTAGCTAATCTTGAAATGACTGTTTAGTACAGAAATGAACCCCAACAATCATGTTTTACAGTCCTGTGGTCTCAGCCTCAGATACTTATCAAATCTCACAAAGCTCATGTAGAAATTTATTTATTTTGGTATTCCCATTGATCCTTACAATAAATTTGCATGTTAGCTAAATATTTAGTTTCCTCTAACATTTAGATTTAAATATAATATTTAGATTTAATATTAAACATTTAGATTTAATATTTAAAATTGTGTTTTAAATATGAAAAGTTACAAATATTTTAGGAAATGTTGAAAAAAATTACTCGAAAAACCATGTTTTTGTAAAGTTCTGAGCTAAGTGTGGAAAAATGTTGCCGTTAATTTCAGCATGTTTCACTTTACAAACGGTGCCCCATAAACTGATGGTAACTTTCTCACCATCTTTCCTACAATGATGATTTTTGGCCCCAACTGCTTGTGAATGGCAAAAATGTGAATAAGTCGAAGGGTGAAGACCATGTAGTCCAAACAAAGCATATCCCGGCCAAATTCATGTGACAAGTGGAACATCCTGTAACACAAGCACAGTTAAGCTGAATCAGTAAGGTAGCAGAACCACCTGGTGGCAAACCTGTAAAATTTGTTTTTTTTTAAAGGAGAAAATATTTTAAATTTAAGTGACGAAAAGTTCTGGGGGAAGATGAAAGGAAATTATTTATGCCACGTTACATCCATAGACACAAACTAAGGACAGCACTTATACAAATGTTACAATTTGCAATGACAAAGCTTCATTCAAGTTTTTTTTTTCAATAATCCAGCATTAACATTTATTATTTTTTATTTCTTGTCCATACCTGCAAATTAGTCCTATAATGAACAGGCTGATGGCAGTGAGGTCACATTTATTCCACACATCCTTAATGTAGAGTCTGAACCTTTGACGCCAAGTCATCGTCCCCAAAAAAATTGTCTTGAAGAAGAAGATAAAAGTTAAAACAAGTAGAAAAAAGCTATACCAAACTATAAACAGGTGACATGTATCCAAACACAGAAAACCACTCTCTATGTGCTGTTGTCATTTTAAAGACCAAGTAAAAATCCAACAGGAATAAGATTTGAATTTATGTGATTTCTTTTAATCTTCAGTGCATTTGTTAAGTTATATGAAATCAGTAACAAACATTAAAATCTAATATTTTTTTTGTGACACAGGAGCATGTTAACCACAGTATTGCAATAGCACTTTGGGAATAGTTCAGTTATTATTGTCAATTCTTCCCTTTACATTTTCTATAGCTACCAAAATTGTCTGGATATAAAGTTCTAAGTAAGACGTGTCTCTTCACTCACCTGTCGTATCTCCTCACAAACGATGGTGAATACCCAGAAGTACAACACACACTCAGCAGCACCTGGACCTGAGGGTGGTGGGGGCTTGAAATCAGCCAACAGCACGTAGGCGAAAAACAAGAGAAACAGGAAGTACATCAGGACGTTGCCCAGAAAAGAGGTGACCGGTGCAAACCAGAACTGACACCAGCGTGACACTATGAATGGACGCTGTGGTGGTCGGTAAGGTACACCTGTATCAAGGATTATAAATACAGATTAGAAAGTGAGTAAAATGACAGCATATAGAGACAAGAATCATTTCTTTAGTCAGGCTTTCTTCTTGTAGTGAGTAACAACACTTATTCAAAGATGACTTTTTAAACAGGACTCACCTTTAATAGTACCACTCCTGTGAACTTCTGAATCAACGTCACTGCTGTAAGAAAAATAAAATTGATTTAATTATTAGACTTTAGCTAATGGAAATCAATAACATAAAGACAACAAACTGATGTTCTACAGATTAACACTGAAGAGTGCAAGTAGAAATATTACTGGTGTTTGATTTCAGCGAAAGAGAAGACGGTGGTCCCATAGAGACTGTTAGTGTCCTGGTCTGGCCCATCCTCATTAGGAATTCCTTCCTCCTCTTCCAACTGATTATCTTGTTTTCTATGAGGTAAAATAAGAGGTAAAGGTTTAAAAAATACCAAATAAAATTCCAAGCCTTTCATCTGAAAAAAAAAGAGAATTTTACCTGAAAGAGATGAGATTGGTGTAGCAGAGGATGGGGCAGAAGAAAGTGAGCAGGAGCTTCCAGACCTCTGTTTTCCTCTTCATATCACCCCACCAGATATGGGAGAGCAGAGACTGGAAGAAGACAGAAAAGCAGTCCTTATCCATCAACAGCAGCTCACTGGCTAAACATGAAGTTAGGATGTGTTATTTTTTGAAGCATCATGCCATTTTTACTTTGTACTGAATTCATTTATAATTCAAATGATTGTACTGTTGTGTATTACATGGTCTCATTCAATGATAGTGTATATTTATAGATTTGATTGTATACAATCAAATCTATGGTCATTGTATACAATGACCTAAATAAGTAAGCGTTAATAAACAGAAAATGTTCAATATTTTTTCATGCAAATATGACAGCTTTTTTGGATAGCGTTTTTATGTTTATTAACATCTGTTATTTATATGTTTAAAATAAAGATTTGATACTTCAGATTGAATGCCCATGTACTATTGGAAATTACATTAACGGGGCTGGGATGAGAGAGGAAAATCCTGTAGATGACGTCAGTCTTGGCGGCAAAAAAACAGCATATTAGGTTAAAAACGTTACAGAGGACCAGGGATAGAGGAGGACTGCTGTGATTGCGGCCATTCCCCAACTCTCTGTGGGTGAACTCTGTACTCATGGCCATTAATCAGGGGTCTTTTGATCAGTGGTTGTTGGTAAATGGTCATGACAATTTGCATATCAATGATCATGAAAGTGATGATGACCTGATGATACACTGTCAGTCAGTGGTGCCAGTTTCGTTAGAAGTCAATTAGATGAGTGACAAAATATTTCTCTCACTGAAAACGCTACAACTAAATGAATAGAATCAACTTTTGGGATTTCCTTACCTGGATGATTCAAAATGCGTTAAGACACTTATGAACACAAGCGCGTTCATACACACAGGTGTGATCACAGGTGCTCACGGACACACACTGTCTTGGGCTGCTGCCTCTAAATATATTTTATATCATTAGTACTGTAAGCTGCTCTGTAACTTTGTCATTTTTATTCATGCACATGTTGGTTGTTGCTATGGTTTTCTGCTGTATTTTATTTATTCCATCCCTCTGTATCCCTCTTCTTCTCATCTATTTTTCTCTCCCTCTCTTTCTGTTAACCCTCTTCCAATCTTCACTTTCTTTCTCTTTTCTTTCTGGTCACCCATAGCAAATGCCAACATGTTTGACTTGTGAAAATTGTTTGCCATTTTTTGGCCTTCAGACAACAGTTCTGATCGCTAAACTGCCGTACAGGGCAGGGGGAGAAAAATCACACGAATGAAAGAGGTTAAAAACTGAACACACCTGTACGCCATCGTTACTGAAGAAAAGCCGAGCGTCAGCACTCACGCCCATCTGAAGACAGGTGCTGTGACCCCAGACAGGAGACTTCCTAATTAGCAGGGTGAAGGAACGGTGTTCATTACTCCGATAGCAAGAGCTGAAGATATCTGAGGTAAAGTGGACAAAAGACATGACATTCAAGTTTATTTCTATAGTGTCAGTTTACAAATCACCTAAAGGTGCTTTGTGTTGTATGGTAAACTTCAGTTTGCAACTCCCTGTGAGCAAGCACTCTGAGATCTTTGACAAGGCCTATTTTTTCAAGCTCAAGCATGTGAGGAGAGGGATTTAACTCTGGATTTAACAGGCAGCCAATGAAGAACCTAATATGAGAGGCATGGCCTCTCTTTCTCTAGTCCCTGGTTAGTACTCATCTGAAAGGTTTTTAGGACAACTTAATAATAATGAATTACAATAGCCCAACATAGAGGTAATAAATGCATGAACTAGTTTTTCAGTATCTGTTTTTCAGAAAAGCTTTTTCTAATTTTAGAGATACTGTGCAAATGCAAGAAATTAGTCCAGCATATTTGTCTAATATGCTGGTAAAAAAAGACTGTCACGTGTCACTGGAGGCCCTGGCAATCAGATTCAGACTAAGGAGTTGGTTAGACACCAAGATTTTTAGGGCCAAGAACAATAACCTCTCTTTTGTCTGAATTTAGTTGCAGGAAATTAGGCATCATCCAAGTCTTTTTGTTTCTAAGCCATTCCTGAAACTAATTACTGTGTCATCTGGCTTCATGGATTGATAAAGCTGGGTATCATCTGGATATCAGTGAAAATCAGTCAGAAACATTTGAATTCTCAAGAACAAGACATGGATGATTGCAAACGAGACATGAAAAAAAAATTCTGCTCGTTTTCTCCTGATCTAGTTAAGCTACTCTGTGAGTGAAATGTGTCATTGGCAAAGGCCAGGAGAACTAACCTGCATACTAATTAGCTGCTTTTCAGGCAGCTGTGCAATACAGGCTCAGTCGCCATTAGAAAAGCCAAAGCTGAGCATGTTCTTGTGGAGGCTTGAAATGATCTCCAAACCCCTTTCATTTTTTGAGACAATAAAATCCTTGTCTGGTAATACTACTGACATAGAGCTTCCCCCATTTACTGTCTCTTCCCACTCCCAGTAGGGCTGGGCCTCAACCAATTGTTCTTAAAACTGAAGAAGCTTCTTGGACGAGAGGTGAAACGCCTTCGAGAAACTTTAAAAAGTCCAGATGCTTTTCTTTCCAAGCTCCTAGGCAAAGCATGTGTGGTCGGTGGCCGCGGTCCCAAGACAACTGGGGCTCTGCACCAGCAGATGGATAGAACAGCTTATCTTTAAACAAAGCATTGCTTTGCAGATGAGTGTTTTACAAGTACCCTTTCAATAATTTTTGAGATAATAGGAAGGTTGGTGTTGTCCAACAATTAGCTGGGTCAAGTAATGACTATTAGAACAATCATTTAATTACTGTCACCTTAAAGGCCTGTGGTACATAGACAATTCATGGAAAACATCAAAGAATGAATTAATGCAGATGCTGCTCTTTGGACAATCCCACTCTCAGGAATCCTGCCCATGTTGGTCACTTTAAACCACTTCAAGGTCACTTTGAATCACTCAACTGTAAATTGTAAACTTAGACTGTTATTGATCCTTTTTACCCTAATTTTAAAGTGTATATTTATTTTATATATTTATTTCTTATTCTTCTTGTATTTATTGTTTTTTGTTTGTTTTTTTTCACTGAATGGAACTGCACTATATATAGCAGAGATGACAATAAAGTTTACTTTGACTTTGACTAATGGTTGAACTTCTTTCAACACTCTTGTAAGAATGGGGTCTAATGAATACATAATAAAGGAATAACTGAGGATAAAACGTCTACATAAATATTTGTAGTATTCAACACAGATATTGATGTCTGTGAGATGTTTATGAACCTTTATATTTTTTCTCTAATGCTTAAAATGAGAGAATTTTAATTTTTACGTATTCCTTTAAAGCTTAAGGAATACTGAGGAATACTAACAGAGCTGTGACTCTTTGTCAGACTGGCTACAGTGCTGAAAAGAAATCAGGAGTTCAGTATTTTCTTCAATAACTCATGAATAGTAAGAGCTTTATGGAGGGATTTTACAGAGCATCAAACTAAACAAAGTGCTTAAAAAGTTTTGAGATGCCATTTCCTAGGAATGTAAAACCATTGACAAGATAATTAACCTCTGTGGGAGTCACTCTGGGTTAAAGAAGACAACGGTGGAGGAATTTTATCCTTAATCTTAATTACAGCTCATTCTGGAAGACTGCAATTAAATTATTAGTTACTGCTGTGTAAAGAGTTAGATAGGTTTTGCTACAATTGTGTTACAACAGATGTTAAAAGAAAAATTCAAAGGACATGTAATAAAACTATTACAAAACTAGATAATAAATAATCACACCATGAGCCAGGTTCTCAAACTTCTGGGCCAGTTCTTTCATGGAGAGTTTGGTTTCAGTTTCTTCGTCAAGTTTGGACAGTTCTCTGAGTATTTTACAGCCACCAAGAGCACTCAGGACTGCCTCACCTGCCTGGAAAGGAAAGCAGCAAATTATGTACTTTCTGCAAAGAAACAGGTGCAAAAAGTTAATTCATTGTATCTAATATTGTCTGTTTCATTATCTCAGTTCTTTCTTTAGAACTGAGATAATGAAAGTAGTCTGAGTGGTAATGCAGACACATACAGCCATTAACATATTTACTTGCTGCACGAAGTCTAAGCTGGTGATACTTGCAATTCACTTAAAGGTACTATATAAAAGTATTTTATATTTTTAGTTCAGTAGCTGCTTTTTATTTACTGCAAGCTGGATAGAAACTTTAAGTAGAAGCCCACTTAAATCCTACTTAAAGCCCTGGGCTTGCTGTAATTAAATGTAAATGCTTAAATGTAGCATGTTAAAATGCACAATCACAATTGAATTTGATTGTTATATAGTAATAATTTACTTATAGATTAAGATTTAAAATTATGATATACATTTAACACAATCAACGCTTACATCATAAAATAATCATTAAAAATATATTGTAATTAACTGACTCCAACAACTTTCACATGTTACCATGAGCACCTAGCTGTGTCACTTCATTTCACCTGAAAATTGATGTTTTTATTCAAATAAATATCTGTTCATCCATTCATACACCGAGGACTCTGTAGTATATAAATCAGTATAAGAGGATTTTTTAAATTTAATTTAATTAAATTTAATTTTTTTCTTCTGGAAAAGCACCACTCCTTAACTAATAACAATGCAGAAACAAGCTGTAGTTTGATTATTGGGGATTTCAAACCAGCTGAACACAAGTAAAATCCTTTTTGCAGTTTGTCTCAGAACTTTTACCATCTCCCAGAAATAAAGGGCCATCTCACTGCGGTTTTGCAGTACAGCCCAGAGGAAGAGTGAAGCCCAGGGATGAGGGCAGGGCAGGTCCTGATACATGCAACGTCCACGCAGAACCTTACTGGCACGCTTTGATGAATGAAGAAAAGAATGCTCATTATCACGTCAATAATTTAAAAAAAAGAAAAAAGAAATCCTATAACCACAAGTACACTCTGTGTGCATGTTCTGAAAAGTTCAGAGTACCTTCAGAGACATCCTTTTGGATGAAGTGAACTGAAAGCCCAAAGCTTTGTAGTAGAAAGGCTGGCAGACATCACCCATTAACAGCTCCAGGACCTCTGACACCTGAGGAAACACGTGGGTGGGACAATAAGCACAACAGTGTCAGGTTTTCTTCACAATTTTAATGAATCAATTTAAGCCTAATTAATGAGAAAGGACAGAATATCTTTGATTACAAAATTCACCTCAAACAGGGTGACCTCCTTCACTGGTCTGCTCTGATTGTTATCTGTCGCCACTTTTGAGGATGAATTCTGTTGTTCTGATGGTGAGTGACGCTCCACCATTGCCAGCCGCTCTGCTAGGCAGCGCTGTAGCAGCTGATATAGTAAGCTCCCATCTGGCACAGAGCGATAAAGGGTTTCCAGCCTGCCATAAGTTAGGTACTCCAGGATATTCAAACCATTCTCAATGAAAAGCCGAACAAACTGGGGCTTGTTGTTGATCAGCGCATCTGTCATTGAGTCCTCCAAATCTTCATACTGTTTAATTGGAGGAAGGAGATCATGTTTTAGGACAGGTCAATATTTTTTGTGCCAAATATTTCTCTAAAAATCAGAATTAAACAGTTTTTCAGTCAAAGGTGTTTAAATAGGCTGTATAATGTAATGTTATGTATGAATTCTTCTTTCAGTGCAACATCTGGTTGGTGTCTTTTTCCCTCCTCACCTTCCACTGGATGTCTCCATTGAAGAGTTCAGTCTTGGCAATGTCAACCCTGTTCCACGTTACTGCTAGTTTCAGCTCATCAGTATAAGGATTGTCCTCAGCTGATGATTGTTGCTTACTTGCTAAAAAAGACAAACATAACATAAAAATTAAAATATGGATTAAAAGTTAATGTTATGACTCTTTTGCAAAATTACAGGCTACTTACATACCTCCCACAAGTGTTTTAAGCAGGACTGTGTCAAAGTCATTTGGACTCTCGTGCTCTCCGTGGTAGACTGTAATCAAATGTCTGTTCTGGTAAATGTTCAAAGCCTGGAGACAGAAGATGGGAAGGGAACAGGAATGACAGAGACATGATTACAAAATGTTTTAGAAAAAGATTAAAGAAAAGACTTGTTCTTTTTTTTTTATTAAACTGCAAGAAACAGGTCAAACACAGTTTACTATGGACATGTGATAGTTAAAGCAAAAGATTCTGGAGTTAATCTTCCCATATTCAACTTTTTATTAAATAAAAAACTGTTAAGTACAGTTTATGACCCGACCAGATCCACTTCGGCTTTGTTCAGTTCCCACCTTATTACATCTAGACCTGGACTGGACTTCTTTAACTTGCTTGAAGACCTTTCACCTCTCATCCAAGAAGCTTCTTGAGTTCTAGGGTCAAATGGTGGAGAGTCCCAGATTTAAACTCTGTGGGACTGCCCCTTCCAAGACGCCTTAATGCTCACTTACATCCTGGGCCATCCTACCTCAGAAAATCACATGATAGGGTGGGGCTAGGTTTCACAATGAGCTCACCAGAAACACTGGCTGATTGTGGCTAGAGATGGCACGATACCACTTTTTTATGTCCGATACCGATATCATAAATTTGGATATCTGCCGATACCGATATGAATTTGATATAGTGTGTTTTTTAATCAATAAAACTGTTTTTTTAATATATTGCTGTATTTTGTATAAGTTCATACTCAAGTTTAAATAAACAACAACACTAAAGCTATTCTGTTATACCTGTATGTAAAAAAATACACTGCACCCAAAATATTTCATAGTTCAACAATACTGATCAATCTAATAAACTTAAACCTACTCCATCCTTCCTATTCTGGTATTTTAAAGAGTACTTAGCAGAAATATTAAGCAACCTAACTAATAGGGTTGCAAACTCCCAGCAAAAAAAAATAGGGAACCACCCCCCACCCTCCACCTCATGATGCTTAATCGACGTAATCAACTTTAATTTGATGCAGTGTGGAAAAAAAATTTAAAATTATTTTTCAAGAATAATTAAATAGATTCAACATCTTTCTTCAACAGAATTGCAGACTGCACAGATGGTACCTTCCCAAAGGAAAAAGTACTATAGCTTACTAGGGTATATTAGACTTAACATTTACTATATACAGTAATGGACTTCTATATATTTTACATAAGATTAAAACTTTGGGTGTAAGATTCAGATAATTATTGATTAAAAGCTAGACATTTTAAATGAGAATGAGAAAGAAAAGTATGTCTTTGTGCCCCCTTTTCCCTGTTAATGCCCTATCGGCCCCCCTGGCGAAACTTTGCTAGATCCGCCCCTGCACAGCTACCAGCCGTCAGCTGCGTAGAAAAGGATCCTGGTGTAGAAAGTAATATTAAATAAATTCTAACAACAGCTTATCAAGGTTAAACCTGCTGCTGTTGTTCAGCCGCTGGTTTCATCTTTCTGGTGCAAAGTGGGCCAAAAGCAAACTAGAGAGACGGACTCGCGACAGAAAAGCCGATCAGCTGATCATTAAGCAGTTTCACGATTGAAGTAGCAGCAAGAAGAGGCAGTCGCTCCATATATCGGTTGTTAAGCTTAACATGTGAATGCTTTACAAACATTCAGAGATGAATTTACACACTTGCTTTACTTCTCTCTGGGATAACTTCCTCGGAGATGAAATGCCAGTTTGGTAGTGAGGCTACAAATACACACAGCCGCTCTATCACGTGAGCACACTGCTCCAACGTGCTATGGTTATGAGCCGAGTTACACCTTGTCGCAAGTTTTGTGAGGTGCTTTTTTGATATTTAATGGATCGGATTAAATTTTTTATTTCTCTCCGATATCCGATCAGTATCGGACCGATACCGACATGTAATATCGGATCGGTCCATCTCTAATTGTGACCCACACCCGTATTCACACCTCGGCTCATGTGATTAGGTAGAGGATCATTAGGGGGTCCTTTGTCCCTCTTTGGGGGGAAACTACCACTGGGTTTAAATCTGGGACTCTCCACCATTTGACCCTAGAACTGAAGAAGCTTCTCGAACGAGAGGTGAAAGGTCTTCAAGCAACTCAAAGAAGTCCAGACGCTTTTCTTTCCAAGCTCCTTAAACTACGATGACCTGGACGACTGAGAACCTTCACAGACGGATCTGTTTATAGTGGCTTATTGTGTCCCTACATGATCTGTATACCTATTCCTTATTTAAAATGTTTCATTCTGATACATTTATAATGTGTTTCCGTTTTATTATAAAACTTCATTAAAGACTTGGAAAGCTGCCCTGCATTTTTCTTTTCTTTGGTCTTTTATTAGTTAAATGTGAAAGGTAAATGTCATGAAGTCACAATCTATCAGTGAAGGCTAACATAAGATCAGAATATAAATGCTTATATTTGCAACATTAACGAGGAGGGGAGGAGGCCCCGGGGCAGACCCAGGACACGCTGGAGAGATTATATCTATCGGCTGGCCTGGGAACGCCTTGGTGTTCCCCGGATAAGCTGGAGGAGGTGGCTGGGGAGAGGGAGGTCTGGGCTTCTCTACTTGGGCTGCTGCCCCCGCGACCCAGCCCCGGATGAATGGATGGATGGATGGATGGATGGTCTTTAAGCAGTTCAGTCTTGAATAACCGAATTCTTTATCACTATTATTATTGCCTTTGTTGTTTCTGTTGCCGTTGCTGTTGTTGTGGTTAGTATTATTATTGCCTGATCATAAACTGTAGCAAACAGTTTTTTGTTTACTAAGAAACAAACTTGAGGGCAGATCTACTCCACAGTATGTTGTTGACTGAATAACAAATGCTAAAATCAGCGATTCTTGAACACACATCCTGGAACAGGGTGCCAACACCTGATAAGTAAAGAACGGTCCACACAGAACCGCTCATCTTAGTTAAGGCGAATATTAATAGCAGTATTTCACATTTTTCTCTCAGAGTGTAAAGAAATGGGTAGAAGCACAAATATTATAATATTAACCATAATATATAAATATTAATATAATAATATTAACATAAATATTAATATTATTTAGAAAGCTAATTGAAAATAATCAATGTCAGGTTCGATGGTCAAACCTGTCCAGTTTCCTGAAAATTTACAGGGGTACACTGCACACCGTGCAAAGAAGACAAAGCAGACATTCACTATTGTACCTCTCTCCTGACCTCCACCATACATCTTTAATTCAATTGATACATCAATCACTCTATCAATTTTCATATTAGGACACATCATGCCATCAGACCTGTTGTCATTAATTTTCAGTCCAGTTTTTATATTATTTATTATACTTCAGCCTTTTCTTGACCATCTTTCTACTAATACCATTTATTCTGAGGCTCCCATAAAAAGCAGATGAATCAACCAAACTTTTATTTTTATTTTTTATTTCGTGACTATCAGATCCTCCCGATCTTCTGTGGATAAATTTTAGGCATCTCACTTTTTTGTCCTCCACTTTTCCAGTTTACCTAGATATTTTAAAAGCACACTGCATGCCATGCAAAATTGATCCAAGTTTTCAGCTAATTTTCAGCTGAGCACTGCTATATAATTTTTGTAATTGAATACCCTGTTTAATCACATTTTCATTCACACTCAACACTAATACAATAATCTATTGTAAAACTACTTTTTGGGGGTATTAGGTTTTGATTTTGATCCAGTGCTATTGAACAATTGCATTATACATATATGCTACATGTATATGGTGTTATTTTTGTGCCACTATTCTGAGCGCACGTAAAAAAAAATTGCAGTAGCAAGTGTTGCATTTTGAGGAGAAATTTATTTTGAGCGAAGAAAAGCTAAATTTGAGTGAACAAACTTGGTGGGTAACAGGCATCTCCGAAAACGTTTAGAGCACTTATGCAAATATGTGATGTCTTGATGAATCGAGCAGGTATTTGAAGTTTACACAGCAACATTCTCACATGAAAATATCTTAAACGTTTATTTTGTGACCCAGAAAGAGTAATATTTCAAACTCTGTCACTCTGTGTTCCCCTGCCACTGCCTCGATTGAGTTTTGGACGAAATGGATTCTGGGATATTGCATTTCGTCACTTCGAGCTGTTTGGAGACCAGAACAGCCAATCAGATTTTTTTGCATCCAAGTCTGTGATTGGCTGGTTTTGTGGCACAAATATAACGGTGTATAGAAAGAGTTGAGTTGCAAGCGAGCACAAAAGCAAAAACTGAGCGAGTGGGGCTGCTATTGTGTGTGTGTATGGATAATAGCAAACACTGAAATACATTTTTTCCACGCAGCAATGAAGTTCGTTCACTCAAATTTAGCTTTTCTTCGCTCAAAATAAATTTCTCCTCAAAATGCAACACTTGCACCTGCAATTTTTTTTACGTGCGCTCAGAATAGTGGCACAAAAATAACGCCATACCATGTATGCTTTGCTTCTATAAAAACACCCATAATCACAGCTTGTGAGTGAGTTAGCTTTTTCTTTTCACTATGCTGAACCAAATAACAGTTTCAAGAAAGTCTTTCCCCTAACTCTTCTGCAGACGAAGAGCCAATGCAATGTTTCTGTTGTCAGCACTCACCTGTTCAACTAGTTTGTCAGTCTCTGTTTCTGAAGGAAAATGCTTCTTAAACCGTTCTGCCACTCTGTCTTTGAGATCCACATTGGGAGCTTTAAGAGCCTCATTGTTGCCTTCACCAGAGGACGGCACAGCTGGAGCTGAAGACAGGTTCTCCAAGACATCACTCAGGAAATCAGCCAAGCCTCCTGAGCCAGCCACAACCAGCCAGGGGATAAAGTTTTTCAGAGAGAGATCCATTCTCTGACAGACATTACAAAAACAATCAAAAAGAAACATTTCCACAATTTAAATGCTAATTCACAAGATTTTTGTGATAATCAAAACATAAAGCAGAGACTGTACCTTCAGCGTGTCTGCTTCCCCTGATATCAGCATACAAAGGACAGGGATGTCAATGCTGCCACTTCCTTTAAAGAGATACAAATTTCACTTAACTTCAGCTCAATAAAAGTCTTATAAATCTTAATAAAATATTGTACTCATAGTATGGTACCATCTCTCACCCCATATGCCTGTGCGCTGCTGGGAAATGTATTCCTCCAATCTGGCTCTGAAATCTGTTTCTCCTCCTCTGCGGCCCACACTACCATCATCCACCAGCAGGAAGGCCTGGTAGTTGTTGTCCAGGTAGCAGGAGTCCCGAGAAATGTTGTGGACATAGTACTTTGCAGGAAAGCTTCCCTACAAAAGAAGAAAAAACTGTTATTACAGTGTTTCTTTGATTAAGATAATTGTCTACAGTGTAATGGAAGCCTGAAACCTTTGGATCTTTTTTGTGTGTTTTAATAGGAGATACAAATACAGCTTGGTCCCAAGATTACCAGTATAGTATAGATTTGCCTTACTTTGAGCACTCAATGATAAAATTCACATAATCTTACTAACCCAAAATGTTGATTCTGTTCATCTGGACGTAGCATTTTCAGCGGGAGAAACACTTCGTTGTAAATCCAGCTGACTTCTTCAGTCTCAGCTGACTGCAGGTTTTCCCAACATCATAAACAGTACATTTGCATAATGGCTGATACCAACACAACTGAATAAACATTGGGTCAGTTTCTTGATCATTAATATGCATATTGTCATTAGCACTGATCAATGACCATTATTCAATGGCCATGAGTACCATCTAGAGAGAGTTGGGGAATGGCTGTAATCACAGCATTGGCCTGTAGGTTTAAATACACTGCAGAGTCTTGGCCTGGCGAGGTAGCTCTTCTGTGTTGTGCCATTCACTTTAACCAGAGCCTGTTTGGTTTCCCTGATGTATAAATCATGGCAATCCTGCTGACACTTAACAGCATCCACTTTATTACTCTGTGTCAGGACCCAACTCTTGGGGTGGATCAGTTTTTGGCGCATCATTTTTTGGGGTATTAAAGCTGCAGAGACACAGTGTTGGGAGAAAATGCGTTTCAACTCTTCCGATACTCCTGACACATACAGAATCACTAAGGGGTTTTGCTTAGGCGGCAGTTGTCCTTCTTCTCACCTGGATTGGCTGGAGCTTTCTTTAGGTCCCTTCCTAGTTTTGGGTAGGCTGACAGGGAATCACAAGAAAATCATATCAAGAAGGCCCTGAGTAAATGTGTTTATCCCAGCTGGACATTTGTCAAAGCTGGAAAGGCACCTAAAGAAAGTTCCAGCTGGTCCAACAGAGAAGAATGACAACTGCTGTCTAAGTGAAAACCCTTAGTGTGACAATTGAAATGCATTTTCTCTAAACACCGCATCTCCATGGCTTTTATACACGAAACACACTGCCAAAAATTGGTCCACCTCAACGATCGGGTCCCCCAACACAAACAGAGTAATATAGTGTACTGGAATTGTAGTTATGGGCATTGATCAATGGTTGTATTCAAGGAACTGACCTTGTAGACTATTGCTCTTCAGTGGTGCTAGTTTCAGTCATTATGCACGTGTACTGTTTATAAGGTTGGGAAAACCTGCAGTCATTCAAGACTGAAGAAGACAGTTGGATGAGTGACGTAATGTTTCTCCCACTGAAAGCCTTACTTCCAGATGAACAGAATCAACTTTTTGGGATTTACTTGCCTGGATAACTGAGCATGCATCAAGACAATGTCTTACTTATCTTAAATTTGGGACGTATATTTATACTAATTACAAGCAATTAAAAAATCTATTAAAATGAGAAATGTAAATCAAATCTTTAAGTGAGCTTTTTGCAAAATAAAGGTGAACACATGTTTAAACGTGTAAATGTCTGTACTACCTGAGGGTTGACCAGCTGCTCTCGTTTTTTCACAAGGCCCCACGGAGCAATGCCCAACGCTACCACCTTGTTGAGGGAGACTGAAGATGCTGCAGCTGCATGATCTCTCACTGCCTGTCCGACACACCTGCCAACACCTTCACGCAGACCTGTAGTTAAGATCCATGCACCTGGGGGAAACAGGTAGATGGTAAATTTCCTGGTTCAACCTGTATACTAAGTAGCTTACTGTGCCATGCCACTAAATAATTCTGAAATGTTAAAAAGCTGTGTAAACTAACACCTGAATAATAATTAACAATAATTTGCAAATCTCATATCTCTATATGTGATACCATTAGCTAATATGTTGTCCATAACTGGGGTTATTTACATTTTGCACAACTTCATACCTATTATTTATTATTTATTTATTACTATCTGTTACATTTCTTTGAATAGGCTTAAAAATCAAACAAAAAATAATGTATTAAGCTGTGAAACTGTATCATATTATTTTTTATCATTTTCACTAAAACACTGTCAGGGTCATGAGTCTGGTGACCCAGTGTTTACGTATTGTCCATTTAATTTTTTAATTTAATTCTTAGGTTTTGGTCCTTTGCCTTCCTTTGCCTTTAGTTTAACTTGTCTCCACATGTCATGTCACTCTTGTGGCCATGTTCCCAATGTCTCCCCAGTCACTGTGTTAAGTTTGGCTGGAGTCTGAGTTTCGGTCTGTGTGTTTATCTGTCAAAGAATTAAGAGCACTAGAAATACTAGAAAAACCAAAAAGATGCATAAAAAATGTTTTTATATGCAGCGTGTTTTAATGGCGAGTGTAAGTACAAAAGCAACATGTTTGCTTTCTCACTGCTACGCCCTGTCCTGGATGTTATCCAATAATCATGTTTACTTAGTGTGAGCCATGTAGCAACTTGCATATTTGTGTGAACAATTTTTTCATTGCTTCTTGTACTTGTTTTGAAAGAAGAGCAAGTGACAGGAGATCAGTATCACCATGTGCTACCTGCACTTGGTACAGTAGTCAAAGAGAAAATTGCCATTTCAGTACAAACATTAGGACCAGACAGTATGCTTTTTTTTTAGAGCTTATAGTATAATCCATTGAGTAAACAATACTACTTCCATCCTGGTGTCTTGAGTGGGAAACTGCTTTATTTACGATCACAGCATCTCCAGAGTCCTTAACAGCGATACCTGACATCCCAGGTGTGCTACAGGATGTATAATATCTTCTACAAAGATGACTGCAAGATGGGGTTTGGCCATCATTGATATGTGATTGCATTAAGATGACTTACATATCTCGATGCATGCTCAGTTATCCAGGTAAGGAAATGTTTCAACTATATTTTCATAGATGAAAAACGTATGTCCAGGTGAACAGAATCTGCTTTTTTTCCTTTTACAGCTTTATAAATCTAGAAACTAAACAAAGTTAAGGCAAGGCATTCTTTTATACATTTTTTATATGGTAAAGGGAACCATCTGGAAATGACGATAGCATCTGCTAACCAACAATCAAATATTTCAGCAAACATCTCACAGAAATTCCAAGCACACTGTAATCATTATAGATGAGGCACTGACAGAGTGACAGATGCATAAAGTTTTTACCTGTGCTTTGTGACGCTTTCACCAGTCCCTGTCTGAGAACCTCCCGTACCCAGGTCTTCACCTGTGTCCTGCTCTCTCCACCCACAACAGAAACAACCAGGTTTGGTTTAGGAAGACCCCATATTGACTGGGCTGTCAGTATGTTGTACACCACCGAAGGCTCAGTGCTCCATGACAGGCGCAGGAACTAAGATTAGACATTTGATGGATTAAAAGAAACAATTACATGTCAACAACACAAAGAGGCTTGGAAAGTAATGAATTGTGATCTAGTATCAAAGCTAAAATGTTGCTTTGGTTGTTTCAACCTTTAAATTGTGATTAAAACTTTGAAAATGAAAATGACCCTTAACCCATTAGAGCCCAGACCAATTTTTACTGTCAGGAAAACTATGGGAGAGTCAGTGTTAAAGGTTTTACAGGAACTTTCCTCAATATGTTAAGGAGTGGCTTGTTCTTTACTCTGGTACTGACTTTGTTTGTTTAGTAGCAGGTTGAAGGTCAGGAAAACTCAAAGTACTGACTACCAGAGCTCCAGGTTTATCTGGATCTTTATTTAACCCACCTTTACACCTTTACATGAATTTTCCTTTAAAAACATTTTCACATTTTCCAAAACTCTAAGGCTGTAGAGATAAAGCATTATGGGACAAAATGAAAGCACCCACATGGCTGTGCCTCTTGCTGGCTCCTGCAAACTGCACCTCTCCAAAGGCATCAGTTGGTTGTTCAGAGGAGTGCTCCGCACTTTCCCAGTGCTTCAAAATTGCTGTGCTGAAATAATCTCCAACAGCCACAGAGGCATGGTCATCTCTCGCAGCCCCACACTGACAAAATTCACTACTACTGAGAGAGGTGGAGGGATACAAACATCACTATGAGAGTCAACTCAAATTACAAACATGTCACTATCAAAAGGCAGAGGTCACAGTACCTGAAGGAATCTTCTACAAAGGTGCTGCACACTCGTTTCTTGATGATTTTGGGGATCCAACTCTGAAAGGATTTTTAAAAAGTTGTTAAATAGTGATTGACTTATACGGATTTCTGAGCCTGGTTTAACAGTGAGCCTGTGTATGCACATATCCTGTAGTAGAATAATACAACCCACAAGTCAAACATTTTATTTTTTTAATTAAACTTTTAAATTGGCCTAGGTACTCATTGGTATTCATTTATAATCTGCTATTATGCAAGTGGAATGAAAGCTTGGTATGTGACCTCAGTACTGACATTTTTACAGTGTGTTGAGTGTTTGAAGCTCAGGTTTTTCGAAACACTGCAGTTCAAAACATTTACATCATGTTTGAGGTTCTGGTTGTATTTCAGCCAAGTGTTGACAGGTTGCTTACCTGCTGCTTCCAGGAATGTAAGCAAGTAATCCAAGGTGCCAGGATTTCCATTTGTATGAACCAGTGTCATTTGAGCTGAATCTTGTTATTATTAAATTATTGTTTTTAATACTACAGCTTCTATTTATAACAAGGGGCACAAGAGCCACTTGTATATAACAAAACAATACCTGGTTTCTCATTATTATTTTTGTTGATTATGAAGCTTAAGGAGAAAACCAGCAGAAATTGTCAGCTCTTACTCCCATCTTTTTGGGAGAAAAAAAAAGCTTCATTTTCATTACACTTAGGGACTTAGAAATTAAACACTTTCTCCCTCTCCTTTATCTTTCCTGCTTGGCTTCTCATGTCTTGTCTAGTCTCTTCTATCTCAAACCCTCAAAGAGTCTCTCAGTCTCAGTGTTCTCTTAAACCTAAAGAAGAATTATGGATTTGATCAACTGGTCCTTTAATGCAATTGAGGAGAACCCAGGCTTCTCATCGAGAACCTGTGCTTTGTGACGCACCAAAGTCTTGAAAAGTTTGGTGGCATTTTAAATGAAGAACTCGATTTATACTGCAGAAGCTTGTCAGGGTCAACGAAAGGTTCGTAAGGATATCAAGATGCGAGTCTGGCTGTTTTTAGAAACTGAGGCAGAACTGGATTTAACCAAGACATCTGCAGACTGAGTTGCACTTCTCATCGAGAAGCCTGGGTTCAAGAGAGGCCGACTGTCCTGGAGGGACGTTCCCTGCCGGTTACACAATCGATGTCTGGCGGAACTGGCGCGTCGTGTGCCTGACGGGACTGTCAATCAAGGACATCGAACACATCTACCTATTCAGAAATATGATAACAGGGTTCTTGCTCATTGGAGCTGGCTCGGCCCTGGCTTATCGAAGATTAAAGAAAGCAGTTACGGCTGTTCAAATCCCCACAAGGCTGGCCGCTATAATCGAAGCGACGGGGAGGGCCTTGAATACTCAGACGGTGGTCTTAGAGAAGCTCACGGCTCTTCAACGGGAAATTGAGAGACCTGGTGACAAGTGACGGACATTAGACAACTGTAAAATTGGATGCAGTTGTTCGTACTAATTCAAACATCCACCATCTTCATTTCATGCGGTTACCCCCACTGGTGCCAGCTGGAAGGCCCCAAGGCCGAGGTTAATGGAAATAACAAAATTCTCCTTGATAACAGGACTGTGTGTTTTTGGACTCTTTACCCTTATTCTTCAAGGCCACCTGTATCGACTGAAGGAATGCTGACTTTCACTTTACCGGGTGAAGGGATACCTTCTCTCAAGGGACGCACACGAATGCACACATATGCATGTACACTAACACAAACATACCGCCCCCCACCTCCAAACACCTCCGATGCATGTCTTTTATGTTGTGAGATGTGATGATTCATGCGCTATGTGCTGAATCATCACATCACATCAATCATAACGCTGTCGATGTTAACTCTCAGGAAGCTTATAATTCAACAAAAGTTAAATTCACTTCCAAACTTTGAATGGGGATGTGGTTTGTTTGTTTGTTAAGAAAAAAACAGCCTTAAATCTGGGTAGTTATAACAATAAATATAATTGCTGTCTGTAACAATTTCTGCATTTTTCTCCCTTTATTTGTACAATTATTTCTCTAAAACATATGTCGATCAAAATTGTTGCTATACATGCTTCTGTGACAAGTGGCCATGTGGAGAATAGTGCAACCTGTGAGATTAGCAGGTGTGCGTGCAGAGATGAGTATGAGATTGTTTTGAAACCTTATGCTTTAAAAGTTTCAGTGTTTCACAAACCTTTCCTTTGCCTATTACTAATGTGATCCCCACAGGCCTGCAAAATACCTCCGCAGCTAAATGAATGAGTGGAATGCAGCCATCTTTAATGTTATCAGTAAACAAGATTACATGCTTAATTGCATGCATGTAGTTATGATGCTATAGGTATACTAGTAGACATAAGTTGGGCTCTTATATTGTGCTTTCCATTTTTCTTTTGAGTAAACATTATTGAATTGCTATAGAAACCTTTCAATGAACCGGTTTATACTTAGTAAAGCTTCCTTTAAGGTCCACCAGTTAGACAAGTTTCTGAGACGTTTGTGGGTGGCTCACCATCGCCATTACTTGGAACATTTAGTGGAAATTCCAAGTATAACTTTTTTAAACATTCAGTTTTTTTTTCTTTTGGTTAGTTGCTTTCTCTTTTGCTTTGTTTTGTTTTTGCAAACATGCCATGACATCACAACAGCAGTTGAAGGGTTTTAGTGAAAGCGGACCTACCTGGCTCTTCTCTGTTTGGCAGATATTGTCTGTGTTGTCGCCTCTATCTCCTTCCTCTATTCTTACTCCTTCTTCTTTTGCTCCCGTGTCATTCATGTTTCTCTTTCAGTCGTTCTCAGTAAGAAATGTGTGCGGAAGGACTAAAACTGTTGATTTCTGACGAGTTTCCACCTTGTCTCCTACTGCTGAACTCCATTCCCTGCCACTGTTGTCACTCTGCATGCACACAAAATAGGTGCAGCCAGCACACATGTAAAGGTGTGGTTTCACAGAGGAAGACAGTTCCTCCAAACTTTGAAAACAAGAAATTCCAGTCGAAAGCACTCAGACACGGAGTCTGAGCTGGTCTAGCGTTCATTGCAATACTTCCCCATCCTCTTACCTGGTCACTCCCATCTGATGTGGAAAAACTGAATACCTTTAATGACACATTTAGACACCACTGCAGCAGACAGACATCTCAGCAGCTTTGAGCTAAGCTAAAAATACCACACATTTGCAACTCAGCCTGTTAGGTATGAGTCTCTGTGGTGTTAAATATTAATGCAGGCAAATATATTTGTTTGAAACGCAAATTTCAGTCAAAGAAATATTATTAGAATAAGAATTTTTATTCAGCTGAAATTTAGTGCAATGTGTGCATGGGTTCCATTTGCTTAATCGTAACTTTTAAAAGAAAATTTGCAGCTGCTTCATGGCCCTGGTTAAACGATTTCAAAGGTTCATTATGAAAGTAGAACATGTATCAGGTTTTAAACCTGCAGGATTCCATTATTTATTTTCCTTATAGACTATACATTAAAAACACACACTTGATTCGCTTACATATTTATTGTATATCACATTTAAATATTGACACATAAAATAAAGGTTGGACTGATGTGGCTAAACATTTCATACAACTGCTTTCATCAACAATGTCGATATATTTAGTTGTCAGTAGCTGGAAACTATGTTGGGAATTCAGGAATACGGCAGATAGTAAACAGTGTCTTTAACACTATGACTAAATCAACTCAAACACACACACACGCAGTTTCATTGCCTAATGTTGGACTTAAAGTAACCTTTTGTGACGTTTTTATTCTTATGTTTGCTTGTTGCTCCAAACACACCCCGTCCATATTCCTACTACCACTCCTTTTTTTTTCTAATTGCAGTTTGGGTTTTCTGTGACGACACACTCCATCCTGCCTTATATTCCTGATCCAATACTGAGACATGTGGGAGGATGATCCTTTTGATAAAGACTTCATGCTTGAGAAGATAATGAAAGGAGCAGAGAAAGAAGGATGGGAGTGGTACTTAACAATCAGGTTGTAAATGGTAAAAGAACTGATTTCTTACATAACAGTTTTCTGCTGTCCCATAGCACCCAAAGCGCTTTATAGCACATGTCACGTTCACCCATTAATTTACATTCATATTCCGATGGATAAATTGACTGCCAAACTGTGAAACAGTCGCTTCCCCCAAACCTTCTGTCACGGTTTGCGGGGGCAAGCCGTGTGGAATATATATAGGACCAAAAGGCGGCAGCTCTGGTGCAGGTGAGTGTTTATTAACAACAAAAATGCAAACAACAAAGGCGCTAGGAACATGAAACTGAAACCTAAACTGGGTAAACTAACAACACAAACCAAGAATGACGGTGCAGGGAGGTCCGGGGAAATACGTGCAGGGAGACCGAGGGGAAACAACACAGACGAACCAGCAACTACTATGACAGAAGACACAACTTAAATACACTCAGAGAACACAGGGGGATTACATACAGGTGGGGACACAGCTGGGAGTAATTAACATGACGAGACTAGGGAGGCAAACTGAAAACACTCACATAAGACACAGACCTTCACAATAAAACAGGAACTTACACATGAAAGGACACAAACTAAGAAACGCGGACTAGATACAGGAACACACGGGCAGAACAGAGTAAACACTAACCAGAGGAAGAACAGAACCAAAATCGCGAAGAGAAAACACAAAACGCTGGGTCAAAAGGACCCAGGATCATGACACCTTCAGACTCCTGAACACTGTGACTGGACTGACACATACAATGATTCGCTCACACACGTCACTACCTCAAGCACTTATGTGCACAGTCTCATACACACACACATGCACACCTTCACACACCAAGTTATTTTTTGCACAACCCACTGTTATTGTTGTACTTTTCTGTTGCACTGTTTTGTCTGGACTTTCTTGTGTCTGTATCGTTCCATTCTGTCTGGCGTTGCACTGTTTTTTTTGTTGTTGCTTTTTTTGAAATTCTTGCACACTTACACTTTATGTAGTCCTGTTTTGTTTGTTTGTTATAAACTATATATGTAGCAACATGGTCTTGGAAGAATTTTGTCAAGTTACTCTGTGTACTGTACCACTGGTTGAAATGATAATAAAGCTACTTGACTTGACTTGACTCAAGCTTAGTCAAGTGAAAATAATCAGTATGTGAATACTGATAGACTGGTTCTTTAGCTACATGCCTAAACACGCCTAAACATGGCAATGAGTAGGTTAACAGTGTTGGAAAGGTTACTTTTAAAATGTATTCCACTTCAGATTACAGAATACATGCCTCAAAATGTATTTTGTAGCGTATTCTGTTATGTTACTCAATGAGAGTAACGTATTCTGAATACTTTGGATTACTTAATACATTATCATGCTTTTTTACAACTACATGAATGTACTATTGCTGTGTGATTTATTTTACTATAACTGAAGGTTACTCACCATGCCAATACCAACTAGATTTTTAAATCTTAATATAAAATGAGTAACAGTAGGTGGACATTAGGTAAGGCTGCACTTTTTGCAGCGATCTCGTGTAGAAAACTATTCCACGCGTATATAAACCAGATCCACGGCTCCAAACCGTAGTAAAGGGACCTCTGGCTGCGGTGGTTATTATTATATTTACATGCTTTCAGCTCCCGTTTCTGCTCGGTGACAATTTGTACTTTTCGACTCTCCTTTTTTCTCCCTCCCCCATGCTCACACACACATAACGGGAGGAGCAGTCCCACACATTCTCCCTGCAGCTCGGACTACACTGCCCATGAGGCTACTTTCTTTAGGGCTACGCCTGTAACACTCTGCCTATTGCCTATTGAATATGCCTTCATATTAAATAAGTTTTTGAATAATAATTGTTTAAAATATTTCTTCACGTCACGGATGCAAGGAGGGATGATATGGGCCACAAGATTGAGACACAGACATTAGAGTCTCTTAATGCGTGTTTTGTTTGGGTTTCCACCGGTGTGGAATTTCCAAAAATAGGGCATAGTCTAACATATGAAACAGGGAAAGACCGCCGTGTAATCCCTTTATTCCAACAAAGTAACTGTATTCTGATTATCACCTTTTTAAACAGTGACTGTAAGGGACTACATCTACTCATATTTTGTATTTTAAATATGTAACGCTGGTACATGTATTCCGTTACCCCCCAACACTGTAGATTGATGAGCAGAATGTTGCTGACCAGGAGGTTTAGGACCAGCAAAAATCACTACCAGACAGTTACTATCCTGATTTATACGCAGCTCCTTGTTCAGTGTCACAAAACAGACATTAAAGGAGAAAGATAAGAAAGCTACATTCAGTTTTTTATTGCTGTGAAGATCTGATTTGAAAATGTAACAACAACATTTTTATGCCATTTGCATAAACATTTGTAACATCCATCTCTTGCGCAGGGATCTGTCCAGTGGCGGTCCTAGCCTCTTTGGCGCCCTGGGCGAACACTCCCTCTGGCACCTCGCACAACCCAGGATTCAAATCAGGAATACATAATGAGCTTGGATTGACAACATTATAAGTGAAATGTGCTCTATTTGGAAGCAGCAGGGCCCCCTCCCCTTTCAATGGGTTGTGTGTGAGACTTTAAATCATCAAACTGTAAATCTCCTCCCTGTGCCGCAAGCAATAGGCCTCCTCGCAAACGGAGGGCACCCTTACTCCCAGCAAATGGGCGATAGAAAGATCGGTGCCTATGTCATCCCCAGTATGCGCTAGCATGACATCGGGGCAGCATGAGTACGAGGAATTTTTTTATTTTTATTTTTTGCCGATGCCCGTGATGCCGCCCCCCCCCCCCCCCCCACCACGATGCCGCCCCGGGCAACCGCCCGTGTCGCCCGTATCAAAAACCGCTACTGGATCTGTCCAAAGATTTGCAAAAAAGTGATTCAGGTTTGGCTTGTAAGGGTGGAGCAGAGCCTGATTGACAACTCCATCCTTCGCCTGAACAAGAGGAGGAAGTTGTCATGTTGTTCACAGTATATCATTAAACATGTACCCCTGGTATATTGCCAACTGATGGTAACTTTCTCACCATATTTCCTACAATGACGATTTTGGCCCCAGCTGCTTGTGAATGGTAAACATGAGAATGAGGTAAAGGATAAAGTGTAATACAAGCAAAGAATTTCCCAGCCAAATTCATGTGACCAGCAGGACATCTGGAAACACAAGCACAGTAATGCTGAATCAATGGGGTAACAGCACCAAATGGTGGCAAACCTGTAAATAAACCTGTGACTTAAACCAGGCATTAAGAAAATATTTATGGCACATTATATCCAAACAAGTGCATTAAAACACAAACACAGCGCATTAAAAATGTTATGGTTTTGCAATGACAAAACATAATTTAACTATATGTGGCGGGCAGACCACGCCCGCCTGTTAAAACACAGGGACTTGGTGGGTGGTTGTGGTGTGGTGTATGTCCGGCTGGCAGCTTGTGAGCTGCAGCCGCGTGTAATAAAAATGGCTCAAAGCAACAACCTGTGATCCCGCCATGCTTTAGTCACACCACACTATAATATTGTGAAAATATTTGGAAAAATCCCCTATGTCTTGTTTTTTATTTCTTGTCTATACCTGCAGATTAGCCCTACACTGTAAAAAATGGCAGTGAAATTGACATAAAACTATGTAAAATCCCTACAGAAATGTTTCAATCACAGTGAATTTTTGTAAACTATTAAACAGAATGTCTTTGTTATATTTACAACATCAATGTGTTATTATAATCAAATTTATTTGTTAAAACTACAAATAGTGGGAACAAAAACAGTGAAATACTTTAATACTCATAACAAAAAAAATTCTGTTAATTTGACATGCAAATATTGTAAAAACTATAGTTTTAGTCAGTTGTTTTTAAAAAATACACGAATTATATGTAAGTCACTTTACAAGTTTATACTGTAGGCCTGTAACAGACCTACTTTTAACATGAGTCATGAAATTATGCAAATTCAGGTATAGGGCTAATAAAATGTTTTCACAGAAAATGTCATTGTGAACCTGAGAGGTTACTTCTCTATATAAAGATATACAATTATAATGACATTATCAGTTTTTTAATCATTCAGGCTTTTTGCAGCCTATTGTAGAGTAACCTATAAGAAATTATTATTATCGATAGCCTAGCCTTCTGTTCAGTTATAATCCTTGTATTCTTTATGTTTCTTTTAATTGTAATGTGATACTTAGGCTACGTCCACACGTACACGGGTATTTTTGAAAACGGAGATTTTCCATTGTCGTTTTGAAAAATAATCCTGTCCACATGTAAAGGCAGAAATGAAGGAAAACGCTGCTAGGAACATGCCAAAGCAACAGGTGGCGATATATTCCTAACCGTGCAGAAATGTTGGCCAATCAGAAGTCTAGAAGCCTAAACAAAGCTGGGGCATAGAAGCAGAACCGAGTCGTATGTGTGGAGGGATAGTAACTGTGTGTGTATATGTAAGCATTTAAACACTACAGAGAGTACAATTAACAGTAATAGTATTGTAGAAATTCATTTCACCGAAACAATAACGTGGCGCACAGTGTGACGTCAAAAAATGCGCACACCTTTGACGCTGCGTTTTCTGCGTTTTTCTCGTCCGTAAATGCAAAAACTGAGTTTTCAAAAATATCCACCCTGCTCGGAGTTTTTAGAAATCTCAGTTTTTAGTGACCGAAAACGCTGATTACGTGTGGACGAAAGGTGCAAACGCATAGAAAAAATCTGCGTTTTCAAAAATACCCAGGTACGTGTGGACGTAGCCTTAGACTAGACTACTGTTTTTGGGTTAGGTTAGCAATAGTAATGTGTTAGTGATGGGTCGTTCCCGAACGAAATGGCTCTTAGAGCCGGTTCTTTGACGTGAACGACGCCGGCTCCTTATCCCGAGCTGTCACGTGTTTTTTTTTTTCTTTCTCTCACCCTCTCTTACACTCTTTTACACTCAGTAGCACAGGAACTTCCTGTGCTACTGAGTGTAAGCACGTAAAAACTCTGAAGCACGTACAAAACACAACAGAAGTGCTCCAGGATGCTGGGCGCAGTGTTGTGCTTTTGTTACCTAGTGGCTACACAAGCCAGCAAGTACCAACGACCTGATTTGGTGTGTGGTAGTAACAGGTAAATGAAATTTTTTTTTTAATTATTTGAATATATGTGAGTGCTTGTGTATAAATACACAAACCATACACATATGCTTTCAGTTGTGTAATTTAAGTGATCTAGGTAGCTCTGTTTTGGAATTTGTACGTGCTTTGTCTCTAGGGGCCACCACATTTATATATAAAAACATATATAAATAAAACCACTTTTTTTAACATCAGTAATTCCTTTTGTGCATAATTTTATATTATTTTTAATAATAAATTAAAGCAACAAAACAACCTGAAGAGCCGGCTCTTTTTAGTGAGCCGAGCCGAAAGAGCCGGAAATCCCCTCACTAACAGATAGCACAGACGTTAAGGCGGCGAAGCGTGATTGCGGGTGCCGCTCAGGTGCATCCGCCTCCCCTGCAGCGGCGCTGCAGACCACGCCCCGCCACACACATTAACCAGGTAAAATACATATTTAAGCAGAATTTTGCAAATATCTATTTTTCAGCAGCATAGTGCTTTTTTTTTCAATTATTTTTTTAAAAGTCAGGTCAAGGCTCCAAAAGCCCAAAGGCGATATAAGGCTGGCACCTCACAACAGTTTTTCTTTGCTACATGGATCATTTTAGTTCAGCTGGGTGTCTTTCCTTTTGTTATATTTCTTTAAGAGTTCAAAATGTGTTAATTACATAAATAAAAAGTAATTTTCCCTGTAGCACTTCATGGATTTAAGCAACACACCTTAGTTGTTTACACAAAGCATAAAGGTAAAAAAAAAACCATATACAGTGTTATCTTCATTTTAGATGTCAAAAAGTATTTGCAGCTCCCAGTGTTTACTTTTGCGTGGAAGTCGCGTCCAAGTGGCTCTTTGGGTGTTAAAGGTTGCTGACCCCTGCCTTAGCTGGTCACCGTTATCTGATGTGGTAAAAGTGAATACCTTCAATGACACATTTAGACACCGCTATAGCAGACAGACAGCTAAACATGCTTTAACTTGTGTTCTCTAAATACTAATCAAGCTAAAAATAAAACACATTTAAAATGTGGGAAGGGAAGATTGGAAATTGGTCTATAACTAGTCAGCAAATCATTGCATACTGGTTTTATTTACATTTTACACACTTTATTGGAATTTGGGTTGTGTCATGTGCTGATAAGCAAAACCTGATAAGGTTTTCTTCTTCTTCACATTAACATAAATGTATATTAGGAGCTAATAGCTCATTTGTTTAGTACTAGGCTAGAAACAGAGGTAAACAGCTAGCCCGGCTGTGTCCAAAAGAACAAACCCTGTCCTGCAACTACTGTCATCAAATGATACGCCTGCAGCCAGGGTAGTTAATATTACTAACTAAATATTTAAAAATACTTGAACTAGAGGTTATTTTTTGTATTTCTAATAAGAATTCATTTATTAAGTATGAAAGCTTTATTTAAAAAAAAAACAATAATGCAGACACAAAAAGTATTATCATGCTGACATTGCACAGAGAAATGCTTTCCTTTTAGGGTTGCCAACCGTCCCTTAAAATACGGAATCGTCCCGTATTTCGAAACAAAAGTACACGTCCCGTATTGAGCTAATAAGGGACGCACTTTGTCCCGTAATACAGTGAGAATCAAAAGTAGTCTATAAATGTTTATGGAATTAACACTTTGTTTGAAAACATAATTCCCAGCCCCTCTCCTGCTTTGTGACCAATGAGCTGACAGCACACTTATGACAATTCGAGTATGACAATTCAGATTACCACTCATCTCATTGGTCGAGGAAAGGTCGCTTGCGGAGAAAATACCGGAAGACAACAGATGACCACAACAAGAAGCATGGTCAACAGGGGAACAAACGCCGACTCTGCGGTGCAAGTCTCGGATGACAGTACACCTAAAGCTGGGCAGACACTGTGCGATTTTTTCAGTCACGTTATTCAGCTCCTGCTCAAACTGCACGATTGACTCACAGGGGTTAGAAGTTGGTAGGTCACGATGCAGGGTCTCACACTATACGGCCCGATGCTCTGATGCGACCTGAGTGCTCACACTGTGCCTCCATAAAATGAAGGTTATAACAGAAAATCTGTCGCTCGCTCTCTCTGTCTTTCACTCACACAGACACACCACTACCATCAACTTTGCTAAATTGCTAATGAAAAACATTGATCAGGCAGCTGTGATTGAGCAGCAGTGTAAATCCAACTGTTTTCACGGTTGTTGTGGTCGTGATAATTTTGTGATGCCACATCGAAAAGGCTCGGATGAGCTTTCCAAAGTTCTACAAGTTGTGCCTCCATCGCTTGTGTCCAGATCACACGCTGCACAGCTGTGCTGCTCCATCTTTTTCACCAACGTTTACGTTTGCGCGTGAGCAGTGTGAGCGCCTGTGGTGACACCCTCACGAGCGATTGATGATCGGGAGCTGGTCGTGAGGTGTTAATCACTTCTCGTTACCCCACGTATACTACACGACGCACGATGAAGGCCAAAATCGGTCCGATCACTCAAAAATCGGCTCAAAATGGGCCAAAAATCGCACAGTGTGAGCCCAGCATTAGAGCAGCAATGTTTGTTCCCCTCAGAGAAAGGGAAGAATGGGAAAAGGAAAACACCTGGCTGGAAAACGTTAATATGGGCATGTGCAGTGAATATCAGCGCTATGTGGCCAGAAGTGTGATAATATAATTTATTTTGTGTAATAAACAACTGCAAGGATAGATGATTACAACAAATTGATGACTAATACATAAAAGTAATACATAGATGAATAATGATGATGAGTTATGATGCGTAATCATGGGAACAAGTGGGTTTACAAACAGGAGCAGCTGATTAGCATTAGAAAAGCTGAAATAATACCTCAACTGAAGCCAATTGTACTAAATGCACTAAATGTGCACTGTTACAAGAATATTTTTCTTTCTATTGTTTTCTATTATTTTAAGTTAAGCAGGACAGAGTGCTTTTAAAGAAAGATTTACTTATATTCTCAAAAGTTAAGCATGACAGGCTTCTGTTTAAGAAAGAGACCTGTTTTACTGTGTTAATGTTGTCATTTTGAGCTAAAAATAAATGGCTAAATGATCATTTGTTTCACATGTGTTCATATCACAAAGAATAGAATATGCATCTACTTAAATCAACTTCAAGTCAAATGGTTAAAAAAATAATTTCACACACAAAAAAAGAGCTAGAAAATTCACCACACTGGGAAGGGTGAAGACAACTGGGTCGCCCGGCCCTGGCCACGAAGTGTCCCTTATTTATTTTTCAGGGAGTTGGCAACCCTATTTCCTTTGTACATATGACAATAAATGCTTTGAATTTTAAATCATAATGTAATTCTTAATAGACATTATTACAGATTATGTAAGAATATGTTGATTTTAAATTCCAGAAGTGTCTTTAAAACAAAAGTAATGATGGTCATGTCATTTCCCAACTCAAATTACACACACACACGATAAATTTCTTTTTCATTTCAGTGCTTATCAGTGAGGATCATGGTGGCGGACTGAACAGAAGTTGTCAAAAGGGAGCGTGCGCGATTCTTGTTTCTTTTCCTGATCTTGAATGAAGGCGTTATCCTTGATATAAAGTGTTACTGAATCAAGCTGAGCTGGAAGAGGAGGGTAGCACATCTGTATAAAACAACAGGTAGAATAAAAGAAGTGAGAGGGACAAATTTTAGCAAAATATATACATTTTAAAATAAGGTCAAAGTAACTGAGTTTTGTACGAGAAAACAATATTTGCCTTTTAGTATGCAGGTTGTTTTGTAAGCATACTAATTTCACAAGTTCTGTGAAGTACCACGTAATGCAGGTGGGGGTCGAGGAGGTTTGAATGTGCTTCCTTGTGCTAAAGTATCCACAACCCAGCTGATGGCACTGGAGCAGTACTCGATCTGAAAAGAAGAACAAGAAGGTGTATCTGAGAAAAGAGTCAATGAGTCAAGACAACTTGAGAAAACCTATGAGAATATGTAATGCTTGTTTTTTGAGAAGTTTGTAAAACACTTTAGCTGACACACATGGAAAACTATTGCCTTTGTTCTTTGACAACAATTGTACTTTTTCCTTTTCTCAGTGAAAACTCACTCCACCATGCCTTCCTTTCGGCCTGTTATTTGGCAGATCTCACCTGTAGGCATTGGAGAAGCTGTTGTGACCTGTTTCCAAACATGAAAGTGGCAAAACCTGGTCCCTGTGTGCCACTGGCAGTCAGTGTTTAGTTCCTAAATGGCTCTCCTCTCAAACATCATTGTTTTTGTTTTCTGCACTAAATGATATAATACACCATTTCTTTGTGTGTGCATTTATTTTTACAACTGATTGCACTAACTTGATTAGCTTAAGTTCTGCCTTTGCTTCTTTAATGTGACATTCTTCAATCCATAAAAGTACTTAGTACAGAATTACTTACAGTCACCTAAAATAACAACTTCACATAATCCAACCTAAAACTGACTTTTGGCTGTACAGTAGGTATTTTCCTACTTTCCTATTTTATTTTTAAACACCTCTTAATGTATTATGCCAACTGCCACCTGCTATGAAGTGCTTTAACCTTTATATAGAATAGTTTAACTCTGCAGACATGCTCTTTCACAGCAGCTCCACATATGTATCACGAATGACTCAAATGGTACAAAATGATAAGTTGGAGCTACGGTTTTACCTGATTCTCCAGAGACCGTAGCCTGTGTTCGAAGTCTCTGCTTTCACTCAGATGTTTAAGCACACCATCTACCCTATATAAACAAAGATACATTTACTTCAGAATGATGGAGTCACACAGTAATAAATAATGCTGCTACAGTGGAGGATGAAGGTGTGCTCACTTGGCAGAAATCCGTTTGAGCCTTTCTGAGTCGCTGCTTTTCTGGATCTTGATTCGAGCAGTCAGGAAGTCTTCCTTCTGAATCGTTTCCCACATTGATAATCGGTTCGCTGCCTTTTCTTCCAAGTCTAACACTGATAGTACAGACCAAGGGTTGAAATGATTACCTTTCAACTCATTTTTCATGCTTTCGTCACTGCTAAACTGAGTTCAGTGAGCAAGTAATCAAAGAACCTATTATTGTAACCTGGCACTGCCATTTTTAGTGAGCAACTGAGTGATAACAAGGCAGGCACTGTTTAAGAAAAAATCACACATAGCAAAATGTGCTGAATAAAATTTAGAAGATATCAAATTCAATCAGCTGTGGCTTTCTGACTCATTACTCATTAAACCTTTTACTTTAAAGTAATTAAGCAATAACTGTATTAAATGAATAACTTGATTTAATAGGAACCAAGTCTCCTGACTCCAATACTGACCAAAGTGGTGGATCTTTACAGAGGGCACTTTGCGAATAACTCTCCTAATAAAGATGTTGATGTGTGAGAGGATAATGAAAGGAGGAGCCAAAGAAGGACGGGAGTGGTACTCAGCAATCAGGTTGTAACGCTGGAACTTCCAGTAGGTGTCACTGTGTTCCTGCACTTTAGAGAAAGTGTAGCTGTGTGGATACAAGCAGATCAGAGCCACTGAGTCAAACCATTCAGTATGTGAACGCACCTTCAGATATAATAAAAGACTTGTTCTTTACCTAAACATGGCAATAAGCAGGTTGATGAGCAGGATGTTGGTGACCAGGAGATATACAACTAGCAGAATCACTACCAGCCAGTTACTCTCATGATTTCTACACGGCTCTTCACCGCTCTGAATCAAAGTCACATTGTGTGTACAGGTGATATCCCAGTCCTTGCCCACTGTCATAAATTGGAAAAATAAATGGTTAAAATTACAATAACACTCAATTTCAAATTGCTGTGATGAAAGTAGGTTCCAGGAAACTGCAGCATTTTAAAACAGATTCCAGCTTATAACACAGATTTTCTTATTTTTATGCCAGTTGCACAAACACTTGTACCATCCATCTCTTCCACAGGGATCTGTCCAAAGATGTGCAAGTATGGCCTGTAGAAAACTCTCCGAAAAATGCGATTCAGGTTTGGATCATAGTTGTAGATCAGAGCCTGATTGGCAACTCCATACGCCATGACCCACACACCCAGGAAGAAGAGGAAGAAGAAGACATCCTTCATCTAAACAAGAGGAAATTGTGATCTTGTTTGCTTCATTATTTATTTATTCATATATATATATATATATATATATATATATATATATATATATATATATTATATATATACACACACGCACACATACATATATAAACATATTAAGTTTACAATTGGTATATTGCCAACTGATGGTAACTTTCTCACCATCTTTCCTACAATGATGATTTTTGGTCCCAGCTGCTTGTGAATGGCAAAAATGTGAATGAGGCGAAGTGTGAAGACCATGTAGTCCAAACACAGGACATCCCGTCCAAATTCATGTGACCAGTGGAACATCCTGAAACACAAGCACAGTAAAGCTGAATCAATGAGGTAGCAGCACCGCCAGGCCACAAACCTGTATATTAATCTGTAAAATTTGGTTTTTAAAGAAGAAACATTTTTATATTTAAGGGACTAAATGACCAGGGGTTAAGGAAATTATTTATGCCACACTACATCCATAAACACAAACCAAGCACAAGTCTTTTACAATTTTGCAATGAAAACACCTCATTCAAAAATATTATTGTTGAAAATGTTTTTCAATAATCTGTCTTTTTTTGTATTTCTTGTCCATACCTGCAGATTAGTCCTATAATGAACAGGCTGATGGCGGTGAGGTCACATTTATTCCACAGATCCTTAATGTAGAGTCTGAACCTTTGACGCCAAGTCATCGTCCCCACAAAAATTGACTAGAAGAAGAACACAAAAATTACAACAAACTAAACTATAAGCTGGTGGCATATATCCAAATACTGAAAATTACTCTCCATGTGCTGTTCAAAGAAAGGTGTATTTAATGTGGTAAGCAAAGAAGGAACATAATAAGGAAGGAAGAGATTCAACCAAAATGATTGACTGTTCATAATATGTACTATTATAAAGACTGGGTAAAAATTCAACAAGAATAAGATTTTTATTTATGTAATTATATTTAATCTTCACTATATTTCTTAAGTTATTTGAATACAGTAACAAATATTAAAATGTATTAATCTATTTTAATGTCCATTCTGAATTTAATGCTTGTGACACAGCTGCATATTAACCACTGTATTGCAATACGAATCTTCAGTTATATCGTCCTTCTTCTATGTGCAATTTAATAAAAAGTTCAGTTACTGGGTTCACTTTTTCCCTTTATATTTCTACAGCTACCAAACCTTTCTGGGAAATAAAGTTCTAGTAAGACGTGTCTCTTCACTCACCTGTCTGATCTCCTCACAAACGATGGTGAATACCCAGAAGTACAACACACACTCAGCAACACCTGGACCTGAGGGTGGTGGGGGATCAAAATCCACCAACAACACGTAGGCGAAAAGCAAAAGAAACAGGAAGTACATCAGGACGTTGCCCAGAAAAGAGGTGACCGGTGCAAACCAGAACTGACGCCAGCGTGACACTATGAATGGACGCTGTGGTGGTCGGTAAGGTACACCTGTATCAAAGATTATAAATGCAGATAGCAGGTGACTTAAATGACAGCATGTGGTGACAAGAATAATTTCTGATGTCAGACTTTCTTCTTGTAGTGAGTGACAACACTTATTCAAAGATGACTCTTTAAACAGGACTCACCTTTAATGGTACCACTCCTGTGATCTTTTGAGTCAAGGTCACTGGTGTAAGAACGAAAATAAAATTGATTTAATTGTTAGACTTTAGCTAATGCAAATCAATAAAATAAAAATAACAAACTGATGTTCTACAGATTAACACTGAAGAGTGCAAGTAGAAATATTACAGGTGCTTGATGTCATCCAAAGAGAAGACGGTGGTCCCATAGAGACTGTTAGTGTCCTGGTCTGGCCCATCATCGTTAGGAATTCCTTCCTCCTCTTCCAACTGATTATCTTGTTTTCTATGAGGTAAAATATGTAGCAAATGTTTAAAAAAGTATCAAAATACATTTACAAACCTTTAATCTGAAAAGAATAAGCCTTTAACCTGAAGGAGATGAGATTGGTGTAGCAGAGGATGGGGCAGAAGAAAGTGAGCAGGAGCCTCCAAACCTCTGTGTTCCTCTTCATATCACCCCACCAGATATGGGAGAGCAGAGACTGGAAGAAGACAGAAAATGAGTCCTTATCAATCAACAGCAGCTCACTGGCGCAACATGAAGGTAGGATGTGTTATTTCTGAAGAATCCTACCATTTTTACTTTGTATTAATTTTTTTTGTAATTTAAATTATTGTACTGTACATGAAAGGGATTGTGCATTACATAGTCTTATTTATAGGTAGTGTATATGTATTGATTGAACTGTATAATCAAAGCAGCTATATACTGAACTGACCTCACAGCCCATTGTTCATTCAGTGGGCTGGTTTCCGTTATTCCCCAAAAGTTGATTCTGTTCATCTGAACGTAGTGTTTACAGTGGGAGAAACGTTTCCTCACTCATCCAAGTGACTTCTTCAGTCTCAGCTGACTGCAGGTTTCCCCAATCTTATAAACAGTACATTTGCATAATGACTGAAACCAGCCCATTCAGTTCCTTGATCATTAATATGCAAATTCTCATGACCATTGATCAACAACCACTGACCAAAACCCACTGATCAAAGCTCATTGATCAAAGGCCACTGATCAATGGCCATGAGTAGCATTCACAGAAAGTGGGTGAATGGCTGCAATCACAGCATTGTATGATGGCGAAAGATGTACCCTTAGCTGCTCAACTGTTCCGATACTCCTGACACATATGGGATCACTACAGGTTTTCGCTTAGTCAGCGGTTGTCCTTCTCCCCTGAATCGGCTGAAGCTTTCTTTAGGTGCTTTCCCAGCTCTGACAAAAGTCCAGCTGGAATAACCACATTTACTCAGGGCCTTCTTGATGTGATGTTCTTCTGCCTCTCTGGCCGCTGTGTCAGTGGGGATGGTGTTCGCTCTGTGTTGTAGTGTCCTAATGACACCCAGTTTATGCTCCAGTGGATGATGAGAGTCAAAGCTTAAATACCGATCTGTATGCGCAGGTTTATGGTACACATCAGCTTTTAGATGTCCCCCATTACTGGTGGAAATCTCACATTCTAAGAAGGCTAACCTGCCACTTTTCATATCCTCCCTGGTGAATTTGATGTGTTGGTCCACCGAGTTAATGTGATCTGTGAATTGTGGTACTTCCTGAGATCTGATTTTCACCCAGGTGTCATCCACATATCTGAATCAATGACTTGGTGGCATTCCAGGGTAGGATTAAGACACAGTTCCAAAAGCAAACACACTTGGTCGATGCTGAGAGTGGTCCTGTTGCTCAAGTTGGGGTCATCCTGCAATCTCTTATGAACTACCTCCAACACTTGACTGGAACACAAGTGAAAAGAGACGTAAAATCGTTCTAGACCATTGTTTCATCTGCCTCCATAATGACATCTCTCACCTTTTCAACAAAATCCAAAGTGTTCTGGATGTGGTGTTCAGAGCTGCCTACCAGCGGGTTGAGGATCGAAGCCAGAAACTTAGAGATGTTATAGGTGGCCAAGTTGATCATACAGACAATCGGCCTTAAAGGTGCACCCTGTTTATGTATCTTTGGTAAACCATACAGACTTGGTGCAGAGTCCCCTGGGTACAGCCTGTGGTATGAGGTCCGGTCAATAGAATTGTCTTGTTCTAACAGCTTCAGGCAATCTATCCCCCTCTTCCTGTAACCACTTCCTGGGTCTCATTTCAGGGGCTCATAAGTATTTTCATCACTGAGCAGTGACAAACTTCTCTCATGATAGTCTTTCTGGTTTAGCAATACTGTGCTCCTACCCTTGTCTGCTGGAAGGATGAGACTGTTGTTGTCTTTACTAAGTGATGCGAGTGCCTTCCTCGTCTCCAAGCTGATGTTGGATGCTGGGGGCTTTGCATTGCTGAGACAGGCTGAAAACTGTCGTCCGTAGTTGCTCTGCTTCCACGTCTGCAATGTTGTTATTTCATATTGCTGTTTCTGTGGCTGTGATAACTTCAGTTATTGTTCAGATGTCTTGTTTATAAGGTTTGAGAAACCTGCAGTCAGCTGAGACTGAGGAAGTCACTTGGATGAGCGACAAAACGTTCCTCCCACTGAAAACGCTACGTCCAGATGAACAGAATCAGGTGTTCACGATTTCCTTACCTGGATGTGCACACGGGCACTTACAGACACACACCATTTGGGCTGCTGCTGCCTCTAAAAATATCTTACATTATCAATACTGTGTGCTGTTCAGTAACTTTGTCATTGTTATTTATGCATATGTTGGTTGTTGCTGTGGTTTCTCTGCTGTTTGGTTTTTTGTTGGTGCTTTTGTTTGTTTGTTTGCTTCTCCCCAAGTTCAATTTCTTTCTTTCTTTTCTTGTCCGGTCTTGTCCGTTATGTTTGTAGTAATCCAAAATAAAGAATATCCTAATTAAGCTCTAATAAAATATTACTATCAAGTGGGCAATTACAGCAAATGCTGGAATACTGTACTTGTGAAGTTTTATTTGGCAATTTTTGGCCTTCAGTGAACAATTCTGATTCTGCAATTCAGCTAAACTGCCATACAGGACAGGGGAAAAAAACATGAAAGAAAGAGGTTAAAAATCTAACACACCTGTACGCCATCATTACTGAAGAAAAGCCGAGCGTCAGCACTCACACCCATCTGAAGACAAGTGCTGCCACCCCAGACAGGAGACTTCCTAATTAGCAGGGTGAAGGATCGGCGTTCATCACTCCGATAGCAAGAGCTGAAAATATCTGAGGTAAAGTGGACACAAGACATGGCATTCAATTTTATTTATATAGTGCCAGTTTACAAGAATAGTCATGTAAAGGTGCTTTATGTCGTATAGTAAAGACCCTATATTAACACAAAGAAAACCCCAACTTGTAACTCCCTATGAGCAAGTACTCTGAAATCTTTAAGAAATGATGGGGCCAATTTTTTAAAGCTCTTGTATGTAAGTAGAAGGATTTAATTCTGGGTTTAACAGGGAGCCAATGAAGAGAACCTATGAGAGACATATGCACTCTTTTAGTATTCCTTTTCAGTACCCTCATTGCAGCATTTTGAATAAACTGAAGGGTTTTTATGGAGCTTTTAGGACAACCTGATAATAATTACAATAGTCCAACACAGAAGGAAATCAACCAATCAGTCAATCAATTTATTTATAGGCACTTTTAAAAAGCAACACAGGTTGACCAAAGTAAACCAAACACAGAAAGAACTAAACAAAAATCAGTCACAATTATAAGCTAGGGAGTAAATATACGTTTTCAAATGTCCTAACTTGAAGAGGCAGACTGTTCCAAAGGTTAGGAACACAAATCGCAAAGGCCCAGTCTCCTCTGTGTTTTAGCCTGCTTCTGCTATCAGCTGACTTTAGATTTCTGTTTGGAGTATTTTTAGTTAAAAGATCAGAGAGGTGCGAGGGAGCTAATCCATTTAGAGACTTAAAAACAACAAATAAAATCTTCAATTCATGAACATACTGGAAGCCAGTGTAAATGAGCCCAAGACTAGGAGAAATATGGTCACCTTTACATGTGCCTGTCAAGAGTAGAGAGTTGTAGTGAACAAGCTGAAGATGAGAGAGTAGAGCCTGGCTAATGCCAAAATAAAGACTGAGACTGTAGACAAGCCTGGATAAAATAAATGCATTAATCACTCATGCATATTTGTTCAATACAAACATGCAATTAAAATTATATGCTGGTAAAAAATGTGCAATACATGCACAGTTGCCATTAGAAAAGCCAAAGCTGATCACTTTGTTATAGAGACTTCAAACAATCTCTAAAACCTCTTTACATTTATGAAAACAATGGCACAGCGCTTCCCCCATGCCCTTATAAACACTTGCATCATATTTATGAGAAGGCTGACATGCTTGGTTGTTTTAATGAACATTTTGTAATATCGGGCACACTGCTGAAGAAAGTAAATATTTCTTATGAGCATTCCTCAGCTGCATTCTCTGATAATTCTGTGGCCAGCCACTCCTTTACTTTAAGCATGGTGACAGCATCAGATGTGCTCAAAGACTTTAAACTTTTGGATACTAGAAAATCAGCAGGTCCAAACAATTTGGAGCCTTAATTTTTGAAGTTAGCTGTTGATTTTATCGCCCCATTAGTTACTTTTCTTGTTAACCTTTTTTGGATACAACTGAAATTCTAAAGGAATTTCTCTTGAGTTCTTGAGTTCTAGCAACCACAGAGACGAGTCCATTGTCAGAGAATATAAGAAGATCATTTATAACCTGCAATAATCCTGTTTCTGTTCAAAGATGATTAATAGAGAAGGGATAATCATATTTAACATCAAAGAATGAATTAATGGTGGGAAATATTTGAACACTCTTGTAGGAATGGGGTCTAATAAATGCTCAGCTGAAGTACAAATATATATCTGCAGTATTCAACATAGATGTACATAATTACATATGTGAAATGGTTATGAACCTTTATATTTTCTCAAATGGTTAAAATTAAATAATTTCAAATTTTATGTATTCATTAAAAATGTAAGGAATATTCAGCTCAAGAGACATGTGACTCTTTCAATCTGGCTACACTGTGGAAAAGAAAGCAGGAGTTGTTTTTATTTTCTTATGTTCATCACTTTATGGAGGGATTTTACAGAACATAAAACACTTTTTCCAGGCTAAATGAAGATCTTCAAAGTGTTTGAGATGCCATTTCCTCTCCAGCTCTCCAAGTTATCTGCTTTAAGCTACATATTTGAGACTTATATTAAAGAGTCAAACACTTCTCTCCCACACCTCTGTGAGAGTCAGGTTTAAGTAGCTGCTCTGTACTCTAGCATTGAAGAAGATGACATTAGAGGAACTATATCCTTAAACTTAGTTACAGCACATTCAGAAAGACATTTACTGTAATGAAATGTTTCGTTACTATTGTGTAAAGTGTTAGATAGGTTTTGCTACAATTGTGTTACATCAGCTGTTAAAAGGAAAATTCAAAGGACACTTCATGAAACTATTATGAAAGTAGATAACAAATATTTTCTCTTCTAATGTCTCACCATGTGCCAGGTTCTCAAACCTCTGGGCCAGCTCTTTCATGGAGAGTTTGGTTTCATTCTCTACCTCAAGTTTGGACAGTTCTCTGAGTATTTTACTGCCACCAAGAGCACTCAGGACTGCCTCACCTGCCTGGAAAGTAAAGCAAAGACACAGGTACAAAAAGTAAATTCATTGTATCTAATACTGTCTGCATTATTATCTCAGTTCGTTCTGTTGAAGTAGTCTAACTGGTACAGCACACACAGACAATCATTAACACATTTACCTGTTGCATGAAGTCTAAGTTGCAATTTACTTAAAGGGACTATATATATGCATTTTAGATTTATAGTTCTACTGCGATTTTTCACAAGATCTACTGCAAGCTGGAGTAGAACCTGCAGCATCTCGTGTACTAGTTCATGCCCAACTACGTAACATTTACAGAGGCTGCAGGCTTAAAAAAAGGATTATCATCACTAGCTGCTGACTCTGATCACAAAGTTGCAGTGTGTAAGAAAACATCTACTCAACAGTTGCTGCCATATTAATTTAAAAACTAAATGCTTAAATCTAGTGAGTTCAGAATTGAATTTGATTATTTTATAGTAATTATTTGCTTTTAGATTAAGATTTAACATTGTGATATGTCATATGTTATCATATGATTTACATTTAATATAATCAATGCTTAGATCATAAAATAATCATTAACAACACATTGTAATTAACGACACACATGTAACAAATAGCACTAGCTGCATCTCATTCTCACAAATGTCCAATATCGCTTAACTTCACCTAAAAACTACGGTTTCACTCAAATAACAAATTCAAATAATCTATTTATCCATTCATACACCAAGGACTCTGTCAGACATACTGTAAATCTGTATAAGATGATTTTTCAATTCCTTTTTTTCTTCTGTTAACTATGAAGTGATCGCCTCATAACCCTTTAGAAAAGCACAATTCCAGAACTATTAACACTGGAGACACCAGTTGTATCTTGACTGTGGCTTTTAAACCAGCTGAACACAAGTAGAACATTTTTTAAATTTGTCGCAGAGCTTTTACCATCTCCCAGAAGAAAATGGCCATCTCACTGCGGTTTTGCAATACCGCCCAGAGGAAAAGCGAAGCCCAGGGATCGGGGCAGGGCAGGTCCTGATACTTGCAATGTCCACGCAGAACCTTACTGGCACGCTTTGATGAATGAAGAAATAATACTTATTACCAGGTCAACCATGAAAAAGAGATCCTATAACCACAAGAACAGTGTGTTTATTCTGAAAGGTTCAGAGTACCCTCAGAGCTGTCCCTTTGGATGAAGTGAACTCTAATCTCAAAGTGTGATAGTAGAAAGGCTGGCAGACATCACCCATTAACAGCTCCAGGACCCTTGACACCTGAGGAAACCGTGGGTGGGACAATAAGCACAACAGTATCAGATGTTCTTCACATTCTTTATTAATCTATTTAAGCATAATTAATGAAAAAGGACAGAATCTCTTTGATTCCCAAACTTACCTCAAAAAGGGTGACCTCCTTCACTGGTCCATCCTGATTGTTATCTTTCAACAATCTTGTAGACGAATTCTGTTTTTCTGATGGTGAGTGACGCTCCACTATTGCCAGCCGCTCTGCTAGGCACTGTTGTAGTAGCTGATAGAGCAAGGTCCCATCTGGCACAGAGCGATAAAGGGTTTCCAGCCTGCCATAAGTTAGGTACTCCAGGATATTCAAGCCATTCTCAGTGAAAAGCCGAACAAACTGGGGCTTGTCATTGATCAGCGCATCTGTCATTGAGTCCTCCAAATCTTCATACTGTTTAATTGGAGGAAGAAGATCATATTTAAGACAGGTCAACATTTTTTATAATAATAATAATAATGGATTGGATTTATATAGCGCTTTTCAAGGCACCCAAAGCGCTTTACAATACCACTATTCATTCACTCTCACATTCATACACTGGTGGAGACAGCTACAGTTGTAGCCACAGCTGCCCTGGGGCAGACTGACAGAAGCGAGGCTGCCATATCGCGCCATCGGGCCCCCTGGCCATCACCAGTAGGCAAGTAGGGTAAAGTGTCTTGCCCAAGGACACAACGACCAGGACAGAGAGCCCAGGGATCGAACCAGCGACCTTCCGGTTACAGATGCGATTCCCAACCCCCTGAGCCACGGTCGCCCAATATTGCCAAATATTCCTCCATAAATCAGATTTGACAAATAAATCAGTGATTTATTTGTCAAAAGTGTTACAATAGACTGTATAGTGTGATGTTTTGTATGAATTCTTCTTTCAATGTGATGTCTTTTTCCCTCCTCACCTTCCACTGGATGTCTCCATTGAAGAGTTCAGTCTTGGCAATGTCAACCCTGTTCCACGTTACTGCTAGTTTCAGCTCATCAGTATAAGGGTTGGCATCAGCTGATAAATGTTGCTTACTTGCTGAAAAACATAAAGACAACACAAAAATCAAAATAAGGACTAAAAGTGCATGTTGCTGCTATGTTGTAAAATTACTATCTACTTATACATACCTCCCACGAGTGTTTTAAGCAGGACTGTGTCAAAGTCATTTGGACTCTCGTGCTCTCCTTGGTAGACTGTAATCAAATGTCTGTTCTGGTAAATGTTCAAAGCCTGGAGACAGAAGATAGGAAAAGGGAACAGGAATGACAGAGACATGATCACAAATTTTTTTTTTTTTTTAGAAAAAGATTAAATTGCACAGCCTGTGTGTTCTGATTAGGCAGGATAAATTCCTAGTATGACAGATAAGCTAATCAACACACACTCTAATACTATCATACTCTGAATTTAGTTTAAAAACAAGCTCAAAGCTTGCCAAATCTGAGTTTCCTGTTTGAGTTTAGTGTGCACGTGAGCAGGGAAACAATATTGTCAGCTGTTCACGTACATGAAACTCAGATTTCAGTCTCAGAGTTTATTGCTAAAATCAGAGAAAGAATACTTAACTAAAGGCGGCACTTTTATTGCCTGGAGAAACAAACTAAAAACAAAACAAATGTATACTAAAGAAACCAACAAAACATGAACTAGAACTAAGAAACTCCTGGTCATTAGTGGCTTGACCTGAGGACATGGAACTACACACGACCCACAGCAACGTAGAGGTTGCGACAACAAACAGGGGAAGACTTAAATACACAGGCAGGGTAATGAGAGGCTGGGGAACAGGTAAAAACACAGGTGGGACTAACCAGACAAAACAAGACAAAGGGAAGCAAAACTGAACACACTAACACAGGACACGACACTGTCAAAGTGAAATATGATGTATGATGTATGGCAGCCTTGACACTGAGACATGACTGACGGGATATGAAACGTGGAACACAGGGAGGACACCGTGACTGAAACTAGAAGCTAAAAGCAACAAACATAACATGAACAGAAAATAACAATAATCAAGGAGTACAAATCAAACACAAAACCAAGTGCCGTGATAGGAACAGGGTGTCGACACCTGATAGGTCAACAACGTGCCACACAGCTAATGTTGACTCATCTCAGCTAAGGCAAATTTTTACAGCTTTATTTTATTACTCACATTTTCCCCTCTGAGTGTGAAGGAAAGGTAGAACCAGAAAATTCAACTTAAAGAAACATTTAAAAAGCAAATTAATAATAATCAATGTCCTCCACCTGTCCAGTTTCCTGAAATTTTATTAAGGGTACACTGCACACCATGCTAAGAAATGACTGTGACTGAGTGTCCACCATGTTTTATTAGTCACTAACATTCTCCGTTTGGCCAAAGGGTGGGGAAGAGTGGCGCAGGTTTCTGGGCTTCAGTCCAAAGCAATTTCTGTTGTCTTAACTAGACAAAGGATCTAATGGCTCCGGGGCAGAGGCTCACAAGAGGTCGACCGAGTATCTTAAAGTCTGCGCCCCCCCTCTGCATAACACAGCAGACAACGCATCATTTTCCTGTTCACCCCCATCAGTTTGTTCTTCTCCTTATGTGCTATTACAAGCTGCTCTGTAGGCCCTGAAAGTCAAGGCTGACCTGACCTTTCTATGATTTTTCTATGATTTCTGTGACTAACAATTCATGTACAGTCATCAAAACTCTACAGGTATCACAGATAAGCTTTTGATATCCCACAAGTAAAGTTCACTGAACAGAAAGTTAAATGTTGATTGATGATGGTTGATATGCTTTCAAAATAGTTAGAAGTTTTTCCTTCCAGTAAAGGAGATACAGGTGCAGTAGCCAGAGTACTGCTGGAAGAATTCATCCCACGGTTGGAAACTCCAGACTGAGACTGGCTGCTGATCAGAAATCTTCAGAGACCCAGCAGGAAGCAGGGACCAGTCCGTGCACAGTTGACAACCCAGACTAGGGGTTAGGGTTAGGGATTTTGGGATGGGATTTTAATTAAGGGATTCTACTTGACCTGAAACATGCTTTGAGCATCCAAAGAACTTTTACATTTAGAGCTAAATGTGATTGATTGTTTTGTTTTCCACAATGCCATCACTGATGTGGGGATAGTAAATGATCATTGTAAAGGCCTTTGGGATGTTTTAAACTGTTTTAAACAAACTGATTACCTTACAACAGTAAAGATCACAAAGCACTGTATAGAAAGAAAATGCTGATCTATCACTCTGCTGTAAAATTTAGATCAGTAGTGTTTGATGTATGGTGGCTGTGTGGAAACACGTGGCTACGTTGGAGTTTTATCCCAGACTTTGAAAGGTACTAATAACAAAGTTAGATGTTCTGTTGTATCCATTTGTCCACAGGTTCAGTCATATCCACTGTCCCTGATGGCAAACATCTGGACATGGTAAAATAGAACGGTACAAAGGAGTGTGTGCGATGTTTGGTGATGCGTGTGCACCTTCATCCCTAGCAATACCACTGATAATGGTTCTTTTACAGAAACAGTTACTGAACTGGAAACATTGGCGGATGGATTTAATGATCAGATTTGATAAACACGCCTCACACTGAATGGCTTCCTTATCTTAAATCTTTTTTCCTTTGTATAATTACTAATAGTGAAGGTCAATATGACCTGGAGTAGCCTGCTCAACTATGTTATCTGCTGACTGTATGAGGCCAGCATCAGAGAAAGATAGTGGCAGCAACAGCGCGGATGAGAAAAAAACAGTTGCAACTGCAGACTTTATTAAGTCATGTTTCTAAAACACATTGAACACAAATGCATTCATTTATTGTAAACAGTACTTTTTAAGGCTATTAGATTTTGCTTTTGGGCTAGTGCTGATTGATCAGTTGCATTGATAAGCTTGCATATATGATTTGGTTCTATAAAAACAACTTTCACAGCTTGTGAGTGAATTAACTTTTTGTCACTGTGGTGAAACAAATAGCAGCCTGAAGTTTCAACAATTTGTAACAAACTGAGAAAGTAATTTATAAATTACTACACTAAAACATATAATGTGAATAAACTTGGAATTGTGATCCCGACACACTGACAGTAAGATCAAGCTAAACACTTAGATTTAGTTCTGAATATCAGTGCTAAAATACACCACAGTCTAGTCTGTAGTTGATAAATATGCAGAGACAGAAAGTGTTTCCTCCAGCTCATCTGTAGAGTAAATGCAGTGCATCTGTTCTCAGCACTCACCTGCTCAACTAATTTGTCGGTCTGTGCCTCTGAAGGAAAATGCTTCTTAAACCGTTCTGCCACTCTGTCTTTGAGATCCACATTGGGAGCTTTAAGAGCCTCACTGTTGCCTTCACCAGAGGACGGCACAGCTGGAGCTGAAGACCGGTTCTCCAAGATATCACTCAGGAAATCAGCCAAGCCTCCTGAGCCAGCCAGAACCAGCCAGGGGATGCAGCTTTTTAAAGAGAGATCCATTCTCTGACAGACATGACAAAAACCATGAAAGAAACATTCACACAATTTAAATAGTAAGTCACAATTAATGTTGTGATAATGAGCAGACTTTACCTTCAGCATGTCTGTTTCCCCTGATATCAGCAAACAAAGGACAGGGATTTCAATGCTGCCACTTCCTTTAAAAAGATACAACAATTTTTAGCATCTTCCAATCTTGATCAAATGTTTTTGTTAAATTAAGCACAAATAACTCTCAATTAACTTTAGCTAAAAAAAAAATGAGTGGAAAATATCGGGCTGACAACGTGTTATCAGTATTCAGATAAAACTTCGCTTAAGCTCTCTCATAATCCGTAATATAATATTTTACTTTAAAGTTTATGGTACCATCTCTGACCCCATATGCCTGTGCGCTGATGGGAAATGTATTCCTCCAGTCTGGCTCTGAACTCTGTTTCTCCTCCTCTGCGGCCCACACTCCCATCGTCCACCAGCAGAAAGGCCTGGTAGTTGTTGTCCAGGGGGCAGGAGTTCTGCGATGCGTTTGGGGCATTGTACTTTGCAGGAAAGCTCCCCTGCAGAAGCAGAAAACCGGGTATACAAGTGTTTCTTTACTTATATGTGTTTCAATAGAAGATGCAAATACAGTCTTGTCCCAAGACTATGGAAATGAAGCATGGTAAGCATGGATTTAACTTACTTTGAGCACTAAAATCCACACAATCTTAGTCATTTAAAATTGGGACACATAAAAGGCTGTTTGTATTAACTCATTCACTGCCATTGACGTCTATAGACGTCAATTGAAAAACTTACGTTGACTGCCATTGACGTCTATAGACGTCAATTACGTTTTTCAATGGGAGGGGCTAGAATACAACCTCGGGCAGCTTGTCAGTGAATATCAGACTGCTTGAAATGTATTTTTCACAAAAAGCTCGTTTTCTCCCTTTTTTTGGTCAAAACAGGCATTTTTGGTGGAACCCACCTCTCTTCTACAGCTGATTACTAAAGAATGGAAAATGGTAGAAACAAACTTTTTTTTTTTTGGATGAAAGAAGAGAGTCTGTTCTTCATTTTGGTAGGTTCAGCGTTTATATGATCATAACACACAGTTTTCTGTGGCTCTTCAAAAATGAGTACAAATGCTCAAAAACCCTGGCAGTGGGGAGTTACCTGATTTGAAAATGGCTGGCAGTGAATGAGTTAATTATAAGCAACTAAAACAAAAAAACACAATTAAAAAGACAAATATAAATCAAATTTTTAAGTGAGCTTTTTGGACAATAAAGGTGAACATGATATATTTTAATGCTTTGAAAAATGTTTAAATGTGTAATGTCTGTACTACCTGAGGTTTGACCAGCTGCTCTCGCTTTTCCACGAGGCCCCACGGAGCAATGCCCAACGCTACCACCTTGTTGAGGGACACTGAAGATGCTGCAGCTGCATGATCTCTCACCGCCTGTCCAACACACCTGCCAACATCTTCGTGCAGGCCTGTAGTTAGGATCCATGCACCTGGGGGAAACAGATAAATGGTAAATGGCCTGGTTCAACCTGTATACTACGTAGATTACTGTGACATGTCACTAAATGTTTCCCCATTTGTGGAAAAAGTTGGAATGCAGTGTAAAATGTAAAAGTGAAAATCACAATTGGTGCACAAAAATTAAGGCCAGGGTCCAGGGAGTAACATAGTATGCTTTATTAGACCTTATAATCCACTGAGCAATCATTACTGCTTCCATCTTGGTGTCTTGAGTGCTAGGGGAGGAAACTACTTTATTGGGAACATCAGGTAGGCACTATTTGTCTTAAGTGTATTTCATTTTATGCCCACAACATCTCCAACAACAACACCTGACATGCCAGGTGTGTTCCAGGAGGCATAGCGTCTTCTGGCCTCAAGATGGGGTCTGGCCAGAGATAAGCTGTTATTATCTCTGTTGGAAGGAGCAGTTTGTGATCAAGGTCTACCTGCACGTCCAGGGTCAAGGAGGGTTGTGCATACTCTTGCTGATAACGTCACCAGACATTCTCCTGCTCGCACAACGGAAATTATGTTTGGCAGTTCAGACATTGGATGAGTGAGTGCATTGCTGGCAGTTCCAGCCTCCAGGTGTAAAGGCCTGGAGATAGGCTGGTGTAGCAGCTGATAAAGGAGATGCCTCAGAATTGCCGGAGTTTGGAAGAGAGCACACATAGGACCTTCTCTTCCCTACTGATGTTTTGGTTTGTTGAATGGACATCATAGCTGGCTCTGAGTCTGCTTCCTTCCATTTCCCAGATATCCTTCCAGGTGAGCTTACTGTGTTCCAGGTTAGCCTGTTGGAATGTGAGTTTGCTTCTGTGGATCCTTTTACTTTGTATTGGTGTCGGACCTGCTCAATTACCAGCTTTCTTCTCTGGTGTATGAAGCCTTGTGCCACATTGGTCAACTTGTGCCATATCCATGTTTTGATTTTTCCTGTAGAGGTAACTGAAAACTATAGCTCTACACCGAGAAAAGATTTTGCTTGCTGCATGGCCTCTGATGGAGTCCTTTTCCTTCCAGTGGCCAGTTCAGGAGCAGATGCTCAGATTGCTGCATTTAAGCCGTACCCAGGCTCATGTTTAGCTTCGTTTTGATGCACTTGTACTTTTCAGTGAGGCTGGGTAAAATTGAGTACAATTGCTACTTTAATGCACTATCGCAATTTTATGTGACTGCATTAAGACAACTTGTATATCTTGATGCATGCTCAATTATCCAGGTAAGGAAGCGTTTTCGAAGCTCAAAATGCTACATCCAGATGAACAGAATCTGCTTTTTGGGGCATCTTTTTAAAAATCAGTTTTAAAATCTAGAAACTAAGTTCAGGTAAGGCATGTGTTGAGAGTATTTTAGACATTTTTTATGATGGCATCTGCTAACCAACAATAAAATATTTCAGCAAACAGCTCACAGAAATTCCAATCATACTGTTAACATCATAGATCAGTTTGTAATGCATAAAGTTTTACCTGTGCTTTGTGACGCTTTCACCAGTCCCTGTCTGAGGACCTCCCGTACCCAGGTCTTTATCTGTGTCCTGCTATTTCCACCCACAACAGAAACAACCAGGTTGGGTAGAGGAAGACCCCAGTGGGTTGTCAATATGTTGTACACCACCGAAGGCTCAGTGCTCCATGACAGGCGCAGGAACTAAGTTTACAGATTTGATGAATTAAAGGAAACAAGCACATGTCAACAATGCCCAAAGACTTGTAAATTAATGAACTGTGATCTAGTATTAAAGCTAAAATGATGCCTCAGTTGTTTGAACCTTTAATTTGTAATTAAAACTTAGAAAATAAAAATGACACTCGAAAGAGTGACCCAAAAGAGCCCAGAATCATTTTTACTGTCTGGCAAACTATAGGAAAGTCGATGTTTTAAAAAAAAGGGGGTGTAAAGTGGCAGTGATACCTGTGTCAACATTGAGTTCTTATGGGTTTTAATCTTGTCACTTTATCTGTACTGACTTTGTTTACTCAGGTGTAGCAGTAGTAGGTTGAAGGTCAGGAAAACTACTGGCTACCAGAGCTCCGGATTTATCTTGATTTTTATTTAACCCACCTTTACAAGAATTTTCCTTTAATAACGTGCTCACATTTTCAAAAACTGTAGAGATAAAGCGTTATGGGACAAAATGAAAAAAAAACCCACATAGCTGTGCCTCTTGCTGGCTCCTGCAAACTGCACCTCTCCAAAGGCATCAGTTGGTTGTTCAGAGGAGTGCTGCACACTTTTCCACTGGTTCACGATGGCTGTGCTGAAATAATCTCCAACAGCCACAGAGGCATGGTCATCTCTCGCAGCCCCGCACTGACACAATGCACCATTACTGAGAGAGGTGGAAGCATAAAACGTCACCAAGAAAACTTAAAATACAGACATGTCACTATCAAAAGGCTGAGGTCACAGTACCTGAAGGAATCTTCTACAAAGGTGCTGCACACTCGTTTCTTGATGATTTTGGGGAAGCAACTCTGAAAGGATTTTTAAATGTTGTTAAATAGTGACGAACATCTACATATTTCTTAGTTTAACATAGTTTAACAGTGAGTCTGTGTATGCACATATTCTGTAGTAGAACAACACAACCCACAAGCCAAAAAACATGTTTTTCTATTAAGCTTTTGAATTAGCCTTGGTCTTTACGTCTACTGATTGCTGTCTTTAACAATCTCAATGTTTTTCTTCCCTTACTTGAACAATTATTTTTCCCAAATATGTGTTGATCATAATTATTTGTAGTGCATATATTTCTTTCTGTGATAAGTAGCATTTTTTCAGTGTTCAGGCTGCAAAAATAGCAGGTGTCAGTGTGGAGACGAGTGTGAGAAATCTTTTTAAACCTTAATACAACTATAGCACAGTTGCTTTGAAAGCTTCATTGTTTCACAAAAGCTTTGCTTTACTCATCGCTAATGTGAACGCATCACCTCAGCAGCTAAATGGAATTGAATGCAGCCATCATCAACGTTATTAGTAAACATGATGAAGTGCTTAACTACATGCTTATGTTTAGGATGCTGTATGTAGACTAGTAGACATAAGTGTGCTTTCCATTTTTTTCTGTTAAGTAACAGTCAGTGAACTGCTATAGAAATGTTGCACTGAACCTGTTTCTACTTATTAAAGCTTGTTTTACGGCCAACCAGTTAGACAAGTTTTGTATCAACAAATTGCAGCTGAAATAGTAGATGTTAGTTCACCGGCACGTTTGCAAAGCTTGTTGTGCGTAGTTTTCCAAGAAGTTTGTGGATGGCTCACATTCACTGTTACTTGGAACTTTATTGTGAGGATTTTTTTCAAGTATAGCTTGCACTTTTTAAAAAAAAATCTTTAAATGTGGGGTTTTTTTGTTGGTTCTTTACTTTGTCTTTTGTTTTGTTTTCTTTTGGCCGACATGCCACCATGATATCGTAACAGCAGCTGAAAGATTTTAGCGAAAGCTGACTTACCTGGCTCTTCTCAGTCTGGCAGATAATGTCTGTGTTGTTATCTCTACCGGCTTCTTCTATTCTCCCTCCTTCTACGTTTGCTCCAGTGTCATTCATGCTTCCCTTTCAGTCGAGCTCAGTGAGAAATGTGTGCAGAAGAACTAAAAGTGACTTTTTCTGACCATACTTCACCTTGTGGCTTACTGCTGAAACCCTATTCCCTGCCACTAACGTCTCTCAGTGTCCACAATAAAAGTAGGTGCAGCCAGCACTAAGGTATGGGTGTGGTTTCACAGAGGCAAACAGTTCCTCTAAAGTCTGAAAACAGGAAAAGCCAGTCAAAACCACAAACTACTCAGACACAGAGTCTGAGCTGGTGTAGTGTTTATTCCAATCCTTCTTCATCACCTTACCTGGTCACTGGCATCTCACGTGAGGAAACTGAACACCCTCAATGACACATTTAGACACCACTGTAGCAGACTGACAGCTCAGCAAACTTAGGTTCTCTAATTGTTATTAGAAACTAAAAATATCACACATTTGCAACAGAGACTGTTAGTTATGCGTCTCTGTGGTGCTCATTCCCACAAGAAGTAAAAGCCAGAGATTTGCCTGCAATAATCATGCAAAGGCAAATATATTTGTTTTTAAAGGCCAATTTCAGTCAGAAAATTATTACTAGAATTATTATTCAGCTGAAAGTTAGCCCAATATGTGCATGGATTCCACTTGCTTAAGCATAACTTCATAAAGACGAAGTTATGCTCTTCTATAAGAGGCTCCTCTGTTCTTCACTTGTTGCCTGTATTAATGGCACCTGTTTGAACTCGTTTGTCCACAATCTCAAACAGTCACACTCCAAACTCCACTATGGCCAAGACTAAAGAACTGTCAAAGGACACCAGAAACAAAATTGTAGACTTGCACCAGTCAGGGAAGAAGAATCTGCAATAAGTAAGCAGCTTGGTGTGAAGAAATCAACTGTGGGAGCAATTATTAGAAAATGAAAGTCATACTGATAATCCCTCTTGATCTAGGGCTCCATGCAGGATCTCATCACATGGGGTCAAAATGATCACAAGAACGATGAGCAAAAAGCCCAGAACCACACGGGGGGAACTAATGAATGACCTGCAGAGAGCTGAGACCAAAGTAGCAAAGGCTACCATCAGTAACACACCACGCCACCAGGGACTCAAATCCTGCAGTGCCAGATGTGTTCCCCTGCCAGTGCATGTCCAGACTCGTCTGAAGTTTGCTAGAGAGCATTTGAATGATCCAGAAGAGGATTGGGAGAATGTCGTATGATCAGATGAAACCAAAATAGAACTTTTTGATAAAAACTCTACTTGTTGTTTTTGGAGGAGAAAGAATGCTGAGTGGCATCCAAAGAACACAATACCTATTGTGATGCATGCGGGTGGAAACGTCATGCTTTGCGGCTGTTTTTCTGCAAAGGGACCAGGACGACTGATCTGTGTAAAGCAAAGAATGAATGGGGCCATGTATCGTGAGATTTTGAGTGAAAACCTCCTCACATCAGCAAGGGCGTTGAAGATGAAACATGGCTGGGTCTTTCAGCATGACAATGATCCCTCCACTAATGAAGGAGTGGCTTCGTAAGAAGCATTTCAAGGTCCTGGAGTGGCCTAGCCAGTTTTCAGATGTTAATCCCATAGAAAATCTTTGGAGGGAGTTGAAAGTCTGTTGCCCAGCGACAGCCCCAAAACATCACTGCTCTTGAGGGGATCTGTACGGAGGAATGGGCCAAAATACCAGAAACAGTGTGTGAAAACTTACAGAAAACGTTTGACCCCTGTCATTGCCAACAAAGGGTATATAACAAAGTATTGAGATGAACTTTTGTTATTGACAAAGTACTTATTTTCCACCATAATTAGCAAATAAATTCTTTAAAAAAATCAAACAATGTGATTTTCTTTTTTCTCATTTTGTCTCTCATATTTGAGGTATACCTATGATGAAAATTACAGGTCTCTAATCTTTCTAAGTGGGAGAACTTGCACAACTAGTGGCTGACTAAACAGGTTTTTGTCCCACTATATATCGCAGGCTTTAAACCTGCAGTACTGAGGATCATTAAAACTACATATAAACACCACACACTTGATCCTATTGTATATCATATTTAAATATTGACACAATTATAAAATAAGTTTGACTCATCTGACTAAACATTTCACTCATCATACAAAGATCTAGAGATATTTGGTTGCCAGTAGATGGAAACTCGGGAATGGCATTGTCATTATGATTTGGCAGCATTTGAGTTTAATTGGCTTTGTCCCAGTATCATTTCTGGGCCACGTTCACATATAGCTACTCATTTATTATACTGTCTGAAAACTTTAAAAGGAAAGCATATCACAGCTGAATTTGTGTGACCGGTGGAACATCCTGAATCATAAACAGTAACACTCATTTAGTGTGGTAACAGCACCACCCGGTGGCAAACCTGTAAATAAAACCTGTGAAATTTGATAGAGGATGAAATGTTTTGAATTTGAGTAATTAAAACCAGACATTAAAAAAAACATTTATGGCACATTATGTCCAAACAAGTGCGTTAAAACACAAGTACATTGTATTAAAGAATGTTATGATTTTGCAATGGCAAAACACCGCCCATTAACTGTTGCACAACCCCTGACACCTGAGGAAACAGTGGGTGGGACAATAAGCACAAGGCTACTGGTTTTTCTTCACATTCTCTCTGGATAAGCAAAACGTATGAGAAAGGACATCAGCGCATCAGTCATTGAGTCCTCCAAATTTTCATACTGTTTGATTGGAGGAAGAAGGTCAGGTTTTAGGATAGGTTAATACTTTAATCAAAACATTCTGTAAATCAGAGTTAAACAATTTTATCTATCAAAAGTGGTTCAATAGACTGCACGTCATTCATTTAATTCACAGTATTTCTTTCAGCGTAACATCTGTGTAACATCATTTTCCCTCCTCACCCTCCAATGGATGTCTCCATTGAAGAGTTCACTCTTGGTAATGTTAACCCTGTTCCACGTTACTGCTAACTTCAGCTGATGCACACTGCTTACTTGCTGAAAAACACAAACGCGACACCAAAATCAAAATTAGGATAAAAAGTGCATGTTGTAAGATTACAGTCTACTTATATGTACCTCCCACGAGTGTTTTAAATAGCAGGACTGTGTCAAAGTCATTTGGACTCACATGCTCTCCATGGTAGACTGTAATCAAACTTCCATTCTGGTAAATGCTTAAAGTCTGGAGAAAGAAGAAGATGTGAAATGGGAACAGAAATGTTGAACACAGAGTTGCAAGATGACAGACAGAAAGTGATGATAAAAATCTGGAGAAACAGATCAGACACACTTCAGTGATGAATCTTAGATAGTTGCCCAAGACAGCAAGCGACTCTGCAGTTTAAAAAAAAAAAAAAAGCTGTTCACTGTAGTTTATGACCATTTTTATAGAGTAATGGCAGAAATAAAGAGATTTACAGAAAAATTGTGCTTTAATGTTCCCACTGTAAGCATTTGTGATCTGATTAAATATCAGCCTTCACTGACAGATGATATCTTCCTGACAGCCACATCAGACAACGTTTTATCAGGGTCTTACTACCTTATTGTTAGTACATGTTGGGACAAAATAAACTGCCTGGAGCTGAGCTGATCCCAGGCCTGATCTGGTTTGAATCCATGATCCTCGTGTTTCGTATCTGTCCTGTCATGCAAGTGGACTCTAAAATAATTTGCTGATATGTTACAGAGATGCCTTCTGGGTCGTCCCACTGAAACTGATTTAGAGGATTTTCAGTGGAAAATATGTTGTGTTTTAGACAAAATTTTCGACACTGTGCTTTTCAAAACATACTTCGATGTCATGTAATGACTGAATGTCAGTCTGTGAACAAATTTTAACATGCATTGTAGTCAAAACAAAGACTGTCTGCAGCTGCACAAAAAAGTCACTTTAAATAAAGTTCTGTAAAAATCAGTTTAGCCTTGATTCACTCAGATAATCAGAAAATCTCAAAGATCTGGGTTTTTCCTCATGTGTGAATGATTACAACATCATAAATGATTATGTGTCTAAAGCTTTATTTAAACAGTGATTCCTAAAATACCATACGGTAAAAGTGTCAGAGGAACTACCTGATTTTCTGACAACTAATTAATGACCACAGTTAGAAAGATCAAGTCTACAGTTCTATAGTCTACTATTTCTGACTTGATTATCATCTCCATCCTTATATATTGTAAGTTTACTCAATTTACAAAATTTGCTCATCTTTGCACTTTGTTATGAATGAGGAATTGATTCAGAGCGTCAGCCACCTGTTTCCCCATGTGCATGTATTATCTCAGTCAGCACACACCAGGTGAACTAGTTCGTCAGTCTGTGGTTTAGAGGGAAAATGCTTCTTAAAATGTTCCTCTACTTTGTCTTTAAGATCCACGCTGGGACCTTCTTCACCGTCGCCCTCCCCAGGAGACTGCACAGGTGGAGCTGGAGACAGGTTGTCCAAGACATCACTCGGGAAATCAGCCAAGCCTCCTGAACCAGCCAGCAGCCGCCATGGAAAAGGCAGTGTTTCGTTTTTAATACATTTGCAAGAATTTCAAGCAAACTTTTTTCACTTTGTAATTATAAAGTATGTAATTAGGATGCGTAGAATTGCGAGATGAAAAATTAATTGAATCCATTTTGGAACAAGGCTGTAACTTGTGAATACTTTCCAGCTGAACTGTAGGTTTCTGTGTATGTGTCTGCATGTTTAAGCGTGTCTGTGAATGGCTGATTTCATGGTGGCTGCAATGAAGAAAAGCAAGTATATCAGCGTTCTCAGAACTGGAGTATGTCCTGTTGCAACGCAATGTTTCCTGCTCCAAAAAACAGGCATTAAAACTGTTAGTGCAATGTAATTAGTGTATTGTATTCATGCTTATGAATGTTACTAAAGCAATCTGAGCTCAGTCTTGGATACAGCTCCACCTTTTTATCTATACACATGTGGGCAATGGAAGACTCTGGTTTTAAGTTAAACTATTTAAATGGTGACAACAGAGTTACGGACCAAACAAAACATTAAAGCAAAAAAAAAAAAAAAAAAAAAAACCTGTTATTCGCTTTACACAATTAATTATTACGACCCTATGTCATGCATTAATTTATTCTAGCTGGAATACTGTAAAAGCAAATAAATCAATCCTTGAAGATTGTTGAACTACAGTTATTCTTTTGTACTTATCATCAAAATGAATCGTTATACTGTATGAAAGTTATTAGAAAAGAATAAAAATGCAGACATTCAAATACATTTGTATGTACATTTGCATACAAATATTGGGCATTTTTAATGTAACTGAAAAAGTATTAATGTGTTCCTACTGTAACTGGTTATAGACGCTATCACATCATATCAGAATAAAATGTAAAACATTGCATGTTTTTAAAACATGTTTTACAGCATTAATTGTATCAAGTCACACACACGCACGCACACGCACAGACATACAGTGTCTTGCATTGGCTGGATAAAATGTTTTCTCTTTTCAGTGCAGTGTTTATATGCTTTGGTAAACCAAGTCCAGTGAGAATCAAGGTGGTGGGCTGGATAGAAGTTCTCAAGAGAGTGTGTTCTCCAATTTTGTTTTTTTTCCTGAACTTGAGTGAAGTGAAGGTGTCCTCTTTGATTTAAGGTATCCTTAAATTAAGTTGAGCTGGAAGAGGAGGCAAATGCATCTGTAGAGAGGAACAGGTAGAGTAAGATGAGTGAGAGGGACAAATTTTAGCAAAAAGAAAAAAGCAAACTTTTTTTAGAAAGCAGTACATTACGAATTGACTTTTAGACAGTGCGTTACTACTCAAAGTACAGCACACCTCATTCACACAGGCACTTTTTTTTTTTCTATACCTTGGTGCTTTCTATCTCATATTAATACACAATGCTAACACATTGGACAGCAAGTCAGGATTTAGTATCTTGCTGAAGAATAGCTGGGTCTAATGTTTTGGGTCTATAACATTTTTCTATCATTACTTTATTATGGATTAGGTGCAAAAAATGTTAAGTGTGGATAATTAAACAATAGATCGATGCAATAGCAAATTGTGCCTGAACAGCAAGTGGAGAGTGATAGATGAGATGAAGAAATGGAAGGAAGCAGAGAGTCAAAGAGTGATTCACGAACACAAACAGAGCCGAGTTTATTCCTCAGTTTTGTTGCCTTTTGGTTCTAAGCGCTGTAACCAATCTCGGTATTTTATTATTATCTCATAACACTTGTTTAATCTGCTACCATCTCTGCTATGGACTTTTTACAGTCTACAGTCTCAGATCAACACAGCCCTGCCCTCCAGCACTATCAGCAGCGGGAGCAGCAGCAGCAACCCCTCAACAGCAACACTGTACCCATCAGGTGAAACATAGGCTACGATTGCTCTCTATTGTCCCCACCTGATGACAGTGATATAGTATGATGCGATTCCATTTTAGATTCTTGATGAATGTGGGTTCTTGTTCTTCAGCCTGCTTCTATATGCCCCTTTTTAACTTTGAGCACCCACCCCTTTAAACATCTCTGCACGGCCCTGGATCGGACTACCAGTCTTGTGGTTAGCAGATTACCTGCTCTACCACTTGAGCTACAGCCACTTAGTAGTCAAGCAAGCTATGTAAATGAAGAGTGGCTTTTCAACATGCAGGCTGTTATGCAAGCATGATTTCATAACTGCTAGTAAATACCTCGTAATGGTGGAGGTCGAGGAGGTTTAAATGTGCTTCCTTGTGATAAAGTATCCACAACCCAGCTGAGTGCACTGGAGCAATACTCCATCTGAGAAGAAAAAGCAGAAGATCATGAAACTATATATTAGAAAAGATTCATTCTTAAACCTCAATGAAAAGCACCTGAAAAAAAGGAGGACTGTTTTCTTTATAGATGTGTTCAGGTTGTCTGTTCACTCCATGTCTTAACTTTGTGTCTATAAAAATTCTAAAGACAGATTATTTACTGTTAATTAAATATTATGCAGTAAGACACTTAAAGCAGTACTTTAACACTTTTACTACATAGAGAGTAAGATTACTTTTTAAGGTGGACGTTACTTTATTGCCCTCCATAGGACAAAATATTTTTAAAACAGGAAACTTCTTAATCAAAGACAGACCATTAATAAAAAAATAAAAAATAAAAAAAATGTCTGACTTGGATACCACTCATATCCACCCGTTAAACACTTGTCCAGCCCAGCTTATCACATCTTCCTGAGAACCACCCTATTCATTTATGTCCTCTCTAATAGGCATTTGTTTTTGGTCTATAGCTTTTGGCTTATTCGAGCTACGGTATTAAGTCTTCATGTACTGAATAGAGAACATCCTGGGCTTCCCATTGATATCTCATGTGTTTGTGTGGTATCTTTTAGCTCCAAAGAGGTAGGAAATCACAAAAAAGTTCAATGGTAAGATTCTTTTTTCTTCAGTTGTCAGGAAGATATAAAGACTGGAAGCAAATTAAATACAGTTAGGCTAGCTCCATCTAGTGACTAAAAAAAGACCACAGTGATGTAGTCAATTCATGAATTGTTGGCTCTGACGTATCCTAATCTTAAGCTATGCTTAAAAACATTCTGACTGACACAACAGCTTTTTCCCATAATCAGTACTTCTTGCTTTTCTCCAAAACATAAAATTGCTTACTACAGAGTTGCTTAAGATCAGCCACAGTAAATCCAAATAAAAAAAACTGTCTTTGTACTAAATAGTAGGTGTTTTCCCTATATTCTACCATCCTGTTATTATACCAGTCAAAACAAGTCTGCAATTCAATGCTTTAACCTTTATGTAGAATACTGAACTGACTGAACCAATGTGCTCTTTCACAGCAGCTCCACATATGTATCATGAATGACTCAAATGGTACAAAATGATAAGTTGGAGCTTCGGTTTTACCTGATTCTCCAGAGACCGTAGTCTGTGTTCAAAGTCTCTGCTTTCACTCAGATGTTTAAGCACACCATCTACCCTATATAAACAAAGATACATTTACTTCAGAATGATGGAGTCACACAGTAATAAATAATGCTGCTACAGTGGAGGATGAAGGTGCTCACTTGGCAGACATCCGTTTGAGCCTTTCTGAGTCGCTGCTTTTCTGGATCTTGTTTCGAGCAGTCAGGAAGTCTTCCTTCTGAATCGTTTCCCACGTTGATAATCTGTTCGCTGCCTTTGCTTCCAAGTCTAACACTGATAGTACAGACCAAGGGTTGAAATGATTACCTTTCAACTCACTTTTCATGCTTTCATCACTGCTGAACTGAGGTCAGTGAGCAAGAAAATTATTTAGATGCTTCCATTTTAAGTAAGCAACTAAAATAAAAACAATTTAAAACAAAAAATACAGTCACTGATTAAAAAACTCAAAGATAATAGAACTATGGAACTGAGGCTTCCTGATTCAGCATGTGTAATGGACAATAACTTTAATACATTAGCAGTATTAATTATTTTTATTATATTAATAAAATCCACGACTTCTGATCCAATACTGACCAAAGTGGTGAATCTTTACAGAGGGCACTTTGCGGATGACCCTCTTAATAAAGAGGTTGATGTGTGAAAGGATAATGAAAGGCGGAGCCAAAGAAGGACGGGAGTGATACTCGACAATCAGGTTGTAACGCTGGAACTTCCAATAGGTGTCACTGTGTTCCTGCACTTTAGAGAAAGTGTAGCTGTGTGGATACAAGCAGATCAGAGCCACTGAGTCAAACCATTCAGTATGTGAACGCACCTTCAGATATAATAAAAGACTTGTTCTTTACCTAAACATGGCAATAAGCAGGTTGATGAGCAGGATGTTGGTGACCAGGAGATATACGACTAGCAGAATCACTACCAGCCAGTTACTCTCATGAGTTCTACACGGCTCTTCACCGCTCTCAATCAAAGTCACATTGTGTGTACAGTTGACATCCCAGTCCTTGCCCACTGCAACAAAACAGACATAAAGGAGAAAGTTAAGAAAGCTTTACAGTAGCATTCAATTTTCTTATTTTTATGCCAGTTGCACAAACACTTGTACCATCCATCTCTTCCACAGGGATCTGTCCAAAGATGTGCAAGTATGGCCTGTAGAAAACTCTCCGAAAAATGCGATTCAGGTTTGGATCGTAGGAATAGATCAGAGCCTGATTGGCAACTCCATACGCCATGAGCCATACACCCAGGAAGAAGAGGAAGAAGAAGACATCCTTCATCTGAACAAGAGGAGGAAATTGTCATTTTGTTTCTGACATTATATTATTAAAAAAGTCTATAATTGGTATATTGCCAACTGATGGTAACTTTCTCACCATCTTTCCTACAATGATGATTTTTGGTCCCAGCTGCTTGTGAATGGCAAAAATGTGAATGAGGCGAAGGGTGAAGACCATGTAGTCCAAACACAGGACATCCCGTCCAAATTCATATGACCAGTGGAACATCCTGAAACACAAGCACAGTAATGCTGAATCAGTGTGAAAGCAGCACCACCTGGTGGCAAAGCTGTAAATTAACTAAAGACCCGGAAATGAAAATTATTTTATAGAACACTTAAGACATCCAAATATGAACCAAGGACAATGTTTTTACAAATGTTACAATCTGCAATGACAAAGCCTCATTCAAAAATATTACTGTAGAAAAAAAAATTAGAATTGATCATTTCTATTATTTTTTATTTCTTGTCCATACCTGCAGATTAGTCCTATAATGAACAGGCTGATGGCGGTGAGGTCACATTTATTCCAAACATCCTGAATGTAGAGTCTGAACCTTTGACGCCAAGTCATCGTCCCCAAAAAAATGGTCTTGATGAAGAAGACAAATGACTTTACAGATCCATAAAAAACAACAAATAAAACTCAACTATACCTAGGTGACATGTATCCAAATACAGACGCGCACTTTCCATTTACTGTTACTATTATTTCAGTAAAGTGAGTAAAATCTGACAGGATAAGATTTTAATTTGTGATTTTTTTTTAGTGTTTGCTTAATCACATAAAATCGGTGACGAATAAAAAAAATTTTTTTCTTATTTTAATGTCAATCTTGAATCTAAGGCTTTTGACACAGGAGCATGTAACCACTGTGTCGCAATGGCACTTTGGGGATAGTTCATTATACATTATATTTGGGGATAGTTATTACATTCATAAATAAAAATAATAAAGTTCTAAGTAAGACGTGTCTCTTCACTCACCTGTCGGATCTCCTCACAAACGATGGTGAATACCCAGAAGTACAACACACACTCCGCAGCACCTGGGCCTGAGGGTGGTGGGGGCTCAAAATCCACCAACAACACGTAGGCAAAAAGCAAGAGAAACAGGAAGTACATCAGGACGTTGCCCAAAAAGGAGGTGACCGGTGCAAACCAGAACTGACGCCAGCGTGACACTATGAATGGACGCTGTGGTGGTCGGTAAGGTACACCTGTATCAAGGATTATAAATACAGATTAACAGGTGACTAAAATGACAGCATGTGGAGACAAGAATCAGATGACTCTTTAAACAGGACTCACCTTTAATGGCATCACTCTTGTGAACGTCTGAGTCAACTTCACTGGTGTAAGAAAACATTTTTAATTCATTAGTAGACCTAAGACATAAAAACAAACTGATGTTCTATGGATGAACACTGAAGAGTGCAAGTAGAAATATTACTGCTGTTTGATGTCAGAGAAAGAGAAGACGGTGGTCCCATAAAGGTTGTCAGAGTCCTGAGCCACTGCATCCTCATTGGGCATTTCCTCCTCCTCCAGCTGATTGTCTTGTGTCCTTTGAGGTGGAATATATAGAAAATTTTTTACACACACACACACACACACACACACACACACACACACACACACAAAATAGTCTGTAGTGCAGTGAAAACCAAATATGAGTGACAGATTAGCTTACACAAAAATCATGGATAATACATATGTAAATAACTGGACACAAATAACTTGAGCTTCTTATATAATATAGATTTAGTATATTTGTAGCTTATTACGCAGCTCATTTTCTTTCTTCAGGTGTGAAATGTAAAACTGAGGTCAGAGGTCAAATGTGGCACAATACTTTTTGAGACAAACTATAATGTGATATTTAGATTACCCATATACCAGTATAATTTCCTAAATGTCGCCAATATAAACAAAGGACGCTGAATTTTAAGTGTAGTTTTAAAGATAAAAGACATAAATCAATAAGTTGACCTTAAAGACTTTGGTGAAAGTAAGCCAAATATTACTGGTCATCATGATCCCACTCTACACTCCCACAAAGTTTTATCAGAATTGATTCGAAACATTTCCGCTATCATGATTACAGACAGAAAGATATGCATGCAAACACAACCAAAAACATGACCTCTGTGGTAGAACTGCTTTACCTGAAGGAAATGAGGTTGGTGTAGCAGAGGATGGGGCAGAAGAAAGCGAGCAGGAGCTTCCAGACCTCTGTGTTCCTCTTCATATCACCCCACCAGATCTGGGACAGCAGAGACTGGAAGAGGAGAGAAAAAACAAGGACTTATCCATCAGCAGTACTGGCTCAACATGGGGATATGTTATTTTGGAAGCATTATGCCATTTTTCATTTGTAAGTAATTTATACTGTTGTACTGTACAAATCTGGATGATCGTGTGTATAAGTTCTTTATAAAAAGCAATACTTTTAGATAGGAGTACCAAAATAATTACAGATCAGTGTATAAAGATGTATAACAAGGCATTGTGTATTAGCATATTTATTTATAGAGACTGTATATGTATCCATTAGTTTGTATAATGAAAACAGCCTTATGCTTCATCATCAGCTTAATATATCAAGTGCTTTTTAAGATGTGTTTTTTGAAAATTTGTCCATGTACCCACTTTAAGGTCTTTTTCTCCACATCTAAATCTGAGGCAACGTTTGAACACGAATATCTCTATTAAAGATGAAAGACTGAATTTTCACTGTCCTTTCTTACCATCAAAATTGATCTGTAACTTGGGACAGAAGCACCAAAAATGTCCTAAGCATTGGTTAGTTAGAATATAAAGAAAAAGAAAGTCCAGCATTCCTGCAAAATCCCATATTTGAGCACATGTTAAATAAAAACTTCAAATTGCAAGAGAACTACTGATATTTTTGTAGTTGATAGCTGAATAACACAATGTTGTAAAATAAATCTGTAGAAAACCTTTTTACCATGAAATAATTCACACTTACAAAACAGGAAGAATTTCATTCTACAGGGAATAATATGACGTACAACAAAACCAAAAATATCAGTAGACCATCTTTGATCTGTCCAAACAGAATACAGATGCTACTCCAATTCAGAAAATAATTTTGTTAAATATGCGTATGTTTTTGTTTTTTCAAGACCTGGGTCATTATATTATCTGCTCCATCATCTCCCAGCTTCTTATATCAAACAACATTTTAGATATCCGTTTTTTGTTTTTTGTTTTTTTTAAAGACCGTTCTGCACACTTTCATGCCTTTTTTTTCCCCCACATTGAAAAAGTCAATGTTTGAACATGACTATCAGAAAAACAAAGATAAAAGCCAGGATAAAAACAGGATTTCTCATTTAGGACAAATACATGAAGAAGTGTCTGCGTATTGGCGAAAAATTAAAGCAATCTTTTAAAATTCCATATTTGTGCACACAATGTAAAAAAAAAAAAATAATGCTGGTTCTATTTAACTTTTATGCCGGAAATATCACAAGTTGTACAAGTAAAAATATCAGTAGATAGTCTAATCTAAATACAACAACAACACATGGTATTCAATTTATAACTAAGAAACAATTTTCTTTTGTACAATATGTGCAAATTTTTCATTTTCATGACCTGTTCTACCTACCTACCATTTTGAGACCTACACTCCTGGAAGAGAATATTTCACACGAAAATATATTTCAGGTGAGAATGATCTGCTAGCCTTTTTTTAATATATTGCTTGACAGTATATAAAAATATATAAGCTAAAATTTCGCAGTAATCATTATGTACGTCCAAACTTGGAACGATAACATATTTTAATAGAAAAATTTGACTGATAATTTTTTTTAAAACCTCGATTTGTGACAGAGTGACCAAGGTCTGAAAATTTAACTGAATTATTTCCCAATTATAATTCCAGTACCATCTAGAAGCTGCAATTTTGTTACTCACGTTTTTTTAATGCAAATTAAAAACACTGATTCATTTTAATCGGCCGAGTGAAAGTCTTTGAGATATCAATCTTAAAACATTGTTGCAGATTTCAATGTACAAAACACATCATTTGAAAGTGGGTCGAAGGACAATGGGGGTTTTTTTTTTTTGGTTGGTTTTTTTTATTATATCTTTAAAAAAAATTTGTTACATTAAGGTAGAATTTCAAAGATTAGATTTGTTCAAACTATTGGACCACAAAATTATTACGCAAATTGCAGATTTTCGAGCAAGAAATGTTACAAAAGCTGGCTTATTTGGGATGGAATGACCCATTTTATTCCCTCAACTGATCAATATTTTCTCTATATAAATATGATGGCTTCCTTTGATTTCATGTTCATTTGTTTAATAGCATTCAGTTCATTTTATTTCAAACATTTACACTCACAATCATTACAAAATATCATTCCATTCTTTGCATTTGTTACCTATATTTTGGAAAATGACGATGTTATTCAGATTGATTGCCCATGTGCTAGATGAAAGGAATGCCATTCACATGAATGACAAATATGACACACCTGTACGCCATCATTACTGAAGAAAAGCCGGGCATCGGCACTCACGCCCATCTGAAGGCAGGTGGTGTCACCCCAGATGGGAGACTTCCTAATTAGCAGGGTGAAGGAACGGTTTTCATCACTCCGATAACAAGAGCTAAAAATATCTGAGATAAAGTGGACAAGACACGTGATGAAGAGTTCGATGAGATTTGTTACTATTGTGTTACATCAGCTGTTGAAAGGAAAATTCTAAGGAAATTAAATAAAATGATTGCAAAACTAGATATCAAACCATCCTAACAGTGTAGTGGAAAACTGCAGTTATTGTCTCACCATGAGCCAGGTTCTCAAACTTCTGGGCCAGTTCTTTCATGGAGAGTTTGGTTTCAGTCTCCTCCTCCAGTTTGGACAAGTCTCTGAGTATATTACAGCCACTGAGAGCACTCAGGACTGCCTCACCTGCCTGGAAAGGAGATCACCAATTTACAACATCACTTTACTTTATGTTTTTAGCAATTATTTAATTTTATATTAAGACTTAACACTATGACTGTATAATATTTAAAAACAATTAGGATCATAAAATAATAATTAACAATATATTGCAATTAATTGACTCGAACAACTTTGATACATGGTAAGCAGCGTCTAGTTCGAGGTTGTCAAATGTACAACCCGCAGGCTGAGATCATTTCCAATGCCCATTAATGGTATTAATGGCCCGTCAGGATGTGGATGTGCAGACGGGGGTGGGGCTTTATTTCACATGTAAAGGCAGACATCCCGAAAACAGCCCAGTAGACGGAGAGATGGGCGAGTCAGATTTAAATGCAAGCTTGTCAGGAAAAGTAAAGAGAGGAGTGAAAATGTAAAATGAGCAGTGTGTGGCTGCATTTCAATGATATTGGAGACTGAAAGCAGAGTGCAGAATTGATCGAATTGGCAGTGGGATTAGGTAATAAAAGTTTTTTTCCCCAACCATTTTCCATTGTGGATGACAAAAGGTTTCAAACTTGATCACTATAGAAATTTCTGGGGATTTTTACCATTATGGATGAAAGAAAAAACTAAAAACTGGACAGTCTGGGCAATGAGCTACCAGAACTTTTTACACATTTATTCCTTAGAATTTAAGTCCACAGAGTCGTGCGGAGTGATTTCTTTTCTTAACACAGTGTTGTTACACTGACAGGAACGTTAAAGTTTCACCCCTGGTCTAGTTGCAGCTCATTCTCACACATGCCCAATATAGTGCAACTTCCCCTGAAAACTCTGCTCTATTTAAATAACAATCCATCCATTTCAAACCAGCTGAACACCAGTTTGTCTCAGAGCTTTTACCATCTCCCAGAAATAAAGGGCCATCTCACTGCGGTTCTGCAGTACAGCCCAGAGGAAGAGTGAAGCCCAGGGATAGGGGCAGCGCAGCTGCCGATAGAATGAATCTCCACGCAGAACCTTATTTGCACGCTGGGATGAATAAAAAAAAGTAAGAACATTTATTGTCATGTTAACCATAAAAATAGAAATGCAGTCAGCACAAGTACACTGTGTGTTTATTCTGAAAGGTTCAAAGTACCCTCAGAGACGTCCTTTTGGATGAAGTGAACTGTAAGCCCAAAGCTTTATAGTATAAAGGCTGGCAGACATCACCCATTAACAGCTCCAGGACCCCTGACACCTGAGGAACCCATGGGTGGGACAATAAGCACAACAGTATCTATTTAAGCATAATTAATGAAAAAGGACAGAATCTCTTTGATTCCCAAACTTACCTCAAAAAGGGTGACCTCCTTCACTGGTCCATCCTGATTGTTATCTTTCACCATTTTTGAGGACGAATTCTGTTTTTCTGATGGTGAGTGACGCTCCACTATTGCCAGCCGCTCTGCTAGGCACTGTTGTAGTAGCTGATAGAGCAAGGTCCCATCTGGCACAGAGCGATAGAGGGTTTCCAGCCTGCCATAAGTTAGGTACTCCAGGATATTCAAGCCATTCTCAGTGAAAAGCCGAACAAACTGGGGCTTGTTGTTGATCAGCGCATCTGTCATTGAGTCCTCCAAATCTTCGTACTGTTTAATTGGAGGAAGGAGATCATGTTTTAGGACAGGTTAATAATTTAAGCCAAGTATTCTGTAAATCATAGATAAACTGTATCTGTCAGAAGTGGTATAATAAACTGCACAATGTACTTCAGAGCATTTCCATTCAGTGTGGTGTCTTTTTCCCTCCTCACCTTCCACTGGATGTCTCCATTGAAGAGTTCACTCTTGGCAATGTCAACCCTGTTCCACGTTACTGCTAGTTTCAGCTCATCACTATAAGGGCTGGCATCAACTGATGATTGCTGCTTACTTGCTGAAAAACATAAAGACAACACAAAAATCTAAATAAGGACTAAAAGTGCATGTTGCTGCTATGTTGTAAAATTAATGTCTACTTATACATACCTCCCACGAGTGTTTTAAGCAGGACTGTGTCAAAGTCATTTGGACTCTCGTGCTCTCCTTGGTAGATTGTAATCAAATCTTTGTTCTGGTAAATGCTCAAAGCCTGGAGACAGAAGATGGGAAAGGGAACAGGAACAATGCAAGATATTTTAGAAAAAAAGATGTTCGACAGTGATGAAGAAACTGGTGACAAAGGTTCTTTTCAAACTCATGATGTCATTCATGGCACAGCCTCTAATTAAGCAAGAGGGTTTGACTTTAATCAACTGCGATCCTGAAAAACTGACAAAAAGATCGAGCGCCCTGAGGGCATGAATATTAGACCTGAATACAGTTTAGTAAGCAGCTGACAGATATGCAGGCTATAAAAAGTCTTTCCTCATACTCTTCTGCAGAGTAAAGGCCAACACAATGTTTCTGTTCTCAGCACTCACCTGTTCAACTAGTTTGTCGGTCTGTGCCTCTGAAGGAAAATGCTTCTTAAACCGTTCTGCCACTCTGTCTTTGAGATCCACACTGGGGGTTTTAGGAGCCTCACTGTTGCCTTCACCAGAGGACGGCACAGCTGGAGCTGAAGACCGGTTCTCCAAGATATCACTCAGGAAATCAGCCAAGCCTCCTGAGCCAGCCAGAACCAGCCAGGGGATGCAGCTTTTTAAAGAGAGATCCATTCTCTGACAGACATGACAAAAACCATGAAATAAAGATTGGCACAATTTAAATTAGAATTTGCCATTTTTGTTGTAATAATTCACATAAAAAGCTGTAAAGGACTGTACCTTTAGCATGTCTGTTTCCCCTGATATCAGCATACAAACGACAGGGATGTCAATGCTGCCACTTCCTTTAAAAAGATACAACAATTTTTAGCATCTTCCAATCTTGATCAAATGTTTTTACTAACTTAATCAGAGTGATCATACTAAGATGTGCAAAGTGCATAATTTTCATGAAGCACAACAGCTGACACTCATACAAAGAGCACCCTGTGGATGTTTTTGTTTTACTTGAATGGAAATGTTGTAGAGTTAACTGTAAGATACATGCAGTCACATGCAAGGCTTTCCTCCCGTAGATGCCAAAAAAAAATAAAAAAATCATTCAACCAAAACACGAAGGAACATGTAAAGCCTGTAAAGATCGAAGTTAACTCTGAAAGGATGTATTTTGGGAATAATGGTACAGGAGTTAAGTCTCATTTAGCACAATTAGATTTAAATAAGTTAACTTAAACTGAATACATGAGTGGAAGATAATGTGTACTCAAGTACAGTTTCTGCTTTAATTCAGAGGCTATAAATGTTGTACTTCATAGTTTATGGTACCATCTCTGACCCCATATGCCTGCGCGCTGCTGGGAAATGAATTCCTCCAGTCTGGCTCTGAAATCTGTTTCTCCTCCTCTGCGGCCCACCCTCCCATCGTCCACGAGGAGGAAGGCCTGGTAGTTGTTATCCAGGGAGCAGGAGTCCCGGGAAATGTTTTGGACATAGTACTTTGCTGGAAAGCTTCCCTGCAAAAGAAGAAAAAACAGTTACTCCAGCGTTTCTTTCCACATTTCAGCCTTAGTTATTTTAAATTGCAGCAAGAACTGCCAACAGTGTGTTCACCCAATAAAACCTGACAAATCAACACGGACCGTGTGTCAAATCGTGGTCCTTTTCCACAAAGACAACAAGATATGATTTAATGCTTAGAGAAATGTGCAAATGTGTGAGAGTCTTTACTACCTGAGGGTTGACCAGCTGCTCTCGTTTTTCCACAAGGCCCCACGGAGCAATGCCCAACGCTACCACCTTGTTGAGCGAGAATGAAGAAGCTGCAGTTGCATGATCTCTCACTGCCTGTCCAACACACCTGCCAACACCTTCACGCAGACCTGTAGTTAAGATCCATGCACCTGGGGGAAACAGGTGGAAAATCTGATTTTTATTTCAATTTTCTTCAGTGAATAAAATATAACTTTATGTGACTTTGCAAATCACTGGATTCTGTTTTATTTACATATTGCACTGCATCTCAATTTGTTTTGTTTTTTTTGGGGGGGGGGGGGGGGGGTTTACAGCTAAGATTGTCAACAATTTATTAGCATGAACAAACAAAGGTCATGTCAAAAGTTGTAAATGTGTTTCACATTTCACACCAGTTTTTAATTTAAAAGGAACAAAACGAATGAGACTTGACAATCTGGGCACCAAAACGGGAAGAAAAACAAAGGGAGCAGACCAAATTATTGATCCCTGAGAAATAAACCTAAGACCACAGCAAGTCAAGTATCAGATTCATACACATTTATCTGTAAAAAAAAAAAATTAAAAGCACATAAAAAAAGACTACAAAGGCCACAGACATGCGTAAAACATGTTTTTATATGCAACGGGTTTTAACACCAAATATGGTGCCACACCCTGTACTATGTCTTATCTAACAAAGATGTTTAGGGAGTGTGAGCTGTGTAGTTACTTGCATCTTTGTGTGCATGTTTTGTTTGGGACTTTGATTTTTTTTTTTTTTTTTTAGTACATCTTGGACTTGTTTTGAGAAAACAGCGCGTGACCTCAGACGACGGGGGGATCAGTATCGCCATATGCCACCTGCACTTGGTACAGTAGCCAGAGAGGAAATGGCCATTGTACTACCAAATTAGGACCGGACCCCAGGGAGTCGTGTTGTGTGTTGAGACTAAATTTTGTAATAGCTGTTTTCTTCACGCTAAAAACCACCATGAGTAGGTTTCAATGTCTGACAGGATCATTTGTCAGTTCTTTTATCGTCATCTGGAAATTATCATGACATCTGCTAACCAACAATAACCCACTTCAGCAACCAGAACAGAAATAAGATGCTGAGCTCAGATATGCCAGACACATCACACCTGCCAGGAGTACTGACACACTGGCAGATGCATAAAGTTTTTACCTGTGCTTTGTGACGCTTTCACCAGTCCCTGTCTGAGGACCTCCCGTACCCAGGTCTTCACCTGTGTCCTTCCCTCTCCGCCCACAACAGAAACAACCAGGTTGGGTAGAGGAAGACGCCAATGAGCTGTCAGTATGGTGTACACCATAGAAGGCTCAGTGCTCCATGACAGGCGCAGGAACTAAGTTTAGACATTTGATGGATTAAAAGAAGCAAGCCCATGTCAACAATGCAAAAAGATTTGAAAAGTAATGGCCTGTGATCACACTAGTATTAAAGCTGAACGACTCAGTCGTTTCAGCCTTTAAATGGTAATAAAATGGGGGGGGGGGGAGAAAGAAGCTTGTCATGTGATCTGTACTGACTTTTGACTCTGTTTACTCAGGTGGAGCGGAGGTAGACTGAAGGTCAGGAAAATTCAACGAATTGACTACTACAGCTCAGGGTTTATCTTAACCTTTATTTAACTCACCTTTGGAGGCATTTCTTTTAAAAACATGTACACATGTTCAAGAACTCTCAGGCTCTTGAAATAAAGCATTCAAACATTATGAGAGAAAAATAAAAGCACCCACATGGCTGTGCCTCTTGCTGGCCCCTGCAAACTGCACCTCTCCAAAGGCATCTGTCGGTCGTTCAGAGGAGTGCTGCACACTTTTCCACTGGTTCACGATGGCTGTGCTGAAATAGTCTCCAAGAGCCACAGAGGCATGGTCATCTCTCGCAGCCCCGCACTGACACAATGCACCATTACTGAGAGAGGTGGAGGGATATAAACAACACCATGAGAAGTTACTCAAAATACATGTGCTGTTATTAAAAGACAGAGGTCACAGTACCTGATGGAATCTTCTACAAAAGTGCTGCACACTCTTTTCTTGATGATTTTGGGGATCCAACTCTGAAAGCATTTTTCAGCAGTTATATAACATTACTGAATTATTACAGAAGCTGATTCAATTCTGAATCCTAAAATCTCATGCATGTGGCAGCAGGTGCAGAAAACCGTCCAAGTGTTGACTTTGGCTAATAGAAACTACCCAGTAACAAGTTGGCAAGCTGTGCTGTGATTTCTGATGATGTGACGTAGTTTGAGCTCAGGTGTGCGCAACAGGCAGGCTGTGCATAAGCGTATTCTGCAGTGGGGCTACATTACATTTTGTTTTCACCAATGTATTCAGTGCTAATCTTTCTGTAATGTTATCAGCCAAGCAGTAAAGAGAGAACACTTTCCCCACAGGCCGTTTAACTGAGAAAAAAAAAAACCATGATGGCCCCGTTGCATTTATTGGTGCCAGTAGCTGACGCCTCGTCTAGAGTCCTGCAACTGATGCAACTAAACGGAACGCAGTCATTATTAACCATCACCGGAACGCTTATTTAACTGCTTATGGTTAGGATGCTCGGTTTAGTAGAAGTTAGTTTCTTATAAGTGGCGTGTTTTCCATTTTTATCGCTTAGCCAAAAAATAAAAAAAAAAAAAAAAAAAAGTAGACTGCTGCGTCAGAAATGATTGGAAAAGCCGTTCCCAGTTGTTAAAGCTGTAACGTCCACCGGTTAGACAAGTGTAGGGTCAACAAACCACAGCGGAAACAAAGCAGACGGATAGCTCCTGCAGTCGTTCGCGCAAACGTGCACGTTTGGACAGCTGTTGCACGACGTGTTTTCCAAGAAGACTATGGGCGGCTCACTGCAGTTCCTCGGAACTTCATGGGCAGATATTCCGAGTATAGCGTTAACTTCCACTTCCAAAAAATGTAGCGGCACATCACAACAGCAGCTGAAGGACTTGAGTGAAATCTAACCCACCTGGCTCTTCTCAGTTTGGCCAATATTGTCTCTGCCGTCGCCTCCTCCTCCTTCTTCTGCTCCTGTGTCTTTCATGTTTCCCTTTCAGTCGTTCTCAATGAGAAACATATGCGGAAGGACTAAAAGGGTTTCTTTCTGACTATTTTCCACCTTGTCTCCTACTGCTGAAACCCCATTCCCTGCCACTGCACTCACTCGGCGTGCGCAAAGAAAAATAGGTGCAGCCAGCACACAGGTAAGGGTGTGGTTTCACAGAGGCAGACAATTACACCAACGCATGCAAACAGGAAGGGCCAATCGGAACCACAAAGTGGGCTAGAGTTTATTGAAATACTTCCTCATCCCCTTATCTGGTCACTGGTATCTGTTGTTGGAACTGAATACCCTCCAGACAATGACACCACTGTAGCAGAAAGACTGCTAAACATGCCCAAGCTTGTGTCCTCTAATTGTTACTGGAGCCTAAAAATATAACACATTTGTAGTAGAACCTGTTGGGTATGTGTTGCTGTGGTGCTCACTTCCCTCAGAAGTAAAAAGAACAATAGAATGAACAACAGAAAATCCTGCCTGCAGGGGTTTTGTTTCAGAGGCAAATTACAGTCTTGTTCAGCTGAAATTCAGGTCATTGCTTCATCTTTCTCGAATTTATAGATGTCTCATAGTCGTCCTCTGTCTGTACCATTTCAAAGGCTCTTTATGAGAGGTGATCATGGTAGGATTGCACTATACTTTTCCTTTAAGACTATACATAAACACCACAAACTTAATTCTCTTAAATATTTATTGCATATCATATTTAAATATTTACATATTTAAAGTATAAAACGCACGTTTCACACGAGACACAAAAATCATTTGCGAGCATACATTTCTAATAAGTACCAGTCAGTCAGAGCAGACATAGAGATATTTGGTTTTCAGTAGATGGAAAACTATGTGGGCAGCTCTCCACCCCTTCAGTCCTTAATTGCTGACATTCCTTTTGGTCCTATCTGCCGTAGCCCTGTGGATCTTTTGCCTTCTTTGATTCCTCCTTTCCGCTTCCTTTGCTGAAGTGGTATAAAGTGCTGGCTAAGTTGTGAAGCTGGCATGTCCCGAGCTGGCATCCACGCTGAAGTGCACGCGGCAGTCGTGGCTTCAGGCCCATGCTGTCGTGATGAAAATGAGAAGGGTGAACATCAAACTCAGGGTGCAGAACATCACATATTAAAAAAATGCAGTTTTGAATGAAGTTGGAAAAAAGTGTTGTCTTTCTGAAAAACAATCACAATATTTACCCTCTAATAAAGGACTGATAGTGACATGACCATAATTTTTTTTAATTTAATGTAATTTTAACAAATACTTTGATTTAGTTTTTCAAATTAAATAATGCTCTTTTTCTATTGACAGCCACTCTCAGCACGTTGTCACATCCTTTGTACCTGTGTCTCAGAGCCTCCAGGTCCAGATGTTTGTTCTCTGAGGTGAATGGGATGATCTTCAGTAATGGAGCATGGTGCTCGTGTGTGTCCTCTGACATTTCCCCTCCTACATCTCGGACCGCTGCTCCTGGTAGGACGACGTCTGCGTCTGACCTGTGTTTCCAACAGGATATGGAATTTATTAAGTAACCTATAATTTACAATAATATAACTTAGAGATACACTAATAAGAAGCTCTGCTTTAAACACTTTTTTTAATTTCCCGCCATCCCAAGCATGCTTTGATGTTGTGTTTCTACTGGTAGAGAGTGATACTTCATTATGTGTGCCGTTGTGAGCTGTGTGGTTCCCTGTGTTTTTTCACTCACCTTTGAGTTCGTCTCAGTGGGGAGGCAGCAGTCAAAGGGACAGTCAGCAGCAACAGAACAGCTATCTCCATAACGCACTGCCCTACAATTTAATAGAATGAATAATTAAGTGTGGTGCTAAAGAAAAAAATGCTCTTCTGACCCAATTGTTGAAGAAGCACAAAATGATTTAACCATAAAAGTCAAATGATGATAATAATAATAATTATGTGTTTAGAGAGCTTTTAGAATCGTATAAAAATTAATCTCAAAAGATGCTTACCGCAAAAGGAGAGCTTAAAACCTGCTGTGGCTTGTTGAGTAAACCAACACAACTTGCTGGTTGTTGGATGTCTGACTCTGTCATCCCTTTCTAACGCTGGTCCTTTATAGTGTGATGGTGGGATGAGGGGGTGTGTCTGTAACACACTGACTATACTGCCAAATGAACTCACACACACACAAACAAACACACACTTTTTTATTCCCTACTTAAAAGAGCTGTGATGCCAGCATAAACAATCTTTAAACAAGGCGTCCAAACACAACTTTGGACTTAAACTTAAGGTGACCTTCTGTGATGTTTACATCGATTCTTATGTTCACTTGTTGCTCTACAGCCCCCCACTCCTCCTCCTCCTCCTCCTCCATCTTTCTCCTCCCTCAGTTCACTTGCTGCTGAGCAATTGTTCCAGAAATCTTTCTTTCATTTCCATCACCTGCAGGAAGCCCGCCGAGCCCAAAATAGCCCCAGTTCTCCAGGCTTTTCTTTATCGCCCCATTTTTCCTGTGCCTTTTTCCCTTGAGTCACTTTGGCCGTCACCGTGTTTATTTCTGCAGTGTCCTTCACTCATATCCACCTCACCACAAACACAATGTCAAAAACAACTCCTTGATCTTATAGTTTTCCTTAAGGTGTTGGTGATGAATACGGCATATGTGGATGAGAGTTCACATTCAGGAACTCTCATCCACATTTAAAGTGGTCACAGAAACAAAAGATCAAAGTTGGCACTTGGCCTCATACTAACACCTCTCTAGGAAATTATCCCATAATTCCTAATCTTTTAATAATGCACTAAATCCATGGGGAGCCAGTGTCACATTTAATGTTTTTTATCCTACACACTGTTTCTCAGACCGGCTCTCTTCCCTCTGATTCACGGCTTCCGCTCTAGAGACCATTGTGCAGCTTTCCTGTGACTACCATCTGGGCAGTCTGCATTGTCAGAATAATACACTGAGTCATCGCTGGCGTGCGTGTACTCAAGAGAATTAGCGCTCAAATAATTATGAACTTACATATGACTGAGCATGGATTACGACAAGTGTTGATGGGATAACAGGTGATGACGTGAGGGGCTGCATCTCAAGAAAAGAAAAAAAGCCCAGCATCCTGGTAAAACTGTCCCTGTACACCTGCTGCTGCCTAACCTTGAGCAACTTATGTGATTGCGAGGTATCCATCATCGGCCCATCCATCTGTCTGTTCCTCCTCAATTCCCAATAAATCAATACTCCTCACAGGACGGTCAGGTTTTAGTGAAAGTTGCAAACAAGGACCACCTAGCGGGGGTTTACCCAACTTGTGCTTGTGGTCAAGGTCATACTGGCTGTTTTACGGGTACTTTTCCATTTTCATGAGAATTGCTACTCCTAAATTACTGGTAAGGTGTTGATATTTGGTCCTGGAAATGACTCTTTGAAACGTCAGTGAGGCACACAATGGATTTTAATAATGAATTTATGGAACACAGTCAGCCAATGACAAGAAAAGGTTATAACTTATAACTAAAAATACTTTTTGCATTTCACTCATTTGCATTTCACTGTGTGATGGATCATCAATTGTGATGGACCTAACCACGATTGACATTCTAGTTTATAACATACACTCACCAGCCAATAAATTCAACACTGTGCTGGAAACATTTCTCAGAGATTTTGATCTCTTTCTCTATTTTTCTATCTATTAGATTGAGATCTGGAGATTACCTAGATCACTCGAGTGCAGTGAACTAGTCACGTTCAAGAAACCAGACTGACTTATCCTGCTGGCAGCAGCCATAAGAAGATGAGTAATGTGATCATAAAGGGATGGACATGATGGACAATACTCATACCACTACACCACCAGCAACTGCTGACACAAGCCAGCATGGATCCCTGTTGTTTATGCCGAGTTCTGACCCTGCCATCTGAATGTTGTAACAGAGCAGGCAGGAGTTTCTACTCTTCTACTGACCAGTTTTGGTGAGCTGTCTGAATTGTAGCTTCAGTCTCCTGTTCTTACCCGACAGGAGTGGCACCCGTTGTGGTCTTCTGCTGCTTTAGTTCATCTGCTTTAAGGTTTGACATGTTATGCATTCAGAGATGCTCTTCTGCATACCTTAGTTGAAATGTACAGGGTGGGCCATTTATATGGATACACCGTAATAACATGGGAATGGTTGGTGATATTAAAGTCCTGTTTGTGGCACATTAGTATATGTGAGGGGGCAAACTCCTCAAGATGGGTGGTGACCATGGTGGCCATTTAGAAGTCGGCCATCTTGGATACAACTTTTGTTTTTTCAATAGGAAGAGGGCCATGTGACACATCAAACTTATTGATGTCACAAGAAAAACAATGGTGTGCTTGGTTTCAACGTAACTTTATTCTTTCATGAGTTATTTACAAGTTTCTCTCTGTTCACAGCCATTGACATGTCGAAGAGGTTAACACGTGAGGAGCGGATCGAAATTGTGTTGATATCTGGTGAACGCAGTAACCGGGTCATTGCAGCAGATTTCAATGCAAGACACCCTACGAGACCACCCATCTCCCATGCTACAGTTAGCAAACTGCTTGCTAAGTTTCGTGAAACTGGTTCAGTGTTGGATTTGCCAAAATGTGGACGCAAGAAAACTGTCACTAATGAAGAAACATCAGTGGCTGTCCTAGCTTCATTCAGCAAGAGCCCACAGCGTAGCACTCGCCGCATGTCACTGGAGAGTGGCATTAGTCGAACATCCCTTCGGTGGATATTAGCTACTCACAAAAGGCACCCTTACAAACTCCAGCTACTGCAGCATCTCAACGAGGATGACCCAGATCGGCGCACAGAATTTGCAGAATGGGCAAAACAAAAATTGGAGCAGGACCCTCAGTTCATGCAGAAGATTTTGTTCAGTGATGAGGCAAACTTTTATGTGAATGGTGAAGTTAACAAACAAAACCACCGCTATTGGTCTGGCACTAACCCACATTGGATGGATCCCTCCAAGACTGTTGGCACAACAAAAGTGATGGGTTGGTGTGGTATATGGGGTACAACGATAGTGGGTCCATTCTTCATCAATGGAAACCTCAAGGCCACTGGATATTTGAAATTGCTACATGATGATGTGTTTCCCTCTTCATGCACTGAAGCTGGCACGTTCCCTGAGTTTTTCCAGCAAGATGGCGCACCACCACATTATGGGTGCCAGGTCCGAGCATTCCTAGATGAACAGTTTCCTGGAAAGTGGATTGGTCGTCGTGGTCCAGTTGAATGGCCCCCAAGGTCTCCCGATCTGAGGCCCTTAGACTTTTATCTTTGGGGTCATCTGAAGGCAATTGTCTATGGTGTGAAGATACGAGATGTGCAGCACCTGAAACTACGGATACTGGATGCCTGTGCTGGCATTTCTCCTGCGGTGTTGCTATCAGTGTGTGAAGAGTGGGAGAAGAGGGTTGCATTGACAATCCAACACAATGGGCAGCACATTGAACACATTTATAAGTGGTCAGAAACTTGTAAATAACTCATGAAAGAATAAAGTTGCATTGAAACCAAGCACACCATTGTTTTTCTTGTGACATTACCAATAAGTTTGATGTGTCACATGGCCCTCTTCCTATTGAAAAAACAAAAGTTATATCCAAGATGGCCAACTTCTAAATGGCCACCATGGTCACCACCCATCTTGAGGAGTTTGCCCCCTCACATATACTAATGTGCCACAAACAGGACTTTAATATCACCAACCATTCCCATGTTATTACGGTGTATCCATATAAATGGCCCACCCTGTACAATTACTCCTGTTGTCCTCCTGTCTCCTTCTACACATCTAAATGAATGTGGAACCATTTCAAATCTAGGTAATTGCATTTGGCAGCCAGTAGCTTTTAATAAGAGTAATTATTTAATATTGAGCATGGCTGTGGCCTCAAAGGAATGAATGCTGTTGTACGATGACTGAGTAAGGCAGTAATTTTTCATGCCTCCAACCTACAATTTCTTATATCAGCCTTTAATAATAAAAAAATGATTCAGATTAAGTTTTAGTGAAACACAGTTTAGCACTATAGCCTCAGCAAATTCTTGTTTACATAAATCATATTTATTAGAATTATATTTTTCCCATGGTCATCCATGCCTCCCTAATACATTGGCTCTACACCCCCTGTAGGGGAGCAGCCCCACAGTTTCAGATCCACTGGATTAAAGTAAGTAAAAGTATTTGAAAATTGCTGTTTTCATCCCATTTAGAAGCATTAGGGTCTGTTGCTGTTCCATCCAGAGCAATTTAGAGATCAAAGTATCCTGTATTATTTGACACAGTGTGCAATATTTAAGGTCTCACTCTGTGTTTATTCAAGTAATACTTGATGAGCAGAAGCGTTTCTTCTCTGAGCCTCTGTGAATTTTCAGCCTCACCCACTCCCCTGACCTGTGGGGTCGCTGAAGGGTCAAATATTGATCTTTTTCTTTATATATAAATATGTTCAGTTTAGTATGGCGTATGAACACACCATCCCTTTTTTCTATTATACAGTTGATAATTAGTTTTACCAACTATTGAAGTTCAACTTTATAAACTCCCAGCAGTCTCTGTTACATTATCTGGAAGTCCTAACATGTCAGCTAAGCTTCACAGACCTCAGCAGAAACAAAACCAATATTACATTATTTGATCATCCAGGCAGATCCTTGAGCCTTAAATGTTCATGCTGAGCTCCTGTTGTCCTCAGGCCATGCTCTGCCAAATTACAAACATTTAAAAAAATATGATTATGTCAAAACATAGACAGTTTTGTTGGAATCCTACATGCTTAATGTGAGACCAGGTCCACCATACAGTAAATGCATTCAGGAATCATAGAGGACTTAAGCAGAAAGATTAACTGCAGAAAGAGAGCACACATATAAGATCCACTCTGATAACCAAGTGCAGAGGAAAAAGCAGCGATCCTTGAATATTTCACATTCTTCTCTACTGTTCACTCTCTGAACAGAAGACATAAATTAGTGGAAAGAAGGCATATGAGCTGAGCAGGGTGTGTCTCCTAAAGGTTGGAAAGATGATCTCTGTAGGGCCTTGGTGTCACCAGACAGATGCAGAGTCATTAAATTTTTACACCTATATTCTAACCGTCAGTCACCGTCAGTGAGAGACGCTTGTAAATGACACTCTGTAGCTGCTGACAGCCAGTCTGTAGGTTTCTGATGTGTTTGCTTTGAAAATATTCAGTGAGGCAGATCTGACTTGATGAGACTCAAAAAAAATTCCCTCAAGTGGAATGACCCTACAAGCCTCAGTAGAGGTCGTTTATGTTTAAGCTACATGCGTGTATTGCGACATAGGTGTTAAAAATAAAGCCACAATGTTTGTCTGTGTCAGGACGATTTAGACGTACCCTCCTGGCTCATGTTAATAACTGCTGTTTTCTTTTACTGCTTTTAAAGGTCACTCAGGCCCATTCACCTCTTGTAAAGTCTATATTGTTGATATCCTACTTGTAATTCGTCTTGAAGAAATATGCCTCCACTTCCTACTTGAGAAGACTCCTCTGACATTTCTCCCACTATTTCTGACGTAGCGTGCATCCTGTTGTTGTAAGCCTGCAGCCACCAGTTATCTAGCTCCAGCGCCCAGAGCCTGTTTCCTCTACCGAATGAGTGCAAGAGTACGCATCCTGCCAGGAAAGCCTGTCATTCACTCATGCATCATTGTCTTACAGTTTTCATCTGTCAGGGTGTTCAGGATACTTGGCTGCAAGTGTGTGAAGGTTTCCAGGACACCAGGTGTGACTTAAGTAGGTTATTTAAGCTAAAAACAAACAAAGTGTACTTACTGAAAGAAAACAGAGTTTCACTTGTGTTTCAGTGCAGATTGATTTAACTGTAAGTCATTTGGTACGGAGTATCAATATCTGTGCATTTTGGCCAAGGGAAAGATGCTAAAGTTTACTTTGAATAAATAGATTTTATAATACACAATTGTATCATACATTGTGCCTGTATGAGCTGACTCAACCGGGGGAATTGCGCCATCTTGTGGAAGGAGACAGAATCAGTACTGAAATAAATAGTGCACAAAAATAATAAAAAGTACGGTACATGTACTGTAATTGGGGGTGAATTCAATTAGGAATGTATTGAAATATTTTGCTGAAAGATAAAAGAATACAAATCTTTAACTACAAACTTCCAGAAGTGAATAAACAGTGTCTTTTCCTAATGCATTTCTAACAGTGTTTTAACCATCAGAACCTCCAGCAAGGTTATGCAACAGCACGCCCTAACTGCTTGTTTTAGTGGCTTTCAGCATTTTGAAGAAAATTCTGCTAAAGCTGGACAGAAAGTGAAAGGGCTGTGCAGAATAAGTCTGGCAAACCCATAAAAGGTTAGAGGGTCAACACTGAGAGGTATAAGCTTAGAGTCCATTAGTGGATTATAACCATAAACACTCTCCAACAGGTCTCCTGCATCTCTCTTGGATTAAAGCGAGAGAGACAGAGTGAGAGAGATAGGCTGAGAGAATGAGAGTGCATAGAGAGTGATTGAATTGAGCAAATTCAAAGCTGAACACAGGACTCGGGGCACGTACTTGGAGAAATAAACGCTTGGCGACAACCTGAAGCAAAGTCGGAGCGGTGATTTGGTTTGTCATATTTAAGGTATACAGTTTATCACCTGACTACTATACTGAACTGTGCGAGGTAAGTTCAGCGAAGCACGGTAATCTATCTGCAGATTTTATGTGTGTGTGTAGTGTTGATGTCAGTGCCTGCTATATAAAAGATACAGATTCACTTTAACTGCTAAGGAATCCTTCATCAGTGATCAGTTATGTGGTAGCTGTGAAGATGAAGTGAAAGGATGAGCAGCTGTCATTTCATTTCATATTTAGTGGGTTTTATTTTATATTCTGGATGAACAACAGACCGAATGTGTGCTATTCTATTGTGTATTTATGGTTTCTTTCTGTTTGACAATACATAACCTCTGCCATGACCATCGTCATTGTTGTGTAACTTTCATTTTGTTCTGCCCTAAATTGTCTGTGGGTGTGTGTGTGCGTGCTTGTGTGTGTGTTTAGGAAGCATGAACGTGGACATCGAGGGGATAATCCAGTGCATCAAGCAGGGAGATGAGAATGGTGTTCAGATAAGGCTGCAGGAGTTCAACAAAGAGGTGACGCGACACAGAAGCTTGTGTATTTCTCACAAGTTCTAATGCTGCTCATGACACTGTTTTTCTGTTTTTGTGTGTGTGTGTCATTATTTCTCTTCCTGTAGTATGCCCAGTGTTTCTTCTTTGACACAGAGGAGAGGGAAAGACGGAGAGTAAGTCTGTTTATGTTGCTGCACCAGAAGGAAAGTTTACAGGCATAAACCCACGTCCTCCTGGTGCTCCTTATAACGTCACCTTATTCCCTCTCACGGCACACCTCCGACTTATCCGCCCCTCCCCACCCCTACACACTCCAATCTATGATTAGTAATTCTGCTGTATCAGTTGTCTCTGATCCTCTCTCCTTGCCTGCTCAGGCAGATTGAATCCAGACAGAGTGACTGAATAATTGTCTGGGTTAGAAAAACTTCTAATTACCTTCAAATTAATAAATATGTTATGATATCCTTCACTGTCCCCTGTTAATTGATTGTCATTCCCAGCAAAGATAACCTTTCTTTTGGGTTAGGAATGACCTCATCCCATCAGTAAATTGCTCCTAAGCTTTGTAAATAGGTTTTTAGGGAAAATGCCATACTGTGAACTTGTAGAAGGACTTCTAACAGCACTATTTCCTCTCTCTTCTGCTACATTTCCTGTCTAATGGATGACCATCTCTTAAGCAAAGGCGACTAGAAGAGGTAGGGTTTTGCCACAGTTTAGAAGTAATTAAGCACTGCACATGAAAAGTACCGTAAAGAAATCCAGTAATCCTTGTTGCACTGTTTTACTAGTTCAGGAAGAATAAAGTGAGGGACTACACTGATTCTGACTCGGACTTGGACGAGTACGACCTGGAGGATCGAGGACTCATCCTCAGACAGGTGATCCGATGCTGTCACTCTCTGCTTGCCCAGATGTGATATTCTTAGTCCTTGTAAAAGTTATTATTATGATAAATTCCTGCAAACATGTTTCTGCTCCTGTTCTCAGAATTTAGGTGTTGTCCTTGTGAGGTTCATAAGGACGCAAGTCAAATGTCACCTGTTGAGAGTATGCCTACGCACTCTGAGGATCCTGTCCCGGGACCAAAAGGTCTTGGGGCCTTTGGTGACCGACAGCGCCCTCCTGACTCTGGCCAAACTAGCCGGGCTGACCACAAGTGACATCAGTGATGAAGTCAGCGACCCCGACTCTGATTTCTACGATAACATCATTGCCTCTCTCACCGAAACCAAAGTGCTGCAGGGTCACACTAATGAGGATGAAGCTGAAGCTGAAACTAACAACCAAAACGAGGAGCCGCCGGCCTTCGACGAGGATGCCAAAAGCGACATCAGCATCACCAACAGCGGCGATTTGGACAGCATCAGCTGGTTTGGGAGCCACAGGACGAGCATCAACGAACTGCACAGAGGTGGGACGCATCACAGGGTCCTGGAGCGAGGGCGGAGGGACCGCAGAGAGAGTAAGATGGATGTGGAGGAGGAGGTGGAGGAGTTGGAGTCCGGAGAGGAGGCAAAGAGAAAAGAGGCCATGAAGGTGTTGTGTAACGTGGTGTACAACAGCGCCTGGGCACAGGAAAGGTTCAGTGCTCTCAGGTAGGCTCGGCATGCACACACAATCGCATCAGTTCCCATAAACTGTGTAATTTTCAGCAGCTTATAATAATCGCAAAGCACCTAAAAAACATATATTCGCTTATTTATACCTGTGAAAGCAACAATTCTCATGCCTGGTAAAGGTTATTATGACAAATAGAAGGACAGGGGACTGAAACAGTGCTATCCCGAGGACAGTGTCATTCTCACTTGCAATAAGCTGCATTTGGCTTCATCTGGAAAGTTCACATCTATCTCCTTTGTTTCCATCAGGCTCATGTGTGGCCTCATAGAGCGCGTATCATCCAGTGTCAGCTGGTCGAATCCCTCTAGTGCTCAGTTTTATGAACTGCGCTTCATGTTCCTCATGACTGCACTCCGGCCAGAGCTCAGCACCCAGCTTAAACAGGTCGCACGATGTCATATAGTCCAAAGTTATTCCTGTTTTACTCCTCATTACTGCCCTCACACTGATTATTCTCTTCCAGGAGGGAGGGGTTTCCATCCTCACAGCAGCCTTGGAGAGCTGCCTGGAGGTGCAGTGGAAGGACCAGTATGAGTGCGTCTTGGACCCACAGACACAGCCCATCTCTCTGGAAACCTCTCAGCGCGTCACAGAGATCCTCAAAATTCTCTTCAATATCACGCACAGCACCCACAAGCAGGACCCAAGTGAGGTGTGTGTAAAGGCCCTCGCATTTTTCAGAAGCTTTGCTTTCGTGTTTACTTTTTACAGGAGTTTTAATACAACATATATGTTATCAGTCAAATATGCAATCATATAAAAGCTAAATGTGCGAAAGAACAGGACAGTTGAAGAGGCATTAGCTGCGTCTGTGCCTTTAATCAGGATGATGCGGCTCTGTACCGACACCTGGTGGCGATCCTGCGCCTCTGTCTGCTGAGGAAGTGTCTCCTGTCAGAAGACACAGATGAACTGCAGGGGTGAGCACAACGTGACAAAACCCAAGCTGTGAAAATATTCAGGCTTGATAATCTCATAATTTACTATCGTGCAATTGTAACACATACTGTGCAGTTATAATTGATTTAAACGATGGACTATAAAATTAGATATAAACCTTCAGAAATTCATTAGGGGTTGCAAAATCACTTTCATGCAGAAGCACTATTTTTAATAACATTTGAAGCAACAAGGATGAGTCTATAATTATGAGTTTAATAACATGCACCCTCCTCTTGCTTGCTTATTTGAGACTTCCAGATAGATTGAATGTTCAGCTGCAGGTCTGATTAAAATCCCAAGTATATATAGAAATCAATGCCTTTTTATTAGGTCTAGATATAATTCCAATAATAGTGTATTTTGAGTAGCATTTGTTATCATTTTGGATGAAACAGTGTATAATCCATCCAGCCAAACAACACCAAATGTTTAAAGGGGGATCTGCTCTGATCATTTTCAGCTCCTTTTTATTTTCAGGCTGTATTGGAGTAGCTTTGCATGGTTCACTGTTCAAAATAACCCTTATTTATTACAGGGATTACTTGCACATACACTGACCTCCAGTCTAACAGTATATGTCTAAAAAAAACAAGGAAAAGCAGAGCAGGGAATAGGTTTTCCCCGCTCTCTTCTATCAACACTCACTCCTTTGCCGTGACCTTCTCTCACTCCCGCAGTCACACAGTGAACCTGTTGTCAGCGCTTCCTCTGCAGTGTCTCGATGTGTTGCTGACGGTGCCTCTGGAGCCAGATTCAGAGCAGTGCAAGGGGGTCAACATGGACTGCGTCCACACCCTGCTGATGTTCATGGAGAGACGCCTGGAGGCGGTGAGGGAGTAGAAAAGAGTTCTGTTTGTAGAGTCATTTCTGATCCATTTGTGTGTTTGTGAGGGGGGGTTTTTTTCTCAGTGATTTGTTCTTAAAGTTTATATTTTGCAGCGTGAAAAAGGGAGCAGCTGGTATTACAGAAATAACGGAGAGGATTTGTTTTATGTGCTTTTCAGGGAGATAAGATCAAAGAGAAGCTGACACCAATCCTCAATCTGCTGACGGAGAGCTGCAGGGCTCACAGAGAAACACGGCACTACATCAGAAAATATGTAATATACGACACCTCAGAGATAGCTCCTGTGTTTAGCTTTTTGATGTTTTGATGCCAAAATATTTGTAGCACGTTTAATGTCCAGTATGCTTTTGATCATTTGCATGTAACCAACCAACACCTGACCTGTGCAGGCCTGGACTCTATAAGACTGAAGACTATAAGATACTTGTAGTATTCATAGTACTGTGCAAAGTCTTGAGACACCCCTCGCTTCTATATATATTGCTGGAAAAAAAACTGCAAATACAGTATAAACAGAGTTAGTACAATTCTATGACCACTTTTATCCTTCAACACAGCCTGAACTCTCTTAGGTAGCTTTCTTGTAATTTCTTACAGTAGTATTCAGGGTTAGTTCTCTAAAAAAAAGTTCTTCTTTGGATGTTGGCTGTCTTTTGTTTTGTTCTATGTAAAGATGATACGACACTGCCTCAGTAACATTGAGGTCCGGGCTCTGGGGAGGCCAATCCATGTACTGGCAGTGTGTTTGGGATCGTTGTCATGGTGAAAAATGAAGCTATTGCCAATCAGGTGTTTTGCAGATTGCATTGTATGGTGAATGAAAATCTGATGGCACTTGCCTGATTTATAATTTCATCACTTTTGATAGGATCCCCCAACACCACTGACTGAAAAGCAACCCAAAACCATGAACTGGCCTCCCAGTTTTGAAGATGCATGTTAACACTGACTGTTGCACATCGCTCCTGACCTCCTCGTACATACTGAGGACAATTTGAACCAGACAAGTTTACAACTTCCTCTTCTGTTCTCCATTTGTCCAGTTTCCTTGAATGCACACCATGCTGAGATGTGCCACGTTTTTGGATAACTGTCTTTGAGAATCACCATGTTGGTGCAAAATACTATTTTATGCCGGTCCAGCTGTGTTACCTTTGGGATTTTTATAGATACAAAAGAAAGTAGCACCAATTGTATGTTTTGGTGACAGGTTGCTAAAGATCCAGTTTAAACTGGTTCATCCTATGAGTTAGATCCCTTTTTTTATGCTTCAGTAATTCATTGTTCAGTGTTAAGTGGCTTAATGAGCACAATACATGTTTCTCTGTAATGGTCAGGTACAAGGGTGGAGCTAAAAGTGAGTGAAAAAACAGCCAATGTTTAAAGAAAAACTAAAAAGACATTTTTTTAAAAAAAAAAGCGGTTGCTGAAGACTTTAGCACAAAGACAGCAGATCCTTTAATTCCGGGAAGATGTGCGTTGGCAGACTTGTTCCAGCTCATCCCTAAACACCCTTCTCCTCCCTCCAACACACTAACTATGAGAAAGGATTTTTCATTATATATTTGATTTGTCTCAGACTTTGAAATCCATCATTGTTTTGAGGTTAACGGCACATTTTGCTTCATTTGCAAGCATCAGAATGGTCTCGCTCATATTTATTTAAAAAAGAAGAAGAAACAAAACACATTAAAGAAAATTAAAGCTATAATGTGTCGCCATCATTAGATCCTGCCTCCTCTGAGAAACGTATCACAGAGGCCAGAGGAAGGCACCACAGTGAAGAGCCGTCTGATTCGTCTTATGACTCATCTGGACACAGACCTCAAACACTGTGCCGCTGACCTCATCTTTGTCCTCTGCAAGGAAAATGGTAAGAAGAAGCAATATGTGGATTAATAAAAATAGGGTGAAGTTACAGTCTGGTCATAAAAATAGAAAAATGCATATTGAAATGATCAGATGGTATTTAAACAACGGGCGTCATTAGTTTTTATTGTGCTTTAAAAAAAACTCTTATTACCTTTTAGATATTTGTGTTTATGTCTTTATTATTATTTTATGTAGTCTTGATAGTCATGTTTGTTTTGATTATATACATTATTTTAAATCTAATCTGTGAATGCAGTGGTGCTGAAATGTTTTGTAGCTCTTTCTGTATTTTTTCTTTCGTGCCTTATTGAGAACACCAACGCTTCTTTTCCTAGTGAGCCGTTTTGTGAAGTATACGGGTTACGGTAACGCAGCAGGTCTGCTGGCCACCAGGGGGCTCCTGGGAGGCCAGGGGCCCAGGACCTCTGATACCCAGTACTCCAGCGACTCTGATTCAGACACCGAGGAGTACCGGCAGGTCAAAGACCGCATCAACCCAGTGACGGGGCGGGTGGAGGCAGAGCAGCCAGACCCTATGGAGGGCATGACAGAGGAGGAGAAGGAGGAGGAGGCCAAGAGGCTGATCATGCTCTTCAACAAGCTGTCCAGGTAAGCAAAACGTCAAAAAGCTACAAACATGAGAGATACACAAAAGTCTCAGATACTTCTAATGAATACAGTAAACGTCAACTGATTCCCACCACACCACAGCAAAAGTTTACAGAATTTAATTTATTAAGGTACAAATACAGAGTTGCAATAAAAGTGTCGAGCAGACTGTACATGTGTATATAACCAAAAGCTAATTCCAGCGCATAATCTGCAGCGTCTCAATGTGTTGCTGCAGAGGAAGTTCTTTGATGAGCATTAATGGGTCAAGTAGTCATTAAAATTGTATACTGGTAAGAAACAGTAAGGTCTGTAAAACTCAAGTGTTCCTCTTGTTCTTGCATAATACAGCAGATTGATGGTAAATTAAACAGTTAGGCTGTTAAAGCTCATGCTGGTGATCAAATCACCTGCATCTCGTGTATTTTACAGAGACAACATCATCCAGCCGATGGGAGTGGATGAAGAGGGGAAGCTCGTCCCAATGTCAGGACTGAAGGAAAATCCTCTCTCTGAGGAGGCGAGGTCTGAGTCAGAGAATGACGGAGAAACAGAGGAAGGAGACAAGGACTGATTTCTGTTCATCAGTTTGTTCAGTTTATCGATATTACTTTGTAAACATTTCACTTGTACAGGTCATCAGTGGAAAAGATGTGTTGTGTCTCTATGGGTGGTGTGAAAAGACAGAGCGATGTAGTTCTCGACCAAACAGAGTCGTGCTGAGAGAGAATAAATTCAAGAAAGGATATTTAAAAAAAGAAAAACCTAGACAAAAAAACCAAAGGTAATTTCACACTTCTTCTTCTTTTGACTCAGACTGGCAGCGTAGAGCAGCAATACAGTTACGTGTGACATCGCAATGGTGAAAAGGCCATTTTGATCATGTAGTAGATTCAGCAGAGGAATGCTACCCATTAATGTTTCAATAAAGTTTTCAAAACAAATAATCTCCGGTATCGATCAGTGTGGTTATCTGCACAGCACGCTGATGTGTCGTAGCACATGACATCTGCTGAGGTGTATGTTCCTCATATTAAGCTAATAATGTCAAAAAAGCTCCAGATGCTCTGGCTACATCTGCACTGCTAAAATCAGCTTGTATATTTATTTTTATCTGTGGCTCTGTTGTATTCAAGGCACTAATGCCAATTTCACTTTGTTGTATTACACTTTAGCAGGGGGTTTGTTACCAGGTTGCACTTGTTCACCCCTTAACACATTAATTTCACGGCATTAGGCCGATTATTATAACAAATAAGTTCATGAGCAGGAAAACTTGCAGCTTATGGGTGGTGTTTCACTTTGACTGCCATTAAGACTCAGTTTAAAAGAGGAAAAGTGAAGCTTAAAAAGAGGAGGAGGGCACAAAATGTTAAATGAGTGAAAGTCATGTCTCTTTACCTGAGTGACATCAGCTCATTACTGTAAAAATGTGATCTTGATTTTCAGTAACAACCCTGATCATGTCCCTGTGACTTGTTTTAAAATCCTAAGATAGAAATCAGTGCACACTTAGTCTCCATACAGTATAAGTCAGACCGTTTGATCCCGGGTGAAGTACAAACCAACACAGTACCAGTGTCATTATTAAACATTATTCACAAACATAACTGAGATGTTTTAAGAAGCCAAGATTAAAAATCTCAAATTAGTAAAACAGCCACCGCTTCCAAATGTTCAGTACTCCATCATCTCCTCCAGGGACATCTGCAGCTCCACAGACTTCAGGGAAGAGGCGCCGTTTTCAACAGCCATGTTCTTGAGTAACTCCATCGAAGTCAGGCACACCTGAGCGGAGAAAATAAATAAGGAGCGGGAGTCAGGCGCGAGTGCAAAGGCGACGCGTTTGAGCTCGACGGTAGCAGTGAAATCAGAGAAAGGTCGAGCAATGAGACGCGTCAAGCTGGTTTCTTTGAGAAACTTTTTATATAAAGCTTTTGATTTCTCAGTGTGCCGTCCTGTGTGGAGGCTGAGGAGAAGGACGAAAAGGAAAAAAAGCTTTTACACCTGAAGGATCAGCTGTCAGCGCCGGTATTCAGGCTTTGTTCCCTTTGTGCTGTTAATCAATACTGAGGCAAAATTGCCTCTTCAAAAGTGCTGCTGAGTACGGCTCCCTCCTCGTGAGAGGGCAATTTTAGAGGTTGATCGCTCATGAAATTTAATACAAGTTTGTGCAGCAGAAAGGGGGAAAAAAATCTCTGCCTATTTGAAATACTGCTTAGAGGTCTGTGAGAGCACAGCACTGTATGCATGTTTTAAATAATTTCAGAAAGTTTCCTCACCTCCACTGCGATGAGTTTTTTCTCCAAAGGCTTGCATTGTGGGTCAGGCCACTTTTCCCCAATACAGAAGAACAGGGAGCAGGGAGCGCACTCTTTAGCATTCCCCTCAATGAAGTCCTTTATTCCTAAGCAGACAGGAGACGATACATAAAAAACTGTACCTAAAGCCACTAAATTCACAAAAGCTCCAAAATAATTCCTCTTACCTACCTCGCACAAAGTCCGTGAACTTGTAAAGAACCTGAGGATGTTTAGAAATCTCTTGGGGTTGTCTGCTCTGGTCAAATTTGCAGAAGCTCCAGAAAGCTTTGCTTTCCCCCCGTCGCTGGCTGTAGACCACTTGGCCCGACACGCCAACCTCCAAGCCATCACCCAGCATGTCCAGAATCCGCTGGGTGAGGCTGGCTTGGTTTTGATCCACCATGGCTCCGGGACTTGGCAGGGAGACTATAGTGAGGCCTGACTCACGATCCAAAACTGTCCCATTGAGATCAGTACTGATGTGAATACAAGCATTTCTATATTTCAGTTATCGGAGAAAATTGCTGAGTTTAAAACAGTCGCATTTGCTAGAGGCTGTTTTGTGTTTTTTTAATCAAAGATATCAGCAATGAAAAATCCTGCAATATATAAACTATAATTAGTTATAAGTTAAACAGACCACGTTATATTCAGTATTGCTGTTTTCACTGCAGTTGTTGCACTGATGCTAAGTTGAAACACAGCAGTATGGTTACAGAAGTAAACAGTGCATAACGACAATAAAGATTGTTGAATCTTGAACTTTGAAGGCAAAAATTGCATACTGTGATTTTAGAGATTACATTTTCAGTCCTTATTCTAAGCTCTGTTCCCTCAAAATGCTTTGCCTGGTGAAGGGGAACTTGGCTGAATAAATAAATCATTACATTTAAAAAAATTACTGAGCTTTAGAGGTGGGAGGATTTCTTTTCTCTTTTTTTTAAAGGAAAGACAAAGTGGTACTCATGCCTTCATGCTAATGTAAACTCCTGATCTCAGATAGAAAAAACAGTAGCATCTCCCTCAGTTTGTCCCTCTAGGAACGAGAATAAGGAAGCAAGTTTTACAGTATATTTGAACTGGAACTGCTGAGCATTTGTCGCGTTCATTTTGATGTTACCTGTAGACCAAGCGCACTCCAGCCTCATTCTCAACCATCTGCTCCAAAACCTTCACCCCTCTGTAGTACACAGATATCTTGAATTGAGTCCCTGTGGATTCAGAGACAGTGGAAGTGTATGAGGAAAGGTGCTTACAGTTCCACTCTGTCCCTGCTATTCACATTGTCAGGGCGCTTTGTATATAAGTCCCTGTTAAACACGTTCCATTTGAATACTGTGTGTGCTGGATGTCATTTCAGAGTGTCTGTGTAAAAATCCCCATTTGTCTGATACAGCAGCATAGCATCCCACCCCCACCCACCCCCTTCTCCAACTTACTGAAATTATCTCCATTGCTGGTCTTTTGCATTGTCTGTAGGAACTGTGCCGCCAACTGCTCATCATAGGCCCCTCCCTCAGCTCCCCCAATTGGATGTGCTGGTTGCTCAGGCAACCCAGCTTCAGTAACTGCACCCTCATACATTACTGGATACTGCTGTTGCCCAGGCAACGAGTGTCCACCAATCGCAACCTGATTCTGCAGCTGCTGTTGCTCGGGAGGAGGCTCAAAGCCTGCGGTGCCCTCTGTGGAAAAGTTGGAGAAACTGAACCAGCTTGTAGAAAAGTACCTCAGATACTCTTTGTTTTCTGCTCTGACTGCAGCAGCGAGGAGGAAAATGATAAGCAGAGCTGATAAGCCTACCTGCTTCAGGGCTGATGTTCATTCCTCTGAGACACTCCTGGAGAATATCCGGGCTGGCAGCAGATTCTGCTGGCAGATATGGACCAGACACATTCAGATGGCGATTGTCGCTAATAAGCGCCAGACTAATGTTCCCCTTCTAAATCCAATGAAAAAGGCAATTGCTCTCACCCAAAAACACAGCGCCTTCTGGAAGTAAGAGACATCCTTCTAAACACTGGATGTCCTGGGTCTGGGATAACACCGACACACATCTTATTCACTTACATCAATACCCAGCATTTCAGCAATACCTCTTTTTTGTTGCCATCTGTCCTCTTACAGGTAAACAATCCAACAGAGCAGTCTCACCTCTTGAATGGAAATGCCCAGATCTGCAAACAAATCAGCCCCATCTTGCTCCTGGGATCCAGCACAAGAGTTAGCTTCAGGAGTGAAAACATGCATTTTTTTTTATTTTCTGAGAAACATGTCTAGTTAGAGATACAGAGACATGAGTGTATGCAAAATGTGCTGCACGGACAGACAGGAACTGAGCATGCGGTGCAAAACTGCATTATCAGATTTAAATTGCAAATGCAATATGAAGTTGATTGATTGCAGTTATAAAATGAGTAAAAAGCAGAACATCCTGCTGATCTTTTTTTTCTGTGCATTTTGAGTGCCAAACAGCAGAGTTTTTTGAAATAAGCAAACAATTTCTTTGAATTGAATTTGCTTTCTATCCACTGTAGTTAAGATCCAAATGGTCAGCGGGTCCTCACCTTTTGACGTTGACTCGTCCGGCCACTGAAAGACTTTATGGGGGTTAGCGGCATCATTCTTGTTGTCATCCACCATTTTGAAGCCTTTAGCTCGTAGGGCGCTGCGGAAGTTCCTCTTCCAGACTGAGGGGTCTCCATTAGCCCGGCCGCTGCCGCTCACCTCCGCCCAGGCCTGCGGGGCAAAACCAGGATGAAAGCCGGAAGAAACTCCTGATGTGAACAGACTAAAGACTAACAAAGAACGGATTAGTGGACAAAGAATGAGATAAGCAGAAGATGGACGGATAGCTGATATCAAATTCATGCTCATGACTGGTTTCTATTAGATTGTCATGTCATGTCAGCCCTTGATGGCTACCTTAAAGATGAGAATGTCAGTGTTAGAGGAGTCCTGTCTCAAAGCGTGTTTCCACGGGATGCAGAACTTTGTTTGCTCTGGGTTTGTCCACTGGACACCAGGATACTTGTTGCTGTTAATCTGTTCCTGCAGCCACGGGATGAGCAGTGGTTTCGAATGAGCCATTTCTACAATAAGACAAAATATAACGTGCATCACTGCCTGACGTACAGCTTACTGATCCTGTACTCTTTTGCTATCATACGAACAATCACTTGGATGTGATGTAGGCTATTCCTTCATTCAGGCAGTTCATTAAAATAGCTCGTCTGTACTGGAGGTTAGAGCTATATAATTATTTATATACAGACAAATTTAATAGCCCACCAATCATAAAAAGAAGAAAACAAACAAAAAAATAATAATGAGGAAATCTCTCAAAAACTGACTCATATTTATTTAGTAAACAACAAACTGAATTCACGTTTTTATATCCAAATTTGAATCGGCACACTGGTCCTCTCTGAGAAGTCAGAAATTAATAAAGCATAAAAAACACAAGTCATTTTTCATTCAGGAATGAAAGTAAATAACTGTAATTTTGCATCTTAATCCAAAAATAATAATTTACTGTCCTACTTTTGCTGCTTTCTTTTGTAAAACAGTACATTTTAAAAATCATACATAAGAACAATTTATATTATTACAGTAAAAATATGATTTTGATTAAAGAGCGCAGACTTGTTGATGAAATTTACAGAAATATTAAAAAAAATACATATATTGGTAATTACCAGTATTTTGGCATAAACCTTACATTGAGTAGTGCTCTAACAAATTTGTCAAGAACAGTATATTCATATTTATTTATAATTAATTTTCTTGTTTAGATTATGCATTCATTTGAACTATATTTCCATGCTTGCCTGCAGATGGTGCTATTTAGTCACATCTCATGCAACAACAGCAAAAAAAGTAATCTATAACTGACACTATTATATTAGCATTAGTGAGTTAACAGAAAAAAGGGGCCAAGTTAAATGAAGGTTTCATTTAGACGATCAAATATGCATTCGATTATCAAAAGTTTAAGAAGAAACCTGAGCACGAACATCCGGATGTCAGGAAAGCTGTCGTGCAGCTGGGACGATTACAGGTTTTTATTGCCAATTTTCAATTGCATGAAAGAGGAAGCGGGCACATAGACAACAGCTGTTCAGCAACAGTAGAAACGGTTTCATTATAAAGATTAATTAACTAATTAACGACATAACTTACGATAATATAAAATAGTATTAAAGTGTAGTAATACTAAACACTGTGTTTATAATGTATTAAAGTGTAATGTAATATATGGAAGTATTTATATAATCCTAAAAATCTTCCACACAGCATTTATTTTCACAATAACAGTTATTTAGACTGGTCTTGTTGTTTAACTGTCGTCAAAGTAGAGCATAAGCGGTTCTTACAGCTGCCTGAACCAAAGATATTCAAGTGCAAACACTCCAGGATCGAAAACGAGTACAGTCTTTGAACGATGCTGTAGTCATAGTAGTAACCTTTGTATTAATGCCACTCTGGGACAGCGGTGCCAGCGCTAACAACAAAAACTCTCCCACCTTCAGTGCTGACGTTTCAGTCGGTGCAGGTGAGGGTTGACTTCAAAGTCAGAGCGTTTCCCGGGTGCAGAAATCAGTACAGTGACGGCTGTACGGTAGCTGTGTGTCGTGTCACCTGAAGCTGTGCTCCAAACTGTCACATACCGTCCCCGCCGCAGATACTTTAAACACTGCCCTGAGTGCGGATGCTTTCCGGCTAACAAGCCTTTCTCGGGAAACTCCGAGTTCACGGTTTCGTTTTCCAGATGTGACGTCAGCAATGGGTTCATACCAGCTGGTCCCGCTAGGAGGGGTTACACACACACACACACACACACTCTCTCTCTCTCTCTCATTGGCATAATGCACATCTAATCCCTCTGAGGTAAACAATTAAGACAAATGGAAATACCCTGCTTTGAAAATTGATGTCTTTATGGAAAGTACATCGGTTGAAAAATGTTTACCTGGGTGAACTGCAACAGGGAAACTTCTGTCCTTTTTGCTTTAATGTGTCAAAACAGCCAAGTTGGACTAGAAGTTGAGCACATTTTTGTGTAAACTGGGACTTTCATTTTAAACATAAGAGCCACCCAAACAGACCTTCCTCTTAAGGTCTCAATAAGTTGAGATGTCCCTGCTAAAATGGATGGACACACACACACACACACACACACACACACACACACACACACACACACACACACTATATACACCTGCGTGTGTGTGTATATATAGGAAAATGAAACCATTTGTTCTTTGCAGCTTTTATTTGTTTCTCAAATACAGGAGAGTTAATGTACAGAAGGACAAAGAATTTCATCAAGAACTGTACAGTATTTACACATCTTTGTTTTCCTTTTTTTTATGGAAAATTAGATTGTTTTCAAAATAAGTCATAGTATGCACAAACATCAAAATGATAAAAATGAAATGCCTATCTCATGTTTAAATATTCCTCGTTTATACTCCTCCTTCCCACGTGGGAGATGGACAGTTTACTTCTTTTTCTTTGCACCTGCATGAATGATGATTGAACTGAAGCACAACAATGTAAAGAGTCAAATAGAGTCTCCTTATTTTCCCCGTCCTTTTTTTTTTTTTTTTTTTCCTTTTGCTGTTATTTTACACCCACTGTATTTGATACATGTCTGTCTCAACGTCTGGTCTTTTTTGGATAGAGGGGAAGACGACTTGGATATGTGGGTTATGATTGTATACTGAACCTGTGGAAAACAACTCTTAATAAAAAAAAACAAAAACCCAAAAAACAAAAAAAGCATTTAAGGGCAGCAAACCAGCACTTGTGAGAGCTTAAGTTAAAAACCTCCTCATATAAATAATAAAAATGTGTTTATATATTATCACACAGCTGACTGGTGCTGCCCTTCACATAGCACAGAATGAGAGATAGCGATAGAGAGAGAGCGTTTATTAACACATTTCAGGTTTCTGTCTGCCGACGAGTGAGTCTGCTTGCGGCGCACGCAGTTTTTAAAAAGCATCCTCGCCCTCCTCTAATCTTTTCAAAAGCCAACAGCTGATGTTAGTCTTTTCAAAAAATAATTTATGTAAAAACTAAGCGGTAATAGTTTCTCTTTGAGCTATTGTCTTTATGACACACAGTTAACAGGATGTCAGTGGCTCCCACGTTGACTTGGCGATCCTCCTCTTTGTCCTTCCACCTTGCCTCTCTCCCTTTTTTTTTTTTTCCCGTAAAACAATCAGTTTCCTCCTGACCCTTTGGTGCCCCGTGACCACGAGTGGGGGTCCCCTTCTCACAAAGTAAGACATTTCTTTAATCATTGATCAACAACAAGAAAACAAAAACAAACAAATTTTAAAAAAAAACAAAACAAAAAAAAACAGGCCAGTGTCCGAGGTCACGTCAACAGACCCTCTCGTGTTCATCAAGGGCCTTAGAGATTTGAAGAGGGGAGGGGGAGGGGGCTGTACAGTAGGATCCATCTCTTTCCTTTTTTGTTTTCAAATACTCTTACTTTAATTCACTATCTGTGTCTTTATGTGGCTGAATCAGGCTTTGGTGCTGAGCGTGAGCAGCTCGATGAAGGAGCTGAAGAGGCTGTCCAGCCAGTTCTGGTTGGCCATGCACTGCTGCACCACTTCCTCTTGGCCCGGGTCCTCAGCTGCCTGCTCAATGGTGTTGGTCTGGGAGAATGGGATGGAAGGAGAGACAATTGTAACCAAACCAAACACATGGAAGTAGAAGCTTCAAAATGAGCAGAAACAATGGTTTCTTACCTCTTTCTTGCACTGTAAGAAGGTGTGGTATTTATAATGATGCAGGGAGTGGTAGAGACTGTAGATCCGATAAGACTCGGCTGACAATTTAAGGTCCTATTAAAAAGAACTCGGATTATTGCTGGAGTCAATTTTAGTGAGATTATTTATGGGAAAAAAAAAGTAAAGTAAAACTAAGTGTTGCTGTTCTGGGTTTGGAAACTTGCAACAGTAATGATTAATTCTGTCAGTGTAGTGATTTCAGTGACTACCGTGGTTCAAGGCTTTTTTGTGATTGACAAAATTTACAGTCACACAAAATTTCACAGAACTGTGCACTGATGTACTGCTGTACGCTGGGATTTCTAACTATTCATAGCGCTTAGCAAACACAAAATAATGCACACCTGTGGTTTAGGCAGGGTCTTCTTGACTCTGTTGAGGGTCTTGCGGTTGTAAGCATCACCGCTTAGCCGGACCCTCACCACTCCTGAATCCAGGGGGTCTACAATTATCTGGGGGTAAGCATGCAGGACCTCCTGTAGAGAGAGGGGCAATGAGGAACAGCCACAAAACAGTCACACACAAAACACCAGTGTCCTCGAGTTCAAGGATCATTTCATTTACCTGCAGGCATCCTGTTACAGGGTCTACCAAGGTTATCAGTTGGCTAAACCATTGTATTCAACTAATACAAAAATAAATACTATACTTTTGAAATAAAAATTAAACTAAAATATTAGTTAAGAAAATAGTGTCAGTTATCTGTTAGTCTAGTGGTTTTCAAACGTCCTCCATACAATAATAATTAAAAATCTGGATATGAATTGGTTAAAAATATTTAAAAAAAATTTATGCAGATTTAACAGCTTTTTAAGCTCAAACAAGTAAACAACTTCATGTCAAGTCAAGCATGAGATCCATCCACCAGTTTTAACCACCTTGTCACCCTTAAGGCATCCGTCATTAAATTTGCATCCTCTCATTTCCATAAACAAAAACAGGTTTTTTCCTCATTCCAATCTTCTTATTATGACAAACTAATGTTTTGGTGTGTTGTGGCAACCTTCTGCAATCTGAGTCTTGGATGAACAAAAGTAGCACAGGAAGCAGAAATGGCATTATTGTAAGCTAGAGGTGACTAACATGATATAAGATCCATCCAGAAGAAAATGAAATACCTTTTAAGACACTTTGACTTTGTGTAAAGTGTAAATAGGTTTCTTCCAACACAAACATCAGCATATTTTACAGGCGGTAAAACAGAGCAGTGTAAAATACTTTTATTACCTTCTATTATGTGAGCCAGAGGGACAGAAAAATAAGCAGCACATTCACAGATTACCTGGTGTTGAGAGCTCATGCTGACTCTCCTCAACAACCTCCTCTTCTGTTCGCTAAGGATGCTGTCAATCTTCCTCATCGGAGGGAGGTAGAGCTCATCTGATGGCCAATCAATGTAAAAGACGTTTCATTAGTCATCATTCATGTAGCTGCCAATCATTTTAATGCCAGCAGCAAACTGAAAGCAGCTCTCCCTGGCTGCAGTTCTTCATGCACTCCCAGGGCTTCCCCCCCCTAACCTGTCACAACTGGTTTATCTGGACTGCTCATAAACTCATAACGTGTGGGCTGTTTGTCCAGCCGGAGGCTTCGACCTAAAACCTGGCAGCTGATACTTGACAGAAACGGTGATTTTTACTCAACCTGCCCAAACTTTCTGCTTATGAAAATACCTCCATCCAGTTGTTTCAATGCAGATATTTAAGCTAGAGAAAAGTGAGCTACCAGACAGGCTAACCCAGTTAGAGCAGAGATTTTCTCACTTAATAATTGCATCTGATAATTATTTCTTTATTTTCCAGTTAACATAAAACTGGTAATTATGTTGAGAAGGATGTGTGCGCGGTTCTCACCGTCTGTGTCCTCCAGAGCTTGGATCATGTCAGGGTCCAGGGCCGTGCTCACCAGCATCTCCACGTAACTCCTGAACATCTCCCTCATGGCACGGTTGTTCACTCCACCTTTCACTGGCACTGTGAGTGAGAACCAGTTTTAAACGGAGTCTTCTACCATCACACTAATTAAAATATGAAAAACCCCAAAACAAACACATCTACAGTGAAAGAATTGAAGGGTCTCACTTTCATTTTCGCTAGCTGCCTCATCCGATGAGTCTGAGTCAGATGATGAAGGTACTTCCTTCAGCCACTTCTTCCTCTTCTTGGGCGGCGGCTCTGCCTTCACCTTGGCTGGCTTGGACTTGGGTGGTCGCTCGGCCTTTTCCTTCTCCTTCCTCTCCACCACTTTCCTGTCTTCCTTCGTCCTACCTCGCTCCGCTGCACGTTTCTCCGCTTTCTCCTGCTGCGACTGCACCCGCTTCTCCTTTTCCCTCTCTTTCTCTGTGTCCCGGTTTTTCTCCTTCTCCTCAGCTTTAGTCACAGCAGCTGAGAGCTCTTTCCTCTCTCGTGGTTCTTTTGTCGTCGTCGTGGTTGTTGTGGTCGCCGTTCTTGTTTTCTCTTTCTGTTCACGCTGGACTGGTGGAGCCACTCTCTCCTCTTTCTCCACTACTCTTGATGGCACCTGAGTGGCAGGAGGGGACGCCATTCTGGGGAGGGACTGACGTCTGTAGGATGAGGAAATCAATTTTATTTAGTACAACACAGTATAACATTGAGGGGTTTTTACTCATCCTGTCCTCAATTGTTAAAAAGTCCAGAAAAACGGTGATGATTCGATCATCAACAACCAGCTTCTGTAGATGCATTTCCCTAATATCTGAAATGATTGGATGGTAGTCGCATCATTGATCTACTCTAGTTTGTTTCAAATTCTTTATGGGCATTGGTTTCAGCATGAAGAACATTCTTACCTGAGAGCAGGTGTGGCTCTGCGCCACGGTCTCCTGGAGCACACTCTGACATAGTCCTTTTTGTTGACATTCTCCAGAAACTTGACATATATTCGCTGATAGCGCCTCTTAGCATCTCCAAAGTATCCAAGATACTGAGCCAGAAAAGGAAGAACAATTTTTAGTTCCATTAAATTTGAAGATGATATAACAATACAGACAGGCGTAAAGCCTGTATATCATACACTGCATTATTTTATGATATTATGGCTAGAACACTAAAGAGCATATAAACAGACTTGTTTGAAGGTACATTAGCGAGGGCATGGGGTGAACTCACATTGCTTGTGGCACAGAACTGTCTCTGCCCATCTTTGATCTCTGGGCTGAACTTCTGCAGCAGGGCTTTCTGCACCCTCCAGATGGGTGGAGGCTCACGGCCAGTCTGCAGGGCCAGCTGTATCCAAACACACAATCAGTTATTTTACTGTATTTAAAACTCTACTGATGCCTTCGTAGCCACATAAAGATTAATATATAGGTTAAAAAAAAAATAAAATTTTTTTTAAAAATTCACAGATTCATATAAATACCTTGAGTGTTCGAATGTCCTCCACACGCACCACAAACTCATCCCTTTCTCTAAAGATGCCCTCCCCTCCACTCTCACTCTCATCCTCCTCACTCTCTCCAACAATGGCAGCATCTTCTTGCTTTTGAGCAAGATGCAGCGAGGTGATCTTAGGAGCTGGGGGCTCTTCTGGAGAGGCGGGGGACTCGGGAGATGGCATGGGAGACTCCTTCTGAGCTACAGAAGGAGGAGGGGAGACTGGAGCTGGAGTAGGGGCTGAAGCAGGAGGAGGGGGAGGAGGAGGGGTGGCAGGCTGTGGGATAGTAGCCAGTGTGGGAGGTGCAGGTGGGGGGGAAGGAGGTGTGGGAGCGACAGGGCTCGGAGGCTGGGAGTCCTCCTGCTCTTGTTGTTCTTCTGCTGGAGGCAGGGGTGAGGGGAGCGAGAGAGGAGGGAGGGGAGAGTGAGAAGGAGACGAGGATGAAGCAGGAGATGGAGGAACAGAGGGAGGTTCAGGAGTTGTGGGTTCTGGAGGAATCTCAGGGAGAGGAGCTGGAAGGAAGGAGGGACAAGAAATTCAATACCATTAATTCTTTTAACAAACACATTAAAGGAATTTCTAAACTAAATTTCTAAAAGGCAACTCCCACTCTTACCATCAAGCTTTGGTGCACCCAGGGTCTCCAGCTGTGGTTCCTCCGTCATATCACTCTCTTCATCGCCACCGGTGCTTCTCTCCTCTTCATTCTCTTCCTCCTCCTCCTCTTCTTCCTCCTTATTCTCATTCATGTCTACATCTTCTGGCTGAAGGACATCTGGTTCGTTGGATTGGGGCTGGGTGTGGGGGGTGTGCATGGCAGGCTGTGGGCTAAGCGTCGGGGGCTGCATTGCGGGTGTAAGAGGGCCTTGACTTGGTTGATTTTGAGACTGGGGAGGCGGTAGCGGGGGCTGGATGTTTGATGTCAGCTGAGGAGTGTCATACAAAGCAGAAATTGCTGAGGAGATGCTCTTCTGGAGGTCCTGGTTCTTTCCCACTGAGTCCTCCTCATCGGAGGAGAAAGAGGGCAAAGTCTCCAGATTCCTCTTTAGCTCATCTTCTAAACGCTTGGGGCTGGGGCAGTTGCCCAAAGCCAGACCTCCATTACCTTCACCATCCCCGAATGGGGGCGGTGGTGGTGGTGGAGGTGGTGCAGGAGACAGTGAGCGTAGTCCTCCTGATTTACAGGGTGAAGTTTCACCATTGTCAGGTTCCATTCCCGGTGAGATGTCCAAGCCTGGATGTCTCTTTCCCGTTTTCAGGAAATCCAGAAATGAAGCAACAAAACCAGCCTTGGACTCAGAGTCCTTCTCATCCCCCTAAAAGAAAGACAAAACAAGAACCTCTAATTCAGATCAAATACAAAAACTATCGAGCCACAAAGTCAAATTATTTTCATTTAAATTCAGCCTGAGCAATTTTCAACATTTTCTTCTTCACACAGCGAAAATGAAATCCTGTAGCTGTTACCCTTTCCTCCAGCCCCTCGTCATCCACTCCTTCGCCCATCATCTGGCTTTTCTGTTTGATCTTGTCCTGACTTCTGGTGCTTTCAGTGCTGCAGGGAGGTCCGGGACTTAAACCAAGTGAGGGAGCAGAGCCAACTGAGCCGTCTGACAAAGCAGGGTCCGTGCCAGACAGAGAATCTGTCCTCAGCAAAGCATCAGAGGAGGACAGAGTACCAATGGGTAACTTGATCTGAAAATAAAAAGAGAATAAACCTCATATTAATTGTATTTTTGCATGAATGTAAAGGCGTAGTTGGCAAAAATCTAGAAACCTAAGATAAATTAATTTTAAATTTAAGAAATAATCAGTTATAATAACTAGGAAAAAAAATGGAGGACAGTGACTAATAATGAAACCGAGACAGAGAGGGAAAAAAACAAAAAAACAAAACACAAACAGCAACCTTCAGCTGGCTCACGACTCCAATAAGAAGCATCCACACACAGGTAACACTCCCTGCTATCACATCAGTAAATCTGCGTTATTTAAAGTCAGGGCTTATATGTGAACCCCTTCTTTTATATGGGATTTTACAGTGACCACCATCAGACCACAATAAAAAAACAAAACAAACAAAAAAACCCAAAAAACTAGTGTTTGCTTTGTACTTTTATCAGCGTCAAACCTGCCTTTTCCTGGCAGAATCCCACTGACCTTGAGAGGTGGAATTGGCTCATGCTGCTGCTGTTGCTGCTGCTGTGGCTGGTGATGGAGCTGCTGTGGCGGCTGCTGCTGCTGATGGAGGTGATGGTGGTGCATCTGATCCGGCTCCTTCCCGCTCATTTCTATATACATATCCTCCCTTCTTCCTCCTCTGCCTCGGCTTCCACGGCCCCTACCTCTCCCTCGCCCCTCTACGCTGAATCCCCCTCCTACTGTCATTCCACCCATCTCCCCCATCATCCCTCTTGGAGTGTACGGCTCAGGCATAGGACGGATGCGGGGTCTCCCTCTTGGCCTTGGAGGACCCTCTCTTTTGGGCCTAGTGGGCTTTCGGCCTCTCTTCTTGGGTCCTTCTGGAGGCAGGAGTGTGTGTGAACCCATAGTCGAGTAGCCAGAGGAGTGGTAGAAATCAATGTCACCCATTAAAGGGCTGAGAGAGCCACTTCCTCCTCCTCCTTTTCTGCAGCTGGACACCAAATCCGGCAACAAGTCCGGGAGTCTCCGGCTATTCAGCCGGATGTCAGCTGGCTGATCGGCTTTATCCTCATCGTCTTCAAACTCGTACTCTTGAGCATAACTTTTCTTAGGCAGTGTGTTGGGGTCCCTGCGCTCCTTTAACAGGTGGAAAGAGCTAGACTTAAGGAGCTTCTTGGGACGAGATGAGCAAAAAATGGGAGACTGGAGACCTCCAGAACCAGGTCCCGCGTTAGTTCCTCCAGGCCCTGAGGACATTTTAGCTCCAGAATTGTTGGGACCAGCTGTATTGGAGGTCATACCCATCGCTGGGGCCTGTGACTGTATCAAACCTAGCTGCTCAGTGTTGACAGTTGAAGGCAGCTCATGTGTTTTAAGGGAGTCTAGATCCAGGGTCATGGTGTTGTTGGAAGGTTCATCCAAGCCATGACAGTAAGGTTCATAACCCTGGTCTCCACCATGATGACCCATTATGTCATAACTTGGGCCACTGCTTCCCCCTGCTCCACCTGCACTCTGTCCCGCTTTCAGTGCATCCATTCCTTCTTGCCCGGTGTGGCTTTCATTCATCTCTTCCTGCCCTGGTCCTGCACCACCAGCACAGCTAGACTTGTAGTCCTCTGCACAAAACATGTCCTCCATTCCTGGAAAAAAGGAGCGGTCTTCATCCTGAAGCAGGGAGTCTGGGAAGCAGATAGACGTTAAGGGTACAAAGCGGTTACTTTGCTGATTCTGGTCTGCTTTCTCCACGGGGCTGACCGTGTCAAACTGGTGCTGTTCTGAGCGCTGCTGGTCCAGCTGGCTCTGCTGAGGGGTGAGCTGGGCTGAGAGCGGCTGCTGTGGGTCAGGCTGAGGCTGCGAGAGGGCCGAAGCAGAAGGTGGGGGTATATGATGAGGGTGAGGAGGCTGCTGAGGGTGGGGCTGTGTATGTGGGTGGTGAGAGTGGGTTTGTTGGTGTTGCGAGGACGGATGCTGCTGCTGCTGCGCGTGGTGCTGGGAAAGGTGATGCATGTGAGACGGGGTCGATAAGCCGATGTCAGGCTCCGTAAGGAAGGAGTGGAGTTCAGAGGCTGAATGCTGCTGCGAGTGGTGGGTTTGGGGAGGCTGATGGTGGGGCGCATGCTGCCTCTGCTGCTCTTGCTGCTGTTGTCGGTGGCGCTCGCCACTCGCTCCGCTCCTTCCTGCGCTGCCCGGTCCGCCACGTCTGTCTTCTGCAACTGCGACGTCTGTGCTGGAGGTTTGGGAGAGGGAGCGCTCCAGCATGTCCAGGGAAGAGACCACAGAGCTTTGTTTGACCTGGCTCTGCTCGTGCTGATGTGGCGGGGGCCCGTGGTTGTAGTGAGCCGCTGCTACCTCCAAAGCTTGGGACTGCAGCTGAAGCTGGAGCTGGGTGGCTTGGGACTGAGACTGAGGCTGGTGTTTACTCGAGCCAAGTCTCCCACCAGTATTATCCATTACAGCTTGTTGTTGGCTAATAGAGTGCTGCTGCTGCTGGGGGAGAGAGTCCATTTTATGGTGCTGCTGATGCTGTGAATGAGAGTCAATTTTGTGGTGCTGCTGATGTTGGTGGGAGTCCATCTTCTGGTGCTGTTGGTGCTGAGGATGGGAGTCCATTTTGTGATGCTGTTGGTGTTGCCGATGAGAGTCCATCTTGTGGTGCTGTGGATGGGGCTCCATCTTGTTGCGGGTGGTGTGAGACAACACCGACTGGAGCAGATGTGGTGGCTGACGAGACTGATCGGTGGGAGAGTCCATCAGGGACGCAGCAGCTTGAGACTGGGAATGCTGCTGTTGGATCTCAGGTGTTTTCCGTGGATAAGGGATTTCTGCACGCTCCTGTGGCTTCTTTTGGAGCTCCATTTGGGTGTGTGGTGGTATCTGCGAGTGTGAGGACACATGTTGAGTGTGTGAGGAGTGCTGGGGAGCGAGGGAGTGCTGAGTGTATGGGTCGCCCCGGCCATAGTGGACTACGGAGCCTAAGTTATCATGGTGATGGAGGTGGGAGTGTACTTGTTCAGCGCTGCCTCTCCCACCGCTGCTCCTGCTGCTTCCCACGGAGCGCTCGTTCCTTTGCTGCTGCTGCTGTTGATGGTGGTGTTGTTGATGTTGCTGCTGTTGTTTCTTCAGTGACATCTCCAGCTGGCTATCCAGCCCTGAGATGGACCCTCCAGAACCTGCATTTCCTACTCCAGCAGTGGTTGTGGCACTGTGGGTACGTATGACACTCTGAGGGTGGTACCTCTCCTCAGGAGTCTTACTCATGTCATAGCTCATCCCTTTGCCTGAATCAGTGGTTGGGGGCACTGACTGGGGCTGAGGCTGTGTTTGTTGAGATGTCTGCTGGGGCTGTTGTTGAGGATGGTGATGAGCAGCCTGAGGAGCAGGGCTCGCTTGGGCTTGCAACAGATGTTGGATCAAGAACTCATCATCGTCATCTACTTCCTCTTGAGATCTCTGAGAACCCACGCCTAGCATAGAAGTGTCCGCCTTCGTCTTGGAGGAGGTGGAGTGATACGACTGAGGTTGGGAGCTGGGACCTCTGGTGTCAGGGAAGCCTTGTGGGGAGGCTAAGAAAGTCGGGGAGAGAACTGAGGAAATGTATTTATTTGAGCCTGGTCCTCCTGGAGATTGAGTAGGGCAGTTGGGTACTGGTGAGTGCAACCCTGGACGGATGATGCCAGAGTTGCCTGATGGAGAGGGGCTGGAGTCTGGGATATGGTAAGACGCACCTCCACTACCTCCTCCACCTCTCTCATTGGTGAGACCATTTCCTGCTCCTCCCCCTGACCCAGAGTTTCCACTTCCTGTGCCACTGCTGCTTCCTCCCCCAGATGCTCCACTGCCTGACGAACCACTTGACCTTAGAAGGGCAGGTGAGTGGCCTGGGGCTCCATAGCCTAGCGATGGGCTTCCAGCTCCACCCAGAGAGGATGGAAGTGATCCATAAGCAGAGTCAGTTCCATATAGATCAGTGGAATAAGACTGGCTTCGTCCTCCCAGACTTCCATAGCCTTTCCCTCCAGTACCTGAGCTCAAGTCTTGAGCTTGTGGTGAACTAAAGCCTCCGTAGGACTGAGCCAGGTGAGATGTGGGGGGTTGATTAGGGGAATATGACTGTGTTTGTTGCTGCGGTGGGGTCTGACCAGTTAGAGCAGATGTGGGGGTCTTCACTGGGGGGACAGGAGAGCCATAGCCTGAGAGGCAGGATTTTGGAAGAGATTGGGGAGCTGATGTAGAGGTGGCAGGAGGCTGCTGCTGAGGGGCTGGAGGAGGCGGAGCTGGCTGAGGGGGTGGCTGTTGCCTGGAAGGGGCTGCACTGGAAGTGGAGGTGGGAATCGAGTTGGAAGGATGAGCTCCAGAGGTGGCAGAAGAGGAAGAGGAGGAAGAGGAGGTGGATGAAGCCGAAGGGGGAGTGTGAGGAGTTCTGGAAGATGATGCAGAACTGCCAGAAGAATAGCCACTGCTTGAGCTGCTTTTGGTACCTTTCCCAGCTGAGGAGGAAGAGGAGGAGGAGGAAGAGGAGGAATAGGGAGGCTGATTAATTGACCGATACTGCTCAGTGCGGGAGGTGGGCTTGTGGTCAGATGAGGGGCTCTGGTCTCCCAACGGACTGCAAGAAAGTCCGGCATGCCTGTGATGGGTGGCGATCTGCTGGTACCCAGGCCCTGAACAGCCGAGGTAGTGCTGAAGAGAGTGGGCAGCAGAGGACGAGAGCTGCGACTGAGCTGGCGTGGGGCGCTGGTAGTGTTTGATAACGCTGTCCTGCCGAGGCACGGCCCTCTCCTGAGCAGAGTTAGACTGGGACTGAGACTGAGGCTGGGGCTGGGCTGAGGGAAAGACTGACGGATTATACAGCTGGGAGGACTGATCCTGTAGCTGTGACGACAGCAAGTTGAACTGGTGTGACTGCAGGTGCCTGGCAGAGGACGCTTGGGCTGATGTGGCACCTGTGGGATCCTGACTGCCCCTGTAAGCAGCTGCAGCAGCACCCTGTGAGGACAGGAGTCTATCAAATCCCAGACTTGACTGAGATGGGGCTTTTATGTGTATTAGGGGGTCATGTGGGGAGAGCAGACCATTGGATGTTGGACTGAAAGTGGGTGTGTCCTGGAGGGAAAGGGAGGCACCAGGGAATGAACGGCTGGAGAAGGAAGCCGGATGCTGATAGGCTGATAGAGCTGAGGAGGAGGGAAAAGAGCCAGAGCCAGGAAGGGCTCCCGAGATGAATAGTTCAGGAGGAGCAGGCGTGTGCATCGCTGTTAAGAAGAGGAAGACATTGCAAAATTACTCAGTAACCTTCAAGCTATCATTTCAAAATCTGACATAAATTAATTAGTAAAACAAAAAAGAGGATTTAAAATTAATCAAGTCAAAGGGAAAACTATAGACAAGTACAATAAATATTTGATAAAACACACATAGTCACACACTCAGAATAATAATGATGGGCAAACATTGGGCGTTTTTTTAAATGTCATATTGACTGCGGGGCCTGTTTGAATGTCAGCACATCAGGGAAGATCTAACATAGCCCCACCTGTTTGCCAGGATGGCGTGCGGAACTGGGATAGTAGGGAGGAGGCAGAGGGCGGAGGCTGGGGACCCCGGGACTCCAGGGCTGAGATCAGATTCATGACAGAGGCATCGGGAGCAGAGGGGCTGGCGTGGTGGAGGCCAGTATCAAACAGCCCAGACAAACCTTTAGAAAAGAAAGACAGAACAATGAAACATTTATTCACTGATTAAGATCAAGATTGATAATTTTTATTAATTAATTAATAAAAATGATCAATCAACCAATCAATCAATTTAACAAAAAAAAAAAAAAAAAAAGCCAGTTGCTCAGATGTACGTAAAGTAAGAAAATTAGGTTTAACTTCTCAAGAGGTTTATTTGGCAAACCTGATGTAAAGCAAAGAATATAAAAGGGAACTGTAGAAGTTCCAGCTGTATCTAAAAAAATACACAACTCATAAGCCATTGGAAAAAAAAAACAAAAAACGTATGAGAATGAGCACAAGCTTCAACATCCAAGGGTTTGACTCATCCAAGCGATAATGTGCACATTTTTCAATGACAATAATCTGCCAGGGCCTGTACGGACAGACACAATAATTCATTGCCAGGGCCCCTTATGGTGGTGACATGGAAGGTATGACATTTATCTTACCCAAACTCCGTCCAGCTGCTCCCCAAGCTCCGCCTTGGCCAGAGCTCCCTGGGTGGTGATTGGTGGCATAGCCCTGCAGAGGGTGAGGGGTGGCGTAAGCTTGCCGGTGAAGGAGCTCAGACTCTGGGTGGGATGATCTGGAACTCCCATATACAAGACTGGGAAGACATGGGAGTAGAGAGGACGGGTGAGGAGGGGTTGTGAACTGTCAGTAATTTCACTCATATGAGAATTTATGAAAACATAATCTGTTCTCACAACGTGACCCATGAGGAAACACTTCCTGATCTGGGGTCTACCTTTTAAAAACACACATCTAATATGCAGGTCGCTCATTTAATGAATGATGTTACATCCAGCCCTACTCATTAGGGGCATACCCTTAATATCTTCACGCTTCTTGGACGTGATCTACAGGTGTAAAGCAAATCTCTGATAAGCATTGGATTACAGAATTGTTCATTACATCCAAATGTATTAAACCATATGCAAATGTTTAAAACCAGCTGTATACATGCTATGCAAAAATAAAAGAACAGCTAATTTGCAATTATTATAATGAAATCAGAAGACACACTCATTGCATAATTTGTAATTTCCCCAATCTAAATCAACTCCCTGCTTAAATCTTAAAAGCTTCCACTGGCAGTACTGTGCTTTACAAAAGAGAGATGAAATGCGTGGCTGCCTGGCTAACCAGATGACATGCTAACATTTTGTGCTGCTGTTAGCACCGCCTAGCAGAGCACAGCAGCTATGGTAGAAATGCAGATACTAGGCCCAAACTGCAAGGCCAGCCTTGCATTTACATAAAGCATGTGTAATCAACGCGTGGAAGTGCGCCGAGTGAAAAATACAGTTTCCTTACTGAGCACCAAAGACAACTGATTAATATGCTTGTAAGCACTGATTATGATGATGGAGCTAACAGCTGGATGGTGCAAGCCGACGCAAATGCATGCTAAGCTGCATGCAAACATCAGCAACTAGCTAGGTTTGTTTCATCAAATATTATTCCCCGAGGGACCGCGAAGGCTTTCGAGTGTGATCCGGCTGCTACATCTGGGTTTAAATATCACACATGTGCATCTATACATGAGGCAATGACGTTTGCATGCACAGGCCTCGATACACATCCCTGCAACAGAGCGCTAGCTCTCAGGGCTAATCAAAGCTAAAAAAAGACAGGCATTCTTACAGGGTCCAGCCGATTTTTACTACCACCAAATGCATTCACCCTTGGCCTAATTTTATTGAAATTTACTATTCAGGCAAACGACAAGCTGCATGTTTGACACAAGAGTGAATGTGGGGCAATTTATTATGCAAATGAACCCAAATCATCCAAAATAAAAAAAAAAAAAACAAAAACAAAAAACCCCACAATTTGGATCATGCTTGGCGAAAAAGACAGCCAAAACCTCAATTATGATTGTTGCGTTAGCCTTGTGTGAATAATTTCCTTCCCCATTTTTTCGCCTCTTTAAGATGTGGTTATTTAAGAAATCTTTAATTAAATGCATCCTCTCGTTAATATGCATCAGTTCATCTTGTTGATGTCTGTTCGGGGGTGCTGCTGGAATGGCTTTGCTGCGTCTGCACTCTTTACCAGATCCTATCAATCCAATGAATTTCTATCCATCTATCGGGGGTTTGTGTCCAGGCCTGCACACAGGGAACAATAATTCCTATGGATACTCCAGACATCCTCCTCCTCCCCCCCACCACCATCACCACCACCACCACCACCACTACCTCCTCCACCCTGCCAGGTCTACCTAAAAAACCCACGTCTGTCAATCACATTCAGTTCATTTCCCCTACCTTTCCTTTCTCCACCCCGCCCACCCCCACGACACACACTCATCCATTCCTGTTTATAATATTATTACTATGCAACTGTTTGGATGACAATGCATTACACATAATAGCAAGGCATGGGGCTATACGTGAATGGCGACAATTTGTTTACATGGGTCACACCGTGCAAAGTAGCACTAATGCATGCACATTGTCTGAATCCAATGCATACCTTGCTTTTGCCGTTCTCTCGTAACTCCATCCTGCTCCTGCGCCCAAATCACCGAATCCTGTTCCCGGGTAATTTCTATCCATTTATGTGGTGTACAGTGTGTGCGATGAGGATGAAAGCAACGAGAACGTCGCAGGGCAGGTTACGGAAAAAAAAAATCCAGTCTCTCACGTTCTCGTTTTCAGACTATTTTCCCCGGTTTCATAAGCAAGTCCTCAGGAGTGGAAAACAGCATATTGAAAGAGAAATGGAGGGGAGGAGGAGAAAGCTGGATGAAAAAAAGGGGGGGTCTACGGGGTTATAATCCAACCACCTCCAAAAAAGCCAGTCTTTCTCCTATTCCTACGCCTTTCACATTTATCATTTCCACGAATGCAGATTTAGTCTGAAACCAGTCACGGTCATGATGAAGATGCCGCGGATTTGGCCGGCGATGGGCGAAATGCTGATAAACATTTGACTTGAATGCGTCCTTTTTCCACCGTCTCTCCTCCCCTTTTCTTTCGGCTAGTTTTGGCTAGGCTGCTAGCACGAGAAAAGATTGCAATCGACAAGCCACGTTGGTAGCAATCAGCCCCAGTAGACGAGCAAAGAAATCCACAATTTGAAAACCTCTTCCCCCTTTTTTTCCTCCCTTGCATGCAAAATCGTTCCCACCCCCCTTTCGGAGCAGAGCTGTTGAGCTAGCAGCAGATGCTAGCTGTCAGTAACGACGCATCAAAATAAAACGGGGCTGCTTTTATTTCCCCAAATGCTCGCTCCCCATATTTCTCTTTTGGTACATACAAGTAAAAGCGACGACGAGGTTGCTCACGAGAGAAAAAAATCCACCAGAGCACGAAAAACCTTAAAGCCCAAACGAGGAAGTGTAAAGAAAGCAGGCCGCGTTTTAATATTTTTTACTCATTTTCCTCCGGAGACGCCATTTTTGAAGGCGGCTGGCCGCTTGTCCGTCCTCCCTCTCCCCCTTTCTGTGTCTCCGCCGAGACTCACTCACTGTCTGCGGTGACCTCCATTCACGCTTTTCAGTTTGCCAACTAGCCCTGCTCAAATTCTAGATTTTTTTGTTACCTTTCTGAACCTTTACGTATCAATTTACACAAAATAGTCACCTGCTCGCAGCGAATGCTGCGATTTGCTTAGACGCGTTCGAGTGCAACAAAAAAATCCCTGTAATTATCAGATTTACGGGCCTCCATCAGTTACTTTACACATTCGCATTCGCATCCAAAATGTCCAGCTACTTTGAGGTACAGAGGCATTTCCTGCTTCCAACGAGATGCTTCATGAAATAATTTAATTAAGCTGCAGATTGTCTCTAATCATTTAAACTCTAAGTACCGTCTTCCTTCCATAATCTTTATCATGCCAAGATCTGTTTAGATCTTTCTTTTTTTCTTGCTAATCTTATTATTTGGAGAACCTGTCTGCCAGACCCCACAATGCACATATTCTTTTACACCAGCAGATGGCACACTGGATTCTACAGTCATTATAAAGTAGGAGGGTTCAGTGGCGCTGAGACACAGGTTCACGCTCTTGAGCACGGCTTCGTGAGATACTTTAATTGGCTTGATTATCATAATAACTTGCCATTGTCTCCAAACGCTGCCCACATCCACCGAGATGCAACCAAGATGAGGTATTAGCGAAGTTACACAAAAGGTGAACGGGCTTTTAAATGAATCACTGCCGAATGTAGATGTGGACCCCTTTGTGTGCCCATGATGCACACGCTCTGGAGGCCTATTTGTGCAGGTTATTATTCACATTATTGTGTGAATATGGATGTTTGTTGCCCTCTAGTGGCCAAGTTAAATATAACCACATACTGTAAATACCGCTTAAAAGCACAGGTGGCAAATATCACCAATGTTTTGTCATGCCCTCTTTTATCTGTAGATGCAAAGAGGACACATCATGCTGGTACCTATTCTGTTATGTTGAAAGCTGTATCCTGTGACACTGTGAAATTAACTGTAACACCAAATGATGGGATGCTGATTTTTGGGGGGAAATCAGCGGGAAGTGGGGGAAAAGGCATCATAATCAGTTATTCTTGGACTGTGTGGGCCAATAAGATTTATATCTATATCTGATTTCTATCAATCAAATGCATAATTTTGGTTAAGAAGCTGCTCTGGGGAACTATTCCTATTATTCCCTGTATTTTTCCTTAGTTTTAATAATTATTATGATGAGAGTCTGTAAAATCTTACATTATGACTATGACTACTAAATAACTTTCAAAATTCCCATATGTTGCCATTGTGGGTTATAGTTTGTCGAAGAAACAGCTGAGTGCGTATGATGTCAGATTTCTTAAATTATGTGTGCGTGTGAAAAATGTTGTCAAGATGAGTTAAAAGAAAAAACTGTTTTGTTTTTTTTTACTTTGGGTAGCATTAAAAACACTAACACTAACTGCCTTTAAAAGCCACCTTGTTTTGGTTAAACTCTCAGCTCAGCCCCCTTAAGCCAACAAAACATTTTAAAACAAAGTGAGGAACCCCGGTATCTTTTAAGCTAACCCCCCCTGTAGTGAGTATTTTGGATGCATTAGGGAACCTTTGTAATGCTCAGTGGTTGATTTAAAAGGTCAGTTATCTGCATATTCATTAGCAGGACAGCCAAACAAAAGAATGGGATAAGGGAATTTAAAGAATTAGGTACTTAATATACAGTGATGTAAATAAACTGGGAAATGAAAGGAGTAAGAGTGGCACAGAACTCAGTTGAACACACTAAAAAAAAGGAACAAAATTAAAGTCGCTTCCTAAATAACGTTCTCCTAACTTCCTGACTTTTTCCTTTCTTAAGCTTCTCACACACCGTCACTGTCATGCCTCCTCCCCTCCTCCCTTACCTCCCTCCCTCCTGTGTCCCTCCATCCCTTTTAAAGCGTTACCATATTTGACTGCAGCTCCTGCAGCAGCACACCTCCACAAACTCCACTCTCTCTCCTGTCAAAATGCCAGACTTTGCCGACGCTGTGCCAGCACCATGCCAGGTAATCAAAGAGGACTCTGACAAATGGTGAGTTCTGACAGGAATAAAAGTTCTTTTTGAATCCGTGCTTGCATTCAAAGTCGTAAAATGAATCAGTGATCTTGATTGCTGTTTCCAATCGGTGTGACAGTGCATGAATAAAATATCCTTGTATAATGTGCTCTCGAGTGAGATTTATGAACCGTGTTTGGATTTGGGTTAATAATCTGGCCACTTTCCTGTCTTTTTATGCACAATAGCCAGCGCCCACATTAACATGTCAACCAGTTTAAGTGTCTGTGGGGAAATCTACAGACTGCACTTAGAGTTCATACTAGTTTTTAAACATAACAACATCCAAATGGGACCCATACTGTAATGTCTTGAGAAGCATAAATATATATGAGGTTTAAAATAGACTTCCACTTGTAAACCCTATTGAAGAGGACCAGTACATTCCAGCTGGCTGGTTCATGTTACGTGCATGCAAGAAGATATTTAGTCCGTGTCCACGTGCAGCAGTGATTACTGTCAGTACAGCTGCTCTCCAGATTACTCACTCATCTTCTCGTACTCCACCAAAGGCCGATAAAAGCCACGGTGGAGGCTGAGTTGAAATATATTATTATCAGACCCAACTTGAATAATCCCTTTGATGTGGACTATATTTAGAAATATTCCTATTTAGCTTCAGATGGGTTCATTTGCTTTACATGTCTTCATATTAGCACAAGTTCAAATTAAGGTCCTAAAGAGAAGAGACTGATGAGTGTGTTTTTTTAAATCTCACACTGTGTTTCAGTGTCAGAGACAAGGGGATGGAGACCTGTAAAGATCTGATGGATGCCTTCCAGGCCTGTGTAAAAACCCTGTCTGAGGGGTCATGATGCACAGTGAGATCCATTTAAATTTAAAAAAAGTAAGTTCACAGAAATTGCTACAAACTCTTTTACACAGATTTTTCTTTTTCTTCTTCTAAGTCGGCAAAAGCTGAAGATTGTGACATAATCACAAAAGTCGGGAAAAGTCGGGAATAATCAGGCCAAAATAAAACTGTGTTCAAAAACGAATGCAGAAAAGAAAATGAAACAAAATAATACAATTTAAATAATTCAGTAGAAACTGTAGCATGTGTACTGTTGTGTGAATATACCTTTGATGGAAAACTGTTTATCTGAATATTTTGAATGACATATGTGTGTACTTGTGTATATTTTTTAATCACAGCTTTACCTCAGGTTCTTCACTTTCCCATCTTCTTAATACGCTGGAAGAAACCATCTGAAAACTGAAGAGGGGGGTGTTGCTTATGAATTTACCTCCATACTTCTACTTATTCTGTTATAATTGTTGTAATTGTTATACTCTAAGACTAATTAGCTTACTGTCGATAACAAGTTTGTATGATACCTTACAATAAACCTTTTTCAACATACATTATATTGTCTTTCTTTATGGCAGCACACTTTCTGTGTTCTTACATTATTATATGTTGGAGGCTCTCCACTGGTGGACCTGTATGTTCGACTTAATAGAATTAAGAAGAGCTTGTTAATCTCTGCTTAATCCCACTTTAGTACCTACATAGAGCAGTGTAATGTTACATCTGTAGTCTGTGTGTGGGGATCGCTGAAATGTACTAAGCTCAGAGTGGAGAAAGACCCTGGAAAAGACGTTTAATGGGGGTTCTAGAGAGAGAATTAGCACAGAGTATTTTTGCAGGTTTATGCAAAAAGCAAACATCATTCACAGACTGATATGTCTTGTCCTACTTTTTCTTCCCCCCAGGTTTGCATCTTCAAATCCCACAAAAGACTGATTTTTACAATGTATCTGCATTCAGTGTAGAGTATGTCAGGCTTGGCAGACTTCATTCAGTTTCTCCTGCAGGGCTATCGTGTAAGCCTACATATATTCATTATGTTTTTTTTATCAGAAGCAGGATGAGTATCCTCTTTCTGTCCCATTTCTGCACCGTGGTTCAGAGACAAATCCTTGTGGCTGCGTGAAAATCAACCAGCTAGACGCAGATGAAGATGGGCTTTGGGGAATTATCCACCCACACACAACATTTCAATCTGAGATTTTAGAGATTTTTCAAGGCACTTTACGGATGATATATTCAAACGTCCTACTTTATTTATTTATTTAAAATAAAGCTGTCATCTTTGAGTGATTCAGGCAAATCAGCACCCAATGCTTCTCTGCTTCCCTCCAAATTTGCAGACGAGGGCATTTGTCGTTCAGCCTTCTTTAAACGGTTCTGCTCTTTGTAAAATATTTTTTAATGTGGTTGTCAATGAAGTGGAAATTTCCCATGATCAGCACTGTTGAATCTGAGTAGAGTATTTTTATATTATTTGAAAACCGACTATAAAGGTGAAGAGAAAAAACACTAAATCTGATATAGACAAATACAAATTTGCAATGGCACAATGAAAAAAGGCAGTGTGTCACGGCTGGCGGAGTGAGCCGTGTGGTGTGGAGGAAAGGGAGGACCCAAAATGCAGCAGTGACTGATGATACGAGTGATGTTTATTTACAAAGTGACAATGGCAGAAACAGGCAGTGAGGCATGACAAAACAACTGAAGAAACCTAAACTGGGAGAACTAAATGACAAACCTGAGACCATACAAAAGGGGGTGCGGGGCAGAGAGACGCAGAGACAGGAACACCATAGAACGCAGACGAGCCGACAATGAACACAGACCGACACCCACTAAATATACACACACAAGGTAATCAGGTAATCACACACAGGAGGGAAGAACAGCTGAACCTAATACACATGAGGACCGGAGGACACAAGCTGAACACAATAACAGACACAGACCTTCAAAATAGAATAGGAAATCCAGAACATGAGCCTTCAAAGTAAAGCAGGAACACACAGACTGATTTACAACACAACACGGGGACATGAACAGAGCACCAAGGACAGACACAGGTAGGGCTGAATACACACACTAAACTACAGGTTCAACCCTAAACCAATACAAAAATCAGAATAAACACAAAGCACAAAAATGAACTTCAAGGAAACACAAAACGCTGGGCCAAAATGACCCAGGACCATGACACAGTGATTACATTAAGCCCAGTTCTAATTGATCCAAGTGTCCCAATAAGTCATGCCAGTGTGCCAAAGAAATTATGATGATTACTTTACTATTGTGTTCATCCTATTTTGTTATGTCCTTAGTGACAACAGTCTATACATCAGCAGCAGCAATGCTTAAAACTTAAAAAATAATCAAGAAAGATACAGCCTTATCTATTTAAAAGTAACATGTACATTCAACAAATACTGTCCTAAAGTGAAATTCTGAGGGAGCACATTGCTTGTGCATTTATTTTAACCTAAAGCTTTCTAACAAAGAATAAGGCAGATACTAAAGTTAGTGTGAACACTGGATCATAGTTCATCAAACGTCTCCCACTTAACTCTGTTTGATTTGTCTGAAAAAAAATAAAATAAATAAACTTCTTAATTGTAATTGTGCAAAATTTGAGATTCCTATAAGTCATATATGAAGGTACATATAGTTTTGTTTTTACATGTTTTACAGGCATCATATGTGAGGGGCTCTACATGAGTATTTCAAAACTTTATATTGAAAAAATGAGAAGACTACCACAAATTTTGGATATAATATTAACAAAAATGTGCTCCTTCAAGAAAGATTCATTTGGATTTGGTACATGGTGTAATACCTGAGGTATCTCCCACTGAAGTTGGATGAAAATGTGTGTGACTAAAATCTGAAATTTACTATACTGGAAGGGACCAACAGCCCTCCTGGGGACCAAAATCCATGTCACTCAAAATGTGGTTTTAGTGTCAGGGTTACAGTTGGGTTATGGTTAGGTATAAAAGAAAGTTTCATTTAGTTGACTTGGGCATTATGTCAATGGGATGTCCCCACGAGGATAGCAAACCAGACGTGTGTGTGTGTGTGTGTGTGTATTATATTCGAGCTTTAATATCTCTAAACCAATCATCTGATTTTGACAGTTTTGTAGAATATTATGTGCCTAGTGCAGAGAAGCTGTAAATAAAATATCAGTCCTCTACCTGCAAAACTGTGGTTCCTGCAGGCCTTTAAATGCTGTCAGAGATTGGACATCCAATTATTTGAAGGATTCAGGGATCCATCTTTCAATGTTAGCTTGAGTTACACTCCTGACGGCCCATGTACATAGAGCCTTAGACCCAGATATTTAACATTTTATTATTCTTAAAATACAAAGAAGATCTGGCTCAAAGAGTTTTATCAGTTTTGTAGATAGTTTTTTTAAAAAATGCTAGAAAAAAGTTAAAAGACCATAATTCCTTTTTTTTAACAGAAAATATTGGAAATAAACCTTTCTGATAATAATAAAATAATAAGTTCCATTAAGAACAGTAGGTTTCCCTTGGAATTGTTTCATGCAGATCTGAGGTGGTCAGATGGACGCTTTATTTCGAACACACTGGAATAGAGATGGAATAACCCCAATATGGTTAAACAGCAACGTGTAAAAATGTCTTGCAAACTGATAATCTATTACGCATTATTATATTTTTTTTTGCTCAAGATTATAAAAATAACTCCTCTGTGCACAAATGAACATTCTTTTTGAATGCTACTACTACTACTAATAAGAAGAATATGATTTATATTATAATATGATATTGATTAACATCAGTGGCAATTGTAGCACACTTGTGGCACACTGAATTTCTCAAAACAGAAACAAGCTACACTGCACATGCTCATTAGGACTCTTTCTCTGCCGGTAGAAAAAATGCAGTTAGATTTCTCCTGCAGAAATTTTCCAGGTCAAAATTGATTCGGATGTAAAAAAGTAAGGTTTTTTTTTTTTGATCTATAGTATTTTTATTCTACTGTCTAAAGTTTAGATGACTTAAACGTACTTCAACGTTATCTTTGTGTTATCGGTTAAAAAGTAACATCAGTGGATTGTGGTAAAATAGGTATTGCTTGGTAGAATAAAAGCTTGTAATGGGTGCCATATGTCATAAATAAATGTGAGTCGTTGGGCTTAAATTGTAAGAAATACATTTTTCTTTCAGTAAAGAAAAAAATTCAGTAAAATCTTTGTGTAAATTTTAAAAATTGTGTACATTTTATTTGTAAGATAATTTCTGTACCATTTCTGTTTTTCTTCTGTAGAAACAGAAAGCTCAATAGTAGATAGAAAAAACACTTTACTGTCACTGAAATATTCATCTACTATGTAATTGCTTTGGTGTAGTATGTTCATGTGAGAGGTGTTTAACATTAGGAAAAGCAGTAAAACGTGTTATAATGCAGTTAAACGTCCAAAATCTGGGCCCTTTACATTTTTCAAACGTTTCCAGTGAATCTTACTGGAGTCTCTCCCAGGCTGATTCTGGCCCCTGAGCCTTATGTTTCATACCACTGATCTACGTGACTACTAAATTCATTCTGTTTGACATGCAGTTACTATGATTTTTTTTTCCAGTGTTGATTAAAATATTTTAAACATGCCTTTGTAGTCACTAACTAAAAGTAGTCATATATTGACATGGTTTGTTTTATAATGGTTACTGTCTATTTTCTATCTTTCTTTAAAAAAAATCAGTGCAACGAAACAGACACAGAATGATTGTTAAATGTTAGTATGTTTTGATTAAATTATCGACGCTACACTAAGTTGTGCACTTCAAATTTGACAGCTCATAGGAATAAATGATCAAATAAAACAGGACTCTCTAGATATCCCCTAACGAATTGCGTCTGTATCCGCTCCCTGCGTCCATGTATGAATAAAAAGAATAATAATGATAATGATAAATGTCGATGACAAAAACAGTGAAGGAGGTGTCCGCTGCAACTCCCGGGAGCCCACTGCGTGGCCTGTGCTGATGTGAATGCAGAGATAGGCGTATTTTGAGGAAGATGATCGGGAGGAGGAGGGCGGGGGAGGAGAGGAGACGAGAGGAGAGAGGATGGAGAGGGAGTGAGACCCGGATGCTGATGCGAGTGAGGCGAAGGAAGGAAGAGGGGAGAGAAAATATCGATTTACGGCAAGAAAACCGAAGGGAGTGTAATAGAAGGGGCCTTTACCCTGCGTGAACTGTCATCAGGAGCGAGGAGGGGGATACGGCAGCTGGTTATAGCGCACCCATATCCGCGGATATCAGTGTGCGTGTGTGTGTGTGTGTTTTGCACCTGTATACCCGGCGGTGAGGGGAGGAGGACACGCCAAAGGAGAGAAGAGAAGATGCTGTGATCCGCTACTTGCAGGGATGTAGAGAGGGAGAGACGGGAGAGTCAGGGAGGGGGAGGACGGCGCTACGTTAAAAAAAGATGCTTGTTTTGCGGGGAATACGCGTTTCACCTCGAAGTATTGTGAGAATGCGGCGGCCGTGTAATAAATCGTACCGTTTGGCGAAGCCCAGAAACTTCAGGCGGTGTCGGTTTTTTTGACAGGCGGCGCGAGCGAGACGGCCGTTCGTCAAGGCGTTGAAGCTAAAGCTAGCCTCGCTGCTGTGTGGGAGAGCGGCGGCGAGGCTAAAATAGCATGTTGTTGGACCTGTGAAACAGGCCTGGCAGTGAGGGGAAAACAGTGATTTCATTTTCAGTGCAAGCATACACTTGACGTATTGGACGTTTTGTCCGTTTACTTAACTAAAAATAATATTAAGCGTAGGAAAAATACATGAATATTTTAAGGCAGACGTGAAAACCTGCTCGTTTTAAGGCTATATAAGGGTAACGTTTCTCATTAACAGTCATATATCGTTAACGTCATACGTATAACAAGGTGTGAGTTATAGAAATAAGCTAATGTACATAAATAAGACTCGTTAGTTTGCCTACTTTAGAGTAGTGGTTGGTATTTAACACAGAAAACACCCTAAAAACTTAATGCCATGTCAGTTCCCCCCGCTTTATTCTACATATAGCAAGATGTTTTGTAAAAAAAATAATAATTAAAAAAATAAACATTATGTTTACCGTGCTGTCTCGGTTTAGATGAAAAACGTCCACCCAGGTGTTGTAAATCAGCAGCAGTTTTCACTTCTATGGTTTTTTGTTTTTTTCACGTTCATGAAGTGACTTCAAAGAAAGTCCGTGTTACCGCTGACATAAAAAGACAGTCGTTCTAATTTGAGCATCGTCTTGTCTCCCACAGTAACTTCTGTGTAAGCTGTACAATATCACAGTAATTGCAATAACTACAGTGCAGTAAGTAGTAATAATTGTGTGTTAGCCTCCAGTTAAGAGCAGTATGAGTAAGGAACTGTCTCTAAGTCAGTCAGCTCAATATGTTGGGCCCTATCGACTGGAAAAGACTCTGGGGAAGGGACAGACAGGTGAGTATTGCCGAGTTGTTTCTGAAATTAAAACTAGTGTTTTGTGTAGTGTTTAAACTGTGCGCTTTTATTCTACCCCCACCCGCCACCCTTCTTGTGTTTTATAATGATCTCTCTCATCCAATCTACAGGACTTGTCAAACTGGGGATCCACTGTATTACGGGTCAGAAGGTAGCCATCAAAATAGTCAACAGAGAGAAGCTGTCTGAGTCAGTCCTGATGAAGGTACAGTCTGACGCTGTTGAAGGCGTTGCTCACAGTGACGTTAATGATGACACTTATATGTATATGCATATACATATATATGTATATATATATATATATATATATAGCATGGTGTTTTAAGGTGTTGACAAAATGTCCCATATTCACTATATTTATCGTCTGTATGAGTTAACAGTTAACCTCCGTTCAGATGTGTGAAAAACAACTCGCTCATGAGCCTCGCTTCAAAATCTTTCTCTCTCTATGCTTTCCCTTCTTTCTAACCAGGTTGAAAGGGAGATTGCCATTCTGAAACTGATTGAGCATCCGCATGTATTGAAGCTGCATGATGTTTACGAGAATAACAAATATCTGTGAGTTCCCTCTGCATTCAGAAAAAGCCTTTCTCTTTGGCTCAATGCAGTCTGCATGCTTTCTAGCTGCATACTAATCTTTGGAGTGGGATGAGTATAAATATTTCAAGAAAAGCTGTAATAATCTGCTGTCGTTACTGTAAGTCTCACTTTTCCTTCATCCCCTACTTTTATTCTCAAAAGTCTGTCTTAATGAGGAGTATGTCTCAAATCTATTAATACCCTTACAAAACAACTGTTGGAGTAGACAGATGGGTTGTCCGAAAGTGAGTACAGCCTGAATATTGTAGTCCTAGTATCCAACATCATAAGCTTATTATATCAAACCATGGGAAGTGTCTAAGTTTAAATAGTTTTTTCTTAGCATCTTGTCTGCTTTTCACTACTTGCACCACTTTTCCACCAATGTGGTGCCAAACTAAGAACCTGTTTCCCACATTTTCACCAAAAGTGCAAACACTGATATCCTTTTCTGCGGGATGGGCCTTTAATTCTCTTCCTGTAGAAACTACATCAAACTTTTGCAGTGTTCGGTTTGGTCAAAAAAGTCGGTTGGTCCTCTAAAAGCACCAGGGCAGAACTGGCTCTGCGCTTGGTCCGGCACCACATCAGTGGAAAAGCGTTATCAGAATCATAAGTTCAAATCACACTGTTGTCCCTGTTTGTGGACAGGTACCTGGTGTTAGAGCATGTGTCAGGAGGAGAGCTTTTTGACTACCTGGTAAAGAAGGGCCGGCTAACTCCAAAAGAGGCCAGGAAGTTCTTCAGGCAGATCATCTCTGCTTTGGATTTCTGCCACAGTCATTCCATCTGGTTGGTTTTTTGCACCGAGGTGTAATAACCGTGTTTGAGTCAAGTTCATATGTAGGATGTTGATTTAAGACTCATCTACTGACTTACAAAGCTATTTTGAGCGTTTCTTTTTAAACAATACAACAGCTGTTGTCTGATGTACTAAATGAGTGAAACACATTATGATTGTGCAAACACATTTTCAGAGTCATGCAGTTGTATTTGATTTAAAGCATCATGTTGACAACAACTCTAACAGTATTGGTTGTATGTGTGCAGTCACAGAGACCTGAAACCTGAGAACTTGCTCCTGGATGAAAAGAACAACATTCGTATTGCTGACTTTGGCATGGCCTCCCTGCAGGTGGGAGACAGTCTGTTAGAAACCAGCTGTGGGTGAGTATCAACTCTGTGTGTGAGCTTCATGAATGATGATGTACATACATAAACAGGGTTATATAATTCAACAACTTGCAGTATGACTCTGTACATTTTAAAGGCTCCACGTCAGCAGAAAAATACAGCGTCTACAACACAGATCTATGACTTCTTTTATACAGTGCTCATTTTACTTTCACTAATATTAATGGCAAACCTTTTCTGATTTTAGATCACCACATTACGCTTGCCCTGAGGTTATACGGGTAAGTATCCAGCTCTTATTCTCTGTATTCTCAAATGTTCTTGTTTGAAATGTAAATAAAAAAAATTTTTTGTAGAGAGATAAATCGCTCCAAAGGTACATGATCTAAACCAGGGATGTCAAACCCATTTTACACTGTGGGACATGTACAGTCCACTTTGATCTTAAGTGTGTTTGATCAGTTAAACTCTGCTTTCTGAGAGTGTAAAGAAGTTAAATCACACATTTAATCTCAGAGATATTTTGATATTTAAAAACGAAGTGCAATTTCAACAATACAGTTTTTCTGCATGCTAAAGAAATGCTGTGTTGGGCTTAAATTGTAAGAAGTAAATATATAAAATTACAGAAAGAGTTCTGTTAGTTTATTACTCAGTCTGTGATTATGAACATTTTTGTTATTTGACAGAGCATCCTGGTTTTTTTGAAATGGTGAACCCTATGTAAAAATTGTACATTTCTATAGTAGACAGTGAAAAAACAGGAATTTTCTGTCATTTAATTGTTTATCTTTTACTTATTTACTTTGGTGTAGTATGAATGGTTTTTCAAAAAGCTGTTAAAAGTTTGAAAATACAATAAAAAGTCAAATTTATGCCCCCACATTTTCCATAGCTCTCCAGTGGGCCTGATTGGCGTCTTTGGCTGGCCAATTCTGGCGGCCGAGCCTTATGTTTGACACCCCTGATGAAAACTAACCAGTAACATGACACTTTTAATGTTAAGTTCAGTCTGTCTCGTGAGTTGTTTTTCTGAACGTTCACACCTTTTAGCATGAGTAAATCTTTAGGACACTCAGCATTTAAAAGATTATCCAGTGTTGTCGATTCAAATCTGGCTTCATGGTATTTTTAGACTGAGTTTGACTAAATGGATTTTAGTGTTCCTGTCAGTGTTTTTCATCCTGAAATCAGCCTAAATCATCCTGTGACGGGTGCCAAGTTTTGTGAATCACTTTTGTATTGAAATGGCCGGCGATGAATAAAATCATAAGTGTTTGTGTGTTTGCAGGGGGAGAAGTATGATGGGCGGAGAGCAGATGTGTGGAGCTGTGGGGTCATTCTGTTTGCCCTACTGGTGGTAAGTCTTTTACTTGTGTTTTCACAGTGCACTTTGGTCTTTTTTAAAATCCCTTATCTAATGTTTTTTGCAGTTTTTTCTTACATCCCACGCTTGCCAGTGTTTTTTTTTTTTTAATGCAATCTGTTTTTTTGTTCCTTTCTTGTTTTTGTCTCTCTCTCTCTCTCTCTGCCCTACAGGGGGCCCTTCCTTTTGACCACGACAATTTACGCCAGCTCCTGGAAAAGGTAAAGAGCGGGGTGTTCCACATGCCTCACTTCATCCCCCCGGACTGTCAGTCCCTGCTGAAGGGAATGATTGAGGTCAACCCTGAAAAGAGGCTCACGGTATGAGACTGCTCACATTAGTCCAGACCTCAGATGCAGCATGCATTTACACCTGTTTTCAGTCACCCGCCTTAAACTGGGATTGCCTCTCCTTCTGTAAGATAAAATATATGTTTAATGGGACTCTTGCTTTTGGTACAAATAATTTTTGTCTCGATTCACTTTTAGATGATCCTTCTTGCCTTTCCTATTATCCTTTTTTGCTGGATCTGCACTCTAGCTGATATTTATGTGTGGCACAGTTGCATTTTGTATGTGTTTTATTGGCGCATTCATTGCAATACTGTACAGTCAGGAAGATGCATCGTAGTGGCAGCTGTTAAAGCATGTTTTGGGGAGTTAACTGAGTCATCTAGAACTTGCTCAGTAATATTTCTAACACACACACACACACACAAGTGATTTTCTGATTAAACTTTCAAAAGCAAACATTGCAGAGTTGAAAATGTTTTTTATGATCCAGTTTAATGGGTAATATTCTGCAATCGTGAGATTTGTGGATGTATTAAAAAAAAAAAAAAAAGTGATGTGAACTGTTTACACAGCACAGCTCTGTGGCCATCTGGCTGTTAACAGACTGTAGACACTAATGGCCCCATCTGCCCTGTCACCCCTTATAGCTAGAGGCCATCCAGAAACATTCCTGGTATCTGTGAGTATACATTCGTTTTCTCATACGTGACTGCTGAAGTGATCGTATTTAATCACGTACAGTACATCTGTGTCATTCCTATGTGCTTCATTTTGTTTGACTCCTACTAGGGGTGGTCGTAACGAGCCGTGTCCTGAGCAGCCTCCTCCAAGGCGGGTTTGTGTGAGGCGAATCTTGTCCCTGACTGAGCTGGACCCAGATGTGCTGGACAGCATGCACTCGCTCGGTTGTTTCCGAGACAGAGTCAAGCTCACACGTGACTTGCAGTGTGAGGAGTAAGTCATTTCTTTCAGCTTCCAAACACGTTTGTGGTTTCTAGCGTCAGCTTGAAATGGCTGGAAAAATCAGAACATTTGTGGCATATAATATGCAATGCAGTCACAAGCATGTAATATTTCTTTCAGTGTATATTTTGCTTTTGCTGTTGCGTATTTTTTGTTGTTGTATTTTTTTCTCCTTTTAACACTCAGCCAGCATATTTGACGTTATGCAACCGATTAATATTGGCCACAAACATCCTATCTTGTCTTATTTGCCTATATAGTGTTGAGTTAGAGGAAGGAGTATGTGGCTTATTTTTAGCTCTTTTCCCATTGGTGTGATCAGTTAAATAAACTGATTGTGTCATGAAATCCATGTCTGCGTGACCGTGTGAACAGCCTACTAAAAGCTAATTGCGTGGCTGTGTGGCATCCATACAGATTTCCTTTTTAAATAAATATTATGACATTTTAGCATCTCATTCAATCTGTATTTTTCTCCCACCCCCCAACAGAGAAAACCAGGAGAAAATGATCTATTACCTTCTGCTAGACAGGAAAGAGCGGTACCCCAGCTATGAGGATGAGGACTTACCTCCGCGCAATGATGTAGGTCAGTCTTTAGGGGGCAGGAGGGATCCACTCAAGAGAGGACGCTACAGTTATCGGTCTGAGACACATTTTACCGACTTTTTCAAGAGCGGTGTTCCTGTATGCTCAGTTCTCCTTCCAGTGAATTAGGGATTACTTGAGGTTATGATTTAAACACTATTAAGTTATAATTTTATTACTTGATGCACTGACTGCACTGACTAGCATTAGCATTAGAGATAAAATATACAGCAGTATGGCCCTTAATGTCCTTGTGTTGGAGTTTTAGTGTGTTTACCTGTTTCTTTAATACTATAAGTTGTCGCTGGCTTTTACCATGATTATACCAGCCTTTGCAGGACATCTGCAAGCTTTGTCTATGAGATAAAACTGGAAGGGACAGCAATTCTGTAAATGCAAATGAAGCTAAGTTTATCACAGTCACAGATGGCGCAGTGAGCAAAAGGCCTGTGAAAGAATTTTTCAGAAGAAATTCCTGAAGTGCGAAACACAGCACAAAGCTTAAAATTAAAACAAAATTTGTAACGAGTTTATGGTGGCGTTTCTCAGCAGACCCTCCTCGAAAGCGCGTCGACTCCCCTATGCTGACGCGCCACGGCCGTTGCCGTCCCGAAAGGAAGAGCCTGGAGGTCCTGAGTGTCACCGAACAAGGGTCTCCTACACCACCTCGCAGGGCCCTGGACACAGCTGCACACAGCCAGAGGTATAGCATGTTTTTCTTACACATATATAGTACATACACTCTGTATTCTGCAGAATTAGAGCGCAAGAATTCATTATCATACAGTTTTTGTTTTGGGGTTTTTTTTTCTTGGGGGGGGGGGGGGGGGGGGGGGTGTTAACAGCCTATTAATCTTTGGGTCTCTTTGTCAGGTCTCGCTCAGTCAGTGGAGCGTCAACCGGTCTCTCCTCCAGCCCTCTCAGTAGTCCCAGGGTAAGGTTCTGTAAACCAACTTGTTCATACTTTTACTACATTATCTTTGAACACTATACCTGGATCCATAATAAAATGCTAATTTCTGGTAGTCTGCATTTATATTATTTAACTCCTGTCAATAATATAGCTTTAAGTCCAGTCTCATATTTGTGTCCTGCAGTTCAGACAGCTGTCAGTGTCAGCAGGGTACTGTGTACATTTTAGCCTCATTGGGCAATAACAGCTCTGTAAACCAACAGTGGAAATGACTTCATAGATAATGTTGACAGACTAGGTAGTAATTTAGTTTACCTCAATTCAGTATTACTCCTTTGCCAACTATTGATTCAGTATGTAACAATGCGGTTTTTTTGCTGATGTCAGTCTCTACATGAAGCTGCTTTAAAAAAAACAAATATTCACTCCTCGCAACTCCCTAAAATATCTTCTCAGTCATTTTTACACATCATCACAACACAGGTCCCTTAAATGAATTGTCTCACCCAACAGGAGGCTTGCATTTGTTTTCTGTCTTCATGTCACTTTTCTTCCTCCTCATGCATGAGCTAGTTTTATATATGATAATTTGAACAATTTGACAGCTTAATTAGATGCTTTATTGGATAATTAATGGTTTGATTGTGCTTGAAAGTGTATAAAAACAGTCCCTAAAGGGTAAAAAAAAAAACCTTAATTGGCAGCAATTACTCTATAGTAACACCTTCACAGCCACTGTCCTGTGTCACTGCATTCTTAACCCTGCCACAACTGTCACGAAACCCTCACTTTCAATAGATTTAAAGGGCGCGTACTAAAGACTGAAATGCACTAAATGAAAGACTTTATGATCGTCACTGAGAACTGCATTCGGCACTTTCACTCCTCACAAGATGCACTCTTCTGTCATTAAGCATGATATTCATTTCCATCCTTTCTCCATTTTCCATCCCTTCTCTTTCTTGTTTTCCATGTCTCCCACCCCCTCACCCTGACAAACCCCCACCCCCCAGTCCTATCAGAGCCCCGTCTTCACTTTCAGCCAATCAGATGTCACCTCTGCCACCGCTTCCCCACTCACAAAGGAGTCCAAACAGGGAAGCACCACCACTCCTCGCTCAGCACGGGCTCATGACAAGCCCAAAGCTCCCCCAAACCCAAAGACCCAGACCTTGCCCACCAAGGGACCCGCCAACCGACCCCACCTACAGCCCATCAAATCCTTGCCTCTGCAAAATCCATCCTCCCGCTCGCCCTCCCCTTCCCCACTCCTGTCACCCATCCCCCGTTTCTTCTTCCCTTCCTCTTCTGTCCTAAAGTCAGTGACTAAGAGCTTCTACCCAAACTCTGCCCACTCTGTGCCGCAGGTCACTCCCCAGGGCTCTCCGTTGCCCACACCCTTGGGCACCCCTGTTCACCACCCTCACCACCCCTCCTCCACCCCGCCCTCCTCTTCCTCGTCCTCATCCTCCTCGCGGGCGGAGGGAGGGGGAGGGGTGGGCTCACTGTCGCTGACCCCACCCTCCAGTCCAGGAGGGGGGAGCGGCATGGCAGCCAGCAGCTCTGCCCATTGGAGGACTCGCCTCAATTCTTTCAAGAACAACCTCCTGGGCTCACCAAGATTCCATCGGCGTAAATTGCAAGGTCAGTCCTGCATGTTTGCTCTCATATTTTGTGGGAGTTATGCTTTTAGTGTGTAGGATTATAGCTTCAGAAGATTTCATTACTTCTAATACACTGGTTTCCTTTTTCAGCTTTCATCTCTGTAATCGCTGAGGATTATCTATAAGTTTTTCCTTTTGCTCTATTCTGTCAAATGTCGATTGCGGAATTTTTGTGTGTGCTTCATCTCTCTCACAGTTCCTACATCAGAGGATATGTCCAGCCTAACGCCAGAATCCAGCCCTGAGTGAGTCCCAGCTCCTGGAGATAAATATTTGTTGAGGTGTCGTATTTTCACGGTATAAAGCCGTTTGTTTACGCTGTCTGTGTCTCCTCATGCTGTGTATTTCTTTTGTCTGGCTACCAGGCTAGCTAAGAAATCGTGGTTTGGGAATTTCATCGGCTTGGAGAAAGAGGAGCAGATCTTCGTGGTGATCAGAGACAAACCGCTGAGCTCTGTTAAAGCTGACATTGTCCACGCCTTCCTGTCTGTGAGTGTCTGACTTGGACTGTCCTTCACTGCTCTCGCGATCAAAGCATGGCTCTGGCTGGATCTGACTTGTGCTCTCATACTGTACACACTCCATTTCTCTCATTATTTCAGTTTTCTCTTTATTTAATCTTTATTTGATCTTGCTCACTCGTGGCATGTAGATGGATCACTTTGCTTTCACCAATGGCTCACTCTTTCTCTCTCCTCTCCTCACCCTCACCCTTTGTCTCCCTATACTCACGTCGGTCCCCATACCTCTCCCGCCTCGTAAGTCTGTCGGTCTCTCTGCTTCTTCTCTGTCGCCCCACCACACAGATCCCATCCCTCAGTCACAGCGTCCTCTCACAGACCAGCTTCCGAGCCGAATACAAATCCTCCGGCGGTCCCTCCGTCTTCCAGAAGCCCGTCAAGTTCCAGGTGGACATTGCCTTTTCCGAGGGCGAGAGGGAGCGGGACAGGGAGAGAAACGAGAGGGAGGGCAGGAGGGAGACAGGAATTTACAGCGTGACATTCACCCTCATATCAGGCAAGTAAAGCAGATGCTAAAATTAGCTAATGGTGGAATGAAATGTTAAACATTTTGACAAAACTGTGTCGCTCCCTGAAAAAATCTCAATTTTTGCAAATCTGCTCAACAGCTTTCTGCTTTGGAAAGTTATATGAACAAATCAATAATACTCTTGTCAGCAAGTAAAGCTATAGCAAGATGAGGTTTAATAAGTAAAGGGGTTTAAGAGGGTTAATAAGTAAACCTTATAGTAAAATACTCAACATTTCCTGAAATGTTTATGTTTTTGAGCAGTATTTTTAAGTTGAAACTGGGTTCAACTTGGTTTGTTTTTACCAAATTGAGGGTTTTTCTCTGAAAATAACTTTGGATGTATAAAAAAAATCAGGTGACGTTAAGATCATATTATTTTGGAACAGTACCTACCCTAAGTTAAATGTGTGTGACTCCTCTTCAGGTCCGAGTCGCAGGTTCAGACGGGTGGTGGAAACGATTCAAGCGCAGCTTCTCAGCTCCCATGATCACCCACTGGTGTCAGCCCTATCTGGTAAGATTGCTTAACCACACAATACTTTTCCACACACTGCTGTAGAAATTCACCCTGTTTAAATTTTAGTCTTTGAGCTGATTTCTAGATCTATATTTGTTCTTGGAGCTGACTATAATAATTGACATGATTCACAGTTCCTAGACTATAGTGAGCGAAGCATAGGGTGGAAGATTAGCTGCCACCTTAATCACCTTAATTCACACCTGCATTTCTGCCACTGACCCGTGAAGCCTGTGGATTGTAAACATTCAGAGTGACTTTCCCGTTCTCTTCTCTTGATCCCTTCCCAGATGAGAAGAACAGTCGGCCCCACGGGACCCCCACCCGCCAAAACTCGAGGCGCTCCGAGGGTGGGGGCGACAGGTGCGAGTGGGGTGACCGAGCAGATGGCGGAGGCATAGGAGGCAGCGGGGGAGTTCTGCAGCGCAGAGGCTCCGCCAAAGAGAGAACCCGACTGCTGTCCTCCAACGGAACCCAATCCCAACCGTAGGATAGAAAGTTAGACTGCGCAGCAGGATGCCTGAACTACACCAGAAAGAAGACAGTGTAATTTCATCTCCAAGTATCCCTGCAAGCCATGAGCTACTCCTATTCTTCCTTGTCTAAGTTACTGAAGGTGCTTGACCACAGAGCAAGGATTGAGCCTTTTTCCTCCCCATCATGCACATTTTTTCCAACTCGAGATTCTACCGATCTTATGATTACCAGGATTCCTACCCTTAAATGAGAAACAAGTGTTAACAAACCGCCCTTTAATGAAAAAAAATAATAACAATACGTGAATGAGCAGTTTGGTATATATCATAGGTACAGCTTCACAGATCAAACTAGGAATTTTGAAGTGCTAATGTGCATGCCAGTTAGCGAATCAGCCTGTTCAAGGATGCTGATATGATCAGATAGGCTAGTCTACCATATCATCGTATTACAGTATCCAACACCAAAAAAAAGGAAAAAAATAAATAATAGTCTTGTGATGGTTCTCGAGATTACTCCTAAAATGAATCAGTGCGCTCATATCACTATCAAGCAACATCTAAACCCGCCCACTAAAAAGAAATATGAATGCATCTCAGCAGAAGAATCCTAAAGAGTTAGCACCCTGCTGCCGCCCCAGTGAGTGGCGATGAGCTCAGTGAAGGTCCTGTTTTTCTCCAGCAGTGTCTCCTCCTAAGGTAAAGAAAACCAACAAAGTAAGCTAAGTAAGTGAATGTGAACAAAAAAAGATATTTTTTTATTTAGTTTTTATTTATGTTTACACATTTCTTTTAAGGATGTCAGTAGCACAGTGATCACAGTAAAGACAGCAACTGAGACACTCCACACAGTGTTTGACAGTGGAAGCTGCTTTTCCGACAGGCATTCATTCAGAGTTAAGTGTTTCGATTCTTTTATATTTGCTTTTTACTCAGAGACAATATGAAACAATGCTTCTAAGATTTTTGCATTGGACCCTCGTTGCTCTGAAGAAAAGTGTTTGAACAGAAATATGAACAGTAATATATGAAAGCTTTGTTTTGTCGTCACTATCCGTGATTAGCTTCATGAACCTCATCACAGCTGTTTGCGCCCAGATTGAATGAGAAGAGCATCACCGGCCTGTGGATCAAACAGAAACCGCCTTTCTCGTCAAGCTTTGTCTCCTGTTGCCATAGTATTCATATACTGACTCATGTCAAAATAAAGCAAACAAACAAACAAAAAAAGAAGATACACAGTAAGGAAATTCATCAATGGGACGCATTCATGATGCTGGACTTTAAAAAAGGTGTCAGCTTCTTGTTGAACAGGACTTCCTAACCCCACGCTCGTTATTTCAGTGTTCACCGACAAGCCAAGTATCCATCGCCGCACCCTTGCTCATCACTAAGAGTCGCCATTCTGCAAGCAGACGTAGCAACTCAAGGCAGTCACATATATTACTCCAGTACTCTATCAGACTAGTCGATGTTCATCACAGTCTTCCATACAGTGCAATATGCAACAAGAGTGCAGAAGGATTTCAGAGAGACACACAGTGCTACACTTTATTATTTTAATGTCATTTTTTCTAATCTGTCGATTTTTCTGTCTGTTGTTTATTTATTCATTTATGGGGGGGGGTTTGTCATGTATTTGTTTTATAAACTAGATTTCATGCCAACAAAATGTGTCAATAACAAACCCAAGAAACCCGTTCCTGTTCCTGTTATTTACTCTTTTTTTCCGATAGCAGCAGTTGCTCTCATCTCACGTCCCCACTGAGCTTTTGTCTGTATCTTGCGTTTCTGTGACTCACACTGATCTCTGGTAACTGGTATCTGTGTGCGAGACGGGTGGGTGGCGACTGAATGAGAGTGGGCTGAGCACTTTGCAGCGGATGCGTTTTGAGGTAGTTACGTGTGGATTTTCCCGACTGACCCAGTGATTTTGAACTAACCAACACAGCCAAACCCTAACAGGCCTATGTTTTCTCTGTCACAAACACACATGAGCACATCAAATACTTGCTTGTTGGCTTTATCTCCTGTGTTAATGCCTTGTCCGTTTGACCTGTCTGTCCCGCTTCCTCACCTCTGTTTTGTTCCCATTGTCACAAGAAGAGAAACTGTATGGAGTTGTTTGCCTCACAGTCCTAAACACACTGATTGCTCACCTCATCTTTCACGTCACCTTCATTTTTCATTGACCCAACTCTGGCTAAGATTGTAAACTATTCTCCATCCATAAGGGTCAGTAGAATAAGGTGTTTAAAAAAAGAAATGTCTGTATCATAATTTAAATATAAAAAGTGCACTATTATAACTATTGCCTGTGATTAAAAAGAACAATTATGATTGAATTGATGGTCAAAATAAAGAGAGATCCACCTTATTGTTATGGTTACAGTAATAAACCCTAAATTCATATGTGTGTCTGTTTAGTTCCTGTGTAAAAAAAGAAAAGAAAAAGTGGCTTACTTTTAGGAAGCTTTTCCTTTCTTCATGACAGTTTGTCGTGACACACTGTCACACAAACGGGAAGTGTAATGTCTTATACAGTAATTATAGAATAATATTAAAGATTCTTGTAACCTTCTGAAGTTAGAATACTCAAGGCAAGTTTGATGGAGTTTATAATCACATTTTTTTTTCAATTTAAGCAAACCTTCAGAAAAATCTGGTCAACTTGAATCAAGATTTTTCAGAAATATGTGTAAGAGACCTTAATTGCTTTGCTAAAATATAAAACAGAGAAAAACAAAACCTCTGTTTTATTCTCTTGTAGAAACAAGGAAAGCTGTGCCACGTGATCCAAACTATCCACCCCTTAAAAACGTTAACATTTCACAAAAACTCCTACTCTCGGCATTTTGTTTAAGAAGATTGGCATTGCCTCATCGCTCAGGTATTATGGGCGTTACTCTCAAAGCGTTGTCGTGAAATTTACCACAGTCCTTAAAGGCAACATCAGCTCATAAAGCGAGCATCAATGTAGTACACCCGCGAAGAGGAAGAGGCGGAGGGAGAGGTGGTTTTCTAGACCCTACTGTAGCGGTTACCGGGTGCTTGTGCGACGTCGAAAGTTAGCCGTCGGTTCCTGCTTCTCAGAGATTTCTGGAATTTTGACATCCGTTAGGAGTAACAGGTATGTTTAACAAGCTTTTGACGGTGCTTTTAGTGTGTTGCAAAGAGGAGACAAAAGGTCGCATCTTTGTTAGCACTGTTAACATGCACCATCAGCAGCCGTTTCTATGTCCTCAACTCCATGAAGGGCTGGGTGCTCTGCTAGCGAGCACTAGCCACGGCTAACGTTAATTTTCAAACCTGCTGCACTTGGGCAAAACACTAGCTGGCTTTAACCGTCACCACTTGCCTTACTGTGGTTATAGCTAACAGGAACATAACGCTTTCAGAAATAATTTCGATAATTATTAAAAAACGTACCATATATATATTTGTATTTTTTTTTTTTTTTTACTGTTACTGCTGTGAATTGGATTTTACTTTGTTTAAGCAGGACGTATCTTTTTTGTTATTGTTATGGTTATTGAAATGTTATACATCTTTGATAACGCATTTCTTTTCGGTTTCCGTATGCGCCAGATTGTTATCTCCACAGTTAATCGCTTTGTTGACATGTTATCTTAAACATATTTCGCATATCGGCGGCAGAGTGCACAGCTTGATGTTCCCATCCAGAGTTTGGGAATGAGCTGCTTCCATTCGTAAGTTTTCTGCCTCACATGTACACCTCTGCTTAGTCATATCTGGAAACCACAGTGGCTCAGTTGAACTTCGGGTCAATCTCAAGTGAGCTTATGATGTACAAGCGTATTAGACTGGTGATGTCGAAGTATGGGCCCTCACATTCCCTCTTTTGTGGAAGACTTTATAACAAAGTAATGCTACATATCTAGTTAGTCATGCTATATGACATCAAACAAATCTGAAAAAATAAATTTAACAGCCGCCTTAAGTGTCACGGTCTTCTGTTCAGCATGCTTTTTCTGTAACTGTGAGCATCAATGTCATGGGATTTATCACAGTTTTCAGCAGAAAGTCTGTACCAGTTTAATGTCTGTGACATAAAGCAACAGGGGAAAAAAATCATTGGTACCCTGCATGCTTTAGCTGCATTATCTGTATTATATAGTTTACTGGACTAAACATCAAAAAGTGCATTCTGGGCAGATGTTTTAAAGGTACCATTCTTACCTACATTTTGATATCAAATGTTAACTGGCTTTATTGAATATACCACAGCTATTGTACAAAAAAGGAGCTGAATCTGAGGGGCTCAAGTGGAAGCGCAGGTTGATTTTTCGTGGATTGAGTTGTAGATCCCATCAAAGCATCATAGAGTCTAATGAAGTCATTTAAAAAAGGATCTTGGCTTGGAATGTCAAGCTTATAAGAGACCAGTGTTTTCACAACAAGAAGCTCTTAGTTTTATGAAATAAATTTTCATTGCATTTTTTGATATTCAAACCTGCACTGTGCATATCTGTCTGACATCACGTCTTAAAATTGTTGTTAAGCTGGATTACTTCAGTCTGTTTAACAATACCAGATTTTACATTACATTACAGACCTTTAATTTTTAATATCTGTCCAAATGAAAACATGGGCAAGTGAGAAGAGCCAGCATATAAGCTTGGCTGATGGTCGGTTGTTGATGTTCTGCAGGATATTTGTGTGCAATAACACAGAAGATACAGTGCTTCACATTTTCAGTTAAAGTGTTTTTGAGTTCCTGAAAAATGTGCACATAATGATGACACTTTCAGTTCTTGTAGTCACTATACACATTCACCAAGGTTAAAGCCAACATGATTATACACTAAACACATGTACTGAAGTTAAACCCAATATGGCATGGTGTCATGTTCACCAGAGTTGTGTAAAGCACAGGGTTTGTGTTTTTTTTCTCTTTTTTTTTCTTTTTCTTTTTCTTCTTGTTACTCATCATACAGACAGGAAATGTTTAGTCGAGATAAGCTGAGCTTGTAGAAACACCAAGAATCCAACGGCTCTTGATCTTTTCTTGAACCTCATAGCCGTTTTCTGAGCACAAGTGTGCCCCTGTGCACAAAAGTCATTCTCTCAAAGTTAATGAGCAACAACCTTTATTTTCACAACCCGAAACATGCGTCTGTGGTCTGGTGCAATGGGCATTCTTATGCTTAACCAACCTTAATGCAGTTTGCTTATACTTTGTTGTGGTGTAAATTCCTCAGTGGTGTTGGTGTTTACCTTTCACCTAGTTTTCACTAGCCCTGCCTAGTTCTTCTTTTTCTGTCTGATTTCATCTGCTGGCAGTGTTTGCCATTTTTTTCTGGTTTAGTTCATAGATAAAGCAACTTATCTTATCACAGCTCATTATACCCCTTATCTGTTACTTGTATAAATTAAACGATATCTTTAAGTTGATCAAAATGCTGTTGTTACGCTGTGTCAGCATCTGATAATAGGAATTAAAAGGATTAATACACACCTGAGTACACCTTAAGCTCTCAAAAGTTTTAGTCTAGTCAGTGAGATATTGATATCAAATCTAGCGGGACCCGCATAAAAAGGCTCCCTCATGGCACGTGCCTCAGATATGACCTGAGCAGGTGTGCTGTGCCTCTGTTGTCCCTGACAAAAAGGAGCTGAAGTAAAACAGGTGCAGCTTTTTAGAGTACTGCAGATATTCTAGATATGACATAAAGCTCATCACCTCACTGGGGTCTAGTGATGGTGTGAAAATCATGTGTTTTGTATTAGAGATGCAGTAGGTGTAGCTTCCACAGGGATGCATTCCAGTGTGACAGTCACTGTACCTCAGGGCATTATCCATAACCTTTTTTGTGGAGGAAAATCAATTCCCTTTGTGAAGAGAATCAGTAATTGCTTTAGAAATATCCAATAACATCAGCAGCCGGTCAGCACCTCCCCCATCAAACATCAAATCAAGTTTCAAGCTCACTTTGCATTTGAAAGGAGTTATTTTGAACTTGTCTTTAAAAATCCTCAAATGCACATGATGGATGTGTTCAGCTTAGCATAAGTGTTCTGCTAACTCATTTTCAGTCTGATGAATCATCTTCACTTCATTCGCTACCACCTTCAGGGCCCAGCAGCTGCTGTAACCAAGTTACACATGAGAAATATCACAGTTCACGATGTGTAGAGGTTACTGCTGCAATCTGTTTTCCGTTTACTGGTTTAAGGGGGCCAGTTGATGTTAAAGAAAGCAGCAGTGGAGATGTTCCTTGTACATGTCCTGGTTGTTGTAATGTACCCCTGGATAGCTAAATCTCATAGCCAAGGACTTGTTAGCAGTTAATCTAATATTTATCTGGCAGATGCTTTAATTTGTTATTGCTACAAAGGGTAATGCCTCAATCAGGTCTTTTATGGTGATTTACATTTGCAACTCCTCACCTATGGGGTGTACTTTAAAGTAAAAGCAATAGCTTAGTAAGGTTTGTTGAGCCTGAAGCCGGAGGGTTCAGTGTCAAGGCCAGACCGCTTTGGTGATTTATGCTGAATTGCATGTGTTCAGAGTTGTGGATTAAAATGGGCTGTAAATTGAGTGGCTGTTACATGTAGTTGTTACATATTTTCCTAACAAGTGAAGGATCAGATTGGTTGAATTCTGGGAGGAGACACAAATCCCTTTGGGGGATTGCGTCAGGGAAAGCATCCGGTGTAAAAATCTGCCAAATCAAACATGTGGAGCTGCCCACTGTGGTGACCCTAAAAGTAGCTTTTATTCACTATGAGCATAGATTCATGGAAATCCATTGAGCAGTACAGCAATGATGCTGCAGTTCAGAGCTTTGCAGAAAAATAGTAAAATAATTATGTTTGTTTGCAAATTTGCCAAACTCTTTTCTTCCAGCGTCTCTCTTTCTTAACCTTATTTGTTGCAACAATGACGCTTTTTCCTGTGATAAAATTTTAATATAATTCTTCATGACCTCTTTCACATGAGTGAAGTGGAATCAGCTTGTCAACTGTATCAACTCCAAGTATGTTTACCAAGAAAAGTTCCAATACCACAAGTTGCCATTGCATTACAGAGCATAGAGGCCATATTTCAATTTAGTGGAGCAGAAATATGAATGCATGCCAGTGTAGGTCATGACCTTTATCTTAAAAAAAGAAAGTAGTAGATTGAGTCAGAAAGTTCACACTGTTGCTTTTCATTCATTGCCCTCTGTTCATTCATAGTTCGGACTCATTCACACATTCACATAGTCAGCAGCACACTGATTGTGACGTGAATTTCTATCAGTGCGGTCGATCACAGCATCACATAAGATTGCTAGTTTATTAGTGTTTAAAGCTTCATACATACATATTTAAACAGTGATTACTACAGTAATGAACAGATGTTTTAACTGCCAGGTTATCAGTGGCTTAATGTCCACAAAGCTCAGTTATAATCAGGCACAGTTCCTCTCTAGGTAACAGATTAATGATAAAAGCATGTTATTATTATGTCCTTGTAAAACAGATATGTGCTTTGACGTTAGTCATATAATGATTAACAGTTCCTTCAGGCTCTGCAGGAGGGGACAACGTGTCAGGTAGCAGGTTTTTAAGCCTTTCTGGAATGGAAAAGCACAGAATTTGAATTTGCCCAAAGTTAACAGAATTTCGCTGATCCTGTTTATCTGGAAAACCTGTTAGATATTTAAACAGGTTTTTGTTCTTGTGTGCCTGTTTTAAAAGTTGGCACCTGGAATGTTGCATTCTTTCGCCTGATGTCTAATTTCGCCTGAGGTTGGTCATTTTCCACACGTGTTCTTGTTCTTGTGTCTAAACACTCGGTTCTCTGGCCTCTAGGGTGTCAGATGACTTTTCTAAATTGTTGGTTAAAGAAAACCTTTCCTCTCCTCTGCTCCGTCTTTATTTCAGGTTCACTGTGCACAGTGATCATGGCAGAAGCCCACCAAGCCGTCGCTTTTCAATTCACCGTTACCCCAGATGGCATTGATCTGCAGCTGTCCCATCAGGCCCTCACTGAGATCTACCTCTCTGGCATGCGTTCATGGAAGAAGCGTATCGTCAGAATTAAGGTATCTTTGTTCGTGTTAAGCGGCATGTCCCTAAAACATTGTTGGCATCATTCTTCCTCTTTTCGTATTACAGTGGTTCCTTAACTCATTACAGTAGCACGTGCATCTGAGCTGCAGTTAAATGTCAGAGTGGCTTTCACCCTGTGGTTTTGTTTTCATTTTAGTCTCATTATGTTTGTCTTTGTATAACAGTTATTTTTAGTTTTGCTTTGAGCAAGTTTTTTTTTTTCATGTGGGTTTAATTGTCAGCGATGAACACAACACATTACTGCACACGCTTCAGAAGTGAGTGTTTGACTTTCTTTATTTTGTCTTCACTTTGATCACGCTCTTTCAGAGGCGCTATGAATAATTACTGAAGTTGTTTTGATGTGGTAGCATTTTACTGTTGGACACTCACCTTTTCGAGGCTTAAATTTCCAGTTTAATTACTGGTAATATTTTTTATAAATCCAGTGTGAAACCGAGCTGGATCTAATTTAGCCATTCATAGTTGAACATTTATCTAATCTGCACCTTAATTATAAGTGAATTTTTGTACAGCATGTCAGTGAAATGACTACAAAGAGAGAATAACATGTTTTTTCTCTCACTCTACCAGAACAGTGTGATAACAGGAGTGTATCCTGCTAGTCCGTCATCCTGGCTGTTTGTGGTCATCGCAATCCTGGCTACTATGTACACTCGCTCAGACCCTTCAATGGGACTCATAGCCAAGATACAGGAGCACCTGCCAGTCAGGTAACATACCTCATGACTCCTTTAACCCTCCTAAGACCCGAACTCAAACCCGAATTAATGAATGAATGTTTTCTTATTAGTTATTAAATAAACAGAATTAATACTTTAGTTTTACTGTGATTCAATAAAAATGGCAACCATCTATGACACACTTGCATAAGTTCCAAAAAGCTCTGCATATGAGTGCAAATGTAATGTTTCTCTAGTTTTTGGTCAGATTGACAAAAAAAAAACCCACGTTTTTTGTTTGAGTTGTAATGGGTTCACTACAACTATAAGCACACTTTAAGGCAATGAGATTGTGTCTCCCTGCTAAACAGAGATCTATGTTTTTTTCTTGTCTGTTTTCAATAAACAAAAATGCTTGTAATAAAAATATAGTTGGTGGAACCTGTAGCCTGAAGCTAAATCAACATGAATTTTCTTTTTTCTTTCTAGCCCGCTTTTGTCTTAAATATTAAACGTGTCCATCTTCTTTCTTCACTGCAGCATCTGAAGCTTTCGTACTGTCTTGTACTCGAGTCTTGTTCACTCATCTTCTTTTTGTCTCATTTTATTTCACACACACATCATTTCCAGCCAGTCGATGAGTACGCAGTGCCAGGCAGTGGTGTCAGCAGTGCTCTTCAGCACCATGCTTTGGCTAATGCTCATCTTCACTATGCGCCTGTGCCTCAAGCAGCTCCTCTCCTACCACCGCTGGATGTTCGAGCAGCATGGCAAGATGTCCACCACCACCAAAATCTGGGTGGTCAGTACTTTTTCTTCAGTTTTTCCACTTCCCAGTGTGACATAACTACCTTCCACTGTCCATCTGGTTTTAGATCTCCTAAAATATCAGGTGTCCCTCTATCATACCAAGTTTATATGATATTTTTATGCATTAGAATAAAGCATTTTTATTTACAGCTTTGCTTTGAATCTAAGTTTAGAGGCCCTCATTATTTAGCATAAAAATTGAATGTTTATTTATTTTACACGGCATTTTTATCTTGTGAAATACTTGTGTAAATTACTGGATTCAAATCCAAACCAACTACTGTGAGTCATATAGGTGTGATGTGCATTCATATTTACAGTGCGTCTGTCCTTGTGTGTCTATGTCAGGCGCTGGTGCGCATCTTTTCTGGCAGAAAGCCGCTGCTCTACAGCTATCAGGGTTCGCTGCCAAATCTCCCTGTGCCCACCATCAAGGACACAGTCAAGAGGGTGAGATGTCACATGAAGCAGAGGAAATGATAACATGCTGATCACTGACCATAAAACAGATGGTTCTTTTATCACATTCATCATTTGTTTTCAGTTTTTTATTTTTGTTTTTTTTAGCTAGTTGAGAATTTAGTAAAAAAACAACAACAAGGTTTATATTAATCCACAATGAGCAAAGGAGGAATAGAAAAATAATTTTTGTATTGTATCGACAGAATTAGATATGTTTGTGCTCATATAACATTTTTTTTTTTTATCACGTTACCTGTTTCATTTAGTACTTGGAATCAGTGCGTCCGCTGATGGATGATAAAGAGTATGAACGCATGACCAAGCTGGCCGCAGAGTTTGAGAGCAGCCTTGGTAACCGCCTGCAGTGGTACCTCAAACTCAAAGCTCTCTGGGCTTCAAACTATGTAAGTGGTTGGTCACAGTGATCTGGTAAGGTGTGGCCAAAGCAAAGCCATTAAGAGAAAATTTCAAATTCCATTAACAATGTATATCTGTGGTCTGAATTATTTAGCTTGTGTGAATATGCAGTCACTTTTGCTTTCAGGTCAGTGACTGGTGGGAGGAATATGTCTACCTCCGGGGTCGAAGCCCAATCATGGTCAACAGTAACTACTATGGCATGGTAAGAAAGTGTTACTGCATTAAGTTTCTTGAAGATATTTCTGCTCTAAGAGACGATGACCCTAACTTTGGATTGAATAAAAGTTGGTATTTTGAGCAAGCCAATAGATTTTCATTTTTCTGCGCTATTAAACATATTAAAGGATAATAGCCAAGATCCGCACTACATAAAGTTTTTGCCAAGCCAGCATCGCTTTTTTGCATTGCTCAGGAATGAAAATACAGTGATGAGCGTTTAATCTCTAAAAATGAGTAACTGAATGAATATGAAGAATCTTTGTTCAAAAGACAAGATGTTTTTTACTCAGAGTTTTTTGTTCCTAGGTCCTGTGTACAAATCATATATAAGCAAACCTTGTCTGAATAGTCAAACAGTGGTGTAGAGAGCATTTGCAAAAATGCAGACAATAAAATCACTGACTGCCAAGGCTCTCTACGTTGTAAGGTAAAGACCCAAAAATCAGACCATCCCTTATGAGCAAGTACTTGGAGACAGTGGGAGGAAAAAACTCGCTTTTAACAGGAAGAAATCTCCAGCAGAGCCAGGTTCATAGAGGGACAGCCAGAATTTTTTGCCATCACAAGTATTGCCCCCTGAAGACCATGTTGGTGTCACTGTTTTTAGAGAAATATGACGTGGGTACTTTCTCCACGTCATATTTCTCTGTGTTTTTAATTAGGGCATGGTGCCAGCAAATCAGTATTTCTAATGTAAACCTCTCCATAACCTCAAACCTGTCACCTTTTAATCCTAGATGTACTCAGGGATCATTTTGTCTGGATGATCCTTACTTTCTGTATCTGTTCATTTTCTCCGCAGGACTTCTTGTATGTGACTCCAACTCCCATCCAGGCAGCCAGGGCCGGCAACAGCATCCATTCGTTCTTCCTTTACCGCCGCAAACTCAACAAAGAAGAGCTCAAACCTGTGAGTTAAGCCACCAGTCCACCCCTGCTGCTACGTATATATGATAGCATTCATTTTTCTTATCTTCGTGCTATGGCAACAGATGGCTTGTTAACTGGATGTCTCATATTTTAATGTTATTTTCAAACATCAGTGTATTATGTAATATGTAGAATAGAGTGGGCGCATGAGGCCATCAGTATGTGGTGTGTGTGTGTGTAGCATTAATTCTTTCATTCATCTATCCATCAGCGTTTATGTGCCTTGTATCTCCATGCATTTTATTTTTTTTTTTGTAAAGACATTTCCCTTATGTTATCATACCATACTCATCTTTTACCCCTTCCTTTTGTATCCTTTTCAATCTCTCTTTTACTTGCTTGATTTTTCTTTATTTACCTCCCTGTTTCCCTCTCACTCTTAAAAAAAAATAAAAATCCCCTCCTTTTCCCTGGCCCTACGTTTCTTCCATGGCTTTCTTCTGTTCTTCTCCACGTGCCCTCGCCTTCGTCTTCTCCTCTCCGTTTCCCAGAGTCGTATACCAGGCACTGTCATTCCTCTGTGTGCTGCTCAGTGTGAGAGGATATTCAACACCACACGCATTCCTGGAGAGGAGACGGGTAAAGAGACTGAGCAGCATGCACGCGTCAACAGCATCCACAGAAATGTCTGAATGTGAAGTCTGCTCCATTTTCAGACATCATAGCGAGCATTGCTAACACACCTCCCCTTCAGCAATGATGAGGCATACTGAAGGTGTCTGAAGCCTCTGGAGTTTAAGCATGGGATAGAAAATTGTGTCAGTGTGTGTTTGTATGTTTGTGTGGTTCAAGTAAGGCGTCTCTGATTCACTGAGTCACAATGTCTCTGCTGAACAGCTCATCCTGTCATCTCTCATCAATCTCCTCTCGCCTGCTGGTTTCATCTCAGGTCTGTCTGGGTTTCTGGAGAGACGCTGTCTTAAACTAATGCCTTTTTCCCCCTTCCTGCCCACACGTTTTGTTTTCTCATTTTTTTTCCTTCTTCTCTTCCCAACACTTCCTTTCTATCAACCTTTGTTTCCTCTTCCTCCTTCTTCCCTATACTGTTCCTGGTCTGGTGCATACTTCTCTTATTCTACTCAGTGGTTGCTGAGGTCTGCAGTTCCTTGCTGTTCCTATCAGTTTGAGCGGATGTTTGACACTTGTCGAATCCCTGGAATACTAACAGGTAGTATTTATATTCTTACTCAACTGGCCCCAAATTTTTTTAGATCTCTAAATGCCTCCAAAAAAGTAAAAAGGAAAAAAAACTATTTAAAATTGACAAGAATTCTTGTTTCATATGCAATAGTTTGTGTTTGGGCATCATGATATATGACGATCACTCTGTCAGTCATTTCAAGTTACAGATCATAGTGTAAAGAAACCCAAATTTCATTCCTGCTTTTATTATTGCAATTGCACTCAAGCATGCAGGCTCAAATTTGACTACATTTTTTGCAGTTGTTCTCAGTCACAGCCTGGCTTAGGTTAGGTCATTGTAAACCTAATTAGTGAAGTTGTGCTTTGCCCTACACGTGGCATGAATTCAGTGAAGCCAGGTGTTCCAGTCATGTATGATAATGATGGTTTAGCTTTGCAGTCTTTTTACAACATCTTTTTAGATGCTCATGGCAACATCCTGATCATCTCACACCATGTGCATTCAGTTTGCATTGGACAAGACCTGAAATATTTAGAATGGTGTGCTGGGTTGTTGTGAATTCATCTATGTTACAGTGTTACTGGGGATTTTAGCTACACTGAGACCCTACGCCATAAACTTGATGTGTACCTCAACAAAGGTGTAACTATATACCACATTGACACAGGCAGCAACTATTGTTATTGGCCTGTTGAATGCTCCTGTGCATTTGTGGTGACTTTTTCACTGCAGTTTTCAAATTTATCAGTGAGAGAATAATCATCACCATCTCATTATAAGGACTCAGACTCCCTGGAGGAGATTGTTTAAACTATTGCAATGGAGGTGTAAAAAGAAGTAGAAAATATGAGGAGCAAATATGTTTTCCCACAGAAATAAGTGACGACAACAAAGAGAGAGGACCCACGAGGGGAAAAAAGCCCAGCATTTTTTTTGTTGCTGTTGGCTGGTACCGCATATAAAACACGGGACTACATGGTAATTAACACATAATGCACCAGCACAAGCATAATAAACCAAAATCTGATCAGGCCTTTAGACTACTTTGGAAAAAAAGAAAGGTTTAGAAAATGCATTTATTTTAGGGACACAAGACACCTTAACCTGTAAGTTAAGTCTATCATCTTATGTATGTATTTCCCTGACATTGTGGGGTTTTTTACAGCACCTTCCCACCATCAACATTTTCACATCCCACCTCATTATCTTCACTAAATTCATCACTGTTTTACACCACAGTATGTCCACTTTGTCTTTTACCATCTTCTTTCTTCTTTTCTATCCAAAGATACCGTCCAGCATTGGCAGGACAGTGACTACATTGTGGTTTACCACAGAGGGCGCTACTTTCGTCTCAGGGTGTACCAGGCAGGCAGACTTCTGTCTCCGAGGGAGATTGAATTCCAGATTCAGAGGATCCTAGATGACCCTTCACCTCCTTCCAAAGGGGAGGCCAAACTTGGGGCCTTGACTGCTGGAGACAGGTCAGTTTGATTGTTTACATTACCTGCAACATACACCACACTGTAATTCTAATGTAAATGTCTATAATCACTAGAGTTCCCTGGGCTAAGGCCAGGACCAAGTATTTCAGCAGCGGGATCAATAAACGCTCTTTGGATTGCATCGAGAAGGCCGCGTTCTTTGTGACACTAGATGACGAAGAGCAGGGCATGATGGGAGATGACCCAGCAGCCAGTTTAGACCGCTACGCCAAATCTCTGTTGCACGGGAAATGTTATGACAGGTACTTTTACACTAAAATATTCACTGTGTTATGAATTTGTCATCAAGTTATTGTTGCTCTGCTGTTGACTTGGTGGAGATTTTCCTGTAGTGATCTGTTATTATTGGTTGCCATGCAGGTGGTTTGACAAGTCCTTCACAGTTGTTTACTACAAGAACGGGAAAAATGGCATCAATGCAGAGCACTCCTGGGCTGATGCGCCGGTGCTGGCACACGTGTGGGAGGTAAGGAATACAAAAGAAAACCTGGAATGTTGTTATGTTGCTCTGAGTAGCTATAATTTTAGATGCGTTTGTGTGTTTCCAGTACACTCTGGCCACTGACAGCTTCCAGCTCGGTTACAACGCAGAAGGTCACTGTAAAGGAGACGTGGATCCATCCCTGCCCCGACCAGTGAAGCTCAGCTGGGAAATCCCTCCAGAAGTTAGTTCTGTGTTGAAATTTTTCCATTAAACATTTTCCTAAATGAAGCAAGCTATTGTCATAAAGACGGAAACAAGAAAGTACAAGAAATTCAGGGATAACATTATGATCACTGACAGGTGGAGTGAATAACACTGATTATCTCTTCATCATGACTCATGGCAATGAGAATGTGAACATTTTATCCTGTAAGATGATTTGTTAGAAGTACAAAAATGGGCAAGCATAAGGATTTCAGAGAGTTTGATAAGGGCCAAAATGTGCTAGCTAAGCGACTGGGTCAGAGCATCTCCAAAACTGCAGCTCTTATGGGGTTATAGATCATGCAGAGGTTATACATATCTCAGTTTTGACTGATGTTGTTTTTCACTGTGTGTGTGACAGTGTGAAGAGCAGATCGCTCAGTCTCTGGCTGTGGCCCAGGCGCTGGCTGATGATGTGGACTTCCATGTTTTCTCCTTCCAAGAATTTGGCAAAGGAAAAGTCAAGAAGTGTCGAGTCAGTCCAGACGGCTTCATTCAGATGGCTCTTCAATTGGCCTACTTCAGGGTGAGTGTTCCACTGAAGTCGAATGGCAGTGTTACCATCTGATACCTTACCTAAACATGTAAAACAATGATGAGCTTTAACATAAAGAGAACACATGCAGGTTTAAACGTTTGAGGTCAGACTGACATCTGTTCAAAAGTTTAACCTGTTTAAACAAAGCAGAGTTACATAACTCTGATGGTCCGCATCCACTCTTTAACTTGAGATGTTTAAAATTGAATCTAATATGTAATACATAATTAAAGGTTCCATGCACTGAAAATGAACTTTTATGAAGTTGTGATTTCAGTTTGAGGCAATGATTTAATTTAATGACCCCAAAACAGACAAAGTGAGTTTGAACCAAACACCCAAAAAGGCTGAAACTTTCTTTGGAGACATGTGAGACTAGTGTTAATCAGTCTTCAAATGTCTGGTAGGATACGAGATTGACAACTTTATTTATTTTTATAGCACATTTCATTACATTAGAGCTCAAACACAGAAAGTGAACACATGGCATTTGAAACAATTGTACACTTTAATCAGTTGTTTGTTTTTTGCTGTTGTTGTTGTTTTGCGTGGTTGCAGGAACGGGGGACTTTCTGTTTGACATATGAAGCCTCCATGACCCGTCTGTTCAGGGAGGGCAGGACTGAGACTGTTCGCTCCTGCACCAACGAGTCTAGCGCCTTCATCCGAGCGCTGGAGGGCGGAGAGGTGAGAGCATGAAAACCCTCTCCTGATTTGTTTTATAAAACCTAAACACAACACAGCCATGTCACTTCACCACGTCGTTCTCCACCAGGCAGCAGACGTGTGCAAACATTTGTTCCGAGTTGCCACAGAAAAGCACCAGCTACTTTACCGCTTGGCTATGACTGGAGCCGGCATTGACAGACATCTGTTCTGCCTCTACGTGGTGTCCAAATACCTCGGAGTGGAGTCTCCTTTCCTCAAAGAGGTTTGTTTCCATGTCGTGTTTTTGTCTAGTAGCGCTTACACTGAGTTGATGTTAGCAAACTGATGTGGTGGCTTGTGTGTGTTTCAGGTTCTGTCTGAGCCATGGAGGCTGTCCACAAGTCAGACTCCCATCCAGCAGGTGGAGCTGTTTGACATAGATAACCACCCGGAGTACGTCTCCTGTGGAGGAGGCTTTGGACCGGTCAGTACCACCTCCGGTGTTTCACAGACTTTAAATAATTGTTCTACAATTATTTATTTTATTCTATATAGTTCCTGCTGGATTAGTGGACAGATTACATGAATACAGATTAAAGGGACTGGTGATGATTCAAGTGTTTTTGTGCCTTTCAGGTGGCCGATGATGGATATGGGGTGTCCTACTGCGTTTTGGGAGAGAACATGATTAACTTCCACATCTCGTGCAAACACTCATGTCCAGACACTGTGAGTTTAATGCTTTTGGTCAATTTGTAGTCAAATGTCTGTGTATTTTAGTACTTCATATGTAAATCTAGAATTGTGTTATGCTCCCTTATGCCTGTAGTTATTTACAGAAAGACATGGTTGTTCACTGCACAAGTAAACCTTTAAAATTCTTATATTTTGTCATGCAATGACTATTCTTACTATTATTCAGATTTTTTAAAAAGGCATAATATGACATTAATCTTTTATTGGCTCAATTTTGTTTCATTTGCTTGTTTGTTTTTTAACGCTATGCTAATGCTTTTTCTCCTTCCTTCTCCTTATTCTGTGCTCTTCGTCTCTCCTTGAAGGACGCTCATAAGTTTGGTGATCAGATCAGACAAGCCCTCCGTGATCTGCTAAAGCTGCTGAGCCCAAGCCAAACAGAGGCCAGCAAAACGGAAGAGAGCCAACCTAAGGTCAAGAAAGAGCAGTAGATATTCAAATCAGAAGACGTGATGCTGAAGGGAACATGTGCAGGCATTACAATATGAAGTGAAGAAAGGCGGGTTTTTATTCTTAATTTAGTCTGAGGCATTTATAGCCAGGTAGATGATATTCGTGAGACAGCTCCACTGGAAAATGATAACAACGGAGGTGATGTTTTTACTGATATGCATATGTTTGTGCGTTTATATTAGCTGTGCGATGGGTGCATGGAGCGAGAAAGGGTCCGCAGAGTTTGGTTTTAACAGTGAAACAACTTGAAATGTGCACGTGTAAATGAAAAGTACAGTGGGGCCAGTACACATCTCAGTGTTAGGATGGAAGATCCTAACTTCACCTTATTGCAGGGAGTAAATGAATGCAAATTTCTGCAGTGTGTTTTCGACACAAGTAAAGATAAAACTCCTCTGTTGTTGGATCTGTTTGGGGAAACGCTGTGGGATGTTAGTGTGAATTTTGGAGTATTGCCATGGGGAGAAAACATGATGGACTGTTGAGGTGACTTCATTTTCTACCATCTGAATTCAAAACTGCTGTAACGATGACACCAGGTATTTTAGAATCATGGAAGTCTGTGACTTCTCAGTGTTTACTCGATGTGTATAAATTGCTTTTTACATACACAACTGTAATGCTGTACTTAAAGCACCAGGCTGGTTATACATGTAGTGAAGATACATGGCTATTTTAAATTAATTAAATATATCCAGTGCCATATTTTTATTTTTATTTTCTTGGAGGCTTAGTTTGTATTCACTAAGTTTAACTTACAAAGTTAGCAGACATACAATCTAGTTATTCAACTGCTATAAATGTATTTTATATTTTTACTTTATTGTTACCACTGTTTAAAAGCACCATAACAATGCAAGTTGTATTTATGAACATGATGTGCAATTATTCAGTCCCACGCAGCGCTGCAGGTCAGACCTGGATTAGATGTAAAGTGTACCTGTGACACAGATTGATGTTTTTCTCCACTTACTGCTGCCTTCTTTGGTTTTTACTCCAGATCAGCTTCTCTTATTATGTTGTTCTCATGAGCCTTTTTAATGCAATATTACGAGGGGAAATAAAGATATTCTTAAAGAAAAAACTAGTGGGGTTTTTGTTTGGTGTTTGTTTTTGTTGCTTTGAAACATCTCTCCCCCAGTTTAGCAGATTGCTCATGAAGAAACCTGTTGGGTGTCTGTATATTTCTGTGCAACGCTCAAACCTACCTGGCCCTATGTGAAAAGTAATCGCCGTATTTGTTTAATCATGAATTAACTTTGACCACATTTTATTTAGAAAACTGAGTTTAATTTCATTTACCACAAACAGATTTGAGTAGTGCCAGACCTGCTGAATCAAGAAATCACTGACAAAGTGAAGCAGGCTAAATGATCTCAATAAGCAAACATTGACATAGAGAACCACCCACAAACATTTTGCAGCAGGATAACATCCGAAACACACCAGCATGTCCATTTTTTCATGGTCTAGTCAAAGTCCAGACTTAAATCTGATTGAGATGCTTTGGCATGACCCTAAATGGGCCGTTCATACTTGAGAACCCTCCACTATGACTCCTTGACTTTTAGGAGAGCTTTAAAAAGTTGAGTAAAGAACTGACCTCCTTTAAAAAAGCCTCACTCACAGCCAAGTCACTCAAGTCCAAGGATGACATTTTTTATGTTTATCATTGGCTTCACATTTCTGTTCGCAGTTACTGATGCTTTTCTGCTTGATGTTGTGCTGCTTCTTTTTGTTGTTGTTGCAGAAGCTACACATAGAATCAAGTAAGCATGTGGTTTTTCTTATAAGTCTTCAAGTCATCTTTAGGACATCATTTTAAAATAACGAACACGCAGTAACTAACAAAGAAATGATGTATTTATCAATAGCTCTTTGCAAAGAATAGAAATGTACCCTCAATATGCTTACCATTGTAACAGACAAATGGTTTAAGGTAAGTACAACCTCTGTCCCAAAGTGCTTTGAGAGGAGGACTGCACAATGAACAGACTCCATCATTATTTGGTTGATCAGTGGCCCAGTATCTGAAGGAGCTGTTGCTCTGGTCTGACCATTTCCACTCATCTCTGAACAAACCGATCCAGACTGAGGACAGCGAGCCATTGTTATTGTCACTGATTATTTGCTGCAATGCCAGAGTTTCAGTGTCTCCCCTTGCACTGGCCAAGTCTTTATTCATCACTTGACAATCTTGTTGGGCGTCAGTCCAGCTTTTCTCTTGAAAAACAACATACAACCCAACGGAGCCAACGTCTGTGAATAATTTTTACACAGAAAAATTCGATTACATGTCCAAGTCCTAGAAAACAACATATCACTGCTGGCTTTCATGCTGTTGGGTAACAATAAAGATGAATTTGAAAATATTGAACTACTTGAACTTGAGTGACACAACTTTTTGAAACTACGACAATGAAATAATGTTTGAGATCAACGTTGCTTTTTAAAATTTTGTGCTGTCTACTTAAACACTGACACTGATTATTCGAAGCACTATCTGAAGAGGTCAGAGGTCCAAAGAAGTGATATTTAGAATGTTGTCAATCCAATAATAACTGCAAGAAACACAGTCTTAAATACCTCTATGTAGCATTATTATCACTGTGATCTTCAGAATCTATTGACTTTAAATGAGAGGTCAAATGGGAAATAATATTTTTAATCTTTTCATGTGTTAAGAACACACACCACACTTGTAAGAATTATTGTTTGTAAATTATAAGGCTTTTTGTTAATTTCCAACCAATAAATCATTATATTGACCATGAAGGCCTTGGCAGATTTAATTCTGAAGTCTAAATTTACACGTTCTGAATGTCTTTTGACAATTTATTAGTGTGAGCTAACACCAAGCTGCACCCAGATCACATTGCAATTGTTTTTTCTTACCTGATGGCCACATCTTTCATAGCAAAAGATACAGTGCGCTTCTGCAGGTTGCTGCTTTTTGTCCTTCTGCCTTTCTGAAAGTCTATTTTTTTGTCCATTTCATAGTGTGTTGGTGTTTTTACTGATGGCCTATGGAATACATATTTGCATTTTTATAAACAAATTTAGCTGTGAGGAGCTGAGCAGGATGTTGTAAAGATCTAAATTGATAGATGCTATCACAGGTGCCAAAAACTTGATGTAACCAACACACTGTATTTCCATTGGGGGTTGAAATGATCTTGTTTTATTACCTCTCCTCTATCTGTCTGTGTTCCTGCCACTTGTCTTTCTGTCTCTTATTTCAGCAGTGAGGTCACTCACTGTCATCATAAACCTTAAAATGGGACTGACTGTAATGAGAGTATTCTTGATTGTTATTGCTTTTTTTTTTTTTTTTTTTTTAAATTGTTATTTTATTTACTTATTAAATTTTTAACAGCGTGACAGTTTTCTTTTATTCTATGTGGGAGCAGCTGACGACCATGAAAACGCATTTCTTTGGCATTAAAAAAGTTTCATGATATGAAATGAGAGGTGTTTCTTTCTGGCTTCCTCCAGAGACGCTGATGTTTTAGTTTCTTCAGTCAGACTCCCTCAAATATTTCTTATAGATCCTCTCTTATAACACTGTCGCCATTTTCACTATTTTATCTTGAGTTACACATATTTTCTTATATAAAGAAAAGTGGCCAAAGCAGTATTCAGATTGCTGTATTTATGAAAATTATGTGAAATGATCCAGTGCTAGGCAGTGCTGGGATTAGATATTAATGTGTGATAATAGTAACACTTTTTTTCTCCACGTCTTACTGCTTTCTTTTGTTTTTACTCCAGAGCAGCTTCTCTTATTATTTTGTTATAGCTGATGCAATATTATGAAGGGAAAAAAAATATTTTTAATCATCATAGTATAATGATCGTAGCTTATGTATTTATGTTCCCTATTTGATCCCGGACCAATCTTGATGAAATTTTGAATAAACATTGTCTAGCGTGCTGTCAGTGCCGACATCTATATGGCATATGCAAATATTTTATACAAATCCCAAAGACAAACAAAGTAATTCACTATGTTTCTTTATTATAATGTTTTCAGACAAAAGACAGCATGTGGAAAAAATAGTGAAAGTTCATGTCTACCCTTACAGGTTACAGAGTAATAAATCAACAGACTTTTAACTGACTTTTAATGAGTATTTAATATATCACATATGCATATTATATTTGCCACATGCTTAAAAAAACCCTCCAAATGAAAGCATTCCAAATATGATGTGAGCAGACTTTAAAAACAAACAGTAAAGCAAAGTCTCTCTTTATCTCTATTCATTTAACGCTAGGCTAGTTTTGTTTATTCTCTACATGCAAAATCGTGAGTAATTTTTCACTCCAGGAAAACTTCATGTCGTATTCTAACAGGCATCCTTGATTTCCTTCTCCTCTTCCTTATGGAAAATTTTCCCATCAGGCTGGACTCTCCACCGAACCTTGGCATTCTGGTACTTTGATTGGATCTACGGAGGCATTCACATGAGCTAGTTACAGTGTGTTACGATTATAAGTGCCTGAATCCAGTAAAAGTGGCTTCTTGACTTATATCAGAGCTTTTAAAAAGACACATTAATGGAACATTTTAGAGTAGAGAACTGACCTGCTGCAGAATGGCATCACTCACACTGAAGTCATTTAAGTTCAAAGATGACTTAAATTCCACCTTAACAGTTCTGGTGTGTTTTGTTTCTTGATTGGCAGAACATAAAATTCACATGCATTTAATTTGTTAAATAAGCTGCCATGTTAAGAATGGCAGTAACTAAAGAGAACAGATACATTTGTTCTCTATAAAAATAAACAATGAGAAGTCAAAAAGGTACATGATACACTGTGGAATTATATTCTTACCCTCATAGCAGATGAAGGGTAGAGAGTAAGTACAGCCTCTGTCCATGAATCCTTTGAGAGATGGATTGTACAATGTACAGAGTCCATCATAATTTGGTTGACCACTGGCCCAGTATCTGAAGGAGCTGTCGCTCTGGTCGGACCATTTCCAATCATCTCTGAACAAACCGATCCAGACTGAGGACAACGCAGCGCTATTGATTATTTGCTGTAATGCCAGATTTTCCACCTGGCTCCTCGCACTGGCCAAGTCTTTGTTGTTCATGCGACAGTTCTGCTGGGCATATAGCCAGCTCGTCCCTTGAAAAACAACATACAACCCACTGGAACCAATATCTGTGAACATTTACAACAAGAAAGATTAAAATCTAAACAAAATCACTCAGAGAGCACAACTCTCCTCGAAGGGCAAGGGCTAAAACTTTGACATTTTATGATGATTTTATGACAACATGCTGACTTCTGACCTTTGATCTATGAACATGAATAATTACATAGTAACATAGTTTATTTTATTCGCAATCACATTTATGTGAAAGAGGAGCTGTGTGTATTTTGAATGATCTTTCCCATGAATGCACTGACCTTGGCATACATAAGGAAGCGTTGTTGTACAGGGTGCGCTGAACCATTTCCCATCATCCCTCATCCCTCCACAGTTGTCAGTGGAACTTGGTAAACTGCCCCAGTTAGTGTATTCAACTACTCCATCACTGATCTGAGTTTCTCCCACAGACCACAGCCAGGCTGGTGGGCCTGTTTGTGTTAGACCGATCCACATCTCTGCTGTCACACCACTGGCTGATACCATGTTCACCAGCCTCTGCATGTCATCCTGGCTGCCAATCGTGGCGAGGTCGGAATAATTGCTCCTGCAGTAACTCTGGGCATCAGCCCAGATTTTAGCCCCGTTTATCAGGTAGAACTCCCGATGAGTGGGAGAACACAGAGTAACATAGCCTGTACAGGTGCACCAACCAAACATCAAACAAAGGAGGACTGCACCATCATCATAACACTGTTTAACTTCAGCATGAACGTTTCATCATAAGCAGTTAAGAAAATGGATTCATGAATGGATTTCATCACTTATGACACTTACCTGAAACTAGCAATAAAATCACTGTAAGGACCATATTTTCTCTAGGATGTAAATTAGAAAAAATCAGTTTGCATTTGTTAGCCTACTAAAGTGGTTAAAGAATTTTTAATTCAGTGGTAGTCCACTCAGTCTCAAACTTTTTAAAACCCATGAAACTGAAGCATTTCCTGCCTTACTTACTTTAATGTTACAATCACAAGTCTTTGAATGCACAGCCAGAGGATTTAACAAATGTGCCAAAACAAATGTATGCGACAACAAAATGAAATAAATCAACCAGTCATCAAAGAAGGTGACAATACTGCGTTCTAACATTTTGAGGGACTTTTTTCCCCTTTCAAAGCATAACTGGCGTCTTGTGCTTAATCAAATCAATATGGAAGTAATACAGATTTTTTGTTTTTAAGTTGTTTTTGTTGTTAGGTTTTGTGGATAGATTTACAGGCAGAAGTTTTAAGGACTTAAGGGCTTAAAGCAAATAAAAACGCGGACAGATGAGTCACTTTGGTAGCATCCACTTATTTTTTTAAATGTATTTCAAAGACACTTATTTTTCGGTTTTAAATGAATTGAAGCTATTTTATTGAATAAGTCAAAAATGTTTAAATGACAAATACTAAACTTTAAGAACAGAATTGTTTGTTGTTCTGGCAGACAACAAATTTGAAACTATTTTGGGAATCGTTTCATTACTTACATAATTACTCTTATGTCCTAACTATACTTGTACAGTATAGTTAGGAACCATAACCATAGCAAGAATTGGCAGTAACATGTTTAAGCTAATGGCATGGACACATGCCTGTCTATAACTGCCCACGTCTGCATATCTACCCTGCTCCCTCTGATAAATCACCTACCTGAGCAGCCCCATTACATGGATACAATTACCAGCCACACCTAGTAATGATGAAAAAGAGGTTTTAAACTTTGACAGTTAAAGATTTCTTTCTTTTGTATAAAAATCTTTGGCTTTTTCACTCTTGAAATGTTCAAATAGGATTAATATTACGGACAACCTGATACAGAAGAACACATAGACTGATTAGAGAATTACAACGAGACACAGATGAGAACAATCAAAGAATAAGCAGGAGGACAGAGACAGTAAGTAGAACTAACAACAACAACAACAACAACAACAACAACAACAAAAATACACTACCTTAGAAAGTAGAACAGGCACCAACACAAGGACTCAAATGTAATAACTAAGAATCCAAAACTGAGTCCAGCAGAAAATCCAGCAATCCTGAGACGATTCATATACAGATTTTTTCCAGGTCAAGTGACACTTTACATATAATTTAACTCTCCATAATTCTCAGAAATATTTAAATTACATTGATGCTTTAGCATTACTAATGTGTATGTGTTGACAACACCTAACATCATGACATGGCAGTTGCTGTCCACCCAGATGATCAACTCCCTGCTATATGTTTAGAAACAACTCTCTTCTTACCTGATGGGAAGCTATTTTATTACAAATAGGCAGTTGTTAATCCTACTTCATGCTTCACGTATTAGTGTTTTGTTTGTTAGCAAGTAGCCTTTGTATTTGTCTTTATGAAAATGAAGCACTGAAGCTTAGCAAAGATGCAAAAGAATATGTGCCTTCCTTAGGACAGGATGCTTGGTGTTTGATCTATTATGTCTTTGTTGTAACAATGCTTCTTGGAAATAAATCTTGTACGGTTGGAAAGCCATGCATTTGTGAGTTGAGCAGAAGAGTTGAGTATGTGGGTTGCGCCTATGAGTGTACATCTATGCCACATATGGACTACAAGTCCGCAAGTTCCGAAGGGAGACACGAGAAAAGGTGGTTGACGCCAAGAGAGCACAATTCCCCCTGAAGTGCAAGGGCTGAAAATATAAAAATTGTGCTGTACAGTTCTCTCAATGCCTTTTCATATGATACATTGCTTGACATGGTTTCTTGAATTTTTTTTTCAAGGTGAACTTTGATCTTGGGTGCTAACAATCAAGGTAAATGCTTAGCCAACCTAGCTACTCATGTCCCCCAAGGCCTAGTATATTGTTGTGAACATTGAAGACGATCAATAAAAAACTGTGGGTAATATATGTTTTTACTGATTTTCACATTTGGTGCTTGATTCGCACTGAAGGAATCAAAACTGTGAATGAACACATATGGAATTATGTAGTGAACAAAAAAGTGTGAAATAACTCAAAACATGTTTATTTTGGGGGGATTTTTCAAAATAGCCACCCTTTGCTTTGATTACTCTTTGCATTCTCTTGATGAGCTTCATGAAATGTTTTTCCAACAGTCTTGGAGGAGTTCCCAGAGATGCTGAGCACTTGTTGGCCCTTTTGCCTTCATTCTACGGTCCATCTTATTCAACACCATCTCGATTGTGTTTAGGTCAGGTGACTGTGGAGGACAGGCCATTTGGCACTCCATCACTCTCCTTCTTGGTCAAATAGCCCTTACACAGGCTGGAGGTTGTTTGAAGTCATTGTCCTGTTGAAAAATAAATGATGGTCCAACTAAATGCAAACCAGATGGGATGGCATGTCGCTGCAGGATGCTGTGGTAGCCATGCTGGATAAGTGTGCCTTCAATTTTGAATAAATCCCCAACAATGTCACCAACAAAACACCGCCACACCATCACACCTCCACTACGGTGGCCCCTAGAGACAAAGCACGTACAAACTCCAAAACACATGCAAACTCCAAAACACATGCAAAATCCAAAACACGTACAAATCCAAAACACATGCAAAATTCCAAAACACGTACAAATCCAAAACACGTGCAAACTCCAAAACACGTACAAAGGTCAGCATCAAACACTGTTCTCATTTTTTTTTGCCTGTCAGACTTCAGCTTATGCCCTCAATACCCACTAATAGTCCACATTCAATCCCTGTTCCTTATTTTGAAATTATGACCCATATCCACATGTTTGTAGCATGTGAATATGGGTCATATTTGTGTATCGTGTAAGTTATTGGCATCCCACTTCCTTTCTCATCTTAACCATCAAAACTAAATTTCATATCCTAATGCTGACCTACTTCTACCTAAGTTCACCACCAAAGCAATTCTGAATTCTCCAACAGTTGTTTTAAGGTTTGTCTGACAGCAAGAAGCTGCCAAAATGTCCTAAAATCTTCAAAATGACCTCAAGGTCTTAAGCTCAAACTGGTGCACAACAGAAAGCACTAAGTATTATGTTCATTACTTCAGAGAATTCCTAGCATAACATCCATCATGCACCAATAGTGAAACAATCAGAGACTGTGGAAATACATTTGTTTCCACCATATGAGTAATAACACACACACACATACACACACACACACACACACACTCCTCCTTGTCGCCCAGAGGACCCCATATAAAGCTGTGTTTCCCCTGCACTTGTTACTGCTCTTCGTTTCAACATCAGTGTTGTTGTCTGCTGTTCAGGTATGTACTTTGACCTTTTCCTATGATATCTAAACTGACATTTAAATTATAGCACCATCCACATCCAAATAAGATAATCAGCTCGAGCTACAGTTTCCACTGAGCACATGCCCAACTTAGTATTGCTAAATTAACAGCTATGAAAAATCAAGCATTTGCAATAAATGGAACGACTTTGATGATAAGACACTAAAAATTTTGCTCAGATTAGTGAGTTTGGATTTGGAAATGACTTATTTGTTATATTCAGTGTCTTTTCCGGTTATTTTGAGTGAAATATAAACACCCAGTGTGCAGCATTTGGTGTTTGGGATTTTCATGAAGTGAAAAAACTCAGTGGTTTATTCTTGATCAAAACAATTCTGTAATGTATTTAAATACTGGACCCACCAGTGTGTTAGTGGGTGATGATAAAGGTGTAACATTTCTCAGAATAAACATGCTCCAGTTATTCTCGGTAACTCTGCTGGTCAATTAATGCAATAAAATCCTCCTGAAATCCTTCAGTCCTTTTGTCCATACCTGTTTATTTAGACTGACACAGTCATATCTTAAAATCCTTGCTAAAATTGACCTGTGAGGTATTGTAGACACTTTTATCAGTGCCTGTAAACAGGTAGTATCATACATTTGCATAGGAATGAGACTTCAATATCCCAAATTTGCCTTTGTTGGTTTTTGTCTATTTGATCAGTCAAACATGGTTTTGTACTCATGCAACATCTCACAGTGACACATGTGCATAAACCTATGAAGTAATGGTTAAAATATCTGTGAGGCTACGCACGTATTTAAAGATCCTTTTAATTTACTGAGACTGCACGTAGATCAAATGATAATAGAGGACTTGGCTGGTGTTAATAGCAGCTAGCCGACCAGCTTAATCTCCTTCTATCCCACATTCTCTCTTGTAAATCAAATTAAACAAGATGGACTGGACAGCTGTTACCTCACTCTGATCCTGGATAATTGGATGCTGCTCCAATCCAGTGTCCCTCTGGCCTCTTCTATTCCTAGATCATTAGCTCCAAATGGCCTTTCACTTAATCTTATCCCCTAAAGTAAAATCTTACACTGGATGTTGCTTTTTTAATTTCAAAGGTTTGGAAAAAGACGTGTGGTGCATTATAACTATACATAATAGCACTGATTTCTATGTGTCTTTCCAGTGTCATCATGTCTTACTTAGATGAACACGGGTGAGTCGATCCAGTCCAGAAAGTTCTAATTCATTAACTTGTGTTTTATGGCACATCTAATGCATTCTTTCAATTCCTTTTGATTTAGAGGGCATCACGAGGGTAAGGGCAGCAATTCTTTCATTTAATAAATATATAAGCTGCAATTCATATCTCAACTCAATCAGACTGTGACTCTTTCTTTCTCCAGAAGAAGATGAGGAGCAGGGAGAGGGAGGTGAGACTGAAGGCTCAGTGTGGGTTGATTATATTTAGCATACCTTGGAGATAACAGATCAACTACCAGCTGTTTTAGCAATCCAGTAGTAGAGACACCCCATAGACCCACACAATTGCGAATATGGTTTAAATCCTGTAATTGACTTAATGTTTACGTGTTGATTCTGTATTTCTGTGGGTAGTCCATAATCACTACCTTAGTGCACAACCCAGTATCACGGAAAAACGTGTAATAGATGCGCTGGTCCATTTGGACACGCATGTTGAGGTAGCCTGTAAGCTGCAGCACCAGCAGAGGGAGATATTTTATTTAAAGCAAACATGAAAATGATCGGAAAGCATTTAAACAGACATTACTAACAGATTTACATGTAAATACACATTAGCCGCCTAGCTTAATTATTTCTGGTGATTAAGGACCTAGCATACTTCATACATTCCTTGCTCACTAGCCACTTCTTGGTTTTAACCCTATAATGCCATTTGTATCATATTTGCTACATGAATTTCTGAGACCTCTATGTCATCAACATGATCAATACTTGCCATAATTTCAAAATGTTATGGACAAAACTCTTTTTTTTCCTCTAAAATTAACATTGTTGTTAACAAAAAGTTGCCAAACACGCCCAATTTATCAAATGCGATACAAAAAATATATAATAAATATATCATAAACATGATACAGAAAAAAAATTGTGGATTTTGTTATAAGAACATCTCAGTTCCAAAAAATCTGAAATTTCTGGCTATTTTTTGATGGGTTGGGTCTCACAGGGTTAAATATATTATCTCCCCTTTCTGGTTCTGCAACTTTTGCATGCATGTCCATTTCATGCTTTGGAGAGGCAAAGCTGGCAAAGGTGGGGCTGTCACCTTGGAGGTGGTTTAGAGAGTGCTGAGTTGAACTGCTCTTTCATCATGTGAGTCGTTAGAAACATCTGTGACATTTGTGAATTTTTTTTCCCACCCTCACCATACGAGTTATAAAGGTCACATGGGTCGAGGTGTGAGTTGGGGTTGAATCGCATGGGAAAGGATCTCAAGACTGTGTTCCAAGTAGCTGACAAATGGTGTCATAGGCCACCACCTCTACTTAATGACGGCTGTTCAAGCTGGACATAGATGGCCTCCTTGACTCCTCTGTTTCATTTATTTCCACTCTTGGCTGTGTACTATGTGGGAATCTTTAACATTTTAATCTCTGGAGGTGAGCAGAAGAGACTCACCTGCATGCTGTTTTGCTTGTTAGTGGCTGCCAATATGAAGAAAGTGAGCTTTAAAGAAGGTAAACAGCTTGATTCAAACAGTAAATGAAAATGAATTGCAGGGAGGTTCCAACAAATCAAATCAAATCACTTTTATTGTCACATCACATGTGCAGGTACATTGGTACAGCACATGTGAGTGAAATGCTTGTGTGCGAGCTTCACAAGCAACAGAGTTGTGCAAAATACAATAACGTAAACAAGCAAAATACAAGAATGGCTACATCTGAAACTAATAAATATATGTACAATATATAATAGTATATGCATTTCTGGATGTGTATACTAAATATTTTTCTACGTGTGTGTGTGTGTGTGTGTGTGTGTGTGTATACACATATTTTACAAATTAAATAGAGTAAACAATAAAATAAAATATATAAAAATATACATAGTTGAGACATGTGCAAAACAGTGGCATTACTGTACAGTATGGAGTGCATAATGTTAAAGTTCCAGTAGTGAAGCTGAGGTGTCTATGACGTGTTCAGCAGTCTGATGGCCTGATGGAAAAAGCTGTCTCTCAGTCTGCTGGTTCGGGACCGGATGCTGCAGAACCTCCTTCCTGATGGAAGTGGTCTGAACAGTTTATGGCTGGGGTGACTGGAGTCCTTGATGATCCTCCCCGCTTTCCTCAGGCACCGCTTCCTGTAGATGTCTTGGAGGGAGGGAAGCTCACCTCCAATTATCCGTTCAGAGCACCGCACTACTCGCTGGAGAGCTTTGCAGTTGTAGGCGGTGCTGTTGCCATACCAGGTGGTGATGCATCCAGTGAGGATGCTCTCAATGGCACAGTGATAGAAGGTCCTGAGGATGCGGGGGCTCATGCCGAATCTTTTCAGTCTCCTGAGAAAGAAGAGGCGCTGCTGCGCCTTCTTCATTGTTTTGTTTGTGTGTACTGACCACGTAAGATCCTCAGCCAGATGTACACCAAGGAACCGGAAGCTGCTCACTCTCTCCACAGCAGCGCCGTTGATGGTGATGGGGGTGTGTACTTCTCTGCACCTCCGGAAGTCCACTATCAACTCCTTTGTCTTTGCGACGTTGAGTGTGAGATGGTTAGAATAAGATAAAGATAAACAGCTTCCTGTCTGATATAAACTTGGTTTAACTTGAGCTTTTCTGTTTCAAGATGTATTTTTGATTATTCTAATAACAATAACAATAATAATAATGATGATAATAACTGATTTACTGTTTCATTGCTTTTCTGGCTGCCATACTGAAGAAGAACGGCCCAAATACAAGTAAGAAAATACAAGAATATTATGCTGTGAGCTTTCAAAATGATTTGATTAGTAAAAAACAAAGCATAGCAAATCAGTACGCCTTCATGTGGTTTTACAGGCCACTTACGCAACTCGGTGCACCAAAAATCCCAGAGGGAGAGAGGGTTGACTTTGATGTAAGTGCCTTAATATCATTGTTTAAGAAAAGAAATACATTACACGAAAACCAAACATAAGTAATCCCAGTAAGTTTCTCCCATGCTAGGATATCCATAGGAAAAGGATGGAAAAAGATCTTCTGGAACTACAGACACTGATTGAGGTCCACTTTGAGCAGAGGAAGAAAGAAGAAGAGGAATTGATTGGACTCAAAGCAAGAATTGTAATGCCCTTCCCCATACTATTTTCTTGTTTTGCATGTTTGTCTATTTTCCCCTCACTTGTTTGTATGAAAAAGGGATTTGTCAGGGTGCAGTCACCATTCAGGCTAATAGAGAGTAAAGCAGCAGAGTTGGTTTTTTTTTTTCAATGTAGGAAAGCCGGAGGGCAGAAAGAGCTGAGCAGCAGCGTGTAAGGGCTGAAAAAGAGCGGGACAGACAAACACGGATAGCGGTAATGAAATATGTTAACACATATGTTGCTTATTCCATGAAAATATCAATAATCCAACAAAGAAAAGAATAATTTAAGTGACGATGCAACTCAGGAGGAGCGGCAGAGGAAAGAGGATGAAGAGGCAAAGAAGAGAGCAGATGATGAGGCCAAGAAGAAGAAAGTTCTCTCCAACATGGGCGCTCACTTTGGAGGGTTCCTAGCAAAGGTCAGAGGGATTCAAGTGATTCATTTGCGGGCAGGCGTACCGCTATATTCTGCAGATATGTGAGGTGCATTTCTAGGCTGATGTGACTGGGCAAGAGCGGTCGTTTCTTACAGGCAGAGCAGAAACGGGGTAAAAGACAAACTGCAAGGGAAATCAAAAAGAAGACACTGGCAGAAAGACGCAAGCCACTGGCAATTGAGAGCCTGAAAGAGGATGGCCTGAGGTCAGTTAAAGCCTTCACTGGATTACATTTTTATTTAGCTACATGTTATAGATATATCAGCTGGATAAGCCTGAGGCAAACAATTGTTTAAGCCTTAGACACAAGCTGTAATGCCTTTTGTGTTTTAGAGAGCGAGCCAAGGAGATGTGGGAATGGATCCACCAGCTGGAGTCAGAAAAGTTTGATCTGACTGAGAAGATGAAGAGACAGAAATATGAGGTTAGCCCTTTACTTGGGAATATTTAAGATTTTTATATTAGAAATCGGAGACATTATATTCTTATGTACTTTTTCTTTTTCAGATCAATGTCCTCCTGAACAGGATCCAACACGCTCAGAAATTGTGAGTCAGACGGCTTGTCTCAATCTACCCACAAAACAAGGGAGCTAAGTGCAGGGTTGTAGGTAGATCAACTCTTTGCACATCTTTGACTATGCAAAGATTTCACAGGTCACTGGCAACAACCACACACGCACAGGAAACACAATAATCTAAGATCTTGCTACTTTCTGAACAGGATACACACACACACACTTTATTTAATATATTTAAATAAAGCGACAGAGCAGAAAGAGGAACTAGCACTACTTTACTCTCTTACATTTCGCTGATCTCCTGTGAACTACTGTTTACGATCTCCTTTTAATCTTCTTTTTTCTTAATGCAGCAAAAAGGGACATGGCAAGGGAAAAGTTGGAGGACGTTGGAAGTGACCTCATACACACACAGACACACACAGGAAGCATAAACAAACAAGAGGATGGTTCACTAGTTCCAGGACAAACTTCCAGCACCTTTGCAGTGTTCAAATAATGGCTTCCTGTAGGGTTTATTTGAATACATCAACTTATACTTACATTTGTGGCTATTAAAATACACATATAAATATATTTGAACTGCTGTAATGGTTTCATTTAAACAAGATGTGAAATATTATTAATTCATAGTTGCTACCAAACAAATATGAATTATTATCTGAAGCATCTGACAGCTCCTCCTAGTTGGTTTGCAAACTGCTGATAAACAAGATGTGAAATGTCTCTGTTGTATGGCTTTATTATGCTAAGTGTCTCTCGCATCTTGGTAAACAGCTATGCTGCGATACGAACATCTCTACTTTATGTGTTGTACGAAGACGGCGTGGACGTCATTACTGGTCCCCTCATGCCAAGGTTCAAATCCAGCCTCTAAAGCGATGTCCTCTACTTTCTTTGCAAAGCCAGCTTCTTGCTCTTTATTCAGATCCAAAATGTACCTGAGACACACATAATGACACAGGAATGCACTGTGAATCCAAATATGGCAATCGCTGTCGCTATTAACTTTCAAGAACAGTGTCACAATTGAATTATAAGGAATATGTGGCAAACTCAAAATATCCCATATGCAAATGCCGATACACGGCAGTCACTGTAGTCCTGGTGGCCATGGTAACGAGCCCTGTGTTACTAAAAAAACCCTCACTTGGCCAACTCCACGACAAGCACAGCGTCTGGTGCTGCAATCTGTCTCATCATCGGGCCCAACTGGTGCACAAAGCTTTACAGCAGAGGCAGAGAAGGAAGCAAAAGCACAGAGAACGAAACATGGTCAGCAGTTATATCAGTAGTGTGCAGTCCAGGTGACTGGATGCTAAAGGAATATTTTTTCAAGATGACTTAATATATTTCGTATTCATTTAAAGAAAAATCCACCTGGCGGAGAAGTAAATGGTGTTGAAGAATTGGGAATATTTCTGTTTCTCAGGCAGTTTGTGAAATGAGTCCAAAGGCAGGAAGGTGACAGAGATCCCATTTGGATACATCAAGTCTGAATGGGATTAGAGAAAACGCAGTGCTGGTTTTAGTTGCTATTTTCTGGAAATGAAACATCAAAACATATTGCATGAAGACAGGAAGTAATACAGTAAATAGCTGGAGCACCTCATTCCCCTTTAAACTTCTCTTAAAGTTGTCCAAAAGAACAAAATGAAAGAACATATAAAAATAGAAACCAACCTTTCACATCACTTTAAGGGTCTTTTTGTCACAGTGGTTTTACACTCTGGTTTTAATCAAAGCTAAAGCTGAAGGCCTTTTAGCATTTCACCTTTAATACTGACAGTCCGTATGGATGTGTCGTCCTCTGCATCGGTGTATGTTTGAGAAGTAGTAGGGCAGCCCCGTCTGCTGGACAGGGACTGGAACAATCCTTGCAGATTTGCGAAAGAGATATCCTGGGCGGTCTGTGGATGTGAGAACAGGATGGATGACAACAGACAGACAGTAATGTGTTTAGAGATGTGCGCACACTGATTCCAGCAATGAAGACAGAAAAAGACAGAAAACTTTGTATGTTTTACCTTAATGGGTTGCCCATTCTGTGTCTTCAGCAGACTCTTGTCATCAGTTTCAATGCCAAAGGACAGGTAGGGACTAGAAACAATGTCTCCCCAGTATCCCCTGATGGATACTTTGTCTCCTTTCTGTACAGACACATGACCAAAATTAGCTTCCTTCGTCAACTTACTGTTTACAGTGAAGTGAAAAAGTAGCTGGCCCCTTCCTGATTTCTTGATATGGTTTTTCACACATTTGTCACACTTACATGTTTCAGTTCAGCAAACTCATTTTAAATATAATACAAAGATAACCCGAGTAAATACAAAATGCAGGTCTTCAATGATGGTCTTATTTATTAGGGGAAAAAACGTTATGCTTACCTATCTGGCCCTGTGTGAAAAAGGCATTGCCCCTTTTGTTGAATCATGAATGAACTGTGATAACCACATTCTTTATGGCTGAGTTCAATTTCTTCTCCTTCACACTCAGGCCTGATTAATGCCAGACCTGCTGGATCATGAAATCATTTAAACAGAACCTGTCTGTTCTGTTTAGGTGATAGATAGAGCAGGCTTCTCTATCTATCATCTACAAATGGTTACAAAGAATTTTATTAGGCTTTGGGACTCCAGTGAACCACAGTTAGAGTCCTTATTATCCACAAATGAAGAAAACATGAAACAGGGTGAACCTTGCCAGCCTACTAAAATTACTCCAAGAGCACATAGATGACTCATCCAGAGGGCACAAAAAACCCTGAACAGCATCTAAAGAACTGCAGGGCTCACTTGCCTCAGTTAAGGTCAGAGTTCATGATTCAACAATAAGAAAGAGACTAAGCAGAAATGGCATCCACAGGAGCCCCGAGATGAAAACCACTGCTGACCAAAAAGAACAGGCTTCTCTCATGTTTGCCAAAAAACATCTTGATGATGAGTCAAAAGCTGAACTTTTTGGAAGGTTTGTCTGGACTAAAATCAGACTGAGTTACTTTGACAAGCTTTAAACAAGTCTGTTCATACTTAAAATCCTCCAGTGGCTGAATTAAAACAATACGAGGACAATGACTTTTTCAAGCAGGGCCAGGCATGTTTGGATAGTTTTTTTTCCTCCTAATAAATGAAATCATAATTTAAAAACTGCATATTCTATCCACACAGTGTATCTTGGTCGAATATTAAGATTTCTTTAATGATCCCAAATGTGAAACACGTGACAAAAAAAAATCATTGAAGGGAAAAATTCACGGCACTGTAGAAGAGCGATGTAGAAAAAAACGATATGTAATTACCTGACTAAAGACTCTTGAAGACAGCAAACTAGGATTAGTTATTTGATAGACGCCTTCCCTCATTTCGAATGCCAGTCCCTGTTCCCTCCATCGCATGTATTGCTGTCTGTTGATGACGCCACACTGCAGACAACCAGGACACAAACATATATTTGAATTTCTTTAACCAACTTTTTATTTGCAAAATCTCTGGCCACACCAGAGGAATGTGCAGAAAGTACTCAGATACCCCTTTCTCATGAAGCTTCATTGTAAGATCCCAGTCAAAGCAGCCCTTCTTGGAGTCATAGCGTGTCCCGAGGTGTTGCCTGACTCGATAATCCCAAGCTTTGGACATGATAGGAGCAGGACGCTCTGGTGATGAAGACTGAGTTTGGATCCATGACTTAAATATCATGTCCAGTTCGTCTCGCTCCTTAAACTGTAAAAAGTGTCCATACTCAGTGAATAAAATTTTGAAGCTTTTTCTGAATGTGTAAAGCACTTACACTTACAAATTTTAATGATTATGTGCAGTGCACTACAGGTTATACTGAGCAAGCTGCAATGTCTGGCTGTTTAGGTAAAAATAAGCTCCCTCAGCAGATGTTTGTACCTTAAGGAGAGTTGTGTTCAGACAGGCATGCGTTGCCATTGTTTCAGTAACAGACAGAGAAAGTTGTGATGCTACACGTTGCAGTACTTCCTCTGCCTGACTGCGGATTTCTGCGTTTCCAAACACCTCTAGGAAAACTTCGGTCTTCTCTAAAGATTTAAAATAAGGATTAAAAAACCCCACTGGTTTATGGACAACAACATATCTTGCTTTAATAAAATGAATAATTTATCCAACTCCCATGTACCATTAATCCCCATGCTGTCCTGGGGAATCAGTGCCAGGTAGAGGAGCAGCAGCTGTCTGGCAACCACCTCCATGTTGTTTTCTATGACCCATATCTGCAGTGTGGCAAAAAGAAGTTATTTGAAGCTCAAAGTATTGTTAGCCATTTGCAGTTTTAAAAGACTTAGGCTCACATGGACACTTTGTTTGTCTTGCAAACCGGCAATCGTCTTTAAAATATGTCGTGGATCTCCACTGCCCACCAGTAAAACATTCATTTCCCCTTCACATCTCTCAGGGCCTAGTAAGAGAAAGAGAGAGAGAGAGAGAAAACACATATTATGCTTCTGTTGCTGGATAAGGAACCTCAGTACATTTAACCTGACAGGGACAAACTGTAGGTGATAGAAACTGAATATAGAAATCTGGAGAAACAGGTCAGATGTTTACTGATGGACCTGTGATACTGACAGAGTTGACAGAGACACAGTGTAGGATACAGTATCAGATGATAAAACACGACTGACGGATGACACAGTTTGCTGATCCATTGCGTGTATCCAGTTCTGGGTCGACTTACCGAGGTTGATTTGTGTGATTTTGAGTGGAAGGATCAGACACCATACCTTTCAAATGTCAAATTTCAATCTTTGAACAAATTTCCGCAAAATGTTCAGAAGACAAACTGTCTACAGCTGCACCAAAAAACTCACTGAAAAATGCATTTAGTTGTTTTACAGTCTTTAAATCATTTCAGCCTCATCTTCACTCAAATATTGCCATCAACTCCAAGATCCAACTGTGATAAACACTATTTATATCAGTGTGACCAATTATAAAACAAAACAAATTTCCCACGTGTGGGACTAATAAAGGTTATCTTATCTTATCTTATCTTATCTTATCTTATCTTATCTTATCTTATCTTATAATGTGACAAATGATTGATCATCAGTGCTATTTTTGCCTCTGTTAGCTGCTGTTAGCTGGCATTAGTGAAACTTTCTTTTAAGCGGATCCAGAATTGTTGGACTCTCATGCAATGTGAGAATGTAATCAAACACTTTATTGGGAGGAAATGTACTTCTGAGGCCTACCATTAGCCTCAGAAGTACATTTGGCTAGTTTATAACCAGCTGGTGTTTTTGTTTAGCTGGTTCATCATCAGCTGTCCAGAGACAGGAGGGTCGCATGTTTAATCTGCTGACGATCAGTAACTGCGGCAATATCAGGAATAAATAAGCATGTTTATGCATGTCTTCCTGACTTCAGTTCAGGAGATGGGGCTTGAGAGGAGGAAGAGGATGAACTTTTATTCAGATGCTGATTGTGTTGTCTCTTTTTGTGCTTTCACTTAATTGTTGAAGTGGATCCCTTCTCAGATAATAAAATAATTCTTCATATCTTGAGTATGAAGGTGCAAACATTAATTAAAACTTGCCTCCTCAGCACATGAACTCCTGAGAATTAACTTCTTTTCTGTCTCTGATATAAGACATATGTGGCAATTCTCTGGCCACATACATAAGATCAGGCAGAACAGTCCATCGGGATCACTGTATTCAAGAGGCAACATGACATCTTACACTATGTATTTTTAATGCTTTAATTCTTTATTTGTTGGAATTTAAAATAAATTTAGAATTGCACACTAATAAATCTATATTTGTGAGTACACCATTATTTTTTCTATTCAAAAAACCTAAAAAAAAAAAAAAAACCCCGACTGACTGTACCTAATTTTGAGATATCACACGTGTATTGTGTATTTATGTGTGTGAAACTAAAACGTGGCTGTCTATTTTTAAATGCACTCAACGCAGCATAATAAATGAATACTCTTGAAAAACATCAAAGCAACTCATACAATCCTTTATCTGCTCTGACGCACGTGCGCGGGCCCACTCACAGGATCCTCGTGCAGCCAAGACTCTTACCGATATGGAGCAGGTCGCGTGCAGGACTGAAGCCCCACCAAGTGATGCAACCCGCACCCTCAGATGCCCGTCCAGCACTCATACTGCAAAGAAAGGCAAACGAAGGCGTGCACCCCGTTGGTTTACGTCAAGACAAAACAAACGGCGGTAGGCAAGGGACCATATCTTAACACAAAGCCGTAAAAATATAAAATAGCTTAGTTCAACTAATGCTAGCCAACTGCTACAGAACTTTTAAATGGTGCCCTGAAAATACAGCTATTGCTCAAACGCATAAGTGTGTCTCTGACTTTAATTCTGTAATTAAAAAACCTTAGATAATATCAAAAACTATTTGTTAAACCTCACCCGACCGACTCTTTGACGACAGCTGTAAAAAGTGTGAAGCTGAAAGTAAGTTTGGGTTCTGTTGCTAGGCAACACTTTTGGCTACGTAGACACCATCTACTGGTGAAAAGAGTGAATTACACAGTACGCTCTTCTATGAGTGCCTTCATTGTTAAAGTTTATTCAATTTATTAAAAGAAACTGAGCATTAATGTGAAACATTCCATTGTAGGTTTATTTGTTTATTGCACCACAACACTAGAAAGTGAGCAAAAAGGCCCAAAATACATTAAAAAACAACAAAGTTCACATCATTGAGTAATTATGTGAATAAACTCTCTTTCATCAATTTTTAACATAACCTTGCATGGGCCTACACAAGAGATGCACATTTACAGATATGTGGTTTCTAGGCTTATAAAGACAATCACTTTGGTTTATGGTATGAGGTAAATATGGGGAGACAAGGTTTTAATAACAGCCAAATATCAAACATTGCTTGACAGGTGCATATATACACACCTACAGACACACACACACGCAATATGTGTCTCAAAGGAAATAAAATGGAAAGGAGAAAATAGAAATTAAGAAAACTTCGGGTTTAACAACAAGTAGCATATTGGCAGCAGTCACTACTCAGGTGTGACTCTAACGAGGTTTTGCTTTGAGTGCCGCATCTACTTCTTCTTCAGGCAGAAGAGTGTGCCACTGGGCTACTGGACGTCTGGGATTAGCAAGCATGTCTGACCAGTGGCGCAGTCCGACTCCTGTAGCTCCATAACCCATAAAGGTCTTTCCAATAGGGTCGTTGCTTCCAAGTTTATCGTAGTCGAATACTGTGATGACAACCTGCACTTTCTGAAAGGCAAAAGAAATACAAATGACAAGCTTGTCCACACAGTGCTTGGTGTTTCAAAACTGATTACCGGTAATAAAAGGTACCTGTATTTGCTCAAAGGGGACTTCAAAGCTGAAACTCTCATTAAAATAAGGATTGAGTGTGTTTTTCTTTACTGTTGTCTTCTTCTTTTTAATCCGTTTCCCATTTTGTTGCAGAACAATCTTCACATATGGGTCTTTTGAAAGAGGAAGTGAAGGTGAGTTGCATCATGCATGTCTATTTCAATTCCTTATGATACTTGGAGATTTATTTTTTCATTTATTTGACTGATAAAATCATGAGGCCTGATTACCTGATAAACCTCCAACATCCATTTTCTTAAGGTTCTTTGCCTCCATGATGTTCACTGTCAGTTTCCCGGCAGTGGGTACATAGCGCAATGAGATGCAGATATCACCCAGTTTTTCCTGCAGGGATAAAATTTTGTGAAGAGAATATTGAAAAAGGGTTATTATCCAGATGTTTAGCATTGAAGGGTTGAAGAGCTGAAACATGTTTAAACAAAGATACAGTACCTCCTCCTTCTCACCACTCTCCAAGTCCCTCCATTGTTGCATTGGCTGACCCAAATCAACACTGTTCATGGGAATCTTTATTTCACCGATCATGTCATGCTTGGAGAATCGATCAAAGTCAAAAACCTGCAAGACCAAAGTCTTTCCACCCAGCTCTGCGTATGGAATCTAAAAAGAGGGGGAAAATGATAACAGACATTTCAAAACATACTGCATTGGTATTTTGGGGGGAAGGGACAGGTTGAGGTTGATTAAGGGGAAGAAAAGTCTGAAGAGGAAGTGGACACTTGTGCCCAGCGAAGCGTGAAAAGCAACAGCCCGAAGCACCAACTCGAGCTGTGACAAAGACAAAACCCTGACAGCATCAAGTCGACAAGGACAAGTAGTACCTTGAAGATGAAAGTTTCGTTGAAAACAGGGCACAGGTTTTTGCGCTGAACCTTGGTCTCGTACTTCTTCTTTTTATCTGGCAGCAAAAAAACTTTGACATAGGGGTCTGAAGTCCCCCCCATGTCCATAGCGGCAAGGTCCTGAGCCTGAAGGATACCCACGATGAGCTTTAGAGGAAAGAGATCAAGTGTCAGAATCAATGTTATTAGAGTTATCTATAAGTAAAGACTAAAACTAGTTGAGAAAAATGTTTTAGTTATCTGGAATAAAAATCTAAACTAAACTGTAAATGAATCAGAATCACAATCAGAATCGTGTTTATTGGCCAAGTATATGTGCAGACACATACAAGGAATTTGGTTCCGGTAGATGAAATAGAAATACTTAAAAATACAGAACTTTAATATATCTGGACAGAACTGGTCTGCAGTGGTTTAAGTGGTCAAAAAGAAAAAGGGTAGGAATTTTGACATTTCCATGGAGGACTTACCTGAGCATCTGTGAAGTTGTAGTCCAAGGAAAACTCCAGTTTACCCAACTTTTCCTGTTCTTTCTCCTCTTCCTCCCCTTCTTTCTTCACCTCCCCCTCCTATAAGATTAAAACAGACACAAACACACACACACACACACACACACACACACACACACACACACACACACACACACACACACACACACACACACACGATTTTCTTGTAGTTCTTGAGCTGGTAAGATAAGATAATATAATACAGTGATAGGCGTACCTTCTCTCCAGTCTCTCCTTCACCTTCCTTTGCCTTTCTGCGGCGACCTGCCTTCCCCTCCCTCGCTTTCTTTGGCTTTTTCTTTTTACCAAAGCATTTCTTAAAAATGCAGAAGATGAAGCATGCCACCAAGACCAGAACCACCACAACAATGGCTCCCACTGCCCACATGGGAACTGCCAAAATAGAGATATGGGTTGGCCCATCAGTGGATGTTATAGAAGTATGGTTATCATGAAAGTGCTGGAAATCTCTGATCCGCCTTTGCTGTTAACATACACAGAACTAACACAATGCTGAAACAACAACCAAAACCTCATTAAACAAATATGAGTCAGAACTTCAGATTGATATCCTCACTTTTCAATTCTCTCTATGGAAGGTTTTTTAAAAGCTTGCTGATCTCGTACCTTAAGAAGAGGATTGAACTTTTTTATATCTTAAAATTACAAAAAAAAACTAGGGAAAGTCACTTTTTCCCAGTGTTCAGTTGCATCAGGTTAATCAGTTATAACAATATTGTTCAAGGGGACCTATTATCCACCTAATTGTTTTTTACAGTAGTGTGCAAAAGTTTTGAGCCACCCCTCATTTGTGATATTTTCGATTTTGAGCAGCAAGGTCTTGAGCATTAGTTCTCCAGACTTTCTGAAGGACTGTGAACATTGGGTTCTTTTTCACTCATTTTCAGTCCAGTTCTTGTATTTGGGCTTTTTCAAACAAATGCCTTTTTGCATTCAAGAAGAAAAAAAAACTAAAACTAACACAATAGATGAACTAGTGTTTTGTCCACACACATAATTTAGCAAAGAAGGAATTCTTTAGTTGAATATATGAATGCCAAAGATAACACAGTTTGATGGGCATAAAATAGTATTTTTGCAGGTTTTAGATGTGTCCTTGATCGAGCACAGCTGATTTAAATGGCTAAATTACCTCCTCAACATGTCTTAAAGTTCTCCAGAAGTCTGATAATGAACTAATCATTTGAGTCAGGTGTGTTGACCGAGGGTCTAAAACCTGCAGGACACCAGTCCTTGAGGCCTGGAGTTCCCGACCCCTGGTATACACAAAGGAAGTCAGGAGAGATGTACAAAAGTGAGTGTCCACAGGCCTCTGTAAAACATGGTGGAGGTTCTGTCATGGTTTGGGCCTCCATTTCAACCAGTGGTGTTGGAGATCTTGTCAAAACTGATGGAATTATGAATGCAAAAATGTGCTTGGAGATTTTGATCACCCACGCAGTACCATCTGGAAAGACTTTGTTTTTCAGCATAACAATAATCCCAAACATACTAGCAGTAAAAGTATACCTGGATTTAACACACACACACACACACACACACACACACACACACACACACACACACACACACACACACACACACACACACACACACACACACGCACACACACACACACACACACGAACTGGCCTCCCCAGGGCCCAGACCTCAACTTTATTGAAGCAGTGTGGGATCATCTTGACAGAGAACAGAACAAAAGGAAGCAAACTTCCAAAGAAGAGCTTTAAATGTCCTTCAAGAAGCCTAGAGAACTATTTCTGAAGACTACTTAGGAAATTACAAGAAAGCTGCTTAAGAGAGTTCAGACTGTGTTGCAGAATTAAGGTGTTCATATTAAATATTACCTTTCAAGCTCTTTATAATTGTACAAAGCCTGATTTTTGCCTCATACCATTTATGAGGCAAAAACGTTTATCTATGTTTCCACGTGTTTCAATAATCAGTGAATCCATTTCCCATTTTCCAAGCAACATATGAATGAATTAGAGATGGCATAAGATTTCTGCACTGGAATGCATTCTTAGAATAGTGGACGCCTCATTTAAATTTCAAAATATTCTAATACTGGGCCTTTGCGCAGAGGCTTAGTTTATGTTTGATCTGAAATAGGTCAAATAACTCACAGTTATTTGTATGTGATTACCTCATTTTTTCAGACTTTGCTCATGGCTGTTTATGAGTATCTGCCACTGTAACAATAAATATATTTCAGAAAGTAAAAGCAAAACATAGCAGTTCCCCTTCAGACATTAACAGCTGTTCATGAGCTTGGAGACAGAACCAAAGGTGTAATGCATAATGTCAAAATAAATCATGATTTCTTCTTTTTACCACAATAACTAAAACTTTCTCAAAATTATATTTTAAGCACTTTGTTATCTATGTTTTGCTAATGTTGTGTTATGTCAATAACACACATGTCAGCATTGAGATAATAACAGTCTGTAAACCCACAGCCACCACTAGTTGCTCCACCAACCGCAGAAGCTCATTAAACGCTTTACTCTTATTATCATAAGCAGTAGTTCTTCATTTCTTGGCAAAATGACTCAGAAGCACGTTTTCGTGTTCTGTCATTGTAGGCATAAACACTTAAACTGTTGACGTTCTTTGAAATCATTCTTTATGCCACATCACTTATGTTAAAAAGAGCAATTTAGTGTTGGAAATTTCTCCTTACATCTACAGTAGCTTGAACTTTTGTGGAAGACTATAAACATAACTCCTAAACATAACTGGTAAATACATTGATAAATATTATCCATCTTCTTCTGCTTATCTGGAGCCGAGTCACAGGGGCAGCAGCCTAAGTAGAGAAGCCCAGACCTCACTCCAGGAGGCATCCTTATCAGATGCCCGAACCTCCTCAGCTGGCTCCTTTCGATAAATAAATTATAAATCCCTTTGATAAATATAAATTTGACATAATGTAAATTCTGCACAGGGATAGTTTCCTCCCCAATAGCCACATTTAGTTTACGTCATCACTGGTTTATGGATTTCTGTATCATTTTGCAGATTGTGGCAGTAGCTTACTTGACAGATGACTCAGCTCATTCATGAACTTTTCCTTCATGTGGTTGTAGTCGTGCCCAGGTTGATGTTCTGTATGTGAGTGCTCATGGTGTTCTGAATGAGAGTGCTCATGATGAGCAGGCTCTGTTGTTTCCTCCGATTCTGGTTCAGACGGCTCAGCGGCCCTCCGGACTCGAACCCCAGCACCGACCAGCCTCATGTCAGCTGCCAAAACATTAGAATTACTACAGTTATTCACGCTGTTTTTAAGTTGGCTGCCACATTGAATGATAACACAACTTTACATGCATGCTGTGTAATCCCTGTGTTAATGTGTTGCAGGAAGGTTGAAGAGCATAGGACAACTCTAAGCCAGATGCTCAACATGGCTGACCCTAATCCCTCTGTTACTCTCATGCTCTCCTCCATCTCGTGGCCCACGCTTTCACTCCCACGTTCAGCCCATCCCCATTTCTCTCTCATCACTGACTCTGCTGTGGACTGGATTAAACTATGCCTCTACAATATTAATCCAAAACCACAGATTCTCAAAGCTTTAAAAAATAGGGGTTGGTATCATCCTTTGGTTTGCCTTGCATAAAGCCACTGTTTCTGTCATATTGACTGTTTAGAACAATATTTAAATGAGGTTAAGTGGAACACAGGCAACTTTTGGAAAAAACAGATTTTTTAATAAGTAGTTATTATGAGCTGTATTTCCATTTTAAAAGCAAACAAAAATGGCAGTAAAAGTAATTTTTACTGCACCCATTTACTGTGTTTAATAATTGAACATTGAAATTGAATATAGCTTAATGAAATTAAATGATCACTGAAGGACATTTATTAAAATTGAAAACACGATGTGATATCTAATAGGAAACTAAAGTATGTAAAATGAACAATCTGCAATATTAGTGGTCCTTTAAATTGGTTTCTTCAAAGCCAACAGGAAGAAAATACACACACAGAAATACAGCATGTTTTTCTCCTCAGTTTAGACCCTTTTTTTTTTAGGATTTTTCCACTTAATCATAACAACAGTGTTTGAAATTTTACTGAATATTTATCTTACCTGTTGATATCTCCCTTTAATTTTGTCAACACCAAAAGGAGGCAACTTCTAGTTCGGTGTCTTTCTTGTAGCTTTTCCTCTGGCTTGTTGAAGACCCTGCACACCTATCAATCCTTGGGTATGCTGTTGACTAGAACTGGCAGGCTCCCTGCAACCCTTTCCACCAAAGCTAAAGCACTGGCAAATCACTAGAGAAATGTTGTCATTTAATCCCCCCACTTCCCCCCCTCCTACTGATATTAGAAGGCAGACAACACATCTGTTGCTTTACGTCTGACTAAAGAAAAATTTAGACCATCATTCACCTTTTATCGTGTTGTAGTTGCAGGGTTGGTAAATTTAACATGTTGAAGTATTCAAAGCTTTTCCTTGCGCCAGGGGAAAACTGTTTATTACACTGATGGCAGTGTTTATCCATTAGACTCAAGAGATTGTAGTACATCCAGCCCTTTACTAATCTCCTCAGCATAGCTGCCCTCGCAGTCGATCGTCCAACAACAACTTGTACTGCGAGTGGATATTGTGCATGTATGTGTGGATATGTAGTTTCCCATCCTTTTAGCCTGCCATTTTACTGTACAAAACACATACGCATATTTATTAAACTGTAAACAGTAATCTGCAGGGATATTTATATATGCCTTTGTTTTGTTGGGGGGGGGGGGGGGGGGGGGGGACAGATGAGCATGACATAATTGCCTTACATAGAGTTAGGGCGGGCACTTAAAAGAACTCTGCATTTCAGGATATTTTATTAATAAAAAATAAATTTTATGCTGTAATACATTAAACCACACAAACACAAGTTACGAATGTTTTCACACTTGGTGAAAACCTGGGAAAATCTGTGCAAACCCTTGTGGTTTCTTAATCTGTCAAGTGTTCTACCTCAAACCACTAGAACCAAAATGACACTTGAACAGAGTAAGGCTACGTCCACACGTACACGGGTATTTTTGAAAAGAAAAATTTTCCATTTTAGTTTAAAAGAAATTCTATCCACATGTGGTTTTGAAAAAAATACCTCAGTCCACATGTAAACACCAAAAGACGCAGTCAAACACTGTGAAGAACATGCCAAATCCTAACAGTGTAGAAATGGCCAATCAGAAGTCTAGAAGCCTGGGAGGAAAAGAGTAAACAGGGTTTTATGCAAATCTTGAGTACTTCTTTTTGTTTTTCTGGAAAGGCAACTAATTTTGTGTTACTTTTCAAGTGCCTTCATCATTTCAAATGTTAATAACCAAAGACTGTATTTTAGCTGTTGTGTAGACTCACAACTTAGGAATGAACAAAATGCATACAGCATGCATAAATTTAATTAAAAAAATATTCAAACCCGAAGACAACGTTGGGATTTGTGTTTTGAGAGCGTCTGTTAAATGGAGAAGTTCACTCTAATGCCTCTGTCTTTTTAAATGGAGTGACAGTAATTGAGTATGCATATGTAACCATGTAAAAACTGCAGATAGTAAGAGCAACAGCATTTTGTCCATATCCGCCACTGTAGAAATTCATCTCATGTAAACAATAATGTGGCGCACAGCATGACGTCAAGGTACACACCTTTGGCATTACATGACTAAGTCTGTTTTCCTCGTCCACACCTAAACGCAAAAACAGAGTTTTTCGAAAATCTTTACCATGGCAGGAGTATTTAAAAATATCAGTATTCAGTGATCGAAAATGCAGTTTGTGTGGACTAAAGGCTCAAAAGCATAGAAAAAACTCAGTTTTCAAAAATACCTGTTGAGGTGTGGACGTAGCCTAAGACCCATGCCTGTGTGGGATCCACTCTGACGTAAGTCACATGACTTATCTTTGCTGTCAGATAATTAACCAAGAAGCAGCTTGGAAATCGTTAACCAAACTCTCCAGCAGCCCAGCGTTAGCACCACCCAACTGGGAGTAAGCATGTGCCCACTGTTATCTCGTGCAGACGTGACCTAGATAATGTGCTCAGACATTGTGACGAGTCAGATAACTACCTGTCAGAGCAACTGAAAATAACAGTTACACACACAAACCTGACTTTTAAAGACAAACAAGAGATTTTTCAGCATAATGAGACTTTATTGAATGTTTGAAATGTCCATTTGTTTTTCCTTCTTCAAAAATTGTTCATTTATAAAAGTGTTCTGTGGGTTGAAACATGACAATGGAATGTTTCACACATGATAAAAAACGGAATCCACATGAACAAGTTACTCATTGTAACAGCTTAGAAAAACGGTAGTGTTTAGCACCACATTTATGAGAACAATTTCCCCAACACATTTGAATTTCTTTTCTTTATAAGAAAAACTGAGGCATTTCGATTTAACTTGGTCTAGTGCAATTGGATAATACCTGTGGTTGACTGTAACAACTTTGTAAAGTTTTAATGGGAAAGGACGTACAGTGTGGATTATTGCCTTTGCCCATCTCTGTATATTTTGAAATGTGGACCTTTTTCACTGTTCTCCCAGGACCTTTTACAGAGTGTGCTTGTCAAAGAGGTATTCTCCCATAGCACCGGTCGTTTCAGACGCAGTGATGCGGGTGAGACTGCCAATGTAGTCGCCCAGCTTCTTGATGGTGTCATGGCTGTCGACGAGGAAGTGCTGCTCGAGGAAGTCACACAGCTACAAGAGAAGTTAGATGAGTAAGTGGTAAAATAATTCATACTATGACACTTGCAAATATTCTAGACCAAATATACTTCTTGTGTTAATAGCACAAGAATTATATTTAGATATTTAAAAAACTAAACAAAAATCCCAGACATACATGGGGATCAGTATGGCTGCCAGCTCTGCGGTGCACATCAAGGATACGTGTATTTAAGGTTTTCTGATATTCCAGGGAAAAGGTCATTGCATCCAGACCGCCCTTCCAGTCTTCTTTACTTGGTTTCTAGAACAAAATGTTGACACTTTATTGGAGGAAGAAGAAGAAAAAAAAAAAAAAAAAAAAAAAAAAGTAGTGTGTACCAACAAATACACCCATCTCAACAACATCTTTAAAAGGACACCCATAACATTTGGGACGTACAGAGATGTTCTGAAGCAAAATTCGTCCGCCTCTCATGTTCTGGTATTCCAGCAGCTTCTCAGCCTGTTCCCTCTCTTTGGCTGAACGCTCCAGGAAAAAACTGGAGAAGTTTGGCAAAGCAACATCATCCCTGTCGAAATACATACCCTAAAAAAGAGAAACAAAAGAAAACAATGATATCTAGAAATATATAGTACAGATTATGAGACATACAGGCACTATACTGCTAGGTATTAGTGTTACAATTACAAGAATCATACCAGGGCAAGGTAGGCGTAGGATGCATTTAACTTCAGGTTGATCAGTTTGTTGACATCTCCTTCAGTTTCTGCATGAAAGTTTTGTTTCACCGCAGACTGCATGTCTACAACACAGAAAAAGAAAGCAACGAATGCAGCTAGTGTTGTGCTTAAAAGACAGAAAGAACAATAGAGACAAGTGCCAACAATGAGTGATTTCTCCTTCGTGTTAGAAGTAAGCCCAAAAGAAAGTTAAATATCGCCTACCGCCTCTTCCTCGGGTTCAAACTAGCAAAGACGTTCCGTGTGAAATGCGCTCGTTTTAGCGAAGCACGTATTTATCAGCCAGCAACACATTGCAACTGATATTTAAGCGCTCAGAGAAACACCTGCCCCACTGCCGCCGTGTGTCATCAAACGATTGGGTTCAGGTGGTTGTTACGTTAGTACATGTTATTAAGACTGTTGCTCGGTTAAACACCACTTTTTGTACCCACTTAAACAAGAAATACCTGCTGATGCTATCAGGGTGCAGTTTAGCTAACTTTAGCTACGTTTGCAGCAATTTAGTGCTTGTTAATGTACCGTAAGATACGCCAGACTATGAATAAAGTTTTATAAATCTATTCCGGGTCAATGTCACCCTACCATTTTGTTACCTACCTTTTATTGTGACACCAACGTGACCGCAATGTCACTATCTTCCCAGCACAAAATTGTTTATTGTTTACGCCACAAGTAGCGTCCGGTTCTGCTTCTTCGTCGTCGTTGTATGGCAGAGATACACTGAAGTGCAGCGCCGCCCCTGTGGTCGGAATGATTCCTGCAGAGGCTTTAACCTGAGCACAATGGAAGAGAGAGAGGGAGCGAGAGAGAGAAAGCAGAAGTTATTATAATTTTTTTTATACAAATACTTCATGGCTTGAGGTTTTTTCTATACGTCTGTTCTACACTTCCTGTCTTTATTTTAAAAAATTTTTTCCCTTCTCTGTACACTTTACAACTTTACAACTTCTATTTTTATGTTTCCCCATTCTTTCATTGCTGCAAACCACTGTATTGAAACGGGACACGTCTCTTTTTGGATTATTTATATACAGTTGTGTTATTCCATGCACCTGGCATATTTTTCTGGCTTTCCTTTTATTACAGCTTTACTTTTGTTTTCACCAGATTATTTGTTTTCTTAATATACCCCTGCACAGTACACTGCAATTGATTCCCTGGCATCCAAACACACCAAACATGTAGTTAAGCTAATATGCTAAGTGTTTTCTTTGTCCCAGTTCCCCTTGTCTTGTGTCTCTCTGTTTCAGCTTGGGCCTGGGTGCTGATTCAACAATGGTTAAAGTACAGGTTGGAGTACTAATCTGGGTATCTCTGTCTAGTTAGATTTCCACCAAGAATAGTTGCATTAGAGGTGGTTCTCTCACGGACATCCAAGACTGCAGCAACAGATCAGTCACACATTCCAGCAGCTAGCAATTTTGTGTTGGACAACTTCAGTTAGTCACAGCGTGGTGGCACTGAGAAAAGTGTTGTACACACATTGTTTTTTGTGTTCTGAGAACAATGGCTTGAGAGTGCTTTAAACTGAACTGACGTCTAAACTGTACAAGTGAGTATATTTGTTTCCTGTAAATCAATTACCAATATAATCACCGGCTAAAACAATTAAAGATAGTAAACATATTTCACAACATTAAACATGCATTGCTTACCCCCCCCCCCCCCCCCCCCCCCCACACACACACACACACACACACACACACACAGTTAAGGCTAGAGTTCTGATAAATGCGTTTGTGGTTTTAGGAGCCATAATATATGCTATTTATTACTTTACCATGGCAACTATCTCTTCCAGTTACTGGAACAAGGGATGTGGTTTGAAAATATTTCCCGATTCTCTTTTAGGATGTGATTTGAACAAGGAAGATGAGCAAAGTTCTAGTACTTTCTGTGAAGCTGTTCCAGTGCAGCTTTGATCCCTACACTGAGGGAGATTAGAGCTTTTCACTGATGTGTTTGATGGTAGTCTTCACCATCATCATGAAAACTTTATCCTCCTGCAGTGAAACAAAGGCCAGCATATAAGTGTTCACACAGAGAGGTAAAAAGTTGCATCTATTGTATGCGGCTATAGGGCTGAAAGATTTGAGAAGTAGATTCAGTGAGGCTTGTCACGATAGCATATGCAGGTGACACATTTATTGCCATTCAAACTATTGTAACAGAAGAGGCTGCTCTAATTGTGGTATAAGAGCTCTGCCACCACTTATATTAAAGGAAAGCTGCAGAATGTGGTTTGCAAAAGCGTCATGAAACTCAAGCACCATGCTAAACAGAAGCGCATTTGTTTTTAAGACTTTCACAAGTCTTAATAACATGCAAATGATTGTGCTGAAAGCTCCCTACATAATAAAATACTGTTATTTAACTATGAATAGTCAATGCATGCACTTGTTTAAAAAGAGCTATCTTTATCCTCAGTATAACACGGAAGCTCAAAAATTGAAATGACTCCATATTAACAGATGAGGAAAACTATTATCATTTATGAATCCTAACTTCCCCATCATGTTTCCACAGTGGACAACAATTTTCTTTGAAATATCAGCACTTTTATTGAGCGCTACTCAAAATATGACACCATAAAGACTGCTGTGACTTTGTGCGCAGTTAACAGTATGAGGGTAAGTTTCTGTTCGCAGTTCCTTATTGAGATCAACCACAAGGAAGCTATAAATATCACAACTTTCTGAGACAGTGCTAAGACACAAGAAGGAGATCCACTCTGCTGTGAAAGCAATCAGCGGAGGAACCTAAACAGTGATTTTACTTAAAACCTTAAAAAAACTGGAAATTCTTAAAATAAAACAACACAAATATTATTTATTCAAAGTAGCAGTTCACAACTTTACCTGTGATCATAAACAAAAACGTCTCATCTTTTATTTGCCCATAATAAAGGCACACAAGCGGCCACAAGCATGAACAGATAAATAGCAGCTGATATGCAGCAATTACCTCCAATAAACATGTAAGAGAGGCAAATGCTCTTGATTGACGTACCTTTGACAAGCAGCACAGCATGACCGTTAATAAGGAAGTAACAGGCGGGGCAAAGGTCTCTGTAGTTGTACAAGGCCAGAAAGGAGAAGCAGTTATTTACTTAGTCACTTGCCAATATGAAAAGGGACCAGAGGTTACGAGAGGAGGATGTAGCTAAGAATTAAAAGTCAACAACTTTGAATTAAAGTTATCATAGTGCATGTCAGAGAAATTCTTTGCCAAGCTTAAGTGTGGTTTTTGTCAACATACCAGCAGAGGTGCTGAAAATAGCAGCTACAAGGTTATCCGGGGAAAACAAAGGAATTGAACAAGTTCAAAGTATGTGTGCCAGTTAGGAGTCCTGAAGACGATGAAGCTTTTATCCCTTATCTCAGACCACTTGTTGCTCTGTGTCTTCCTGAGTCTACTTTGGGTAAGTTTTTTTTTTACCTTTCACTTTGATGGTGATCAGATAGCGAAGCTCAGTGTAGGTTACCCTTGACAAAAGGAAGCAGTGCAGTCAAAACCACAGTGAAGCCTAAATGCATGACATGCTTCATTATGTATTTGAAACACTATAGTTATGTTTTGTGAAATACTGGTTTGTACAGAAATACAAGAACAACAAAATCTTGTTAAACGGCATGAAAATTCTGGCCTTTTCCAGATTTTGAAACACGAATTTATTCCTTCTTTGCGACACCGATCTGTTTCCTCTGAGAACAAAAAGAGCACGAAAGAAGAAAATTCAACAATATCTTAAACACTTACACGATACAGACTTAATGATTTAATCAAATCAGATGTGGAATTTTAAAGAGTGTGTCCGAGGAGAAATGTGTTAGATATTTCATAGGCCAGTAACTGTAAGTAACTGTAGCTATAATATACAATATAATAATACATATGATTTGCATTTTTAGTAAAAGCAAACACTTAATTAATAGATTTTTTGCCAGCTCTGCGATTTTTATGTTATAGATGTTGCTAGTTGTAGAAGCTGACACATAAAATGCTAAAATAATTTGACACTGACTTATTTGTTTCCTGCACATTATTTTTTTTATTTTTAGTGAAAGTTTTTGTTCTTATAAAGCAGAATGCTCAGAGGATATCTCGAAGTATTACTGTTCACATAATGTTTGTGATATAATGTAGATGTGAAATTAAAAGCAGCAAACATCGCTCTGTGACTCTGCCACAGACTCGTGTTAACTGGGTATTCAATGGTGATTTTTTTTCACAGATTTTAGATTCTGTAGTTTTCACTCTTTTTCTGCTTTTAGGGCACAACTGACTCCAATACAACAATCACATCAACAGTGACGACGACAGTGACAGCAGGACAGAAAAGTACAGCAAAAACAACACAAAAATTTATTCCACTGGCTGAAACAAGTCCCACTCCACAAACTTCAACAGAACAAACAACATCTACAACAGCAAAAGCCCGTAAGAATGAAACACTATTTTTTTTTTAACTTTTGTTGGTTATTGGTAAAACTGAAGTGAATATCATTCTGGGTTTTTATTGTGGTAAAAGGTGAACACCACTCTCAACTCATCACAGCTCCTGATGATGTAACAAAAGGCACAGTGGTACAAAGGAATGAAAGCAGTATAGTCAGTGCTTCAGTTCTTGTTCTTTTTAAAACTTTTTTGTAACTACAACCACTGTGTGTCCTCTTTTCTTTTCCAGCTCCAGATAATGTTGACAGAGTGGATGTGACCACACAAAATGAGAACAGTATAACTCTGACCTGGAACAAGGTTAACAACATCCCAACATACATCCTGCAATATGGTAATATAACAGAAGATATTAATAAAACTGAAGAAGGACCCATAGTACATGTGGTCACTTCTCTGACTGCTGGGAGAAACTACACATTCATTCTCTTCACCACGTCTGAGGGACTCAACAGCAGTGGATACAGATTCAGTGCTGTGACAGGTTGGTGAGCACTGAACAAAATGTTCAGTCTAATTAAAACATAAACAAAATACAAGATGTTGTTGGGAACATTGTTTTAGTTTCTTTTGTGTGTGTTTTTCCTATTGTAGCTCCTTGTAATGCTAAAGAATTCAAGGCCGTTGGTCAAAATGAGACCAGCATAAAGCTGCAATGGAAAACAGTCTCCAACAGTGACAGTTATCTACTTGTGTTTAATGAAAGACAGATCAGCATTAAGACTTTTACAGAAGAATACACAGTCTCAAATTTGACTGATGGAACCAAATACACTTTCACTCTCCTCACTGTGTTTAAAAATGTCAGTAGCAGTGGAGTAAACTGCACCGCAGTCACTGGTAAGATTTTCTCTAATATAGATAAATATGCCAGAATGGACCAGCTAATTAGTAATTGAAACTTTAGCTGATGGAGAGTTTTATTGTGAAAGACACTTTCCTCTGTTATCTTTAGCTCCACAAAGTGTTAATAATGTGACTGTGGTGCATCAAAATGAGACCAGCATAACACTGCAGTGGGAAAAGGTTAAAAACATCCCAGAATACATCCTACAGTATAATAACAGCACTGACATCGAGAAGAATATCAGTGTTTCTGAAGAGGGACCCATTATATATGAGGTGTCTCCTCTGACTGCTATGACAAAGTACAACTTCACTCTCATCACTGTGTTTGAGGGAGTCAGCAGCACTGGATACTCTTTTACTGCTGTGACAGGTGGGTGATCATGAAGACTTGTGTGTTACTGGATGTTTTACTCATCTACAACAACAAAAGCCCGTAAGAATGAAACACTATACTTCGACTTTTGTTGGTTATCGGTGAAACTGAAGTGAATGTCATTCTGGGTTTTTATTCTGGTAAAAGGTGAGCGCTACTCTCAACTCATCACAGCTCCTGATGATGTAACAAAAGGCACAGTGGTACAAAGGAATGAAAGCAGTATAGTCAGTGCTTCAGTTCTTGTTCTTTTTAAAACTTTTTTGTAACTATAACCACTGTGTGTCCTCTTTTCTTTTTCAGCTCCAAATAATGTTGCCAGAGTGGATGTGACCACACAAAATGAGAGCAGTATAACTCTGACCTGGAACAAGGTTAACAACATCCCAACATACATCCTGCAATATGGTAATATAACAGAAGATATTAATAAAACTGAAGAAGGACCCATAGTACATGTGGTCACTTCTCTGACTGCTGGGACAAACTACACATTCACTCTCTTCACCACGTCTGAGGGACTCAACAGCAGTGGATACAGATTCAGTGCTGTGACAGGTTGGTGAGCACTGAACAAAACATTCAGTCTAATTAAAACATAAACAAAATACAAGATGTTGTTGGGAACATTGTTTTAGTTTCTTTTGTGTGTGTTTTTCCTATTGTAGCTCCTTGTAATGCTAAAGAATTCAAGGCCGTTGGTCAAAATGAGACCAGCATAAAGCTGCAATGGAAAACAGTCTCCAACAGTGACAGTTATCTACTTGTGTTTAATGAAAGACAGATCAGCATTAAGACTTTTACAGAAGAATACACAGTCTCAAATTTGACTGATGGAACCAAATACACTTTCACTCTCCTCACTGTGTTTAAAAATGTCAGTAGCAGTGGAGTAAACTGCACCGCAGTCACTGGTAAGATTTTCTCTAATATAGATAAATATGCCAGAATGGACCAGCTAATTAGTAATTGAAACTTTAGCTGATGGAGAGTTTTATTGTGAAAGACACTTTCCTCTGTTATCTTTAGCTCCACAAAGTGTTAATAATGTGACTGTGGTGCATCAAAATGAGACCAGCATAACACTGCAGTGGGAAAAGGTTAAAAACATCCCAGAATACATCCTACAGTATAATAACAGCACTGACATCGAGAAGAATATCAGTGTTTCTGAAGAGGGACCCATTATATATGAGGTGTCTCCTCTGACTGCTATGACAAAGTACAACTTCACTCTCATCACTGTGTTTGAGGGAGTCAGCAGCACTGGATACTCTTTTACTGCTGTGACAGGTGGGTGATCATGAAGACTTGTGTGTTACTGGATGTTTTACTCATCTACAACAACAAAAGCCCGTAAGAATGAAACACTATACTTCGACTTTTGTTGGTTATCGGTGAAACTGAAGTGAATGTCATTCTGGGTTTTTATTCTGGTAAAAGGTGAGCGCTACTCTCAACTCATCACAGCTCCTGATGATGTAACAAAAGGCACAGTGGTACAAAGGAATGAAAGCAGTATAGTCAGTGCTTCAGTTCTTGTTCTTTTTAAAACTTTTTTGTAACTATAACCACTGTGTGTCCTCTTTTCTTTTTCAGCTCCAAATAATGTTGCCAGAGTGGATGTGACCACACAAAATGAGAGCAGTATAACTCTGACCTGGAACAAGGTTAACAACATCCCAACATACATCCTGCAATATGGTAATATAACAGAAGATATTAATAAAACTGAAGAAGGACCCATAGTACATGTGGTCACTTCTCTGACTGCTGGGACAAACTACACATTCACTCTCTTCACCACGTCTGAGGGACTCAACAGCAGTGGATACAGATTCAGTGCTGTGACAGGTTGGTGAGCACTGAACAAAACATTCAGTCTAATTAAAACATAAACAAAATACAAGATGTTGTTGGGAACATTGTTTTAGTTTCTTTTGTGTGTGTTTTTCCTATTGTAGCTCCTTGTAATGCTAAAGAATTCAAGGCCGTTGGTCAAAATGAGACCAGCATAAAGCTGCAATGGAAAACAGTCTCCAACAGTGACAGTTATCTACTTGTGTTTAATGAAAGACAGATCAGCATTAAGACTTTTACAGAAGAATACACAGTCTCAAATTTGACTGATGGAACCAAATACACTTTCACTCTCCTCACTGTGTTTAAAAATGTCAGTAGCAGTGGAGTAAACTGCACCGCAGTCACTGGTAAGATTTTCTCTAATATAGATAAATATGCCAGAATGGACCAGCTAATTAGTAATTGAAACTTTAGCTGATGGAGAGTTTTATTGTGAAAGACACTTTCCTCTGTTATCTTTAGCTCCACAAAGTGTTAATAATGCGACTGTGGTACATCAAAATGAGACCAGCATAACACTGCAGTGGGAAAAGGTTAAAAACATCCCAGAATACATCCTACAGTATAATAACAGCACTGACATCGAGAAGAATATCAGTGTTTCTGAAGAGGGACCCATTATATATGAGGTGTCTCCTCTGACTGCTATGACAAAGTACAATTTCACTCTCATCACTGTGTTTGAGGGAGTCAGCAGCACTGGATACTCTTTTACTGCTGTGACAGGTGGGTGATCATGAAGACTTGTGTGTTACTGGATGTTTTACTTATGGAAATCCTCTCACAAACTCCTGTATTTAGGTTTCTTTACAACAGATGGGTAATGTTGGGGATGTTATGTGATTTGTAAATAAACGTTTGCAATGGTTTTTACAGTTACAGTTTTTTTGGACCATGCTTATATAATAGCTCCTCATAACATAAATATTGTAACACTGAACATGTCAAATACTACCCCCACCTTTAATCCTAGACTGGTTTAGGAGGTTAACAAATTAAAAGCATCTAAAACAGTCATAATCCTTGAGAGGGACTTGGTAAGGTGCTTTTTTGTCTGATGTACATTTACAACATTAGACAGGAGAAACTTGAAATCAGATTTTTATACTTACTAAAAGCTTAGGAAACCAAAATGGTTACTTAAGGATGTCATTTGTGAATCAGACTTTTTAAAATTGTCTTTATTTCATCTTTAGCTCCTTATAATTCACAGCAACTGCATTTGAATCTGACTAAATGAGACCAGAGCTTCATTTATTTATTAACATATGTGTGTTGCTTGTCACTATGAGTGCCTTAAAAGGAAAAAGTAACATCTATTTATGCTTCTGACCCACAGTATTTTTTAAAAATATGTCTCAGATTTTGTATTCTTCTGAAATCATTCTTTGTCCTCTTTCAGCTCCAGAAAATGTCCACAATATGACTGTGACACAAAATGAGAACAGTATAACTCTGATGTGGAAGAAGGTTAACGACATACTAACATACATCCTAGAATATGACAGCGATAATATTGTTATTGGCAAGAATGACATGGACGGATGCACGACATCAGGTGCATCAGTTACATGTGTGGTCTCTTCTCTGACTGCTGGGACAAACTACAATTTTACCCTCTTTACTGTGTTTGAGAACGTCAGCAGCTCTGGATACAACTTTAGTGCACCGACAGGTATGTAATCAAGTGGTTTTTTTTAAACTGTTTGTTTTCCTTTGTAAAATTGTCTTTATTTCATCTTTAGCTCCTGATACAATATATTTAAAAGGGCAATATAAGTCCAAGTGAAATGTCCATGTTTTCCTTCTGGCCTGCAGTGCCATTTATCCATCAAGGCTCCACCCACCAACCATATCTCTGAGAAGAAGGAAGTGTGCATCTAACCCTGATGATAGGCTTGTGCTTGTAATAGAGCAGCAAATATGAATGATGTGCTCTTAGCAAGCAGCATGCTTAATTATTATATTTTATATGTAATTATTTTATTATTTGTATATATAGTTATTATTTATTCAATTAATTTTAATGCTGAGTGCCATTTAGCTCACACACCTATTCAGGCTTAAGTATGTAAAAGCTTGTGATAACTGAACTAGCTCTATACTCCTGTATTTCATTTTAAAAGAAAAAGATGAACAAATTCCACTTCTGAGTTTTGTTTTTGTTTTTTCAGTTCCACCAGTGGTGCCTTGGGTCAGTGTGACTGAACGATTTACTAACAGCATAACTCTAGAGTGGGAGAACATGAATAAAGCCTGGCAATACGAGCTTCAAATCAATGGTGATGTGCCAAGTAGTGTGTCAGACGTCTCCTCAGATACAATCAGAAAAGTAGTGACATCTCTTCAGCCTGGATCACAGTATGATTTCAGCTTAACCACAGTGTTTGCTGGACTCAGGAGCACTCCTTATACGAATTTCACAGTAACAGGTAAACAAACCCCCAAAACATCTCTGTGTTAGACTTTTATAACTTTTTCTTGTCTCTATTCAATGAGTTGTATAAAAAAAGAATCAGGTTCTTGCGTATAACTATTTTCTCACCCATTTCAGCCATCGACTGTGCCAGTGCAGACTGGAAAGTTACCAACTCATCAATCAAAGCAAAGATTGAAGGCTTGTTTTCGACCGCAACGGCCCGTAATGGATCTAACGTTCATATCAGTGATGGACGTGAAAATGTGTTGTTTACTGGACTTTACCCTGGTGCCACCTATAACATCTCTCTTGTCTATGAAAAGTCTTCCAGAGTTTTCTTGCAGTGTGAACACAAATTAACAATTTGTGAGTACAACAGAAACCATTTGAAGGACTAGAATCTGTAAATTAGTATTTAAGAACTTAAAGTAATAACTTTAACTTTCCTGAAAGATGAAGTGTGAATTCTTGTGATTTAGTTTTTAATTTTTACTCTTGCATTCAAATTTTAATCTTGAAAAAGTTTATTGCAGAAAAATAATTTTATGTACAATTTATATACCACAGGTTAACACACATATTTAATATGATTCAGTATGAATACATGAGTTTCAACCAAGTATCATTTTATTATTAACTAACTTATTAGTTTTGATAAATAATCTCAACAAATTAAAAAGGCTAAAACAGAAAATTCTAACTTCTGTAAGGCAGGAATTATTTTTGTGACTTGAGCTGTTAATCAATCATTACTACAGATTGTTTTTTTTAATTATAATTATATACAGACTGAGTAATTCTTTCAATGTCTAAGTTTGAGGTCTTCATTCTTTGTTTTTATATGAAAATCCAAAAATTTATTATTAACTTTTTAAAGAATAAGAGCACTGCTTTGACCTAAAAGTAAGACAAATAATCTTTCTACTTTAGAACAAATTTCTACTTTTTCTACTTTAGAACAAAGTTTTGTAGTATAAAAAGTTTCATTATATTTACTATAAGTCATATATTTTCTGCTTTAGTTTTGACTGTAAAACCTTTTTCTTGTTTTACTCAGTTCCTCCTAATCTAAATGCTCACTGTGAGTACTGGGCAGCTGGATACTCTGTTCTTATTAAATGGACAGACCCAGAGGGCGAGTGGACTAATGCGGAGGTGAATGTGACTGGAAAGACTCACACAGTAGCTAGTCCTGAAACTGAGATCACAATCAATGGATTCCAACCTGCCAAAAAATATAAAGTGTCTGTAACTTCAATGTCTGGGGTGAGGAGTTCTGAACCGCATGTGTTTTACTGCCAAACTGATCCAAGGGGTGAGTAAAAGTAACTATATTACCATGTTGCTGCTTGTAATCATAACAGTATACAGTATTTTCAACTTTGACTTGATTGTTTCATTTCACGCAAGTGTAAAAAATAAACCTCTAAACTTTTCAACTTCATTGCTAACTATGCTTTTGCTCCCTTTAGGAGTTATTGCAGGGTCCGTATTTGGTGTGCTTCTTTTTGGTCTCCTGGTTGCTCTGGTTGTCTTAATTTTCCTCAAAAGACCAGATATTATTAGGTGGGTCTCACTTCACCGACAAGAATAAAGTAAATTCAATTAATACATTTATCAAATTTAATGTCTTAATTTTGATCCTGCAGCAGAAAGAAGTCTTCATTCATTGGTGGATCCAAAGTATCTAACACACAGAGCAAGTAAGTGTTTTTTTTACAATGACAATTACCCACAATGAAGAAAAACATTAATTATGGCAAAATTAATTAATAAAATTGAGAGAGTTATGTTTTATTTATTTATTTATTTTTAGATCTATTCCTGCTGCAAAGTTTCCGGACCACTTCCATCAGCTGAGTTTGGACGAGAACAGAGGCTTCAGCGAGGAATATGAGGTGCATAAAAAGATCAAGATTTTTTTTCCTCTTCTGCTTCTGTGTGTTCCTGTTTTTGTGTCTTTACTGTTTTATTTCTTACCATTTTATTTGTTTTATGATGGCCAGTATCTCAGTTTCATGCTTTGTTATCTGCTACGTTCATGCAGTGCCTCGCTCCTGTTGGAACAGACCAGACACGAAAGACTGCTATTCTACCTGAAAACAAAGCGAAGAATCGTTTCAATAACGTCTTGCCATGTGAGTCTCTCCTCTGACTGTTGAACCGTGCTGTTGTGAGCTCAGTCTAGCAGTCTATGTCAGGACTACTGGAGGTGCACTGGAGTTAAATCACCTGTTTTCTCATATTAGATGACTGGTGTCGTGTGAAGCTCACTACATCAGATCCTGATGGAATTTCAGACTATATCAATGCCAATTACATGCCGGTAAGTGTTACATTAAGATAAAGTTCAGTGAAGATCTCTTTATAACTACACCATACAGAAAGCATATAAACAAGCACCTTTGTGCGATTTCATGAGCTTTCTTTTTTCATTTCTATAACGAGCAGAAGATATACAAGCTAAATTAGTCTACATATTAACTTTGTCCACTGCTTTTCAGGGCTACAGCAGTAACAGAGAGTACATTGCCACTCAGGGCCCTCTGCCCTCTACTGTTAATGATTTCTGGAGAATGATTTGGGAACAAAGAGTTAAGAGGATCGTTATGGTAACCAACTGCATTGAAGGAGGGCGGGTAAGTCTTCAGGAAAATCTTAAAATGTTTTATTGATAGTCTTTCAAGGAAGTTGTTGTCAGGAGGAAACATACTGGTCACTTCACAAAGAAGAGATCAAGATCTATGATTAAAATACATTTTGTATGTGTCAAAGGAGCTTGCAAAGAAAAGCGTCTGGACTTCTTTAAGTTGCTTGAAGACGTTTCACCTCTCATGCGAGAAGCTTCTTCAGTTCTAAGGTCAAATGGTGGAGAGTCCCAGATATAAACCTAGTGGGAGTAACCCCCCACAGAGGGACAAAAGGACCCCCTGATGATATTCTAATCGCCTGAGCCAAGGTGTGAAACTGGGCGTGGGTCCCAATCAGCCAGGGTTTTGGGTATGTTCATTGTGAAACCTGGCCCCACCTTATCATGCGAATTCCTGAGGTCAGATGGCCCAGGATGTGAGTGGGCGTTAAGGCGTCTGGGAAGGGATCTCAAAACTGGATTATAGATGGCAGAGAGTTGGTGTCGTAAACCCCCGCCTCTGTTCAAAGATGGTCGCTCACAGTGGACATAGATGGCTTCTTTCACTCCTCTTTCAAACCATCTGTCCTCTCTGTCCAAAATGTGAACGTTGGCATCCTCGAAAGAGTGTCCTTTATCCTTAAGATGCAGATGGACTGCTGAGTCTTGTACTGTGGAGGTGGCTCTTCTGTGTTGTGCCATGCGCTTGTGAAGTGGCTGTTTGGTCTCTCCAATGTAGAGGTCTGAGCATTCCTCGCTGCACTGTACAGCATACACTATATTGTTAAGTTTGTGTTTTGGCGTTTTGTCTTTCGGGTGAACCAGTTTCTGTCTGAGCGTGTTACTGGGTCTGAAATACACTGGGATGTCATGCTTGGAGAAAACTCTCCTGAGTTTCTCTGATACACCGGCTACATAGGGGATGACAATGTTGTTGCGTCTGTCCTTCTTATCCTCCCTCGCTGGTGTCTGGTCTTCTTTTCTGTGCCTCTTTGCTGACTTTAAGAACGCCCATTTAGGATAGCCGCACGTTTTGAGTGCTTCCTTTACATGTGTGTGTTCCTTCTTTTTTCCTTCAGGCTTAGAGGGAACATGTTCTGCCCGGTGGTGTAGGGTCCTAATTACTCCAAGTTTGTGTTCCAAAGGGTAATGGGAGTCAAAGAGGAGGTACTGGTCCGTGTGTGTGGGCTTCCGGTAAACTTCGATGTTGAGTTTGCCGTTCTCTTCAATGTGCATGGCGCAGTCCAGGAAAGGCAGACAGTTGTCCTTTGTGTCTTCCCTGGTGAACTCGATGTTTTTATCCACAGCGTTAATGTGCGCAGTGAAGGATTCCACTTCTTGTGTCTTGATTTTGACCCAGGTGTCATCCACATATCTGTACCAGTGGCTGGGTACTCTCCCTTTGAAAGAGCCAAGAGCCTTCCTTTCCACTTCCTCCATGTAAAGGTTGGCTACAATAGGTGACACGGGGGAGCCCATGGCACAGCCATGTTTTTGTCTGTAAAAGCCTTCGTTGTATTTGAAATACACTCAACAAAAATATAAACGCAACACCTTTGTTACTGCTCCCATTCCCCATGGGATGGACGTAGAGACCTAAAATTCATTCCAGATACACAATATAACCATCCCTCCCAAACAGTGGTCACAAATCAGTCCAAATGTGTGGTAGTGGGCACATCTGCTATATTGAGATAATCCATCCCACCTCACAGGTGTGCCACATCAGGATGCTGATCTGACATCATGAGTAGTGCACAGGTGTACCTCAGACTGCCCACAACAAAAGGCCACCCTGGAATGTGCAGTTTTTTGTGCTATTGGGGGTCTGGGGACCCAGAACCGGTCAGTATCTGGTGTGACCACCATTTGCCTCATGCAGTGCAACACATCGTCGCATGGAGTCTATCAGATTGTCAATTGTAGCCTGTGGAATGTTGGTCCACTCCACTTCAATGGCTGTGCGAGGTTGTTGGATATTCGTGGGAACTGGTACACGCTGTCGTATACGCCGGTCAAGCACATCCCGAACATGCTCAATGGGTGACATGTCCGGTGAGTATGCTGGCCATGCAAGAACTGGGACATTCTCAGCTGCCGTCTGCCCTGAACAATGTGAACCATGATTCATCCGTGAAGCGCACACCTCTCCAACGTGCCAGACGCCATCGAATGTGAGCATTTGCCCACACAAGTCTGTTACGGCGACGAGCTGGAGTCAGGTCAAGACCCCGATGAGGACGACGGGCATGCAGTTGAGCGTCCCTGAGACGGTTTCTGACAGTTTGTGCAGAAATTGTTTGGTTGTGCAAACCAATTGTTCCAGCAGCTGTCTGGGTGGCTGGTCTCAGACGATCTTGGAGGTGAACCTGCTGGATGTGGAGGTCCTGGGCTGGTGTGGTTACACGAGGTCTGCGGTTGTGAGGCCGGTTGGATGTGCTGCCATATTCTCTGAAACGCCTGTGGAGACGGCTTATGGTTGAGAAATGAACATTCAATGCACGGGCGACAGATCTGGTTGACATTCCTGCTGTCAGCATGCCAATTGCACGCTCCCTCATTGCTTGTGGCATCTGTGGCATTTTGCTGTGAGACAAAACTGCACATTCCAGGGTGGCCTTTTGTTGTGGGCAGTCTGAGGTACACCTGTGGACTACTCATGATGTCAGATCAGCATCCTGATGTGGCACACCTGTGAGGTGGGATGGATTATCTCAATATAGCAGATGTGCCCACTACCACACATTTGGACTGATTTGTGACCACTGTTTGGGAGGGATGGTTATATTGTGTATCTGGAATGAATTTTAGGTCTCTACGTCCATCCCATGGGGAATGGGAGCAGTAACAAAGGTGTTGCGTTTATATTTTTGTTGAGTGTATGTAGTGGTGAGGCAGAGGTCTAACAGTGTGCAGATCTGATCGGGTGTGAAGTTGGTCCTGTCCTCCAAGGAGCTGTCTTCTTGTAGTCATTTTCTGACAGTCTCCACGGCCTCCGTGGTGGGTATGCAAGTGAAAAGAGAGACTACATCAAAGGACACCATGGTTTCATCTGGATCCAGGGTAAGTTTCTGGACCTTTTCGGTGAAGTCGGTGGAGTTCTTGATGTGGTGTGGGGTGTTCCCCACGAGAGGCGCGAGGATGGTAGCAAGGTGTTTAGCAATGTTATACGTGGCTGAGTTTATGCTACTGACTATGGGTCTGAGTGGGACAGCTTCCTTGTGGATCTTAGGAAGTCCATAGATGCAGGGTATGGCATCCCCTGGGTAAAGGCGGTGATATGTAAGGCGGTCAATAATTTTGTGGTGTATGCTGTACAGTGCAGCGAGGAATGGTCAGACCTCTACATTGGAGAGACCAAACAGCCACTTCACAAGCGCATGGCACAACACAGAAGAGCCACCTCCACAGGACAAGACTCAGCAGTCCATCTGCATCTTAAGGATAAAGGACACTCTTTCAAGGATGCCAATGTTCACATTTTGGACAGAGAGGACAGATGGTTTGAGGAGTGAAAGAAGCCATCTATGTCCACTGTGAGCGACCATTTTTGAACAGAGGCGGGGGTTTACGACACCAACTCTCTGCCATCTATAATCCAGTTTTGAGTTCCCTTCCCAGACGCCTTAACGCCCACTCACATCCTGGGCCATCTGACCTCAGGAATTCGCATGATAAGGTGGGGCCAGGTTTCACAATGAACATACCCAAAACTCTGGCTGATTGGGACCCACGCCCAGTTTCACACCTTGGCTCAGGCGATTAGAATATCATCAGGGGGTCCTTTTGTCCCTCTGTGGGGGGTTACTCCCACTAGGTTTATATCTGGGACTCTCCACCATTTGACCTTAGAACTGAAGAAGCTTCTCGCATGAGAGGTGAAACGTCTTTAAGCAACTTAAAGAAGTCCAGACGCTTTTCTTTGCAAGCTCCTTTGACTACAATGACCTGGATGACTGAGAACCTTCACAGACATTTTGTATGTGTATTTTTTTGCTTTTTGCTCATTTTTCTAGACCAAGTGTGAACAATACTGGCCTGCAGACAGCAAGTCATGCCTTTATGGAGAGCTGTTGGTCACCATGAGATCTGAGCAACAGGAGACCAACTGGACGCTGAGAGAATTCAACCTGAAAGATGTATAAAAACTTACTTATATCTTCTGAGTGTGTGTGTAGATGGTACTAAGTAAGGCTAGAAAACATAAATAGAAAACATTGAAGGCTTTAGCTGTTAATGTTGCTTTTAAAAGAATAATGGTTGATTGATAATTGCTGTATATCAAGACATAGACATAAAGTAACTGTATATGGATATTTTCTCTTCACAGAGAAAAACCTCAGAAGAACGGACAGTTAAACATTTCCACTTTACTGCCTGGCCTGATCATGGAGTCCCAGAGTGCACAGAGGTCCTGATCCAGTTCAGAGGACTGGTGAGACAGCACATAGAGAGAGAAGGGGGCAAAGCACCAACTGTGGTTCACTGCAGGTACGAAATAAGTGTTTCCTTTTACATGGGTGCAGGGTTGCTTTTATACAATATCCACCCAGCTAGTGTGTCTGTTGTGACAGAACAGTTTGTTCAGGTTTTGTGTTTTCTAATCTGTTTTTCTTTCTGTTGTTATGTCTTGTTTTCAGCTCACTTTAGTTTCATTTTGCATTAACTAGTTTCACTTTGGTTTTTACTGTTTGGAAATGTTCCGTTTTATTGAAGCTTTAATTAGTTTCTGTGGGTTTTTTATGATTAGAACATTGAGGGTATTTGTCAGGGGTATATTTTTAAAAGTTTTGAACAGATATTACACTAAAAATTGCAAACACATGCATCAAAGCCTCACTGTGATGACAACTTTGACCAAAGACATTTCCTCAATAGGGAGGAACAGTATTGCACATTATAGTTTTTCACTTTTTTCAAAAGTCCAATTCTGCATTTTAACAGTTTTCACATCTACTTGTAGGTTCTAGTTTAGTTTTTGTTAACTACAATAACTTTGGCACAGACACAGTGACGAGAGCTTTCTATGTGACCTTAAAAACCTTTTGCTATATTATTATTACGCTTGTGTCTCTCTTAGTGCTGGAGTCGGGAGAACTGGCACTATCATTTCCCTGGATGTGCTGCTTCAGCAGTTGGAGAAAGAACAAGCAGTCGGCATCAATGCCTTCGTACACAAGATGAGACTGAGCCGACCGTACATGGTGCAGACGGAGGTAACTGTGTTAAACTGCTTCTGATTGAGCCACTACTTCCTTAATTAGCTAACCGTGTATTTCTTTATAGTCACAGCTGGTGAAACAACAAACAGACAGCACTTTATTCATCATAAGATATGCAGTTGTTTTTTTGTTTGTTTGTTTTTTAAATTGGGGTCATCATTTTTGATCATTTCATCTTAAAATATGAGTTTGAAAAGGAATTTTTTCTATTGTTCAACTTTTCAGAACAAGGCAGACTTTGTAGGTATTACCAACAGATGCCTGCTTAAAATATATTTAATGCCCAGTTTGTTAATTGCACTTGTTAAGTAGTAATTTAGACAGCAAAACACTTGATTGAAATGTTATTATAGTCTGTTTGCGACATTAGAGCCAGCATTTCTCTCTAAGGGTGTATGTCTACATCTTTTTAAGTAAGTGAGCTGAAAATTTGTTTTCATAAAACAAAGCTTTATTGGATCTTTTTGTTTGAGAAAAAAAAAGAAATGCTTTATTGTGAAACTGTTTAGCAATGTTGCCTGCAAGAAACTATCATAATCTCCCCTGGCAGAAGTTCTGCATTTCAAATGACCAACAACTTCTGGTATTTCCTTTTCAGTCTCAGTACGTTTTTCTGCACCAGTGCATCATGGACAGTCTGCAACCAAAAGACACGAATGAAGAGAACATTTATGAGAACACATACGAGAACGCAGATATGATATACGTCAATGCCACTGCCCTCCAAGAGCTCCGTCGGCAAAACACAAATGCGTAGTGTCAACCCTGCACTCAATCTTTTATGCACTTAATGAAAAACTATTTGTCTATAAGCAATATGTTGGTTTTAAACGTAATAATACAAACTATTACATCTTAACTATTTCTGTAAATGCATTGCACACTTCAGATCTTATTCAGTTTGCATCTCTTCTAAATATGTAATATTATTATTTTTGTTGTCAGTTTTTATGTGAGAAAATAGCACTCTGATGACTTGAAAATGTTTAAAAAATGAATTTATTAAAATAAGTACAAAACAAAGGAATAATTGCAAGAAATATAATATTTCACATTCACAGAAATATAAAAGCTGAGTTTTGGTGTCAGTGTGTCATTGATCCTCTTTCATAGACCAGAAACAACCCTTTATGCATCTTCTTCTGTGACGTTGCTACCTGAGGGGTCCTGACTGCTGGACACAGCAGAGAATTTACTATCAATAACTTCCTGTCTGGCTTTGAGGGCCTCCTGTTTGATCTCTACTGGCCCTGACTGCTGCTTGCCAGGATATAGCGGCTCAGCTTTACCAGCGTCAGGTGGGGGAGGGACAGAGAACTTTTTAGCGATGTTGTGCAGCACACTGCATGCTTTGATAATGTTAGACTGTTTGTTAAGTGAGCCTTCTTGTGCAAAACCAAGTTGCATCAGACACTTGAAACGCCTTTTCATGGAATCCAGTGTCGTCTGCATGACATCGAGGATCTTTGCGTGGGCCTCGTTGAAGCGGATCTCGTTGTTGTTCGCGGGCAGTGATACAGGAGTCAAGATGTGCTTGCTTAAGTAGTAGCCTTTCCCACCTTCAAATGAAACAAAAGAAAATGCAGTGAATATCAGAGCAGGAGAGCATCTCTGAACAATGTGGACCACACAGGTGCCACTCTATTGAGAGCCATTCTCGGAATACTTTGATCCCTGATTACAAACTGAGAATCTTCTAAATGCCAGAGCCCAGATCTAAATATTGATGCTGACTATGTTCTCCCTTTATGACCACAGTGTACCCATCTTCTAGTGACTCCTTTAGACAAGATAGTCGCCATGTCACAAAGCTCAATTCATGTAAAACTGGTTTCTTGAGCATGAAAATGAGCTCCCTGTACTGAAATGGCCTCCACAACTCAAAGTGAGAATCACAGTGGGGAAGAAAGAACTTTGAACGTGAGATGTTAATGCTAGATATGCTGGTCTAAGTATTTCACAACTGTCTGCTGGGATTTCCTCACACAAGCGCTGGAGTTTACATATAATGGTAGGAAAAAGAAAATATCCAGTGAGCAGCAGTTCCCTGGCAGCAAACAGCTTATAATGTTAGAGGTCAGAGAAAAATGGCCAGACTGCTTTGATCTGCTAGGAAGGCAAAAGTAACCACGATTGAGGTATGCAGAAGGTCATCTGTGAAAACACCTGAAGCCAATGGACTACTACAGCAGAAGACCACAATGGGTGCGACAGTCGTCAGCTAAAAACAGGAAACTGAGGCCACAGTTTGCACTGGCTCATCGAAACTGGACGACAGAAGAATGGGATGTGGTGATCAGGGAGATTCCCGTTATGGATGTGCAGCTGACAAATCTGCAGCAATCTGATATGAATCAAGAAACCTTGACCAAAATCTCTGACGAAATTTTCCAGCACCCTGTTGAATCTAGGTCATGAATAATAACGTAATAATGCATTAATAACATGCCCAGTAAGTTTATGTGTAAGAAGTTAAAACACTATTTTATTTGTGTTTTATGTAAATAGAATGAAATATTCCAGCGAAATCAACTGTTTGCCAAGAAGTTAATACTTTTGCCAACTGTCAATTTAGCCTTTTTCAGGGAATAGAAACACTAAAGAGCAGGTTTGTTCTTTCTGGGAATAACTGCCTTGCATTCATTGCCTTAACTTATATCTGTATCTTTGCATCCCTCATACACCTTTACTTAATCAAGGGATCTTTACACCTTTCTGGAAGGGTTATTGCTGGGTGACCCAAGTAGGGGAGGTGCAGAATTTCGGGTAGTTTAGATGATGGGGTGGGGTCTTCCTGGGCGTCTTCTTGTTGCTAGGCAACCAGTCATCGTCAGACGCAAACAGATGATAGTTTTGTAGGTTTTTATGCTTGACTTGATACCTCACTGTGCTTTCACTCCAGTTTACATTTCTAAATAAACATTTGCACAAGAGGTCATCACTGCTCTTACCAATCAACCAGAACGGGCTGAGCAGGTCCTCTTGCATTTCCCTTCCTTTAAAGGAGGAGTCCCACATCTCTTGCTCAAACGTGCCACCAACACAGCACTTTTCAACACTCAGTATGTTGCCGTCGCAGTCGCATATGATCTGGCTTACAACCGATGTGTAACCAAGGGCATTGATAAAAGACCTGAAAGCGTCCTTTTCATATGGAGATGCTCTGATCTTGAAGTGCGCAGGAGCCAAGACGCCCAGCACGTTTGGGATTTCACAGAATTTCTCTATCTTTAAGGCGACATTAGTTCTGGCGTCCAGGGTTAGCGGGAAAGAGATGAATACATCGGACATCCCTGCTATGACTCCCGAGATTGTACCGACCACAGTCGTGGGGCAGTCCGTCTGCCTCAGTCCGGCTTTCTGCAGCACGGCAGTGGTGGAGACCCCATGTGCGTAATAATTGAGCGCCACCATGACCATCTCGTCCACGAGCAGCTGAGATTTCTTGGGGGCGGCGTCCTTCATGCGGATGCGGACGGCGTCTGCGATGAACAGGATGCAGGGTCTGCTCAGGTGGAACAACTGAAAAAGAGCTTCATCGTCGAAAGTGTCAAAACAGCTCGAAGCTCCGCATTCTGCCTCGTTTTGTGCCAGGAGCTCCTCCTGGACCGCAAGCCACACAGGCACGGCGAAAGCCATTAGTCTTTACTCCGAAGTATTTAAACAAGCAAAGATCCCCCACGGAGTGCCCGAAATCGTTCCCAAACAACGTCTTCTTCTCCTTTGGCTTGGCAGACTGGACGCTGGGCGGCGTGCTGCTGCCCTCTGCTGTTCACTTGTGTCCCTGTGTCGACAGCGCTCTCTGTGTTGTTACATATTGCAGGATTATGCGGACACTCGCCCAATTTCGTAATCTTGTTCCGGTTATGCACGTTGATTAAAGCGCAACAACAAATCTCCTGGTTGCCTGGTGTTTGTTTAACGTTTAGGCTAAAGCGATCCGTTATCGCCACCTAGTGGACAGCAATAAAAAATATTTGAAAAAGACTGCAGCTCATAATGTGTAAACAAGTTGTGTTAACATACAGTTAAACAGGTGTACCTAATAAAGTGGCTGGTGACCAAAAACCAAAAATTTATTGTGGGATAAAATGCTAAAAACTGCCTCTTATTCTCTGGGATAATCAAGTGCAGATTTCATTTGCAGCTTTAGTAATGATTCAGATGCAGATTGGGCATAAATAATTATCTGGAGCCACTTTTAATTTAGACACACATTTCTGACAGGCATTAAAGTACAAGAACAAAATAAGATGTTCATTTCTTCTAGCAGTGGACTTAAAAATAAAAGAATTAACATAAAAAATATGATTATTTAGGATATGTTTATTGCACAGAATAATAAATATAAACATTCTGTATTTTAACATAGACAGTACAGCCATTTACTTTTGTTTTCATTCAATATGCATCTTATTGTGACCAGTGTATTCACATTTAACCATTATAAAGACGCTTAAACAACAAAAAAGTCAACAGAATATATCTTCTTATAAATAAGGCACAAAACATTTCATAAAAAAAGACAAACAGTAACACCAAAATAAAACCCCTGCAGCTTTACTTCTGCTCTGTCCACAGCAGTATCAGACTGTGCTTGTTACATACTGGGTGATAAATAGAACATTTTGTTGACTTCACTAATCGACACATCCTTCAATCGGGGTATTCCTCCGTTACGGCAGGACTCGGTGCTCTGGCCTTGTGCATACACATCTGTGACAGAAAAAGGACATTTAACAATCAGGAAATTCTGAAAATGGGGCATGGTTGTTGGTGGCAGACAGGTTGGTCCGAATATTTCAGAAGCTGGTAATCTACTGGGATTTTCCCCACACAACAGGAGGAGAATGGCCAGATTGCTTCAAGCTGACAGGAAGGCAATAGTAACTCAGATAACCACTTGTTATAAGAAAGCACCTAATAAAATGGCCAATCAGTGTAATATACTGAAGTGCATTTTATTTTCAGCTTGTTTACATGTATATTCTCACGCAGTACAATTTTATATTCCTTCATCTTCTCACTCTAAATGTTAGTTAACCTAATCAGACCTAAGCAGTCAGAGTCTGAACAGTGCAGCATCCTCACCTGTGATATTGTCCACAGAGTCCAGCGGTGCCGTGTTGCTCATGTTCACACCAAATAACAGAATGAAACAGACTGTTATTGCGACCAGCAGGTAGATTGGCATCGCAAGAGCCCAGTACCTACACAGAACACACATTTGACACTGTCATGAAACTGTGCAGGTGCTTCCCCAGTGATCCATTTATTTCAGAGCAGTTCTACTTACTTTTGAGGCCAGTAAGTGAGCCCTATTGAATTAAGCCAATCCTCTGGCACGAAAGCCCATAAGCAATACAGAACTGTGGAGAGACGCAGTGAGTATTACAGACATGCATTGCTTGAACACCTTTTTGTGTTTTGGATTGGAGGACGCGATATTTCACTTACAGAAGCCAAACTGTGATCCGAGAAAGAGAACAAACCCATAAATGGCCCTCTCAGGCAGAGGAGATGGCGAGTTTTCCAACATGATCTACAACCAAAACACAGACAGAAACGTGTGGGAGAGCAACGAGACAGCAATAACACATTCAGGCCCCAAAAAGAAGTTACATACCTGGAAATACGTTTTTCTTTGCTCCTTTAAACGCTAACTTTACTCAGATGCTTAACATTAATTACCACGTTAATTATATGCCTGATGATTATCCAGAGTAATACAACATGGGTTTAATACGTCTATCAAAACCCACTGTGTTTTTTTACATTAGTGCCATGAAGCCTTCCGCCACGGTCCGTCATTTTTCCTCAGAACGATGCGAAACCCTTTCTAAAACATTAGTTCCGCATTTGAATCGCCCACAAAACAAGCGTCAATACATGACTTTTTACGTTAATTATATAAAATTTCACATGTATATAATTGTAAAACAAAAGCACGGTCGGAGATTTTTTTTCATATCTTACTGACGTGACGCACTTGCGCTACAGCACGACGTCATGTTTGTGACGGACACATTTCACTGTTGCACATCGTGGGAAAACACTCTACGGCATGGCTTCGGAGTGAGTGAAGTTTTACGAGTAAGCGATTTTATGTACAGTTCAGGGACGTGCTTCAGTTTTGCTTGTGTGCTGGACGAAAGGTGAGCTTAGTCTGGGGGAGGCATTTCTTACTGTCTGAAGTTGTTTGGCAACTCAAGTAACGGACATCTGACAAGCCAGCGTGGCTTCACACACCTCACCAAGAAAAATATAAGGAGGTGAGGATACATGAGATAGGTGATCATGTCTAAGGTGGAGAAACAGAAAAAACACTTTCCCGCTCAAGCATCTAAGCGGAAAACTAATAAGAAAAACGGCATATTAAAAAAGAACGAGAGGCATTGGTTTTACTCAGCTCCTGCAAACAAGGAGCAAGAAAAGCCTACAGCTCCACAAACTGCTCCTCCAAAAGACTCCCAGCAGTTCTCTGCCAACTGGAAAGCACTTCAAGAGGTTAGTGAGTGCAATAGTTTGAGCTCCATGCATGTCCTGTCACACACTTTGGTTTTTGTGTGCCTGTGTTTAATACTACCCACAGGTTTTTCTCTCCTATTTTACTCCCTTCAGCTGTTGAAGGCCAGTCAGTCAGAGAAGAAGCAGCCGGCAGCACCAAGACATCAGAACGGCTTCTCGCCAAAGAATGTCCAAGAAAATACTTCTAAAATAATTTCTAAGAACAATGCTGCACCAAGCCAGAGAGACACTGAGAATAAATCAGATCACAAAACTGTTCCTAAGAGTTTTGTCTCCGGTAAGACTGGGGTCAACTCAAAGGTGTCGAATGTCTCGAAGACTAAACATGTTATTGCTCCAGAAAGAGAGCGGGATAGCGGGAAGCCAAACAGCCTACAGGCAGCTAAGAAGAAGAAGCTTGAATCCGAGGAGACGAAGCCAACAGAGTATGTATATATTAGCACTGACGCTGACTCATTTATTCAGCAAGAATAAATATGTCTGATAATCCCATCTCATTCTCTGCTGTTGCAGAGAGGACCTTTGGTTTGATGACGTGGACCCGGATGACATTGAGGCGACAATGGGAGCAGAAGCAGCCGAGATCATGAGGAAGAAGCAGGGCAAGGCCAAGGGTACGGATGGTGCCTCGGCTAATGACACAGAGAAGAGCCTGGTTAAGGAGAATGCTTTTGAAGGGTAAGTCGCTGTGCATTCAGTGTACAGTGGGAAACACACTCAGAATACAGCGGGCAGCTTTGATGCCATTTTAGAAAAGTGCCTGAAAATATTCCCGGGGGAAGATGAATGCCTTAACAGCGATCATAAAAAATATCAAGTCTCTAATGTCATTACTTATCTCAATACAAGTATTTCAGAGTAATGTTGCTGCTGGGGTGGGATTAGCTGGCTGTGATTAACTGTGGATGTAATATTAACAATGTGAATTTGGCACATAATGTCACACAAAATGTGTTTTTCCCAAAAGTCAGACTTTAATATCTCTGAAACCGCTCAACTGGGTCGACAACATTATGTGCCTCGTGTTTAAGAAGCTCAAAGTAAATTGTCAATCCCCCCCCCACCTTCTCCAGTTCTCTGGATCTGCTGTCAAAGATCAGATATCCAATTATTTCAGGGACTCGTTCTGTATGAAGTTGAGCGACACTCCTGAGAGCCCATATTCACAGAACCCCTGAAAAATGTCAAACACACTCCCCCCACCATATATTCTGAAAGATCTAATGACAGCAGAAACCTGGCATTTCTGATGAACAGTGTATCGTTCCACAGGAATATTTTTTTTTTTCCATTAGATATGATGATCAGGTGGGATTTTTATTTTTTTAATTTGATGAAATTGATGAGATGGAATGACCCAAAGGAGATGGAGACTATTTTTCCCCCCTCAGTGGAGAGCTTCATGGAGCTTTCCTTCAAGGAGTCAAATATTACATATAGTCTGTGATAAATACTTTTGTCATTGCATGTTTTAGTGAATTGACCTGACAGAGTATGAAGTAAACATGGTTGCTGAATGTTTTCTGCAGGATATGGAGATGGATAAATTATTGAATGGAATTTATACAATTCAAATCCTTCACTGTACTTTGTGGTGACACAACCTGTCAATACCGCTTCAGAGTTCACTACATTGCTGTAGAAAGTCACTGATAATACAGATAAATGCTGTGGAAAAACCTGTGACTCCTGATGGATGCACCTCTCAATTTTTGTAGCCTGAAGTGTCGAGCAAGGGTTAAAGATGCAAGTGTAAAATCATGTCAGCGAGCGAAGCAACCACTGCGTTCGGTGTACATTGAGGGGTTTACATTGACACAGAAGATGATGATTGTAATGTCTCTCCTTTCTTGTCACTTTGTCATTCACCTTAAGCCTCACTAAGGCGGTGGCCATTGACTGTGAGATGGTGGGAGTTGGTCCTGACGGAGAGGACAGCATCTTGGCACGTGTGTCAATTGTGAACCAGTTTGGGAAGTGCATCTATGACAAATATGTGAAGCCCACAGAGAAGGTAACAGACTACAGGACAGCTGTCAGCGGCATCCGACCAGAGGACATCAAAGATGGTGAGAGAAATGAAATGAGTTGCAAAGAACAACTTAAAGTCTCTTTGTTCCTTATGTTTTGTTTCTGATGTTTTTTAAGCCACGTTTGTCTCTCTGCAGGAGCGGATGTACAGATTGTACAGAGGGAGGTTGCTAACATCCTGGAAGGGAGAGTAGTGGTTGGACACGCCATACACAATGATCTAAAGGTAGCATGGATGTGATATCTGAAATGGAACAAATGCAATATTGTTTTTTAGTCTGATTATGAGCAGCCACAAACTATCTGCCGTTTCAGATTCTGCTCTTGGATCATCCGAAAAAGAAAATCAGAGATACTCAGAAATATAAACCCTTTAAGACGATCGTAAAGGTATGATGCAGTCACCAATGTCTCAACAGTTTCCGCAGTGAATGTGTGAATGAATTATAACTGATAATGAGGCATTTTTCTTTTGTTTTAGAGCGGTCGACCCTCGCTCAAACTCCTTTGTAGAAAAATCCTCGATGTGAAGGTCCAAGAGGGTGAACATTCATCTGTAAGTCATTCGATAAACTCCTTTTAAATCATCAGGGTTGAGTGACCGAAAATTGGCACACGGGTATATCTTTGACCCCTCAAGGCCAGAAGATAAGTGTATATAATAGTAATATTCTCGTTAGCAACCACTTACCCAAATGGTCAATTTGCAGCATTTTAGCACTTGTAGCATCTTACAAAAGCATCGTGTCACTTTATATTCATGACATTAACATTTATTCTATATCTAGAAAACTTTATTGTTAATCTCATGATGTCATCATCCAACAGTGGACTAAAATCACCGACCCAGCAGTACTGCAGCATGTAGAAACAACCAGTGTGTTATTGCCCAACAATGTTAGTAACACTTGGGCTGATCTTTGCCTGTTGCTTTCTCCAGGTCCAAGACGCACAGGCCACCATGAGGCTGTACACAATGGTGAAAAAGCAGTGGGAGGCAGAGATTAAAGTGAGTAGGAAAAACAAATTCTTGGACAAGAGGAGCGAGAGAAAGGCCAAGCTTCCCAAAGACAAGAATCACTGAGGATTACAAATTCAAAACAAGAAGAGGACAGATGATCTCCTGATCAGAGCAGAGCTGACTGAAGTGATCAAAGGATTCTTTTAAGAAGAAAAAACAACTGTGTATTTTTGTTTATTTTAATGTGAGGGATGTTGACCCTGTGATTGTATAAAAGCGTGACTTTCCTGAGCTTTTGTGAGATCTGGCGCAACAAAAAGCGTGTTAAATGCTTTCGCAGATAGTGACCGGTTTCATCCGCCTAAGTCGCTCGGGGAGATCGTTGCAGGCTGTGAAAGACTTTATCGAGTTGCAAATCAAGAAGTTTTGTTCCTCAGTGTGCCAGACTGACTCATGCAGGGATTAGAACAGAGTCTTTATATACAAAGATTGTAAAAATGTCTGTTTTTAAAGTATAAATAAAACAAAAGATGTAATTCGTTTAATTCTGCTATGTATATTTTTTTGTCGTCACAGTCTAATACAACCACAGGAGGTTCAGTTCTTTTTAAAAAACTTAATACATTTAATGCAAGCTGATGTCAAGACATGAATTGCTGCCTCACATTTAGTTCATGATTACTGAGACTTCATTTCCCATTTCTCTGACAAACATCAGAAAAGCCATTAAAGAGGACCAACGTTACCGTTTGCTGTGAGTGCAACCAAATGTGCAGCTTAAATCATTTATTACTCAAATCCAGTATTTCCTTACGTAATCCCATGCAGGCCTTATTTTGATTTTTCTTTTTACTATGTCATGGTGATAAAGTAAGAAATCCCCTGCCTGCCAGCAGTGTGTCAGCGTGATTTGCAGCCCGGGAGCTGATGCGCTCTACGCTGTACTTTATTGAAAGCACGTGCCCTCGGTCTGCAGCCTCCAGGCTCTAAATTAGGTTCTCTGTGGGTTTCTGACAGGTAGTGCGAAGGCTTCAGGTAGCACAGCAGATGCTGGTGTGCCCTAATATGTTGACACAAGATGGTAGCATGACTTTTGTTTTCTGCATATAAATATTTTTTGGTTGTAATGTAATAAAGCAGCAGTTTCCATATGCTGACAGTTCAAACTATGTAACCATGCCTTGCCCGGTGGTCACATGTAGGTATATACTACAGCAAACAAACAGCTGAATTTAAAGGGAGAAATCCATTACTGGATGTCCGGGCTTCAACTATCTAAATACTAAAGCCTTAAAAATGAAAAGCAGCGCTCTCTGTACGCTTTTACTCAGGTTTTATGGGAGGCGTCAAGTTGCATTGGATTTAATGTAACTGTTGAAGGTGTGTTGATAAAGTTTAGCACTATCCTATCTTTTAATCAATATTTCTCTCCTGGGGTGGCTGTTACATAGCTTCTATTAACTTCTGAGGACAAGATAATAGCTAACAGAAGCGAGGACTGTCTATTCAGTGATGTGATTCCAGATTTTCCACCTTTTCAATTGAAGAGTTTGCATAAATGATACATTCAAAAGTGCCACCAGTCTAGACAAGTTATCACAAACACACAGGAAATAAAGACAACCACACCAAGATACTTTTTCTTTATTTGAAGTTAAAGAAATGCAACAGATTGTGTTTCTGTTTACTACAAAACACTGATGTGCTGGGCATCCCCAATTGCACTTTCACCTCTGTGTCCAAAACATTATTATAAAGAAAGGTCAAGATTTATGTCCAGAAAAGCAAATCACCTCTAATCACATGCATTGCATGTGCCTGAGTGTACACTGTTTAAAGCTACAGTAGTACAATAGTTCTTTTTTTCCCTTAAAAAATCTTGAATGAAGCAGATAATTACACACTGCCCAATAAACAATAGAAACAAGTCAGCTCGAGGCGATATTAACAGCAGTGTAGGAAACACCATGACAATAAGACTGCTTTGACTCATTTCATAAATCACATCGTGAGACTGGAGGCATTACTGCTGTTGCTCACACGCCACTAGTTAATAACTCTTTAAAAGGCTTCTTATAGTCTTCCCAATTACTGCACTTTGCTGCGGCTGTTGTTGACATCTGGTGCTTGGTCCCACACAGCATACAAACAGCAGCTCTGCTCTGTTTGATTTGTGTGTTCTGTCTCGTTCCCTTACCACAAGCAATTGTATATCCTCGTACACCTTCCACCGAACATAAAATGCATCAAACGCCTTAAGATCGCTTCGGGAGGTTTTATTTTTGTATAGGCTGTTTAGTCCTGCCCTCTTTCATTTTTTAACTACGTAAAGGTCTCAACATCCACCTCTGCAGTAGGAACAATAACTCCTAAATAGATTACTAGAAACTGTGTTGAACCTATGAGATTGAGGGCATTTTCACAGCTTCTTTCTCAATGCAGGAAATCTTGTCTCGTCCACACGATGTATGCTCAGGTCTGCTACCTGCTTCCTTATGCATGAGCTGCGGTATGCTGCCGCCCAGAGATTGACTGCGAGTGTCTGTGATGACTAATGCTCACTCTTAGTATGGACAAAGTTGAGCATTCAGTATTTATGCAGGTTGATGAAGAAACAGTGTCAGCTACTTTCTGTGGCTGACTTCCTGCTCGTCTGTTCTGGCCACAAAGCAAGGCTTCACTTTGAACTGAAAGCAGAAAATGGTGCCTTGATGAGCAGTGATTGATAGTCTTGTTGTTATTGGACATAGTTGGTACATTAGGTTTTAGCTTAGCAGCTCTTTGACTTTGGGCCATGCTAGTATTTTGGTTGGTTACATTTATGGGGACAGCCACACAGTGGTGAGGTGTGTGGCAGATGTGGCATATTGGTTCAAGGTGGGGGTGGGTTTACATAAGGGTTGACTGACAGGCTGAGAGATGAGGTCAGGCAAGACTCTTAGTGGACGTGCACATGATGCTGTAATCTATACTGAGAGTCTGGAGAGCTAGAGGTATGCAATGGAGAGAATAGGAATGAAAATCAGTAGAAGCAAAATAGAACATGTGTAGACAGATGTGGCTGTGAAGGTGCAAGGACTACAAATGGTCCACTATCCAAAACAATGGACAATGCACAAGAAAGGTGAAGAAGAGAGTGTGGGCAGTGGAGCTGGTGGAGACGAGTGTCAGGGGTGATTTGTGACAAAAGGGCAGCAGCAAGAGTAAAAGTCGAGATTTATAAAATGGCAGTCTGACCTGCTGTGACGTATGGCACTGACAAAAAGACAGCAGACCAACCAGTGGCAGTGGTTGAAGATGTTACGATGATCACTGGGAGTGACCAGAATAGGCAAAATTAGAAATGAGTACATCAGAGGGGCAGCTTGGGTTGAGCATGTTGGAGACAACGCTAGAGAAGCAAGGTTGAGATGGTTTGGACACATGCAGAGGAGGGATGGTGGGTGTAGTTGAAGAAGGATGTTGAAGACGGAGCTGCCAAGCAGGAGGAAAAGAGGAAGACCACAGGGGAGGTTTGGGAATGCAGTGAAGAAGGACATGCGGAGTGTTGATGTGACAGAGGAGGACGCTAGGACAGAATAGTGGTAGATGGAGGCAGGTGAGCCACTGTGGCGAACCCTAAAGAGAGCAGCCAAAAGAAGAAGAAGAGTCTGATGGTTGATTGTTCCTCCAGTTTGGTCCAGACTGGATTATTTCAGTCTGGACAGATTATTTCAGACAATTGATTGCACTGTAGCCAGTTCAAAATCTGCCATTGAGGCCTTTTCATTAGCACAGATTTTTTCAGAATTTGCAGTAAAATCTCTTGTGAATTATATGACTTGTCAAGCTTTTATTTAATACCTACATATTGTCTAACACTATATCCAGGCATTAGAAATAGTGTGTATAACTCTTTGACACTGACTTTAATCACTTAAGACTTTTCTTTAGTTTCATGAGCAGTTTTATCCTCCTCAGTGTATCACTGTGAATTTATACTTATCTAAGGCTAAATAATGCGGGCTGTGAAAGCTACTGTTTTAATTATAGCTATAAATTCATAGGGTCTAAAAGATAGGCTCTCCCAAGTGTACCTAACAGCGGTCCTTTGTGTTCCTACTGCACTCTGACTGCTTTCCTTTGCAAACTGTAAACAAAGGATCTGTGCTTATAGTTCTTGTGTACTTCTACCACTCAGTACAATTAAACACATTTAGTTTATTGTTTATTTCTCATAGAATTCTCTGATTTCTTGTTGGATCCTCCCTTTGCCATCCCATTTTTTTTTTTAAATCCTGGAAACGCCCCTCCTGTCGCTTCTCTCCCTGCCTCAGGCTGTCCATGCACAGTTATGCAAGGGTGGGGAAGTCCCAAAGCAGAGCTGTGCCACCAAACTGAAATGACTGCAGATGGAATAACAATCCTCAGGCTAAATGCTAAAATGATGAATTTGGTAGATAATTTGTGCTAAACACCAGCTTCATTACTGAGAGCATTACATGCAAATTTTGGCTTTTGTCCAGTAAAGCCCAATAAAGCTGCTGCTGTCTTGGCCAAAGACTCATAGTACTGCCAATACACCAAGTGCTTTAGATGGTTTTATGATAAAAAAAAAACTGTGGTGTAGAGGAGTTTGACACCTCTATAAATCATACGTTTGACTGATCTGAGACAATGCCGCAGGGCTCTTGGAGGTATAAATGAAGGCGTGTTCCCTGAGGGAGGAAAAAGCAGCTTCTAGATTTTGTGCTTAGATCTGTAAGGTTCGTAAAAGGTGACTTAATTTGAAAAATTACTTGAAAAAGGACTTAAAAGCTGCTTTGCAAGACACAAATGGCTCCTGCGTTAATCATTTTAATTTTTCAACTTAGTGGAGAAAGAAAAAGAAAATAAAGACTCAGGCTTCCTGTTCAGAATAGCTGACTGTATTTATATTTTGATGCCCTACAGCATAAAGCCCCTTTTCCTTGCACAGACTGCATGGGATGCATTGGATAAACTATCACATTACAGTTCAGATGTTACAGTTTTCAGTGTTTGATTCCATAAAAAAATCAGTAAATGTCCTTAAATATCTCCCACCTTCCTTTGTCTCCTTAGCTCACTGGTTTTCTGTCTGCACTTTGCTCTTACAGGAATATTTTGTGGTCAAAGGACTTTTCTTCCTTGTAAGTTTCATGAGATGATGCAGCTCTCATTGACAGTTTCCTGCCAGTAAGTGCACCATCAAGATATCCTGCTGATCTCTGTACTTTTGCTAGAAGTCGTCTCCACATACCATTAGTCTTCTTGTAAAAGCAGCAGAAAGCAGAGTTTTCGCCCCAAGATTCACCTAAACATCATGTTGTTAATCCTGTGACACTTTGTATAATATTACAGGCTATAAAGGGAATATTCTCCATGCAGCTTCACTTATTTCAAGAATTTCAGATTTTTTCTTTTAATGTTTGATAGCAGAGATGAAAAAAAAGCCAATTTTTCTGTATTTTTACTGTTTTCAGACATAATCCACCAGCTTGTACCACATGACTGGTGATGTCAGCCAAGGCAGAGTCAAGGCTGCGAACCTGTAGACAAAATGGTGTTTGTGCGTCCGTCCAGCAGAGTGAGCATGTGTGGGCTCCAGGCTAAAGTGGGGAAGTGAAGGGGGAGAAACGGGGGGAGAGAAAAAACAGGCAGTTAAACAAATGAAAATAAATCAGCGCATTTATTATTTTTATAGCCCAGCGTGTATTTTTTTTCTCTCTCTCTCTCTCCTCAGCATATGTATTTATAAAGTTCAGCAGCCATATGAGAAATTAGCCTCTGTATTCACCGGGGTCCTCCCACCCCTCTGTCTTCTTCTCTAATCCGCCCACATGTATCGTCTGAGGAAAAAAATAGTGCAGAAGGTGACGCTCCTCCAAAGGAACAGAGAGAGGCACAAGAGAGGGAAAGGCAAAGAGAGCGAGGTGTCTACAGGCTGCATCTCCACTGAAACATTTGGATGGGGGAGACAGAGGAAGAGCTGAATGGTAGCTACACCCTGCGCCTGGAAGCGTAGAGACACTGTAACAAAGGCTGGCAATTATTTTTGTTTTTGGCAATAACAAAGGTGGGAGAGGGGCTCTGAAATCGAGGGGAAATAGCCAAAAGACAGATTTTTGTTTTTCAGGGGGACTTCTGCTTCATTTCATCCGAAAGACTCATCCCGTGCCATCATCAGCATGACCATAAGCTCTAAGTAACATTCGGCAATAACGCTATCAAAACAAGATTTCCAGCAACAGTCGCGCGCAATCCTATTTCTGATTTATTATAATCGCGTGGAGGAAAAAACCCTCCACAAAAAACAGAAAAAAAACAAACAAACCCCCAAAACAGATCAGCTGAATGCCTGCGAGAAACTGGATACTCTGTGAAATCGTAAGAAAGAGCAATCTAACAAAGAAAACTACATTTTGATTGATCTTTTTAAAGCTTGATGTGCGTGTTTCTGCGCGCACTCGAATCGAACCAGAACCAAAAGCAAGTGAGTATTAACCGTGTCTGTGTATCTGTCTGTATTTTTATGGTGGTTTTATATTCTGCGTTTTATCCGCCTAATATCAAGAGGGTTTTTATTGGCCTGGATTTAAAAAAGGCGAAAATACAGCCTCTAACCTGCATTCAACAAGTATCGTGTCTTTCCCACAATATCTGCAAAATATTTCTGTATCCTGTTTCATGTTTTAAAATCAGTACGTGGAGAAATCAGGATATGTTCTGTTCTTTTAATTATTATTTTTTCCTTCTAGCTGCTATAAGAGAAATTCAGTCTGATTTAGTGTTGCCCACTGACATGACGCCTCAGAATTGTTCCATTTTATAATCCCTAACATCCTTCATTGCACAAATGGTGGGTGTTTCCCCATCTACACCACTAGATCAGAGCAGTTTCACGCTTCTGAGAGGAATGTGTGTGTGTGCATCTATGTGTATGTGTGTGTGTGTGTATGCATTCCTATCTGCATCATTTTGTCTGTCTGCATGAGTAAATAACTCCATGTGTGTGCTGCTTTTGCGCATTTACAGGCATGCATTTGTCCTACCTGCATGTGCTTTCAGTGTTTGTGTGTTTGCTTGTGCATCGTGGCAGCACTGGGTAAGTGTCAAGGCCTGAAATGGAGGTTTGATAAAGGCACTATAGGAGTAGGGTGAGAGGGCTGACACACAAACACACAGAGGAGAAGATGCTGTGAGGACGATATGAAGGGTGGGGGTTACTGGAGTGGAACTACTGGAAGGTTATAGCGTCTCATCTGGGAAGTCTAGCAGGGCAGTTAAATGTCTAGACACGGTCATCTTCTTCTTCTTCCCCCTACAACCCACCACGCCACCACTTCACCTATACTCTGACAATCTGCTTCTGCCACGTTCCGCTGCATTACACACAAAGTCTCTGGTTTCATAATGCCTCTTCTGCCGTCACTTATCCAGCACATGCATTCCTTTTCCTGCCAACTGGCTCCAACGTGCTCTCCCCCTAATGGGAACTCTACATCTTTTCCTCCATTTGCACTCTCTTCTTCTGCCCCCAGCATCCTGCATTATAAATCTACAGCTGGTGCTATTTTTAGATTAAGGGTAACCCAGAAAACACCCCCTTCGATTTTAGCACAAGAAAAAAGGGAAAAAAAGGGGGGAAAAACTCCAGAGACGGTGGCATGCTGTCGGTTGATGTGATTGGCAGAGTAGTGATGGGGCTTGAAAAGGAGGGCGCTGCTGTTTAAGCAATGGGGGGGGGGATAATCTATTTTGAGGCAGTGATTGAATTACTGATCTGTCGTGTCCTGGGTTTAGTGTGTGTGTGTCCCTGCCTCTGACCCTGTCTCTTCTCCGAGACTCTGATGGTTTCTCTTGCTTCCCGTCTTCCGTTATGAAGTTTCCTCCCGTCTTTCATCTGATTTACCACCTGATTGAGCCTAGCCGGTCTTTTACGCCCTCTTTCTTTCCACCACTTGACCTTGAGGTTCACCTCAAGATCAAATTTCATGTCATTTCTTCTCATGCCATCTTGTTTTTATAGCTCTGCTTTAAAACTTCTCGCCCTACTCCCCACCTGCTTAGACTCCCATCTGTGACTTAACCTTGCCCTGCTTTTATGTCTAATCGCTGGATAGTTCACAGGTCAGAAATTAGTCCAGTAATACCTCTTCCCTCGTCCCATTTGTCTGTCTGGCCTCATGTACCACATCGCTGCACTGCTGGATCATAATGGTCCTAATCATGCAGGAAGGGCAGTGTCATTAATTAGGAGGAGACAGGTTTAAATTGCCTAAAAGAGAGACGGGAGGTTTGGGGGATGAAGCTATCTGCTTCTGATGCAAATGCTCCAAGAAAGTTTGAATACTGAAGGATGTTCGCTCAGATTTATCCATGTCCAAAAATAGAGTTCATTCCCGACATGACACACTATCCTGTGCCTTTACCCCCCCTGTGCTCAGTGCTGTTTCAGAATTGTTATGACCTCTCCTTGAAGCACGTCCTCCTCCATCACTCCTCCTTCACCCTACATGCTGTATCACCCAGATCTATCCAAATAGAAAAAAAAAAGTCAGCCCTCATCGTCCTGTAGGCAGAAAAGATTTTAGTCATGGACACTGACTGAGCTTCGGAGCTCTATTACAGGCTTCATTGCAGCCAGTCTATTCCTGAAAATGACTTTATGTATTAATCCCCCCCCCCCCCAATCCATCCCCCCCACATCATTAAAACAAACGTTCCCAGGGATATGTTTCCTTTCCTGAAAAGAAAGGGAGCAGCTGCTGCTGCTGCATGCTTCTGGCTGGGGTGATTGACCAATATGCACAAGGCTCAAGACCCCCCTTGGGGGTGCTGGTGCTGCGGTATTTGTGGATTGGTCAGCCCCCGGGAGATCTACACACTGGTGTTGCTGAGTGGAGGAGATGCCTCCGGTTGATTGGCCATTTCCTTTATGCCTCCTTAATTGATTGGCTCTTTAATTCATGTTCTGGGAATTGGCCACTAGTGAGCTTTGTCATTGTTATTATTATTTTTGATGTGTGGTGCCCGCTTACATCATATTTTTCATTAGATTAAGCTGTCTGAGAGCTGCTCAGAGCCCCGTTTTCTTTGCATACACACCCTTTTTTCTTTTCCTTTTTGTTGTTGTTGTTGCTTCCTTTGCATCCATTCATGTAATTCCTGCTATTCATATCTATTCATACTCTACCCAACCCCATGCCACTATCCAGACACAAACACCCACACACATCTTCTGTTCTCCTGGCAGAAAGAGAGTCAGAGCATGAGGTGCAGTGACAGTGGAAAAGGGGGAGGTGGGGGGAGGACAGAGCGTGGTGTGACACCGCACTAAAAGGGGAGGTGACCGCACTGCTTTTTTACCATGCTGCAGTGCTTCGGTTTCTCCTGCTGGGGTCTCCTCAGCACTGGGGAGTGCGCGAGAGGGGAGAGAGCGAGGGGGGACGAGGAAGGGAGGGAGGGAGGCGATATGGATGGAACAGCGTGAAGCCTTGTGGTTACATCCTTTGATGAGGTAGCTGGTGGGGAAAAAATGGCTGCACACCAGAAACACATACGTAATTTGCGCTGTCTCTCCTCTCTCCCTCGCACACACACGCGCGCATACATAAACATACATTACACACTTGCCTGTAAAGCCTTCCTCTCCCCCCACCCGAGCGGCACATTTGCCATTCAGCTCAGCTCTGTGTCTGTTTTACATCCATACACTGGTTTTCCTTCCTCTGCTCGCCCTCTTTTAATCACTCTGCTGTTTTCATGCGTTTTGCTGGTACTGCAGGACATCTCCCTCCCTCTCCTTCTACACACATGCCTTCACGTACATTCAGGTGCTATCCTGAACCACTGCAAGGTCTTCCTCTCTGTGCTTCTCCTCCTCCTCCCCCACCTGTTTTTGGCTCCTCTCTTTCATTGCCCCACCACTCTTCACTTTGTCCTATACCTTCCCTACCCCTACTTTTTCCCCTCTTCTCCTTCTCCAGCACATCTAAGTGTCTCTCATCTCTTCCCATCTCCCTCTCTGCGATTGGTAATTGTTCTTTTATTTTTTTTGTTGCTTTTTCTGCCAACTGCTCGTTCTGTTCCGCATAGTCAGCACTCCTCCAAATTCCTCTCTTTCCTCCTCCTCTCTCTCTCTCTCTCTCTCTCTCTCTCTCTCTCTCTAGCATCCCCACCCCCCCACCCCGGTGCTGCTGCTGGTACCTCACAGTCAATGCATCCCATAATCTCGTGCTCCCTCCCCCTCTTGCTGCAGTGTTTCTGCTAATATATATTAGCGTCAGTGCAGTCTTTGTGCACGAGCATCGCGCGTGCGCTCCTCCTCTCTGAGACCCGTTCTCCATATCTATCTGCAGACGTGATCTCCTGCCCTAAAAGGTTTAGAAAATTAAGTTGCTTTTCGGCTCCAAAATGTGTGTGTGTGTTTTTTCTCAGTCTTTTCATTGTAGCCAGGTGAGCATGTGTGTGTGTGAGTGTGAGTGTACCCCTCCCCTCACTCCCTCCCTCATTCCCCTCTCCTTCTCGCTTTCTTCCCCCTCTGTATGTGTGCAGTGGTGAGGCAGTAGTAGCAGGGTGGCGCAGGACATGGTGGCCAAGGCAGGAAAAGCTGCAGGAGAAAGAAAGTAGTGATGCTGGAGGGGAGGAGAGAGGAGGCGAGGGGATTGTTCCTTCACTTTGCTCCCTCAGCACTCTCCCCCTCCTCCTACTTGCTTCTCCTTCAATTTTTATCCTCTTTCTCGAACCTTTCTCTCTTCTTTCTCTCCATCATTGTTTTTAATAACCGCTGCTTTTTTACTTTCTTCATTTTGCACCTTCTGTAGCCTTACTTCCCCACTTTTAGCCCCCCCCTTCCGTGTGTTTTTGTGCTGCTGCTGTCAGTGCTGAAGGTGCTGATGCTGACTCTTAAAGAGAAGTGCTTACCTCCCCTGTATTAAGATGAACTGAAATGCAAAGCACTCACCTCACCTCTAAACTCTTTACAGGCAATCTTGTCACAATGATGGCAACATTAGCTCAAGTTCAAACTTAAAGGCTTTAACAATTCCCCAAAAGAGTGTGAGAGAGAGCCCAGCTGAGCCCTTTCCCACTTAACCTACACGTTCTGGTACATGAAAGAATGGTTAATGAGAATCAATAGTCCCACCATGTTTAAGTGTGAGGGAACAAAAAGGCATTTAACTGCAGTGACAGGCTTGCGGCTGTCCACGTATAAAATATTCAGAAGTTCAACTATATCCCATGACTGCCTGTGAAGAACACGTCAGGGCACGATGTGTCAAAGTTAAAATGGCAACAACGCAAAAAGTTATTTAAAGGATGGAAGTTTCACAGGGAGTTCACAGAAGCTGCTTCTTAAAAGTTCCTGAGCAGAGAGAGTGAAAGAGTGCCGCTGTCCGTGGTGCTGAAAAATAATCCACCCCACAACACAAGTGTTCTCTGCTGGGAAGCCCCACCGGACAAAGCTGACTGTGGATTAAGATCTTTTTACACTCTCCCTCTCTGACCTCATCACTCCAAACATTCTGTTTGTTGCAGATATTTCTTCAGGCTCTATTTAAAGCATCAAACTAAAAGTACTTTGGCACGATAATGCAGTGCAACTAACAAATTCACAGTTTTTTCTTTCTTTTCTGTCAAGTAAGCAGTTTGAATGCTCCTGCACCCAAAAACAAACCAAAAAACAGCAGAAAAACAAAACTGCAAAGAAGTAAGACTGCCACAGAAAAAAAAAAAAACTTAAGGCATCTAACACTTTGATTTGTTTTCTGATCTGTGAACTTAGGATGTATTACTTTAAGTTTTTGTCTCCTGTGCACAGTTAGTGCTTAATCCATGCAGTAGCCTTGATTTTGCTGGATCTTACCTGAGTGTTGCCAAGACACAGGAAACTTTTCCATGGACAACCAAAAAGTTGCTCCTTCAGACAAGAAGAACAGGATTAAACTCTAGCAAAGCGAAAGACACATAGTAAGTGGCATCCCGTGTGAAAGATAGCAAAAAGTAAGAGGGGGAAGGAGAAGGAAAGGATGGAGCCGAAGGAAAGGAAGCTTACTTTGGAAAAGGAGAAAAAGAGAGGAAGAGGTGAGCGAAGTCAAAGACGAGAGAAATGGAAGAGAAGAGAGAATTAGACTGTAGGACTGCAGTGAGTAAATGAAAACAGGGAGGGGGGTAGTAGAAAGAACTGGAGAGAAAGACAGAGACGGACAGGTACACTTGAGAAGAAGAAGTGAAGCCCCGATCCCCTTCCTCCAATGAAATGTGATTCCTTTATGCGGAATGTGAGCGCAAGTGAGGAAGACAAAGTGAGGGAGAGAGTCGAACTAGGCAGAGGGTGGGGGGGAGGGAGGGCTACTAAGAGCTTGCAGGAAAGGAGGGGGAGGAGGAGAGTGGTGCATTTCCTTGACTATAAAAAAAAGGTTCACAACATGGATGTGGTGCAGGTACGGCCTTTGCGGCTGCCATCACGTGGCTTTTCTGAAACATCGCGAGCCCCTCTGGATGGCAGAGCAGCCTGTGGGTGAACAATCCGACCTCACCTGGAGTAGAAACAGAGGGAGAGCGCGAGCAAATAACTCTGGCTTTTTACTGCAGCAGAATTCATTCACTTTTATAGAGCACTCTCCTTTGCAATTCCTCCTCCTCCTCCTGCCCCCTTACACACTCTCCTCTACCCCCTTCTTCCATTACTAGAGGAGAGACAATATTACAGTAGCTGTTCGCTGTAAATGCCCCCAGTGAGAGTGCTGCATTCACTTTGTCTCCTTTTTCCACCCCTCTCTCCAAAAATCACCCTTTCTCCCTGCTTTGTCCCCCTTCATAAGGTCATTGTCTGAGCCTCGTTCTCCTGATTGTTCTGTCCTTTTTGCCCCTTTGGTGGATTTAAAAAAATGAAAGAAAGAAAAATCGGATTTATGTCCTTTTCCTCTCACCTTTACTTCACTCCCCTCCTCTTATCTATCCCTGCATGCCATCTCACACACACACACACACACACACACACACACACACACACACACACACACACAGAGTACATGGGAGAGAGAACAGCAGAGAGAGCATCAGCATAACTGTGCGTTGCATGGATCTCAGTGCGGTCGGAGGGGGCTGCAGCAGTGTGTGTAGCACACGCATAGGCTGATTGAGGAGATCTAACATTAGTACGGACACCACACTCTCGGGAGGCAATTAACACACACTCACACACACACACACACCACCGTGTCAGAGCAGCATTCGTGAGGAAAGGCGGGGGGATAATAAGAAAGATCCCCAGTTCTCCTCTATGTTCACACATGACTCTTTGGTAAAGGAACAGGATTTCTGCATTTGTGCAGGAGGGGTGAAGCTGAGTTGAGTGGCTCAGTTAGAACACTGACTTGAGCATCAACCAGATCAGTATAGAGACCCTAAAGCTACATAGCACAGTAACTCCAGACTGGGATCTGGGATCTTCTCATCACACTGGTGTCAACAGTCAGCCCATATGGTTGCTGACTCATGAATGTGCTCTAAGCCACCTGTTTATTGCTCTGGCATGTTTGTGTGCTCCGGTATGCTGTGCTTAAAAAAAACAAAACCCATCAATTCCATCCCTGCTCTCCTTGTTCCCTCTGCACCTGCACAAGGTCGTCTTCCTCCCTTCCACTGGCTGATTATCAAGTGAATGATTGCACATACAGCTGGCATTAGCGTGTGATTTTTAATGTGTATTGCAATGTTGATAATCCACATCTATTTCTCCCTTCTGCTGAAATTTTCTGCCCTTTTTTCTCTCCCGCAGACTCCTCAGACTCCTCCCTCCTCCTCCTCCCTTCGGTTTCTCTCATCCTCTCCCTCCCCCCGGTCCTCTATGCTCAGTTCGGTGTGTGTATCCTCTTTTAAAGGGCGCAAGGGTGGGAACAAGTCGTCCAACAAAGCATGTTACAGCGCAGACATGACTTGTCCGTCGGAAAGCGAGAAAATCGTGATAAACTGCGGGGGGGTGCGGCATGAGACCTACCGGAGCACCCTAAAAACGTTGCCCGGTACCCGCTTGTCGTGGCTCACCGAGCCGGACGCGTTCAGCAACTTCGACTACGACCCCAAATTAGACGAGTTCTTCTTCGACCGCCACCCGTCGGTGTTTTCCTTCATCCTCAACTATTACCGCACCGGGAAGTTGCACTGTCCCAACGATGTGTGCGGTCCCCTGTTCGAAGAGGAGCTGGCCTTCTGGGGCATCGATGAGACGGACGTGGAGGCTTGTTGCTGGATGAATTACCGGCAGCATCGGGATGCGGAGGAGGCGCTGGATAGCTTCGAGACTCCAGAACCGGACGCGCCAGACGACGACCCGGCGCTGGGTGGTGCGGATGGGGACTTGAAAAGACTGTGCATGCAAGAGGACGCGAGGAAAGCGGGCTGGTGGAAAACCTGGCAACCCAGAATATGGGCACTCTTTGAAGACCCCTATTCCTCCAAATATGCCCGGGTGAGTTACCCACGTCTCTTTCAGAGGGACCAACTTATTTCTGCATAGGCTACTGTTGCATATTCTGACTAATGACATCTCAGAGTACTGCCTGAGTCATGATAAGTTTTAAAAAAACTTTTTTTTGTCATCCAGTTAACATTACCTGCAAAAGCAGAAAAATCAAGCCCTCGTAATTAAGTGAAGAGTTATGACTGCTGGCGTGTTATTTCCAACAGTATAGCTCGAGTTAAATGTTGGTGTATGTAGACTTACTGCTATTGAATAATTAATGCTGATAGCGCAAGACAAAAAATGGGAAACTATATGTCAGCTGTGTTGGTAAATGGGTATTAGACGAAGTAACAGTGAAGACTGTCAATCACATTTCCACATTTGTCTCGGTATCATGATTTCCATCGTCACATTCTCCTGCTCCAGCAGGTTTAACGCGTATCTGCCTCCGGACGCAGCATCCGCTGCGCCTCCTGCATCCAAACGCCTTCATTAGGTGATGCTTGTCCGTTTGTGATGCACGTCGCTGTGCCGTTTTTCATGTTGGTCGTATTTATTCTGGCACGACGCCGAAAGCAAGCTTTTACGACGTCGAAACGTCAGTGTTGTACTGCATGTCTTTTCACACATTTGCCCTTGGTAGTGCTTCACTCTGCTGATTTTTTTTCTTGTTCCAGTTGAAAGCTACATGCCTTTTACGCACGGTCCTTGTTCCTGTTACGCATAACTTACTCCTGAGCTGGGATAGCCTTTATTGTTTTCATGTGAATAGTTAATGATTTACTTGCTAAAAGCAGCTGTTTAATGGCATTTGATCACACAGGTGTAAGAGTAACAAGTGCCCCCGACTGTGGTTTGATCTGTGGGTTTGTGAAAACAGTTACATTTGGCTTCGGGTCTCCCCCCTCTCACTTAAAGGCATATCCAGCTGTTTGATCACAGCTGCTTTGATTTTGTGTATCGAGAGTTATATTCTGATCATCCTCATCTTGCTCCCTGCTTTTGCTGCTAGTGATATTTTCAGTTTTGAAGGTGTGAAGGCGAGAAACCACTGGTGCTGTGGAATGTATGAATACTGTAGGTCCACATTCTAAACCAGACAGTCGGCAGACACCTGCAGTGGCCAGGCATTCATGCCATCATGCTGAAAATAGCTGAGTGGGGAAAATGTAATCATAAATCACTGCACACTCAGCAATACATACTACATCTACAGTTATCCACAGATGAGACTATACCTTCACTCCCCCTGTTTTCAAAACTCACACATACATTTGCACCTCTTCTGGCGCCAGGTATAGATCTGCATACCTGACTTCAGTTCCCTCCAGAGGAAGAAAAAAGTGGCAGATGGTGACTGACACATAGTCTGGGTTTAGGCCACCTGACCTGCCTCTCTGGACTTGGGATCAGGCAGGAAGTGCTTCTCTAAGAATTGCTCTCAGATTGATTTCTCGCTACTCCAACCCCGTCTACCTCCACTCCATCCCATAGAAACAACTCACCTGGGTAGTTATGTATACAGGAGGGAGACATAGTTTGGATTTACATGCAAATTTGGTCCAAGCAAAAGGAGGCGTCATTTTTGCTGTTGCCATACCTCGGATGCAAGCTACTGTAGCTCCTGTCTAGTTGCTCGAGTGCTGTGTGTTATGCTCTGTATTATGCAATATACAGTTAAACACTACATCTACAGGCAAAGACCACATGAATCATACAAAAACATTCATTCAGCATAATGGCTGCAGTTAGTGGTGTTGGCGATACTACATGGGTGTTAAGGTGCGATTAGTTGGATTCGTTTCAGTGCCTGCAAAACATTGGCTGTATTTGTGGGCGAACGTAGCCCCAGTTTGCTGTGTAGGTCTGATATGCCAGTGCCATACGTCAAACAGCGATGTGACCCAGATCATTCCTTTTTCTATTCCAGCCTTGCTCTTTGTAAAAGTGTCCTGTTCGGTGTGGCAGAACCTTTTTAATCCTGAGGGATCCGAATTACATGTGAAGAGACAGAGATGAAGACGGGCTGAGAAACAGGGGAAAATAAAGAAAAGAAAATGAGATGCTGATGTGGAAATACAACGAGGCAGATGAGAGAGAGAGACGTAGGGAAGAAGTGGGAGATGAGAGGAAATAAAGAGAGACAGGAGGAGAGACATTACTCTAATGATTTAAAGGGGGTTTGTTTGCATGGCTGTGATGTAACGCGCCAGCAATCAATGTTTTGATCGGAGCGTTCGACACGCACGCGGGGGCTTTTTCTCAATTTCACCTTCATTGCAGGTGATCGTGTGAGGCTAGCTCGTGGATTTACCGTAGTATCACACACACACACTCATGTACAAACACACACATGCTGGTTTTCTCGGTGCTGGCTTTTCTGCTGCAGTAGACGCGGGAGGAAGGAGGGGGAGCACTGGAGAAAAAGAAAAGAGGTGGAGGGGGTGGGAGTGAGAGAGAAATGGAGAAGAGGTGAGATAGTGGAGAGACATCGAGGGAAGAGGGACTGAAGGGGAGCCTGAGAGGGGTACTGACTGGCAGGAGGGGGTGCACTGAAGAAAGAGAGGTGAAAGAGGGGTACTGAGACAAGCAAGGAGGGGGTGACAATCACAGAAAGAAAGACGTTGCACGATGGGGGTGGGGACCCTTGTCTTAGCGTCTTCGATTATCTGTGAAGGCTCGAGCCATCCAATTTTCCTACCCCGACCCTCTTGCCTGCCTATTGATTGATATTTTATTGATCATCCTCTCTCGTTGCCTGTTTGTAATGCAATTCCCTCTTTCTCAATCGGCTCTTAAACTCCGGGTAAGCTCGGGCTCATTCTGCGCCACTGAACACAAACGGTTAACCCATTGACAATTTTTATGGACATATATGTTTCTCTTTGATGAGGTGTTATACAATACAATTTGCATCTGATTTCATTATTGATCCAGGCCTGGGTGACATAGATTTTCCAGCGGAGCTAAGACAGATTTTTGATCTTGGTCTGTTTATTCCCTTTGTTGTTGATGTTTTCCTCAACTTAGTGTTTTAAACTCAAGTCTGCTTGAACAGCAGCGATCGCAAAAAAATAAGATATAATCTAAAATACATAGTAATGTTTTGTCAGTGCCATTAATTGTCACTCGACAGATTGAATACATGCTAATGATGAAGACAATAACAGCTGATTCATAATTATTAGTTACCTTAAAAAAATGTATGGTGTAATAACAAATTAAACAGACACTTAAAAAACACGGGACTGATGTTAAAGCCTGGATTAGGGGAGTTAATCTGTATGAATGTGACACCCAGATCAATAACACCACTTAAACATAGATCTCTATAAGAATGTTGAACTAATTATTCTTTGTACTGTTTCAAATATTTTGCTGTGTTTAAAATAATCTACTTTTCAACCTGCTATTAACTGATGGATTACCTGTTATAATCCTGTCATACAGCGCCACTGTCCCACTGGTTTTGCTGTATTTCAGTTACTTCCAGTTTCAAACCAAAAGGGCCCAGTTGCCTTTGTCAGCAGTCTTCTGACAAAACACCATTTGCCACTCAGCATGTACAAGACGCCCCTTTGGCCCCACCAAATCTGACTTTGTGTGCCTGTATTTGAGTCTTTTTTTGGAAGGGGGGGGGGGGGGGGGGGGGGAGATTGTCCAGAGCCTACCTCTCCCTGAAGGTCATGTTTTGTGGTTCATTGTTTGCAGTTCTTTTCCACCGTGTTCAGTGCTGGAGCGCACAATGCTGTCATAAACACAAATTTGACCTGCCACTATGCCACAGCCTGAGAACAGGTTGTCTCCGGGTAGAAAATGACAGGACTGGACAGAAAATAGACAGAAAGGATGTACTGACAGGCATTTATGTAACCTAAGTTTATGTTGGAGACAATACATCTGAGTTAAGACTCGTCACTAAAAAGCTACGTATGCAAAGACAAAAAAAAAAAAGTGTTTTAGTTGTCTAATTTGGCTCATAGACAGCAGTAGTAAAAAGGTCTTTGATAAAGTATTACATCAATTTTCAATAAAGCATGTCGCCCTCTTTTGATTTTAACTGGCAGAGGATTTATACTATATACTGGGTCACTTCTAATTTAGCAGTCTTGTGAGATTTTTTGCACCAGTTCTGTTTGCCCCAGAGCTACACAGCTCCAAATACAGAAACTCCCAATTCTGGTAGGATCTCAATGGAAACTGTGGTGAAGGTGACTGTCTATTGTCTGCAAATTCCTACGGCAAATAACAGCCAGTTCCCTGCCACAATCGGAAAAACCAGCCGATCCAAGCAGAGCAAGAATAGCCAACGGCTTTTAGTGACAATAAAATGATTATTTTTTAAACCGCATTGTCATGTCATCTTAGTAAGAACTCATAAATAACTAAACATAGCAGAAATTAGGCAAATCTGTTTATGTTTCTGGTGCTGAAGAAAAAAAAATATCGGCCCATTTACTGGATTTCTAAATCACCGCATGTCATATCGGTCTTCAAAATCCTGTGTTGGTGGCGGGCCCAGCCTGCAGCTGAAATCCTTTATTAAGCAACAATGAGAAAATTATTTCAAAACTCTTTCAAAACTGGAGCAGTGGGTCTCCTCTGTTCCCAAGTGCTTGCAGAGTGTTGCTAAAAGAAGAAGTGATGTAACACAGCGATAAACATCCCCCTCTCCCAACTTTTTAAGAGTTCTTGCACCATCAAAGTTTAAATGAGCGTTTATTTTCATTAAACCATTTTTTCTCAGAATACTAGAGAAATACTGTGTCTTATTTATTCTGTTTCCATTTAGATAACATGTTTAAATACTTCTCAAATCATTGCATTTTTATTTAATGTGCAGCTTTTTTGGATCCAGAGTTCAGGTTCTACCTTCAGCAGTGGGAGTGATTCCCAATTACTTCCATTCAAACGCAATCCTGCTAAAAAGGCCTATTTTCCCACTTCCATTCTAGATCCCCTCCCTGTGGGCTGCATCTGAAAATAGCAAAGAAAGGGAAAGGAGGCCCTAATTTGATTCTTGATCGCAAATCTATTCTTCCATTACTGGAGAGAGGATAAGACTCTGTGCTTATATGACCATTCAGCAAATAAGCAGAAAAAACCCCACAATTCTCAAAATACCTAAAGCTTTAAGCACGTTATCAAGTTCATTAAGATAAACTGTTTTTTCAGATCAAGTAGAGGCGTGGCATTTATTTAACCTGCCTTTCCTGTGCTTGCAATTGGTAAATATATATTTTGTTCTGTTTCAATTTTCACTGACAAGGTTCTGTACTGCAGGCCTTCTCGTGTTGTGTTTGCATCGACGGAAGTCCCTGTCCCCTCCGTTCGCTGGCTTGTAACTTGAGCTCTCACTGTTGGCGATACATAACTGGATAAATGCTTGATGTTTCATAACAAGGACAGAAGCACGACCTTTGAATAAGCAGACAACACCTGAGAGGGCCAAAAAGAGCCTGATGTGACCTTTGCAGTCATATATATAGGACCGCATACATTGCAGCTGTAAGTAAGCCATCTGAATGCCTACACTTAAATCTGAGGTGTTAGAGGGGAAAAAAAGAGTTGACTAAACTGAATAAATAGTATCAGTTTAACCTTTTTTACCCAAGGCCATGAGTGTCAAATTCATTTTAGTTCATGGCTCGATTTGATCTCAAGTGGGCCAGTAAAACTGCTAATGATACCTTATATAAAACACCTCCACATTTTTCCCTTTCTTCAACTAGTTCATTCTTAAAAAGCTCACATTTATTGAACTGTGCATTAACAAAAACAGATGATAAAAGAGCCCCAGATGCCTTAAGAAACATAACTCTGGTTTATGCTACAGTCACACTACCAAATCCAAGATTATCGTAGCTGTGTGCAAGCAACTTGCAGTCTTGTTCCTTTCTGATGCTTGCTTTGAAGATGGGGACCAGGTCTGCACCCGCTCACAGCCAGCTGCCATTTTCAGAGGGAAATTTTCAAAGTCAAAGCTGTGGGGTCAAGTTCCCAGTTACATGCAGTCTGTGATAAAACAGCATTTAACTTTGATATCTGTTACTGTCTACACAAACAGAAATTCACATTAAACAGAAGCTGATATTAACTGCTTACATTCAGAGTCCAGTCCACCAGGCGACCTGTGTGATCACCTTGATTTTGAAAGTGGTTACTTAGAGGTTGAGCATGCAACACCCTAACCATGTGGGCAAACAGTTGGTCACTGCAACTACGCGTGATCTGTTCCTGAATGCAAACATTTAAAAAAAGATAAATAAATAAAAGAATTTCTGCTTGCGAGGAGGTTTCCATTCTATTTTTACTCCAGAATTACTGATCCATTAGAAGAACAAAACAGTTTGGGACATCTGCCTCTTGTGACATTAGCTATTTTTGCAACTTGTAACACAGGAAATGCGACACAATACATTCCTGCATTTTTCCTGCATTCCTGTGTCCCAATACGTTCCCTAACTTTCTAGAGTTTTCAATGTATATAAAGATGTGCATTTGGCAGGCAGGTTCTGGCCCACAGACCATATGTTTGACACTCATGCTCTAGGCTAGGACAAAATAAGCATGCAATTAAGACACATTTTGGGGAATTTTATTGTCCTTATGCTTATTATTACCAGTCATAAGAGTGAAATTTAAACAGAAACAAACCAACTTTATTGAGTATTATGAATTTTCCTTCAGTTTAATCAAAACTTTAAATAAGAGAATAAGTCGCAACTTTTTATCAACAAGCCCAAATCCAGAATTATTGTACTTATTCTAGAAATCATGACTTCTAACTCTTCTTCAAAAAACCCCAAGCCTTTAAAAAGCAAAAAAAGCATTTGTTGCCCTTTTTTGTAACAGATATAGCCTGGACCCAACAAACAGACCTCCAGGGAGGAAGAGGTTAAGTGAGTAGGTCAAGATTTTGGGAAATATGCTCAGCCCCTGTCTTGCTGAGTGTTAGATGAGACATCTGATACCCCCCTCATGCCTGTACAGTTAATGCTGTGCTGCAGCCAGCAGCTGGTTAGCTTAGCTGTGCATCGAGGCTGAAAACAGATGGAAACAGTTAGGCCGGGTCTGAGTAATAAATACTAGCAAATTCTGAATGTCACTTAATAACACATTCTGTGTAACCTGCACAAAAATCGAAGTGTAACAACACTGATTTTAAATCTTTCAGCTGTTATGTTAGCTATGTCTTAGCCAGGACCAGTGACTATCTGAAGGCTCTGCTGGTTGCCTGGCAACTGCTCCGAGCCAGGAACTAGACTGACACATAACCCTCTGAAAACTGTGAATTGCTTCTTATACACTTGGCCTTGTACAGCTTACACAAATGGGACAATATTGGTGACTTTTGCATGTTCTGGCATGCTCATTTCGTTACGTTTGGGACTGAAAGAGGTTAGCTGTCTCTAAGTTAAGGTTACGGCTGGTGCTGCAGGCTGCAGCAACATATTTATCCAACACACATGAAAGCAGTATCAATCTCTCTGCTCTTGGCAGCGAAAACAAATAAGGGTATTTGCCAAAATGTCAAACTACAGACACGGCATCATATTTCAGGCAGAAGCATTAAGCACTTCTAATACATTCCCGCTCTTTATGCCTGTCTCAGCCGTCTCCCTCCTTCACCTCGGCCTTGGTCCATTTAGCCATCCTGGTTAAGTGCTGAATCAGCACTCTTCAGGACTGCACACACAATTAGTTCAACATAGTGGCAATTTTGCTCTTGCGCTCTCTGGGATTGGAAACATTCAGAACAGTGGCGTGGAGGAGAGCTCGCACGGTGCCAGAGCCGATTACAGTGGTAGGAGTCTGAATTCCCTAAATGGGGCAAGTCTTGTCAAATCGTGCAAAGGAGCGATGTGCTCTGTACTGTAGTGATCACACAAACTGCTACATTCACATGTATGAGTAAACAAAGGAGTACACCGTGTGCACATACTGGCAGGAGAAAAAAAAACGTTTTAATTGCATGCTGAATCAAAAGTCCTTTCACAGCGTAAAGGCAGTCAATAATTCATAAACGATATCCAGCAGTGTCTGGAGAAAGTCTTAGTGTGGTAGAGAAACACGCTATCCATTTCTATTATGGCACGCATGTTCCATTTGACTCCCTCAAACACCTGGCCGGACATACATCATTCTGAGCACGCTCACATGTACACATTGGCCTGTACACTGTAAGGGTAGCTGCCCATAAACCGGTCAGCTGAGTGTGCGCACTTAGAGCACACTGATAAATCACTTCATGCCTCCGCACGTCATCCTGCGGATCACTCTCACTCACGTGTGGATAAAGCGTTAAACAAACTGAATGTTAGTTTGCTATTAAATTAAACCAAAAAAAAAAGGCTTCCCATAATCACACAAGGGTGGAATTAATCAATATTTTTATTAAGACTATTTTTTGTCTGAATGATAGAAATGATAGAAATCAGAGAAATACAGCAAATTATTACATTTGAGAAGATAGTAGCATTCAAATATTAATTTTAACAACTGTATTTTATCATGATATACTTTACTACCCTCAAGAAATATATACCATAACTCTGGATGCAAAGGAGAACCTGCCACATCTTCTAAAGTCTCGAGGGGCAAATTATATTTTGTGTCCTCTCTCCTGAGAGTAGAGCCTGCAGAATGTGCCTAGAGTGGAGGTCGGCAGCCATTGGGATGCAACCCAAAGAGATTCAAGATTCAGGTTAGGATAACTTACAAAATATTCCCAACCAGTTCAGTTTTGGAATTTAATGTAATTATGATTATTTAATTGTAATTATTGTAGAATTACCTAAAGGAACAGTTTATTATCAAATACCTTTTGTGCTGATATTCAGCGTGTGGTTAATAAGGCGTATGCTTTTACAGTAACAGGTTTGCGTCTTGGCTCGGTTCACCACACTTACGTGGCACTTAGACACTCACACTGGATCCCTGCTCATTCCCTTGGAAAATGACATTAGACGGCGTCACTGGGACAATTCCTGTGTGACCATCTGCTTACTTGCGATCCAAGTGTCCAAGTGGCAGCAGAGGCGATGTGGAGTGTGTGTATATGACCATTTTAAATATAAAGAGGATCTATATAAGCGTGTAAAAGCCTGATTTTGGAGTAGAGTTGGATGGAAATGTGTGCAAACATTTGTTTAGATCAGGAAATTTTCGGAGAAGTTTCCTAGCTTCATTTGTTGTTGTTGTGCTCTATGAGCAGTTTGCATTTGCTCAGATTCCATGATGCGTCTTCTTTTTTTATAAGAGGTGGAATATGGACAAAGTAATGAGGCAGACAAGGGAGAGGACAGGAAGCAAGGACAAAGGAGGTTTAGAAAAATAGACCCGCTTTAGAGGCTCAGACAGTACAAGCAGGATAGGAGAGCACGGATGGAGACTGCAGGGTGAGGAACCAAGAAAAAAAGATCGACTGAGAGAGATTGGAGCTGTGTCGCTAGGAGAAACGGAAATATATGGCAAAAGAGTCTGAACCACATACAGAGCAGACAAGAAGAAACATACATGCTCTCAGTTTATCTCCATGTGGCGCCTTTCTATTTCTTTTTTCCCCCAGCTTAACAGGATTGCAGTGGGAATGAAATGGAGGAGACCTGAATGCTGCAGAGCATGTACGACACTGTGACGTGTCGACTAGAGAGCTGGAGAGTGTGTGTATGTGTGTGCAACAGCTTACCGATTTGACTGTATCATGTCAAGGAGTTGACTCATTCAGGGAATCTCTTGAAACAGAAGTGCGCGTTGTGATTGAATTTTTACCTGAATCAATTCCAAGAGCACTGACCCTTGAAAGTCAGCGTTTCCGGCTCTCAGAAAATAAAACATACGCAAGGATTAACCAGAGCAGAAGCTAATTATATCTCACATCCTGGGTCCAGCCGTCAACGTTCTACTCTTTCATGTCCTCGTGGATTCACAGGGTTTGATAAGCCTGAAAAAGCATCCGTACGAGCGTGGGATGTGGCCACGTGTTTCGCGCGTTTGATAATTCGACATATGTAGCTGTCCTGCTGCACGTGCCACATTTACCAGGCCCATCATTTTCATGCCTCACCTCTCCTGCCCTGCAAATTCCGCAGTGTCCCGTGTTGGGCGGTGGGTGACCCCTTAGTAGGGGCTTTAACTGCATGTTCTTCGCTCTGTGCCACTTTCCCCCACCCGTGTTGTTTATCCTGAGAAAAAAAGCTCAACAATTAATGGAACTTGACTTTCATTTACAGTTTTGGCTTCCATCAATTGTCAACAAAGATAAATGTGATGGAACTGTTCCTGAACAGCATCCGGTTATGCAACACTGGCCTGATTTTGTCTTGTGCTATAAATTTAGACAGCGCCATCTCTGTTAAATCTGTCCTGTTAACTTTTTTTAATCATCAGTGTTGATTTCAGGTAGTTTATTTATATATATTTTTTAAATAAAATGTAAAATTAGGTTTGTGCTGGACTGTTTCCTGACTGGGAGGAGTCTAAGCCGTCTGGCTGCTGGTGGTCACTTCTTACAGTGCTGTGTCGTCTTGAGCAAAAGTTCACCAGGTTTTCTGAAGATTTTTAGTGTTTCTCTTGAGAAATTGGCTACTTTTTCACTCATTTTCAGTTCAGTGCATCTACCTGACCATTTTCAGAGGAATATTTTTCTGACCTATGAATCCCTCAAGTGTAATATAGTCTCTAAATTCAAGAGATGAACCAGTGTGACAACTCAGCAAATAAGACATTTAGGCTCTTTGTTACCAGCAGCCTGTTGCAGAACTCCATAATTTGTTCCTAATTCTTTACTTGAATCTATGAAAAATAGCAAAGAGAACACTTGTTAGATGCTATTAGATGAAAACTTGGCATATATCTTGGCATTATGTGAAGTGTGTAATTAAACAAAAAGAAATGAGGAAACTGGACAAGTGGGGGGAGAAAGAAAAATTGAAAGCCTATCTGCAGCAGGCAGATGAGCAGTGTAGGAAAGTCATGTCCCTAAATAATAGAAAAATATCCACCAAAGACCAGACACAGGACCTTGGCGGATTCTGCTTTTCACTGAAGACCTGCCAGCAATGGTCTCACTGGAAGGGTGGTTGTCCAGAAGTCATTCTTAAGGAAGGGAAAAGAGGAGAAAAGAATGCGGCATTACACAAGAACTGGACCTAAAAATCAGTGACAACAGGTCTGACTCAATAGAGGTGATTGCTTGTCTCATGTGTGTGCTGTGTGTCTGTGTGCACGTTTGAGGTTATGTGTATAAAAGTGTGTGTATGTTAGTTTGTCTGCCTCGGACTGAGGGTGAGAGAAAGTCATCCCAACGCTTGCTCGTTAGAATTGAACAAGCTTCGTTGTTGCCTTATATAAAGTATGTCCATCTATGTTTGCACATATTTTCACATTTGCATTTGCAAAGCATAAAGAAAAGAGGGACAGCTTAAGACTTGGCAGAGACATGGCAGTTGCTTTGATTATAATTTCTAAAGTGTAGCTTTTAAACTGCAATGTTGGAACGCCACTGTGGCATTAGCTGTATGTCAGTGGACTGGATTCAAAATGATGTAATCGTGGTTCACATGGACATATTTCATAAGCTGCATAAAGTAAACTGACATAAGTCATTCATAGTTCAACAAAAAGAAAACATACAGTTCTGAAAAAAGAGGAAGGCGTGTTTTCTCTTCTCTGATTCAGACTTCATCTCTTGTCACAGTCTCCCACTTCACGTGTCGGTAAAGGGAGCACGCTCTTTTTCCTGACATTTTAGTTTTGGTGTTTCACTCTTTTTTTTCTTCTCTTTTTTCTTTTTGATGATCTTGGACTAAAAGAAACAAAACCATCAATTTCAGTATTGCTCTGCAGCAATGATGATGATGATGGCACAAGTGAAGGCTATTCCCGTTACCCACCCAAGGTTACACTCGCCCTGCACGCTAAGTGGTTACTTTGGAAGTCTCTGAGTGATGGCCGCGGTCGTTCACCTAAGATAATAGATTAATCACCCGATCCCGGTCTGAGCCGCTGCTCAGGTTGCCCTTCAGGAGAGGGTTCTGTATTTCACATCGTTCAAATGTTCATTTTTCATGCCTCATTCATGTTCAGATTTCAGATCATCCTTCAGTGTCTCCTTATCAGTGCTGACTCCGCAGCGGCGGTCCCCCCCCCCCTCCATTTGCTTTGCCCTGCTGGGAAAGACTCCACGTTCCACCGCTCCCTGATTGTCATACTAACAGTAATCAAACAAAAGCCTCGTTAACGAGAAGCAAAATCCTTTACCTGCCTTTATGTATCACTGTCAAGGTCACGCGCCCTTAACTTGATAAACTAAAGCCTTTGATTGGACAATCAGCGTCTGGACCAAATGATCACAATTTGGCTCTTGCTCCTGTATACATTCAGCCCTCTATGCCAGCTGTAGGAGCAGTATTTGGCTTGGTCTTGTCCTTGGTGCCTGAAAGCAGAGGCTAACGCAGTGGTTGTCATGGTGACACAGAGCCAGGCAGGGCTGTGGTAATACTGTAATGATAAAGCTCTTCTGGATGGTGCCGCAGTAAACACAGCGCCACTAGGGTCCCGTTAAGGAAGAGCGCAGCGCACCGCCATGCATGCAAAAATGCCTGTAGGGCTAATATCAGCTCCGACAATCTCTCCTCGGTTATATCGCTTACATTCGTGCACTCCCAGCACCTCCTCCTTCCTCGCTCCCTGTCTCTTTATTGCAATCTCACTCTCCGCTGCCCCTCATTGTCTTCTCTCCTCTTTCCTTTCCTTCTCCTCCACCTCCATTCCTTTGCTCTCCCTTCTTCATTCATCCATCGGAAACACAATCAGCGCTCGCCTTGATCAACTTCCTTTCGCAGTTTCTCTCTCGCTCTCTCAAAGAGGCTCTTTTTTTCATTTGCTCCTCTCTCCATCTTTGACTCCCGCTCTTTTAAATTTATGTTGATGATCTTTCAAAATCTAATTTCGGTGTCTAGAGAGTAAGGAGGAAGGTGGTGGGACGGTGTGGTGGGCTCGATTGGACCTTGAAGGTCATTGTTAGCTTTAATGTAGGGAATTGACCACATTGCACCTGTGCCTGTAAGTGCTACGCACCGAGAGCATCGTCCAGAGTGCACACCTTTACGTTGCTGTGACGACAACAGCGACAAAAAAAAGGGATGGCGGGAGAGAACAAAGCGCCCAAGGAGATAAATAAGTGTGAAGTGACAGATTGCTACTCCTCCTTTTATCATCTTCTTCCACTTCTCTCTCTCTGTCTCCCTGCTCATCCCTCTCCATCACTTCAATGCAGTGCTCATGCAGCTACCACTTGCTATCTGTGATCAGCAAGTGTGCGCACACACCTCCTGTGCCCATAGGCTGTTTGTCTCTTTCACATTGTGAGTCATGTCCACACACGCACACGTTTGGTGCCAGGAACTTACACCAACAGATGTATATGCATCGAATGCACGCACAGGCTCTGCAGCTGTGTGCTGCAGGCTGATTTGATGAATAGATTTAAGCAGATTTTATTAATGTTCAAGCAGTTTGAGTGCTTCTCTGTCCCCCTCAGAGCCAGAAAACTCCTGCTTGCCATGTTGATTGAGTAGTATTGATTTGATGTTCGCATCTACTGTGCAATCTACTGTACTCTGCTGCTGTGAATACGGCTCGATTTACTCACTGAAAACATGAATGGACCTTTGTTTTATCAGGAGCAATAATTGATTGTGGCTTTTAGCTCATCTCAGTCAAATTAATTGCAGTACTTTTGGTTCAAGCTGCCAGGGTAATGAAACCCAAACCCGAATGTGTCTTTGCATTTTGTTTTTGCTGAATACGTTTATCTGTCATTGTTAGGTCAAGCTTTCTCAGTACAGAGTGCTTTCCTCTGTGTATGAGATTTCCTACTAGGAAAAACATCCAACTCCAAAAGTTTAATTTAATATGAAGCAAGAAATTTGCTAATAAAGAAAGGAAGATGGAAGAGTAAGTAAATATTGTTGTTTGTTAAGTTAAAGAGTGAAAAACAGTCATTTTACCCAAGAACTGTGACTCGTGACTCATATGATGCTTAATTGAGTCATCATTATTTTTGTAATGAAATCATCTCTATAGCACAAAACAGCCAGAACGGCACAAAGACTCACTCGGACATTTAGAGCATGCACATTCTTGTGGTCCATCTTAATGGCAGTTTCATTTGATACATTTATAAATTTATATTTGACTCTTTTATATAATGATATTTGTATATCATTATATAGCAGAAGTCAGTGTGGTTAACACAGATGATAAAAACATAAATTTTCAGGGCTTAGAGCTAGCACTGACTATAATTTATTATAATCCTGTTTATTCTCCATGTGGACGATGGCAGCTCCTCAGCCACTGTTAGGTCATCACTTACAATTTTGCCATCAGAGAGGGGTCACAGACTTCTTACCCATGGGTGTAATACCTTAAAATATTAGTGTACTGGTACACCTGAGATTACAACCACATTACAACTACAAGCAACTCTAGCTGGGTGCAGAATATATATGTACACATGTAATGCACAATGAACGGTGTAATGTGCAATTAACTTAAACAAACTTAAAAAATACCTTTTCTCAACTTACTCTGTTTTTTCTGTAAGTCAGCCAATGCCTCTCATTAAGAGCAGTCCGACTATGTGCCAGCTCAGCAGGTGTTAAAGGTTTTGGCACGGTGAATCAAAAATATACAGCGCCTCTGAATTTTATTACATCAAGTATCGTTTTAAAACTGTTCCAGATTAAATTATAACACCCAAAATATCAGTTTAAATTCCCCCTTGTATTAATTTAGTCATTTATAAGTTAAAAATAACAGCTGAAGAGTTGATGTGCCAGCATTACAGGTACAGTTGCAATGGTTTTAGGCAGGTGTGAAAAATGCTGTAAACAAAAGAATGATTTCAGAATTATAAATGATTGTTTATTGGCCCTAAATGTATTCTGCAGCAGGACAATGACCCCAAACACAGAGCGAAAGTCAGTATGAACTATCTTCAGCGTAAAGAAGAACAAGAAGTACTGGAAGTGATGGTAGGGCCCCCACAGAGCCCTGATCTCAATATCATCAAATGTGTCTGGGATTATATGAAGAGACAGAAGGATGTGAGGAAGTCTACATCCAAAGTTTGGAACAACCTACCGGCCGAGTTCCTTCACAAACTGTGTGCAAGTGTAGCTAGAAGAATTGATGCTATTTTCTGTTTTGAAGGCAAAGGTGGTCACACCAAATATTGATTTGATTTAGATTTCTCTTTTGTTCATTCACTGCATTTTGTTGATTGATGAAAACAGATGATTAACGCTTTCGTTTTCGTTTTGTTTTGTTTTCCCTTTGTGTTGAGTTAACTGGAGGTATTTTGTTTTGTTTTTTTTGGTTAAAAGAAAATGTTATTTAGTGTAAACAGAAGTGATTCTTGCAGCTGGAATCAAATCAGCTTTTAGATGTGTGTGTTTGAATAATCTAAACAGATCTGCTCTGTTTAAGACAAAATTCTGCAACAAATCAAGCTCGTGAACAGTGCGCTCAGCTACATTTGGTTTAGCAGAAATATTATTTTCACTGTATTAAATTCGTGAGCTGAGCTCACTGTCAGATCGGCTCAAACAAAGTTGTTTAACTTTCATATTTTGGTGCTAATATGTGAGTAGATAAAAATTGGCCTTTTTTAAAATGATGTATAAAAGCTTAAGGTGTGTGCATCTACTGTGTCTGAGCCCACATAATTATGTTATATATAGGTATATGAGGTACGTGAAGGAGAAAAACAACAACATAAAGACTGAATTCAAAAGTGAAAAGAGATTAAAACACCCACTGGACACTTTATTAGGTACACTTTGCTTCGTATTGGGTTGGACCCTCCATAACTTTTCCTCCATAACTGCCTTAATTCTTCATGGCATAGATTCAACGAGGTGCTGAAAACATTCCTCACAGATTTTGATACGTATTGATACGACACCATCACAAAGTTGCTGCAGTTTTGTTGACTGCATTTCCATAATGAGGATCTAGATGCTCTACTGAGTGAGATCTGGTGACTATCTTGTTCAAGAAACCAGTTTGCATCATGGCACAATTTCTTGCTGGAAGCAGCAATCAGAACATTGTACACTTTTAACCATCTCCATAAAGGTCTGGACATGGGCAGCAACAACACTCACTCAAAGTGTGCTAAGAAAATATCTGCCACAACACCACACCATACTGGCCTGAACTGTTGATACCAGGCAAGATGGATCCAGCTTACACCACATTCTGACTCTACCACGCGAACGATGTCACAGACCTCAAAACCCATCTGACCAGAGGAAATGTTTCTTCTGCTTACCAGTTTTGGTAAGACCCTTCAAATTATATTCAAATTATATTCTCAGTTTCCTGTTCTTAGCTCACAGCTGTAGCCCAGCTGTAATCTTCTGCACACCTTGATTGTAACAAGTGGTTGTTTAAGTTACTGTTGTCTTCCTATCATTCTCCTCTGACCTCTGGCATCAACAAGGCATTTTTGAGAGATGCTGCTCACTGGATGTTTTCTCTTTTTCAGACCATTCTCTTTAAACCCTCGAGATGGTTGTGCAAGTGAATCTCAGTAGATCAACAGTTTCTGAAATGCTCAGACAGCCTCTCTGGCACCAACAACCTTACCATGTTCAAAGTCACTTAAATCTCCTTTCTTTCCCATTCTGATGCTCGATTTGAACTTCAGGAGGTTAAAAAATGCATTGATTTACTGCCATTTGAATCAGAATCAGAATCAGAATACTTTATTGATCCCTGGGGGAAATTATTTTTTGTTACAGTGCTCCATTTTAAACCAACATTAAGACAAGACAGACAATACGCTAACTAAGAATAGTACAATATATACATATATATACATACATACATACATAAGTCACTTATAAATAAATATTTGGAAAATAAACATGTGTAGCTGTAGCAGTAAACAGTGTGTTAAGTGGATGCGTTGTACAGGGAGATGGCCACAGGCAGGAATGATTTCCTGTGTCGTTCAGTGGTGCTTTTCGGTAATCTCAGTCTCTCACTGAACGAGCTCCTGTGACTGACCAGCATGTCATGGAGTGGGTGGGAGGTGTTATCCAACATTGTCTTTATCTTGGACAGCATCCGCCTCTCCGACACCACCTTGAGGGAGTCCAGCTCCATCCCCACAACATTGCTGGCCTTACGGATCAGTTTATTAAGTCTGTTGGCATCTGCGACCCTCAGCCTGCTCCCCCAGCATGCAACAGCATAGAGGATCGCACTGGCCACCACAGACTCATAGAAAATCCTCAGCATTTTCTGGCAGATGTTGAAGGACCTCAGTCGCCTCAAAAAATAGAGACGACTCTGGCCCTTCCTGTAAAGTGCTGTGGTGTTTTTAGCCCAGTCCAGTTTATTGTCAATGTGTACTCCAAGGTATTTATAGTCCTCCACAATGTCAACACTGACCCCCTGGATTGAAACAGGGGTCAAGTGTTTCCTGGGCTTCCTGAAGTCCACGATCAGTTCCTTGGTCTTTGCCACGTTGAGCTGCAGATGATTCTGCTCACACCACGTGACAAAGGAGTCGACCACAGCCCGGTACTCTGTTTCATCATCCCTGCTGATGCATCCAACCACCGCAGAGTCATCAGAAAACTTCTGAAGATGGCAGGTCTCTGTGCAGTGGCTGAAGTCTGTGGTGTAGAGGGTGAAGAGGAAGGGGGAGAGGACAGTCCCCTGTGGTGCCCCTGTGTTGCTGATCACCTTGTCAGACACACACTGTGGGAGACGTACATATTGTGGTCTTCCTGTCAGGTAATCAACAATCCAGGACACCAGAGAAGCATCCACCTGCATCGCTGCTAACTTATCACCCAGGAGGGTCGGCCTGATGGTGTTGAAAGCACTGGAAAAGTCAAAAAACATGACCCTCACAGTGCTCGCCGGCTGGTCCAGATGGGTGTAGACACGATTGAGCAGGTAGATGATGGCGTCCTCTGTTCCGAGACGAGGCTGATAAGCGAACTGAAGGGGATCCAGGTGTGGTCTTACTATGGGTCGCAGCTGGTCCAGGATGAGCCTTTCCAGGGTCTTCATGATGTGGGAGGTCAGTGCCACGGGCCTGTAATCCTGGGGGCCACTGGGACGAGGCGTCTTTGGTACAGGGACGAGGCATGATGTCTTCCACATCACCGGGACCCTCTGCATTTGATTGGCTCATTAGATATTTACATTAACAAATAGCTGAACATATGTACCTAATGAAGTGGCTGGTAGTGTAGATTCTACCACTTTTGTGCTAGAACGATTAGATGGACGTATTTGACATTCAGACATTCACCTAATCCAGCTTTGTGTGAGATTCAGTAATATAAACTAGCTTTATGCATAAGTTCTGAGCAGCTTTGAAATCACTTGTATGGAATAACATGTTGGAAAAAGACACAGAGCTCCATCTGTCCCTCCGTTTGACAGAAGTTGCTAAGGCCTGTCATTTATTATTAGCCTTCAGTCTCTTGTTAGGTTTGCTTCTTTTTCTTTGGCTCCTCGCTCTTCCTCTCACCATCATTTCCGTCATACTTTTTGTTCTCTTGCTTGTCATTGCAAAAGTTTTCTTTTCATCACACAGTCACATCACATTAACATCATCAGAACAATGAGCAAATCTTGCCTCGGTCACATCTCTGAGTTTTGTTAACCGTTTTGGCATTCGTCCATCCCTCTCACCTTGCTCGTATTACTCTATGTCCTTGCTTCTGGACTGCTTCAGCTTTTTCCTTTGTGCTTCTCCACGCATGGATCCGCATCGTCTGGTCTCCCTCCCACTTGTCCACCCCCTCCTGTGTCTCCACCTGTGTAACCTACATAAACGATACAGTGTTATTACGGTTTTGCCACAAGTTTCTTTTTGCAGTCTCTTGTGTATGTGTTAGCTCGTACATGCGCAAAGGACAACATGGAAAAGCTCACTTTGAAGACAAGATCTCACACTTTTTTCCCAGTCTCTGCATCCTCATGCTTTCTACAGTTGCCCATGCTTATCATCTACTCAGTTATTAACTATTATTATAATCCTTGCATCAGTAATGTCTGACGTCGTAAAGAATAAAAAGAACAGTAGAAACAAAAACAAACAAAAAATGAGCACAACACTTCAGGGTGAAACTCTCTTCGTTGTTGTGATTTGTACTTGTGAAGACTTTCTGGTGCTCGGCCAATAAGGGAACATCCTGTGCTGGTCCCACTGGTACTATCCCGCTTCACTGGGACGGGAGGGTGGGGGTTGATACCGGGGGTGGGGGAGTGTAGAGGGTGTTTGAGAACCTCAGTGTGTGTGTATGTGTGTGCTTTCATGATACAGAGGAGGAGAGTACTGCAGCAATCTGAGAAAGTAGGTCAGACACCAACTAGTGAGAAACATAGCAGAGGAAAAAAAGAGGTAGAGAGTAGAGATGGAAAAGAGAGGGGAAAAAAGAAAGAGCATAGATGGTAGAGGAGAAGGAGAGCGGGAGGGAAAACAGACCAGAAAGGACAGCAGATACTGCAAGAATGACAGACCAAAGCAAAAGAGAAAAACAGGAGCAAATCTAATGATATACATTACCAAAGTATTTGGGCTGCAAAGAGGTAGCCTGTAAAAAAAAAAATGCAATTACACTTTCTTGATTCATTGAGCCAACATTAAACAACATAAAACAACATTACAACCAACGAATGGTTGAAACAATCAAAAAAGAATTACAGGATGGACACCAACTTACTGATTTTCCTGGAAGGTCACGTCTTTGGCTAAATGCTCGTTGGCTAATGTCCTCAATAAATACAACCGCTCACAGTATTAAGCCTTCTGCCCAGTCTGTTTCTGTCATGAAGGCACTTAGAGAAAATATGTGTAGGCTCTCATCCAATTTCCAACCCAAAGAAAAGGGATGGTGGGGGGGAAGGAGACCTTTCAAGAAACATAAGTGGCACTGGTTGCTCTTTTTGCCCAGTTATAAAGCCTCTTCTTATAAACATTTTGCTCTTGATATTACATAAGTGCATAATGCCAAAAATACAGGCTGGCACTCACAATATGCTGAGGGCACTCATGGTTCTTATATATATGGACTCCACTCAAGTATGAATTACCTTTCTCTTTTGCTCCTCGGGCCATGGTTGTGTTTTATTATTTATTTGGTAATGCACAAAGTATACTGCATCTATAAATACACTGCAGGGCTTAGGAATGGACCACAATGGGGAAAGACTGTGCAGCAGCCGCTCGCACACTGGTGTCATCACACTACTGTCATTGATTCGCTGACAACTGAACAAGTTACAGTGAAGGGAAAAGATTGGCTTCATATAGTAAACTGCAGATCACGCAGATGAGCTAGAAACAAACTGGAAAACAGAGATGTCTGAAGCGGGACAGTGTGATGATTTAAATTGGCTTGTTTTTCTTTCTGTCAAGGAAAGCTGCAGAGATTTCTGAAGTGAACAGGCAAACCCATGGGATGCAAAATATTGTAGTATATAGAAAGGACCCAGGTTGTGGAAAGATAAGCAATACATTTCTCACAAGAGGTTCACAATAACAACATAATAAATCAACAAAAAAGCATGGGAGTTAGTGTGAGTTGTTAGTTTTAATAGGCCAAATGCAACCATAGCATTAAGAATATGAACACCAAGTATTAAGTATTGAAAAGACTCGTCAAAATATCCAATTTAAAGAAACACACACAAGTAGGCCAAATGATATGACTGTGTGAAGGGTAATGTTACCTTAAAGCATCTGCATGATATTTAAATGAGTAGTGAGGTTAATGAAATCTTCATAACAATGGGATTCCAAACAGTACTGTAAAAAACTAACTAAATACACCCAGTGATTGTTTTGGCTAATTTGCAGCGCGACCTTTATCAGGAAAAACTTTAATTAATTAATTGTTTTCTGTGTGTCTCTCACGTCACTGTGAGGAAATTTTGGCCACTCTTCCTTTTATTTTTTTACAGCTCTTTTAAGGTTTCATCACATCATTTCAGTCAGTTTGAGCTCCAGACTTTGGGACGTTGCAACAGATTTGTTGCTGTGTTTGGGGTCACTGTTACATTGTAAAGCCAAGTTTTAGCTGATGGACGAAATGGCCTCGCATTTGACATTTAATAGTTTGGCACATAGATTGGCTCACTGGCTGCAAGCTGCCCAGGTCCCGTGGCTGCAAAACACTTGGCATGAAGTGTTTTTGGTGATGTGTTTGGTTTTCTGCAAATGCGGTGCTGTCTATTTAACCAAACTGTCTTTGGTCTTGTCTGTCTGTAGTTTATTTAGATGCAACTTTGCAAATCTAAATCATGTTGCCAAGTTCTTTTTAGACAGTATTTCTCTTATCAACCCTTTCAAATAAGCCACACCTATTAGTCTTTTTTTCATTGCACCTTCATGAATTTTAAACTTTAACATGCACAGTTGGATTTTGGGGGGAATTTGCTGGGATGTCCACAACTAGGAAGATGGTGACATTGTGTTAACACACACTTGAATGCTCTAGACTGGGAAACTGCCAAAGCCTCTGGTTTTATAGAGGTGCTCACACTTGCTAATGATCAGTTATTTGGGTCAATTTGATTATCAGCACTGGCTGCTAATTACTAAGTAAGGCGTTCTTAGTTTCTTTGCATAGAGCTGAATAAAGTCCTGTGAAAACTTCCTTCTCCACATGAGTGTAATATGGCAGACATATTTTCAGTTATTTATTTTATCCCTTCTGATTATAAGTTCTATTTGTGGACTACATGCTTCTGAAATATTTTTATAGCTTTCTGCACACTTTTTGTTTTCTGGCTAAGATGTGGTAATTAGTTGGAATATGTAGGATACACACTGACATATTAAGACATTTTTAAATATTGAGTTGAGTATTAACTGATAGTATACTATTTAAGGGTATAAGTGTTATACATTCACTGGTTGTTAAATTTAATTTAATGTAATTAAATTGAATGAATAATTAATGCATTTACTTTTGCGGTTGGCTTGAGGTTTTATACTGTTAAAATGCTGACATTTTCTCTGATGTTCTTTGCCTCGCTGGATTTTCATAATTTGACTTTTTTCTTTTGCTCTTTCTCTGATTTCTCTTCCTACATTAACTCTTTTTATTGACCCTTTTCTTCATTCTTTTCAGTATGTGGCTTTTATCTCCCTATTCTTCATCCTCATCTCCATATCCACGTTCTGCATGGAGACGCACGAGGCCTTCAACACCATCCTCAACAAGACAGAGAACGTCACAGTGGGCAACATGACTCGTGAGGAGATCGTTTATGAGGTGGTGACTGACAGCTGGCTGACATATGTGGAAGGTGTGTGTGTCATTTGGTTCACCATTGAGGTCCTGCTTCGAGTCACCTTCTGCCCTGACAAGTTTGAATTCTTCAAAAGCACCCTCAACATCATCGATTTTGTTGCCATCCTGCCCTTCTATCTGGAGGTTGGTCTGAGTGGGCTGTCCTCCAAAGCTGCCAAGGATGTCCTGGGGTTCCTGCGTGTTGTCCGATTTGTTCGTATCCTCCGAATCTTCAAGCTGACTCGCCACTTCGTAGGTCTCCGTGTCCTTGGCCACACCCTGCGTGCCAGTACCAATGAATTCCTCCTGCTCATCATCTTCTTAGCTCTTGGTGTCCTCATCTTTGCCACTATGATCTACTATGCTGAACGAATTGGTGCAGACCCAGATGACCCAACAGCCAGTGCCCATACCAACTTCAAGAACATCCCCATTGGATTTTGGTGGGCGGTTGTGACCATGACCACGCTGGGTTATGGAGATATGTACCCGGAGACATGGTCAGGGATGCTGGTGGGTGCGCTGTGTGCCTTGGCTGGTGTGCTAACCATTGCTATGCCTGTACCTGTCATTGTCAACAACTTCGGCATGTACTACTCTCTGGCTATGGCCAAACAAAAGCTTCCCAAAAAGAAGAACAAACATATCCCCCGAGCGCCACAACCAGGGTCCCCCAACTACTGCAAGCCAGATGCCTTGGCGATGGCTACTGCATCACCACAAAGAATCTTGGGAAATGTCTTAGGAGGAGTGATGGGGTCTGGAGGAATAGGAGGTGACTGTCCTCTTGCCCAAGAAGAAATTATAGAGATCAACAGAGGTGAGTGTTTGTTGTTGTTTTTTAATGCTGCTTATGTTTATCATGAGAACATATGCAATCTGTTTTACTGTTGAAAATATAGAAATGAATAAATTGTGTATGTTCAAGATAAAATTCAAGTTTCACTATGTTGTTTACCACTTTAAGCAATCTAAAACGAACTTGCATGATTGTAATCAATATGACAGTTTGCTCATGGTAGTTTGAAGCGTACAAAAGGATTTTAGACTTTTAACTGAGAATTAACTGAGTACCAAAGTGTCAAGAGAAAGAAGTGGAAGTACGATCAAGAAGAGATGCATAGCTGATTCTTGAGCCACCCTGGAGAAATTGCTGGCCCATCACAACTCATATGTAATTTATGATCAACTGGTAGGTTCACCGTTGCCTTAAGGCCTCCATCTGTCAGGGGGGAAAAAACAAACATTATGGAAGGAAAATGACCTCAATTATCTTTTAAAACAGCTTAATGCATCTCAACTTTGAGCTGACTTCCCGAATTGAGGAAAGTCAGCCCACATATTATCTCTCTGGCATTAACAGTGAAATCAGGAGGCGAAGTAATGTGGCTCTTGGCGCGCTTTTTACATGCTGCAGCATCAGGCGTCAGTCATATGCCACAATAATGCACCTTAAATGCATTACTCCAATGGCCTGATCATTAGTGAGTCAGAAAACATTTCTTCAGTGCTTTTACTACATCTTGTCTGCTTGGCTTTTTTCCAGGTATTTGTGGGCGGTGTCTTTTCTTTCTTCTTTTTTTTCTTTTTTCCTTGTTTTTATTAGCAAGTTGTATCAGTCAAACTTTTGATAGCAGACTCCAGACTCGGAAAGTACAATCAAGTAAAAATTTCATTATATGCAAAGCTTGTCTACTAACATGTCTTTGCATGACTCATAGTTCCATATCATTCATATTAATCTTGGTGAGGCCCTCAGCTCATTCACTGCGTAGAACAAGACATTTTCTTCTGGTTGGCTTCCCCTTACAAACAGAAGGATTGACCAGAACATGCTTTATTTTCCTACATTAGAGTAGGACACATTAATTGAATTTTATTAATGCCAGATATATTGTAACATAAAGACCCTATAATGTTAGAAATGACCCCAACAATCAGATGACCCCTTATGAGCAAACACTTGGTGGCAGTGGGAAGGAAAAACCTTTTTTTAACAAGAAGAAACCTCTGGCAGAACCACGTTTAGGGAAGGAAAGCCATCTGCCAACATTAAAGCCTCTCTTTCGATTGGACTCTACTCGGTTTATAGGGTTTTCCATTAGGTAGTATTATCTGGTACCAAGTACTTTGTTAGCCAGGGTTCCAAGCGAGCTTCATCAAGCTTAAAATGTGACGTCGACAGCCTGCGTTCCACTGATTGGCCAGGTAGTGACGGCTCAGGCTGGGTCATGAGAGCGACTCCTTCACAAAAATCAAACAGAGCAAATTTTGAACAAGAGAAATGGTTACAAACAAACCAACACTGGTTTGGTCTTAACCAGAGTCAAGTCGAGTCAAGTACAGCCGAGTAGGCGGAAAAGAGGAATTAGATATGAAATTGTTTTTTGAGTTAAAAAAGATGTTTAATTTTGTAGCACAATGATTCTTCTTTGGGTGTTTTTCACTTTCCTTTGCCTCAACTAGATTCTAAGCAGAATGGTGACGCAGCCTCAGCCGCCTTGGCTAATGAGGACTGCCCCACCATCGACCAGGTGCTGAGCCCGGATGAGAGGAGTCCTATTGGGCGAGGCCCCACTCGGGAACGCTACCAGCAGGACAGAGCCTGCTTCCTTCTTAATACCAGGGAATTCCGTGCCACAGATGGGAATGTGCGGAAAGGTATGTTTCACACCAGGAGACGGATATGCAAAACATGCACATCTTATGTAAACAGATCCACACAGCAAGATGTTTGGCACAGTATGATGTAAACATACATTATATATTATATAAGTGCAGAGGCAGCCAATGCAGATAAACTACATATAGGTCATTATACGTTTTGAATGTCACATTCAAACATGCAGGAAAGATGCGCTGGATGGGACAGCACACTATAAACTGAGTTAGGAGACTTCAGTCACAGCTAGCAACAAAACATCCATACATCTACAGTCGTGCATTTACCACACATGCATACACACCAAGTTCTTCTGCTCTGCTCTGTTTGTTTCCATCTCTTCACATTCGTGTTGTCTGTGTTTCCATCACCGCTTGGTATCACATTTTATTTCTTCTGTCGGACAAGAATCTCTGTCCCTCTACCTCTCTCCTTTTCCTTTTTCTTCACAATGCCTCAGCCATTCATATCTTCCATCTTTCCACGGTGTCTGTGAACTTTGTTCTGTGTCCCATAATGTCACATTTATTCATGCTCAAAAACGATCTCTTTCTCTGTCTTCTGGACTCAGACAGTTGACCATGCATTAATTTACTTCTCGTCACTTCTGTTTCTCCCTGTCTGTTTCTCTCTTTCTCTCTCTCCTGCCTTGTGTTGTCCTTTTTATTTACTTTTCCCTCGACCCCTTGACCACTTACCCTCCCAAACTTGCCCCACATCTACCCTCCTGTCCCCGCTCTTTCCCTTTTGAAATCCACGCCCTCATTTCACCCCTTCTTTTCCTTTGTGCTCCACCATAACGCCTTCCCTTTTCGTTGCCCCATGTCCATTATCTTCATGCTCATGATAACCCAACACCTCATTTACTACTGCAATCCAACTACCACCACTGCCACCAACCTGCACTGAAACACTCCCCCACACTCCCTCCAAACTTTCGACACCCCCCTGTTGACAACAAACTAGAGGCAGCAGCCCTGGCACCCAGCCCAGACTCCCCTCTGACTGAGGATTGGTATAAGATGGAGGGGTCTCTGTTACAGCAGGACCTCAATGCAAACTCCACATCTTCCTGGATCAAACCATAGACCAGAGGTAACACTAAAAAAAAAACAAAAAATTTTTTTAATAAAGGAGCTTGTATCCTGGAAACATCCAGAAAGTTTTAATCTGGCTGTCCTAGAGGTAGGATGTTTTTTAATTGCACAAACAGCAGTGTAGTGCCCACTTTAACACAGATGCAGCTGCACATGCTACGCATGACCTCAAAAGATATGCAGATACACCAAATGTTTTCACAGTGTTGTGTCTAAATGTTCAATGGAGTTTGTCCTTTGTGTCACCTGTAAGAAGACTTATCTGTGCCTGAACGCGTGGAATGATGCAAACATTTGAGCTCAGGTTAGGTAGCACTTCAGTGTGAATGTTAAGGTTTGGGTTGCAAAGGGTATTTCGGGGCTCACCTTGTGATTTCAGAGGTATTTCATACAATGAGTCCTAACCTCAGCCCAATGTTGTACTTATTATTATAACTTTGTGAATGACAATCTCAATGAACACTGTACAAGATGTAATAAAAAAGAAAAGAAAAGAAAAAATCTGGAGAGAAAATGTGAAAATTTCGCTGTGATATACACTCAGTAATTACTTGTTTGTCTGTGTGAGAGCTTAAAACCTGCATACAGTCATGAGAGTGCAAGAGCGCATCCATGCGGGTATGCACATGTGCAAATAACACCCAGAAGCTCAAATGAAAAATAACCCCGTTGTTGTGTCCTGTGTCAATAACTAATAAAGCAAGACACTGAAGAAGAACCAATGGGAACAGCGGGTCATGTTGTTGTCTGATGTGCCTCTGTGTTGTTGTTGTCTCTCTCTTCAGGTTGTGTCATATCACGCGTGTGTATGTGCGCTTTTTTCATTCTTACATGTTATACACTGTGTCTCTGTCCTCTCAATGCCGTCTGAGTGTTGTGTTTGTGTTTGTCGTGTGTGGCTTAATTTAGTTTTTTCCCTTCCTATTGTGTTTTACTCCCTACCCCACAGACCTCCACCTTGGCAAACAGAAGTGCACACTGCAATTTAAAAAAAACAATGTTTGACTATAAACAACACCTTTCTATTTACACCTGTATATATAATATGTACATGTACTCGTGCACTGGTTGTATGCACTAACAGTGGCATTTGTCCCTGCTACGCCGTGATGTGGCCACAAGGATTTGCAAAATTACATGTACATATGCACCATTTCTAATCAGCTGGTCTGCACTGATACTTTAACACATTGTGATTGCAGTGCTGGATATCACCTTTCCAAGGCCCAAGGTAACTGGGGTCACTGGAGCCATCTGTGTCAGGGGATATCACTTCGTGAAACATGGCATGCTTAACACTAGCAAACATTTTAAAGAATGCATTAATCAAAAAACAAACAAACAAAAAAATTGACCTACAAATCAGTTATAATACCAGAGTGCTAATTTACAAAATAAGCATGTAATGGATCTGAAATACTATCCCCTGACCGTATAACTGTGCTTTCAGTGCCTAGTGTAGTCCAAAGATTAGGACCTTTTGTATGAGTACTGTGGAAAAATCAGAAGGAACATAAGCTGCACTTGGTGACTGAAACACTTACCGGCCAGACAGAAAGACAAATGCTATGACAGAGTTGACCGAAAAAGCGGCTTCATGCTGTTTAAGGTAAGCGAGCCTCGAGCTGTCCGAGCCTTTCAGTTAGAGGTTGCTGACATCGCTGCAGTTTTTAATGGTTTTCTATATGTAATATAAAATCTAGGTGCTACAAAGATCCCTCTTTAAAACAAATCAGGAGTCCATTGAGCAAAACAAGTGCTTGGGTTATTAGGATGCTGTGTAGAGCTTGTAATTTGTAGGTAAGCGATGTATAAAAGTCTTTATTGTTTTAGTGTGTATTTTAATGTTGAGCCTTGTGCACTGGGGGAAGAGACTGTACTAAGTGCTTACAGTAAATACCAAATCAATTTGATCTGTTTCTTACTTTCTCTGACACTTGAGTCTCTAGTATCTGATAACAAGATTCCATGTCTATAAGCCCCGTGTTAGACAAATGACCTGGCCAAGGTGATGCCTACCTCTTTCCTATTGGGGGGAAAAAAGATAGTTATATAGGAGCATTCAAACTTATCTGACTAATCTGTTAAATTTGTGAATCAGAAGTTTTGAATATCAATTAAATGAACAAAAAGCACTGGGTTTATAACAGTTATGATAGTCCCTGCTCTCCACTTGTTTTTAAAGAGGGATTTCCTCCATGCTGACTAAAAATCATTCTTGTGTGCTTTATTTGTGATTTATTTTGTAGATATATGCATAAGGTGTTTTTGCCAACTTATTTTCTTAGCTTCTCAGATTCTTTTGTTGGATTGTTGGCCATTTGACTTCCTACGCACCCAGTGCCGTATGCATGGCTCACTAAGGTCAAACGGTCAATCACCCCCCTCTGATTGCTCACTCCAAATCACTCCTCCAGACCTTCTTCAAGGAGTTTATATTGGCTTCTGTCTCTCTCTTCCTCTGTCTCTCTTCTTCTCCACACTCTTTTCCTCTATATATGTATATGAGGTGTTTTTTTGTTCTGTTCTGTGTTTCTAACATGCTCTGTGCATCTGTATTACTGTGATGTGTTATCCAGCAGTTTGGTAAAAAAAAAAAAAGAAGTATTTATTTGAATGCTTTATTGTTTCGAGGTGTATGTGTGTGGATTGAGTTGATTTATGTTAATTTTAATTATATTTTGCTGTATTCTGTATTTTGTTTTGTTTTTCTCTTGATATTGTGTTTTGTACAAGTTCTTTTTGTTGTTTTGTGTTTTGTGACTTCCCTCGTGTTCTTCCTGTGATCCCCTTTGAGTTTCACCATCACCTGCGATCTGTCTTTTCTGAATCGGAGTGACAAACAAAACTGCCAACAAAACAGCGGAACAAATTAACAGAAAAGTGGTGCAAATCTCGCTGGTTAAAGGCATTCTCAAGAGCATATTTGGCCAAAACGTTCACTACTTATTAGCAAATCCGTACTTATCTGTGCTTTTTATGCATTCATGTTATTACGCTAATTATCATTAGTTTATATGTATGTATATATATATATATATATATATATATATATATATATATATATATATATATATATAAGAATGAGTCCAGTGTGCTCATTCTTAGATGAATTGGTTATTTGTTAATCAAAATAGAAAGTGACTCAGTAGTCACTCACAACAGGATGTGATTACCGAGGGTACAAAGTGATTTAAATGTGGCTGAGAGGACATTTTTGTTTTGGCCATTTGAAGTTCATACCAAGTAAATACAAAATGGGCTGCTGACAAAGCATAATGCAAGGCAATTAATGATTCCACATAAATTCACTAGTGGTATAAGATTTCTTAAACTTCATGTAATCAACTACAATGTATCAGTGATATCAGAGTATTTGCTGTTGTGTAAACTGTGCGGTTTTGGCCAAATAGTTGTCCAAATTACCTGAACATCGGACGTTACCGTGCACAAGGTGTTGGGTAATTGGTGTTAGATTTTTTAATACTTATTAGCAAATCCGCAGTAAATCTGCAGCATTTTCATGGAAGGATAATATAATTTATCTAGACTTTAAACAGATACGATGCTGAGGTTTACAGGGAAAAAAATGCTCTTCATTGACATTTCATCTGCTCCTTTTTTACCCCATTGTTTTATATTGTTAATTTTGACACAGATTAAAGTTAACTGTTGGCAGAAATATTTTTCCAGCCACCACAGACCTGTCTGTTGTTTCTGTCTGTGCTCGAGGTCATTACCAGAGCGACACGCTAACTCTAAAAGTAACTCCTAAAAGCCTTTTCCTATAACCCGTGTGAAAGTTTTTTATGTGGTAACACTTGTCAGTCCTCTCATGTGTTCTCTTTACAGTTGACACAGTATGTAAAACTCGCTCTACATTGCCATGCATGATCTGATATTTGTAACAGTACCACTGTGTGTGTCTTACTGTGTTCCCCCCATCACACTCTGCAAATATTCTCTCTGAGCCAGATTTTTACCGATACACATGTATGCACAGCGTATATTCACATATATGTACAAGAAGCAGGGACATAAAATATTAATTGGGTTCGACATGAACTGCATACGTCTGACCTACATACTACAAACTAAAGGATGTAGGATGCAGCTGGATGTTATATCTTCTCTAGAAGATATAGTAGGAGCTGTATGTAGTGTATGCACATATTGTGGCTTCAGTAAAGGTCATGACCAAATCAGTACATTTCATTATTGGTAACAGGAGATCATACGATCTTTAAACCATGTAAGAATGAACCAGTGTGTATGTGGCCATTCTTAGAAAAGAATCAAACAGTCAATGACGCTATAAACAGTGATTGAAAACAGGTTATTGCCTTCACACATGCATACAGTACTGTACAGTGTGTTTTTAAGGCTATTTTTTGAGTCAGTCTTAATTTCACATGATTATGTGCTTGGTAAACAGTCTGGCAACAATATTTGCAGTGCTGTCTCTGTTCCTCTGTGTCTTCCCTCGACATAGCCTTCTCCTTGTGTGATTAACACTCATTCTCCATCCCATCCCCAGGCCGCCACTGCAGTGCAAGTGTAACTAAAGTCTGACTCTAGGTAGGTACATACTCCCTCTATAGTGTAAATTAAGTGTGACTTTGGGCAGGAATTATGTCATCACTGAATACAGTGACAGCCAGACTCACCGTTTCCCTTGATAGAGAATCCCAGAGCACAAAACCACAGATGATTGTTGTTGTAAATGCAGCAGATAGCCCAGAGAGGAGGAGAGCAGACTGTGAGAGACTGCAGTGGCCGAGACATGATTAACTTATTTTATTTTCATTTCACAATATTTCTTCTTCTTGGATTTTTTTAAAACAAAGTCTGTGTGTGACAAAAGCAAACTATTGTCAGCTGAACAACCATCACAACCATGTTACCACCTGATCTCATTGCTCTCTATCACTTTCACCTTTCATATAATCAACAAATGGGAACTGCTTTTCTGTGTCTCAATTTCCATTTTTACCGATATGCCATTCGGCAAGTGTTACGAATCACATTAAAAAGCTTGATTGAAGAAATCAGTTTATTAAATGTCAGTGAGATCATATTAAAGCCAGAAATTAAGAAGACCACCATTACCAACTTTATTTGAATATACACTCACGGGCCACTTTATTAGGTACATCTTGCTAATACCGGGTGTGACCCCTTGCTGGTCGATTTTGATGATGACGATGATGATTTTATGATAGGATAACACAGTTGCTGGATATTTCTCTTGCACATCCATGGTGAAAATCTCCTTTTCTACAAAATCCCGAAGGTGCTCATTGTGATGCTGAAGAAACCACTTTGAGATTATTTGAGATTTGTGACATCCTGCTGGAAGCAGCCATCAGAATATTGGTACACTTCTGACCATGTTCATAAAGGGATGGACAACTAAATATCCCCAGCACCATTACACAACCAGCAGCTTGAACCATTCATGGGTTCATGCTGTTTACATCAAATTGTGACCCCATCATCCGAATGGAATCGAGACTCAGGTCAGACAATGTTTTTCCAGTACCCTGTTGTCCAGTTTTAGTGAGCCTGTGGCAATCATATCCTCAGTTTCCGGTTCTTAGCTGACAGGAATGGCACCCGTTTTATTCTTCTGCCACTGTAGTACATCAGCTTTCAGAGATGCTCTTCTGCATACCTCAGTTGTAGCAAGTGTTTATTGTCATCTTGAAGCAGTCTGATCATTGTCCTCTGGCATCAACGAGGCATTTTCACCCAGAGACATGCAGCTCAATAGATATTTTTGCAGTTTTGGACTGTTCTCCATGAACTCTAGAGGTGTTTGTGTGGGAAAATCCCAGTATAGCACCTTCTGAAATCAGACCAGCTTGGTGCTAAGTCACTGGCACCAACAACCATATCCTAAAAGCCTAAATAAACTGATTTGCTGACATGTGGTTGGCTAGTTAGATGCTTGCCATATTTAACAGTTGAAAAGGTGTACTTAATAAAGTGAGTGAGTGTATATAAAACATAGCTATTACGCGAGCACAGTGGAACACTTAGCATGCTGCATGGTGATCTTTAACAATATATAGAAAATACTGGAAGGAATTTGTGACTAAAATCAAAGAATCGACTTTTGTTAAAAGTTCTTATAAAGGATTATTTTTTGTGAACCCCCATAAATCATACGTCATATCTTCAGATATGCAGAGCATTAATCCAAATTAGAAGTTGTCTAATATTCAGCCTTTACTGTTTTTGTAAACCTTCACGATTATGACTATTCTGTTTCCCTTTTTAAAGAAAAGAAAACATCTTTTCTTACATGTGAATCTGAACAGTAAACTTAAAATCATGTTGGATTTCAAGCATACATTGTGCCATAAAAAGATCTTTGCTTGTTAGCTGTAGGAAAGGCACCTTCAGATTATTTCAATTTGACTATTTTAACTGTTAAACAATATTAAGAATAAATAAGCAGAGATGTTTGAGTTTTGATCTTCAACTCTCACTCTGAAAGCACACTATCAAGCGTTGTTCAGTTCCAACAACATACCAGGTTTGTTTATTTTTTCTCCTCCCGTCTTGTACTCAGTCAGCAGTCTTTCTATACATGGCTGCCACTTGATGTAAACTGACAGTTTGTCTTGATGCATTTGCGTGGTATGAGAAAAACGTTCCTCTAACTTAACTTGAGAATGAAGCAGCACCAGATTTGCCAGGCAGCTTTTCAAAAGTGTTTGTGGTATGTTACTCCAAAGATGACCAGTACAGTGACATATTAATGATGCAAATATGCATCATTAATATGTCACTGAGGTACCATCTGACGAAAGTGTTTGAGTAAAAAAAAAAAGAAATACTTTGATTTAAGGTTGGTTATCTAGAGTGGTAGAATCGGCCACTTTGACCCTGAATGTTGTCATATTTTTCCATTGCAACAGGAAGACACAAAGGGTGTCACACTGGATCAGTGGCTGTTCTTTGTTGTCTGACGCAGCCTTATGGTGGATGGAGTTTGACAAAAATTTACATCCATAACTTAAGTGTACAGAAACCACAAACTCTGCTCCAGCATCACAGTGTTAGAGCATTACATTCATTTCAGCTAACATGAGCATATTGCTAGTAAATGTATAAAACTCCACTCACTATAAGTCAGTCAGTCATTGTTAGAGCAGATAGCTGCTATCTAACAATGGGGCCTTTCACTACAGCTGATGCAACAACACTGTGATCACAACACAACCTTGTTTGTGGCTGCTTCCTACAAGAAGGGCTCAGTGTATGCATGAAGTGTTTTGGACCAAAAATACAGTGGGAAAGGAAACGTAGTCTTAGATGAATTGGTTATTTGTTAAGCTAAATGCAAAGTGTCACGCATTATAATTTAAGACCTTTAAATTACAAAGAAGTTCATTTAAAACGCTTTCCAGCTACAAAAGGACCTCTTTTGTAGCTGGAAAGCGTTTTAAATGAACTTCTTTGTTTCCCACTGTAATCAAAATAGAAAGTGACTCAGTAGTCACTCACAACAGGATGTGATTACCGAGGGTACAAAGTGATTTAAATGTGGCTGAGAGGACATTTTTGTTTTGGCCATTTGAAGTTTATACCAAGTTCATACCAAGTAAATACAAAATGGGCTGCTGACAAAGCATGATATGATTCCACATAAACTTCATGTGATCAACTACAATGTATCAGTGATATCAGAGTATTTGCTGTTGTGTAAACTGCGGTTTTGGCCAAATAGTTGTCCAAATTACCTGAACATCGGACGTTACCGTTCACAAGGTGTTGGGTAATTTATGCAATGGCCTGTTTATTGGTGTTAAATTTTTTAATATCTACAAATCTTTTGCGTTTATGTTTTTTGAGGAAAAAAAGGCATATCATAACTCGCATTTTCTTGTCTTGTCTGTCTTGTCTCTGTCTGTCTGTCCTTTATATGTCTTTATGATTTTCATTTAATATCCTTCATTTTCTTTTCTCTTCACTTTTGTGGTTCTTTTTTTAATTCCTACTTTTAACATCTTCAACCTCATGTTCATGTTTCAAAACTATGAAACCTTCATAAAAAACATTCTGCATATGGGAATTTTTCATATTATCTGTAAACATTTCACTGATTTTCTTTCCATTTATTCGCACATGACATAAAAAAAATACAAACAATTTATTAAACTGATTTATTATTATATTGATTGTCTTAAAGCAACCGGCTATGAAAAATCTCGCAGTCTTAATAACATATCGGGAATGACTGGGTCAGCACTGCGACTCGCTCCTATTACTAGCCCGCCTTTTGAGACCTATGAGGCTCCAGGACCTCTGCGGCGCTGTCGTTCCCCCATCCCCTCCATTTTGTAGCAGAAATTGTGTTAATGATTGGCTGATAAGAGATGCAGCAGATTAGCCATGGACCAATTACGTTGAAGCCTCCATTTGCATTGTACGCCATGCAAATACAATAGCAATAACATACAATGAACTCGAATGTAGAAAGAATGAGATCTTGTCTTGTGAATCAAATGGTTTATGAAGCATGTTAGGTGGAGTTAAATGCAAAATTTAGCTTTAAAGATAAGTGGTTATTTAAATAATTACAAGTAATGTAAAACTGATTGGGGCTGCTTAGTGAATAAAATAGTGCCATGCATCAAGAAGGTGTTATAAAAATGTGCTCAGTTACATTTTCAGATGAATATTTTTGCGAATTCTGGACCAAACTAACTTAGACTCCTAACACTCATACAGTGAAATAATCATGGAGCAAGATACATGATATGAACAAAATTACTGAGCCACATCTCTTAATCTTTGAATTCAGGTGTTTCACGTGTGCCATTGCCACAGCTGGATAAAATCCTTCACATTTTTTAAACAGTTTTTAAGACATTTTGCCTCTCATTCAACAGACTTTTTCCACTTCTAAAAAATGTAATTGGATGCCACCATTGCAATAAGTCAGTCAGTGAAAGGTCTTCCCTCCAAGATAGTCCATAATCAACTGTAAGTTGTTTTGTTGTAATGTGGCCACAAAGCAGGGTCACACATAAAGGTCAATAACCTCCACAGCTCCTCTGGTATTAACATCAGGACAAAAATGGTCAAGTCATAGTCAAGCAGCTCCAGTAAGTGTTATACGTAAGTGGCTTAGTACTTTTGTCCATATTGTGTAATTTAGTTTATTTAGCCAAAGACAAAGAAAAATATATAGATAATATAATAAATATATAGCGAGTGAACACAGCGCCGCGTAAGCATTCCACAATGTTGAAAAAAAAAACTTATCCTATGTAAGTCTCAATTAACACTCAATTCATTTTCATTATTGTGACGTCATTGGGCACTTTATGCTGATAGTTTACACAGCAAAGTTAGGGGATGTCAACAAAATCAGAAACAAATGAAAGTAATACGTGTTTTATTGTACCAAAAGAGCTATCTAATTCTGAGGGTGAACATGTCTCTTGAAAATAATAGTTCTTATATTGTATTGCTGTTAGGAGCCAATACATACGATCATTGTCTCGTTGTCTAATCCTTTGTTAGATGCTTGCACATTCACTTGATCCACTTGCTACTGTTGTTATTCTAGATGTCTAATATAGATAAGCCAATACTCATTAACAAAGAAAAGTATTGTTTCATTAGACACTTTAACTGATTTGAAAAAAAAATTAAGGCTTATGATTAACTTAAGAAAAAATAGCTTAAAAAATCAGATTTTATTGCTTTCCATATTTACTTCCCTGTAACGCTAATTTATTTCCCCAATTATTATATTGTTCCACTGGATTATTTTGCATTGCGTTGTAATATTCCTTCAAATGCACTATCATATAATCGCCACATAACAGCAAAATCTAAACCTTAAATCTACCCACATGTCAGCCAAATCTTTATACCAGTAAGGCAGACATTCACAAGGTCTTTTTTTAAGCTTTTTGATAACAAATTATAGTGAAGGGTGATATGTGAGAAATTTTACCATTCAAATATCTACATATAAGTGGGACTGCTTGGCTCAACGCATGCTAACTGGTTATTCTGAAATGGCCTTTGGCAAAGGAGCAAAATCTTCTGTTTTATGGTAGCAAATGACTGAGTTGGCCTTTGAAGTATAATCAGGACAGTGATATAAATGAAATATGCACTTGTAGGTCTAAAACGTTTTATAGAAATTTAAATGCAAAGTATTTATAAACAAGAAGATTAGAACAAATGTACAATGTCAGATATGGATTACTACTTAATTAACTATACAGTCAAATCAAATGCAAGCACTTTACTAACAATCATTGTTAATTTGCTCACTCTTGAAGCTTGTGTCTCGGCATCAGAAACAGATAATATTACAAAACAAGTATACAATGAAAACCTTGGACCACCTAATCAAACTTGCCTCTTCCTTTTTTCTAAATCTAATTAATTTCTTCCTCACCATTTATGCTTTGAAGGGTTTTTTGACATTTTCTTTAATAATTTCAAATAAACCATCATGTTTAGGTGGGCTGTCGCTATAATTTTACCTTCAGCAATCTCAATCAAAAGCAAAAAAGACAAAACAAAAAAAACGATTTAAAAATAGTGACACATTCACGAATGCAATAAACATGCAACATTACGTTAATGCTGGAAAACATGCTGTGCACATACATATGTAAATACACAGATATATTTTTAATCTAAAACACGCACAGACTTAGCAGGCAATCTCCTCATTATCATTGATTTAGCTATACCAGCTGTAAATGTACAAACGTTATTCAGATGACACGAGCCATTTTTCTTGTTTTATTTCAAGCCAGTATATAGACTTTTTGATGTCCAGGCTGTCATTTTAAATCGCTTTAGTTTTTTAATGATTTTGTATTTTTTTCATGAATACTGTGTATTTCATGGCAAGAAATGACATTTTAATGCCACTGGTTGTCTAAAATAACTATTAAAATAATACAATGTTGTAAATTGTTCATAGGATTCTTAACCAACAGGAACATAGACTGAAGAGAGCAAAAAATAAAAAATCAAAATGCTTCAGAACTAGTTTTTACAGACAATTGTAAAAGGAAAGTATTTCCATACTTGTTTTGAAGTCTTACTATCCACATGCTTCCAGACCCCTTATATTTGTGAACCTAGATATGCAGCGTTTACATGAAAGCTGTGACATCACTTGAATGTTTTCCTTGAATGATGTTTTAGTGTCTGCGTTAGGATAGAATTTGACATTCAGGCACTGTAAGAAGTAATGCTTGCCTGGCTTCATCCGTTGCTGGTTTTGAAGGCCATCGCATATATTTTCAGACCAAAGTAGCGTTAGGTTGATTCACTTCATGATTATGATGTCAGAAAATTACAACATTTTAGTGTTGTCTGAAAATATCCGAAACCGCATGCCGAGATTTAGTTCTCCTGTGAATGAAAGCATTTTTGATAGATACTTGATGTAAAATGTCAAACTGGACTTGTACAGTTAAGATAGGAAAACTCTGGGATAGGTTTTTCAATTAATTTATCCTACAGAGAAGTCTTTTGTGAAGTGAAATGAATCACTGATTGGTCTAGATCACATGCTCAAAGATGTTCTTAGTCCACACAAGCAAATCTTTTGGACTATAAGGTTTGCTCACATCGCTTCTCAGTGCTCGTTAAACCTTTTTTGTGCCCACTTACTGTACTGTATTATCATAGAATGTCTACGCAATCTATAAAATCCCCATTGTGGATGTTATAGTTTGCAGATGCTTTGACTTCGGATGTTATGCAACTTTGTGTAGAATGTAAATTTGTGTTACAGTAAAAGAACATGTCCATCCATCATTTACAATGTCTGCAGGGGATTGTTTTGCTTGAATGCTTTAACTGATTAACAGCGAATGAGGGGAGTACCACACCTCACACAACCTTATCCTAACATTAACACTACAAGAGTACTGCATTTGTTTATATTCAGTTTGTATTGCCTCTGAATCGACTGACTATATGTTTAGTAAAAAGAGAAACGAGTAGTTGTGGCAAATGCAAATAACCTAGAATCCTCCAAAGCACCCATTGTTTAAGTAAACGAAACAGGCAGTATGTTGTAAGTGCCTCTATGAGGCCCATGTAGGCTTAACTTAAAGTTAGATTTAACTAGCTAGACCTTTGATGTAATGCTCAATAGGTCAGTGGTTTTTACTAAATATGTACATATCTGTATCTACATATACATTAAAGCCAAAACCTATGTATGTATACCATATGAGGGGAGGGCAAGAAATTCCATAACCACTGATTCTGATCTCATATGCATGTAAAGTGATGTTTGGCTTTCCCTAAAAATCCTAAAAGTCCCATGCACAAACTTGGTTTCCAGTTATAAATACATACTTTTGAGGTATGTTTGCATTTTTTTTTTATTATCTTTTTCTTTACTGTTATCACATGATTAGGGTTTTTTTTTTTAAAATCTATGTAATTATCCAGTGACCTGTAATGATGGCTTGAAAGAAGGTTCAGAGTGTAAGTTCGGTATTTGCTTTGATAAGAACTGATTTGAGTACATGTGCTTTATGTTAATCGATATAAACGTACAATGAGTATGAATATTTCAGTGATCACGACTAATGTATCAAAAAACGTTTGATAAATGTGCAGCTTTGTGGGAAAATATGCAGGACTGTATTGTAAAAACCTTCTAGAAAGGAAGAGAATGAAGCTGAACTTTGTGCTTTGAGAAGGGTGGAAGTGAAACTGTGAATTCAGTTAAACGCCTGTGTGTGTCACTATTGTGCATAACAAGATAGTTAGACTAACTTGTAGTGGCCATTAAGAGGATGATGAGTGAATAAAATCTCAAAGTCTTGGACATAGCAGAATAAAACAAACAATGTCAATCCCCAACAGCGGAAAAATTAGTTAAACTGTTCCTCGAATTTGCCCTAGGGATCAGATTTATAACTAATATATAATATAACTAGTGGTGTATGCATTAAAATAATGCATACACCACCCTTTAAACAAATCAGGCAGTAATATTTACATTTGTAAAGTGCTGGAGCAATATAAGAACATAGGAATAATGTCAAAGACACCTGTATTTGCTATTTGTGTAATGTTAAAGATATTTCTTGTTGTTCTTTTTTACTTATGCTCTGTTTATAGCTTCGTAGCTATGTTGTGTGGAAATGAGTGAATAAGACAAAGGCACAGTCAGAACTGCATATTTTGTCCCCAAAACATCAGATCCTAAATGAGGCTGTCACAATGTCAGATTTTTCACAATAACAATATTATTGCAATATCTATCAAAATGAAAAAAGAAAACAAAGCAATAACGACGAATCTCATCCTCCTTCAACTTTGTGCGCTGTGTATTTTGTGTTTTTGTGTATTTTTGGGCAATACACAAAGTATGAGTCTAAGGCTGTGGAAGATGTCTGCAAACATAACTATACTAAATTGAGGAAAAAGATATTAAAGTGTAATTTATGACCAGACAAATAATATTGTTTTACTGTCCAATAGTGGCTAATTTATATATTTATATTCATACATAGGAACTCTCACTTGACAATAGGAGAGAGTCATATACAGTAATGGTTATATGTCTGCATTTAACACATGTAAAAAAAATACTTTATTGATATTAACAGAATTCAGTGACTTCACTTAATGTCTTGGTTAAATTAAGATGTACTGAGCAGTAATTGTAAGCTTGTGAGCTACATTTACTGCAAAAGTGACTTTTCCTAGTTACTGTGCTGTGTTTTTATTTTTTGGTTTGTTTGGGTTTTTTTTGTCTGGCACCTTTCTACTGGATACTGATAGAAGAAGGAAGTCAAATGAAGAGATGAAGGACCCACAGGAAGAGCTTATACAGCATCAACAATGGATAATTGTATTGTACATTAATGTTTGCTGGTGTGACCACAACAGAAGTGTTTTATTTCTTGAAAGATGTTTAATGGCATCACAAAATTTGCTAGATTTGTTAAATGAATGAACTTCATAGTGTGGTGTTGTTGACAAGCATTTTCTGGAATTAGTAGCTGTGTTTTCAAGTGTAGCTTAAGGGTAGGTGTTAAACCCCTGAAACTGTGTCTGGGAGTAATGCCACAATCTCACAATCTGAAGTCCAATAATACTTTTGTGGATGTGAAAACCTCCATGAATGGCATTCAGTATGTTTCTATGTGTCCATGTGTCAAAATGTCAAAAATGTCCTTTTCCGTGAAGTATACAAATCATTCAAATGAAAATGTTTGCACACACGCACTTACACAGACTAGTGAAGAACTGATTAGAGTTTCCCTAATCCTGCTCACTTTGAAATGTTCTGTGCTTTGAAATGTTCTGTGCATAACTCACTCATGTAACAATGACTGCTGTGTTCACTGAAAGTTGAAGTGCAAAGTTGGTCAGTTGGCTGGTAGCAAGTTTCATTCAGTCTATTGTTTGTTTTTTTAATAATGTCAGCTGTCATTTTTATCGTCACCAATACCTGAGTATAAATTATAAATGTGTGATTACAAAAAAGTACAGCAACTCTGCCCATAATAAGCAAAATCTATCCCAACTTAAATCTCACTTATCTCCTTGTGCAGCTCTGGACCACACCCAGCAGCGCTGTCATTTTAGTTTGCTTCCTATACGTCCACTTTGTACTTGCACTCTGCATCTGTGATTTCACCATAGACCCCAGAGTAATATATTCAGTGACTGCTAGAGAACTGTGGTGCGTGCCGCAATGACACAGTCTTCACTCACCACCCATCCTGTTTGCCATATTTGGCTCCTTGCGACATTGTTCCTTTGACACAACGGAGGGGATCCAGCTAACATCACAAATGCAGAATGCAATTTGTCAAAATGGGACTTTACAGGAATGTACTAAAAATAGCAACCTCTACACTCATGTTTTATGTGCAGAGTTGCAGAACTTAAGTTATATGCAAAGTTACTGTCTGTACATATCTATGAGACAGACTGGTTTTTTTGTAGCTTGTTGTAGATGTCATTACAGTTTAAATGTGTGAACCTCATTCTGACACTGTTAACCTGCAGTTTACAGGTAATAGCAATCCTTGATTATTTTCCTATTCTACATAATATTAACAGAATTAATAACCTGGATTACAAAAGTCCCTATTATTGACATTCAGAATATGACTTTACAACTAAGACTGGTTTATATCAGTTAAGCACTTTTATAAATTAATCAGTTTGTTTATAACGTTTTACTGTGCATACTATTTCACAAACTCTGTGGACCTGATATTAATGGCTTTCTGTTCTTTTCTTTACAGTGTTAAGTTTCTAGCATTCGCCCTCTCTCTAATGAAGAGTCCATAACTGGTAAACACAAATTTGCGGCGGGAGCCACATAACGACAGGTGTGACACGGATGGACAGTTTAAAGGAGATCTTTGGGGTGACAAGAGAGACCAGAGGTTAATCATGAATTAAAAAATCATATGGTCTGCTCCTCACATTGTTACCAAAGCAGCCTCTCGGAACTCCAACCACACTTTTTACAGCTGTCTGACTGACCTTTTCTTTTCCTTTCCTTTGGCAAACTGACTGAGCATTGCACTTACACACTTTTGGGAGAAAAAAGGACCCCTTAGTTCACATTCCAGATGACATCTCTCTGACACTAATACTCGCCATCTTGTATGAAGACCAACTCAGTGCTATCTACAGTACTGAACAACTGAGCAACTTTGAGTTTCTGAAAAAACAAACAAACAAAAAAAAACACGTCTTCAACGGGACTGAATGAACAATGTAGCATCTCTGCTAACATATTGTAGCATTTGTTGGCTGGGAAATAACTTGACTTAACTCATCAACCGTTCACAGAGAGAGGAATTTATGCATTCAAGGGATCTTTTAGATGTCATTTTCCTCTTGGGTTCCTTTTCCAGTTAAAAAAACAAAAACAAAAAACGAGTACACGAGAGACAAAGGATTGGTCTTACTCATTAAAACACCTGGCATTCACACACATATATTTTATATATATATTCATAAATATATATACATATATATGGCCCATTTGGGGGACCCTGTGTGTATATATATATATTGATATGTATATATGTATACATATATATATATATTACACCCATATGGTCCCTTGTTCAAGCTTAGCACGTGTATAGTATGTTTGCCACTGAATCTATGTCTTCCATTAACTTTTATCTGACTGAAACACTGCCCTCCTCACAGCACTGATATCAAAAAAACTACAAACTATACCAAGTGTGAAGCACATGTAAACAAAGCACATGTAGCATCTGCTCAAACATGTCACATATGGCATTTACTGTACATTTATACTCACCTGAAACAGTCACTGCAACAAAATAGTGAGAAAAGACTTGTCTTTATCTCTCATGTACTGACATGGGCTTGCCCAAAGGTCCTGTAGCATGCACTTGCTGAATGACCTTCTTTAATGTGTTGTAGATTGAGGAAATATTCCATTAAGGTTGAGTTTTATACTTGCCCTACAATTCACTGCCCAATAGAACTTACTTATTAAACTGCCACTATCCCTATCCTGATTTGCACATATAGGATATTTTCCCATGTCTGACTGACTCAGCATTCAGCCATGGGGAGTAAAGAGAGGTGAAGTCCTCATCGATCAAGGGATAGCAGCCTTCCTGAATGACAAATAAGACCATACCACTACAAGAACTGTTTTTAATTCACTCTCCAGTGGTTGTAATTTCAATGTTATTTTGAAAGGGACCAATCAGATAAATCTTCTCCCTCAACACAAAGGCTGTCACTGCGAGTCAAGGCACAGCACTCCCTGGACTCATACTGCCCCATCTCTCGCTTGCCCTTGATGTGAACGATTTCACGGGCAAGTGTCAAGATAAAGATGGCCCATTTCGGGGACCCTTACGCGAAGAGTTAAACCAGAAGACGTGGACCAAGAGTAGAGCAAACGCGGAAGTGTACAAAGAGAACAAATCTATATTTTGATAAACAAATCCACAACTCTCCATTACTTTGGAGGAGATTTCTGAGCAGAAAAAAAGTCCAGAATGACAGAAAAAATAGAGTCAGATGCAAATGTGATTTGAGTATTTGGCATCAAGAAATGGAGTCAAAGTCCTATAAAAATACGGAGAGAAAATAATCTGCTATGAGGGGTGTGCAAAGCTGTTTACCCCACAAGCACTGAGAAAATGTTTTCTGAAAGACAATGAGCAATGACAGACTGCACCTACAAAGACATGGGGATGATGGAGGATGGACGATGAGATAAACAAATGGAGAAAAAAAGATAATGCATTTTTGTAACTTTGTTTACCAGCATGACTACTTTGCATGACTGTCTTTTCTGCAAGCCCTTAGTTGAAGACAAGGGTGCTAGAGATACAAAAAAATATATATAAAATTAATTAAAAAAAATGTTATATGCAATTAATGTTTTAAAAAAGATTATAATGAAAGAGAAGAGCTATATTTTGTTTTGAAAAGTTAAAAAAAATGTGAATATTGAAACATGTATGTTTGCAAAGTACACCCTGAACTATGTTTTGTTTGATGAAATCTCTCTGCTACTACTGCCCTACACTCGTCATTCCAGTGTTTTTGACCTTTTCTGTCACTGTTTTATTTTCTAATGCACTGAGCAGTATATTTTTTAACTCTTCTAAGTCAACAGTGGTCGTTCAAGACTTTGCCTATAGCACCTGCGCAAAGGCTTTCTTTCCTGGGATGTTCTTTGTTTTTTTGTTAGGTCCATGTTTTCCTCCTTGATTCATTTGCACAACTTACGTAGCAGCAGCAGCAAGAGCAGCAGCAGTTCTAAAACAGCAGCACTCCATACCACAACTTTGACAGCTTGAATACTACTCATAGTTTGCTTTTTTTCTTTGGCAATAATACAGTAGTTGTCACAAGATTGTAGCAGGTCAAATGGAGAACCTTGAGTCCTTGGAGTATCTTTAAAATCTCAGTGTTAGAGATTTATAAAGGCCTTGGATGTCCCATGGCAGGATTTTGCTAGGATAGGCAATTCTGTTCCATTCATAGAAACATGGGAGTAGATGTGTAGGTTATCCAATAAAGACCAATAACAGTACGAAAGATACTATATTGGCAAATAGTCGGAGATATCAGGTTTGCATGGAACCAACTGCCATTCCAAAATTTGTGTGGTTTTAAGGACTCAGGTGTGTCAATGATGTGCTTGGATGTAGGTGTTTTGCTATTTTCTTTCTAAGATAAAAAAAAAAATCCTAGTATATAGACGACGATAATGTGAACACCTCACAGTGATGTGTACAAACGCATGCATTATGACTTGATAATCTCTCAAGGGGGGGAACAGAGTCTTGACATATTCCCTTAGCCTCCTATCATTGTTTGTCATGAATCCAGTCCTGATAACTATAAACACTGTGCCGTGTTGTAGAGCAGAAACGTCTTCCTCCAAGAGGCAACTGAAAACTACTCACACTCGCAGTGTCAGCATGAGTGTGTAGAGGTAGCTCGTCTTCGTTTTTTTAGATGGTCAGGTCTTTGCATTCGTCACTTACCATGATTATCGTCATCCAGCTGGCTAGTTGGCAGCTTATTACAACAAACAGCACAGTCATGTGAGTACCAATCAAAAAGACCCAGAGCTTCCAAAATGATGTCAGAAAGTGGGAACGAAAGGGTGAGAAATACCAGTGTCCACCAAGGGGAGATTGATAATGATGTAATAAGTAAAAAATAATGTCACTGTTGAGTGCTCTCTAAGCCCCTCATCCTTGTCTTGGTATTCCAAGTGAGTTTCAGGCCCTGCTGGTCCAGGGCTTAGCTCAGGCAGCTGCACGGTTCTTTGTCCATTCCTAGTACATTGCAGTTGGAGGCTCACCAGAATATGAGACTCAGTGGTGTGATGTAGACTGTAGAAGTCCTTCAAAAATTCTGTCGAGTCTACACTGGTTTTACAGGGTCTAGAACTTTTGTCTATTTGCATTAAATGGTCCATGGAATTTCTTTTTTGGTCGCGTATCTTTTAAAAACTCACAATTTCAGTTCCCATTTTGGAAGGCATTAAGCTACCATGGCTTTGATGGTCACAAAGATGTTTATGAATATTTCAGAGGTAAACTTCTTGCAATGGTGCGCACACTTGCAAAAACCTTGTGCTTCACCCAGCTGTTTTTGTTTTTATGGCCAAGTAGTGTCTTTTCCTCTTTTTATTTTTCATGGTTACAGTCTTTATTTCCTTCATTCTCTACGTTGTGGCTGCTCTGCCAATGCCAGGCTGAAAAAGATGTCTTTCCTTTTCCAATGCATAATACTGCCATTTGATTTAGACACGTTTGAAGAGAATGAGTTACAATGTTGAGAGTGCTAAGTCTGTTTTATTTTTACAATCTGTTAAAAATGTTATAAATTTCATGTAGAAACACTCACCGTAACCAAAAGAACAAATTTGCTTTACATGGTAAGGAGGTGCAACTGTTGTGACAATGACTATTATGTATGTGGACATGTCATCTGCAGGTGTTGGGAAAGTGTCATGTGGTCCTTGGATGACACATACTCAGTGGTAACCATTTTCTTTATATGCTCGTTTATGTTTAATATGTTTTTCTGTTTTTCTTTTTTAAGTTGAGGACACGGTATGCAATTTGCACCACGAATGCCACTGATAGACACTTACTGTATGCTCCCTGAGACACAGATATTCTGTCATCAGTTTAGATGATTGCAATGTGTAGTGGCTTTATGGTTTTCCATAGAGTAACTTAGCAATCACACTAATTGAAAAATATTTTATTTTACAAATTAATAATGACAGAGTTGTTATCAATGTTATCATACTAACTACATTTTTCTAACATATATCATATATCTTATTTTAATTAGAAATATAATGATTAATACAAAGTCATACCCAATATACGTTGAACTAACAGTACATAGTATCATTATGCATCCAAAGATGAAGACATATTCATTTTAGAAGCTATCAAACTGTCTAAAACAGACTTAAGTACTAGTCCATTGTACTGCAGTCTAAGTAGGAGAGTGAATGGGGCGAAGAGGTGGTCACTGGATTATCTGGTTGTGACTTATGCCGGATTTTATTTTTGAAATGTTGTAAAACAAAGAACAACTCATCAAGAACTGTATAAAGTATATTTCAATGGAATGTTCATGATCTATCTTTTTATATTTTGAAGAAAAAATAGAAACATATCAATAAAGTGTCATAATTGAACATATTTCTACTATTGAGACTTATAATGTATGAATGTCAATGCGATCTAATGTGAATCTCAATCTTCATAGCAGCTTGAATGAATAACAAACTAAAAGTCATGAGATGCTTTTTCAGAGACATTAAAATTGCTTAAAATCATTGAAATTAACTCAAAATAAATGAAAAAGTAACACCACTCGTGTGTCTGTTTAAGATTTCTGATCAAATGTGGGCGTTTGTGAACACCGGCTGAATATGACTGATAGAGTGACATTTTGCACCGACTGTCACAGTTAACACTGTTTATCAGCCTGTCGGGAACAGGATACCACAATAAAGTGATTGATATAATTTGATATGAAGTGAGAACACAGTGAAATGCAAAGCTGTCCAAGAAACTGGAGACTGACATTGAATTCATGACTGGAAGGACATGGTGTATATCAGTGCCAGCATTTACAAGAAGTTTCTGTTTAAGTCAGTAACTGTTACTTTGAGAAACAGTCACATAATGGCAATCGATAAATTTGAGGTCAGCAGTAACTGTGTCATGATATTTAAGATTGAGGATGTACTCTAAGTGCTATCTTCCCAGCTTGATATCAGATAACTGTAACTTATAATATTCCTGACACTGGATACCAACATATCCCTTCCTGTTCCAAAATGAGAGGAACAGGAATGTCTATAAAGACATGGACGAGTGAGTATGGTGTCGAAGAACTTGACTGGCTTGCACAGAGTCCAGATCAACCTAATAGAACACCTTTGGGATAAATCAGAGTGGAGACTGTGAACAAGGCCTTCGCATCTGACCTAAAAAATGCACTTTTGAAAGAATCACCAAAAACTCCCATAAACACACTCCTAAACCTTGTGGAAAGCCTTCCTAGAAAAGTTGAAGCTGTTATAGCTTCAAAGGGTGGGCCAACATCATATTAAATGCTATGGAATTATCACTCAAGTTATACTGATGAATGTGAAATCTTTGGCAATAAAGTGTATTACTTACTACCTGTAATATTTTATACCTGAACTATGGACTGTTTGGAAGAAAAAAACCCAGATATTTAGAAACCTGGTTGTGAAGCGCCATTTTGAAGCATTTTAGTCACGTGCCTGTTGTTGTTGTTGTTTTTTACCTCGAAGTGACCATATTTGAACGAAGAGCCAGTCTGTTAAGTTATCAGCTAATGCTAGCTGGCTTTGTTAGCAACCTACATCCATATACTGGTATGTGTGCATTAAACAGAGGCAAACACCCATTAATTCAGGCAAACTAACTGACAGATACTAAGTTTTCACTTACTACTAACTAAGTTCTTTGGAGGGGCTTTTACTATAGTTAACAATAAGACACACTGTTTTATTTCGCTAAATGCTTCGGAAAGCAGCAACTCAATTTAGCTGATGTCAAGTAGCAAATAGCTAGCCATTGTCTGTGTCAACATCAGGGACAGCATAAAAGATGGATGTAGTTACCATGATGGTACCCACTGGTTTCTGAGGTCGTGTTTTTTGAAGCCTTGAGGTGAGTGTTTCTTCCGTTGTCATCTGGCTTGCTAAAGAGAAAAAAACTACTAGTGAGGAATATGTCTGACTGTGAAACTGCGCACGCATTGGCTAATGAGTTATGTTTGATAAGAAATATTCAGTGTGTGGATTCATATCACAGACAACTCTTCATTAAAAAAACCAACATATGACCAAAATTAAAACAATATTTTAAAAAATAAACTAATATGGGACTGTACGTCTTTTTTGCAGTCACAGTCACCTATCTAGTAGCCTGTAGACAGAAAGCAGATTTAAGACACTCCTGCAGTGCCTTAATTTTTCCAACCCAGAAGCTACGTCTGTCTTATATGCTGTCTAGGTTTAGTACTCGTTTCTATCACTTTTAACTCAAAGCAGCCTCATTTTGAGTAAAATTTGTTACCGGGAGAAAGTATCTTTAGAAACCAAACCTCTTAAAAGAAAACTTGCGTAGTGGAACAAGATTACTGCATAACATTTGCACTACTGCTGCTTGGAAAATTAAGGGAGTGAAGCTGGTGCAGGGCCACATGCTAAGAAATAAAAATGTGGTCTAATGAATTGGCTGTTCTTTCTACTCATGGTTACCAACTGTCGGTTTCAAACTGTGTTGTGAAATTGTAGTGGTTATGTGTAGCCATCCCATGGGAGTCACAAGATTTAATGACTGTGCTGCATAGCTGCACGAACAGCAGAGTTATACGGCACTATATAGAACCAGGAGCAATCAGGTTATGATGAATATTGCAACACCAAGAATACCACAAAATGATTGATTTCCAAAATTTTAACCCAAAACAAAAAATCTAGCTGAATTCCCTCTTGCATTTTATTGATACTTTATATTCACAAAGCGTTGAAATATTTGTATCTGTATATGCCTGAGTGTATTGGTTTGTAAAACAAATGGTCATCAGGTTCTTAGTAAGCAGACTGTGATCAAATGACAGTGTATTATATCAGCCCGGATGGCAGTTTGTTTTTTTTGCCAACAGCTATTAGAAATGTCTGCAGAGGCCTTTTTCAGTTTTTCTCCTTTGTGCCTAAACATCACCTCCCTCTGGTGGTAAAACATAGTAGTAATCCACTTTGGTAGAGATAGGTTAACATCACAAGTATTGTGTGTGCAGTTAGAAATAATCTGTGGTCCTTTACAATATGTGACACATTACTAAAAACAATAACAGCTTGGTATTCTTCTTCTAGGGCAAATTTATCTATTTTAATATAGTTTTATATTATTTCTTTTTTGTTTATGGGTAACAAATGACTTCTCAGAAGACAGCCCTGTCATTAAATGTAACAATGGCTTGAATCTGATTGTTTCTAGTAGATTATCTCTCTACAGTCATGACGGTCCAAAAAAATAAAAATCCACAAATTTAATAATATTCTTCTCGTATTTGTACCCCTGTAAGTTGTCACAGACACTTGAATGATTTTCCACCCAACTGCATGAACTAGCAGATCCAAGGTGTAGGCGGTAGCTCTTTTTCCCCCCATGAAGCCTGTTGTGTGGCACAGCTATCGTCAGCAACAGATTGAGAGTCTGGTGGGGGCTGATCCTGATTTAGAGGTGATGGAGGCAGACAAGGGTCCAATTTCCTTTGAACTCAAAGTATCATTATCTGTGAAATGAGGGTGAATATGTGATATAGCAAAATAAAACCTACACTGGTAAATAATTTATTATTGTGCCGCTCCACAAATAGAAAAATGTGAGCCAGTTCACCTAATAGGTTCAGTGACACAAACATTAGGTTTGTGTCACTGAAGACATTTTTGTACATAAAAATAACAAAAGCACGAGATGTATTAAATAAAATAATAATGGATGATGATTTCATTTGTGTTTGCCAACTTGTGGAATAGTTTAGTGGTGGACTTTGTGAAAATCAACCCTAATAATATTTACATAAATGAAGATATGTCAAAAGTTAATTTTTAATATGAGCTTTGTAAGAAATTCAAGTGATTGTGCTTTTACATTTTTGTATACTACAAAATTTATTAAATTTGGTGTAAAAATAAATGACTGTGATGTAAAAAGGAAAACATATTTAGAGCAACTTAGTAACTACAACACATTTGTTGTTGATTACGGTAGTTATACTGTAAAATAACAATTTCATGCTGCCAAACAGATCCAAGTAGTTTATTGTAATTTAACATGGAATTTTGTTGCAGCATATTTCAGTTCACCCCAATCTCAGGCTGCAGCATTGGTTTGAGTGTAATTGGAGGAGCCTACTGAAGACGCTAGAAAATGGAATTAATTAGAAAGCTTTAAAAATATGTTTTCTATATGTTCGTTCTATGACGCTCAAACTCCACAGTTCTGGTTTTTAATCTACGCACATTCAAATCCAGTCATTTCGACTTAATGAAAAACAGTGAGGGTTTTCTGTCATTCACACGCCCATGCTTGTTAGAGAGGGCAATACCATGCAGAGGTGACATTTGATAGGGAGGTTGAAGGTTGACATGCCCCCTAGCTAAAATGGAGGGAAGGGACACGAAGGGGGTGGAGGGGTCCAGCACAGATCAAATTTCAACAGGACAGCATTCCCCCCAAAATTTGAAGGCAGACAACGTGAGGCAGTGAGGGACAGGGAGAGATCCTGGATGTTCCCGGAGCAAATAACTGGAAGTACAGTTTGTGTAAAGTTGATCAGAGTTAAACCTCTGTGTGATAAGTTAGATAGCCAAACAAGGGCTTTGTGCTTGTGACAGGCAGACACGATGATAGAGAGGAAGAGAGACAACCTGATGAGCCGAAGGAAACAAACAATGTGATTTTTCACCCCGTCATTAGCCTCTGCCACCAGCTGTTTTTCTTAGTGAGTAAATTATATTCATTAACTGGGTACTAACATTGTTTGTTGTCTTGCCTTCAGTTCATCTAAAAACAAAACCATGAATTAACTTTTAATGTAATGAAATCTGTCATGAAATGTCAATTTCCCCTCTTTAGTCCTTTGCTGCTAATGCTTATCAACTGAAAACCTATTTCGCTGATGTAATAATCACTCTGGTTTTAAACAGGTTTTCTTTTAAGTCCAGGTGTTCAAAATCTCAAGAGGGTGGTTTGCAGCATTCCCTCGGTTAGGATAATAACAGGGATGGAAAGCAGGGATCCACAGTCCAGTGAAGGAGAAGGCAGAGGGAAAGAGAGCGATGGGGAGAAGGACGAGCATCTCAAGGACCAGCTCGACAGTGAGGAGAAAGGAGAGAAGGAGATCAGGGGAAACGAGAAAGAGAAGAAGAAAGAAAAGCGTCGCTCAGGATCTCTATGGAGGAATGGATGGGCACTGAGTGAAAGACTGGCCATCAATGTATCAGGGATGCGTTATGAAACTCAGCTTCGCACCTTAGCCCAATTCCCTGACTCCATGCTCGGCGACCCCAGACGAAGGTCACGCTACTTTGACCCACTTCGAAATGAGCTCTTCCTGGACCGCAATCGAGCCTGCTTTGATGCCATTCTGTATTTTTACCAGTCAGGGGGTAGGCTTCGGAGGCCTGCAAACATACCCCTGGATATTTTCATGGATGAGCTGATATTCTATGAGCTCGGAGAGGACATCATGAACCGCTTCAAGGAGGACGAAGGTTTTCCAAAAGAAGAGGAGAGGCCTTTGCCATCCAACAGACTCCAGAGAAAACTGTGGATGCTGTTTGAGCACCCAGAGTCCTCATCGGGTGCACGCATCATCGCCATCATTAGTGTGATGGTAATCGTGGTGTCCATCGTCATCTTCTGCCTGGAGACACTTCCTGACCTCAGACATGACAGAGAGGTTGGAAATTTAATTCAAGTTCATGTTTGGGAAGGAAAGGTGTGAAAGATGGATGGTTTTTGCAGGGTTACCTGAAAGACAAAATGGTGGTATCAAGGCACTAAAAGAGAAACCCAAAATCTTGTTGTAAAGTCTTGAATGAAATATATGTGATTGTTTGGGTCAAAGGAAACATAATACTTTGGTAAGCTGTTGTTTAGGTAAACACACACTAGAAGAGTACTACAGTGTGCTAAGAGGAAAAATACTGACATAGGATACTATTGGCCAATATGTCTGGAAGCAGACCAGAGCAAGCGAGAGCTTATGGCGTGATTATTTTAGTCGGCTGTTAAATTTGATACGCTCGGATTCAGGAAGTGTTAAAGGGTACAGGGATTAATGGGTGGGTATTGGAATACAAATAATAGGAAGCATATTCAGACCCGAGAAGACAGTTAAGTGTGTTAATTAAAGGTCACAAGTGACCATACATATAGGCAAAGGTGAGCCAAGGCCTTCCAGGTGGCTTAGAACCAGAGACTAAAAGGTGTCACAGGATGAGCTGCATTGTTTTGGGTCATGTTAACACATTCCTCCAGGACTGCTGTGCTGTGGCAGACTTCCTTTGCACAAGGCAGCTGCCAGGAAACTACTGTAACCTCCTCCTGTTCGAGTCAGCGGTACACTCACTGAACTGCACTGGCAATGTTACACGGCCTCGGCAGCCAGGGCGATGGGAATAGCGATGAAGGTGGAGATGGATGAGGAGTGGTGCAAGTAGACACTCATGTTTCTCTTCAGAGATCTCACTTGGTTAAATATAGTCTTAGGAGAGCCCTTGGAGCGAATCAACACATAGATGTCCACCTTTAGTAATAAACACTGTCACTGACCTGCTACTGAAAGTCATAAGGAATACACTAAGTTTATGTCTACTCTGAGCTTTATATATATTCCACACAACCCATTACAGCATACTAAACACATCTATTTTAATCCATGCAATCCAATTTCATACTGTTAACTGAATGTTTAGTATAAGATGTTTTAAATAGCCACCAGCCAATGCTTGAATATGCAGTGTTATAATAATAAGTGGCACACATGATGGAATGACAGGTGGACCAGAAGAGATAGCTGAATGGAAAAGTGCAGATGCCAAACACTTGCAATGCTGCCAAATGTAAGAACCAATAGCATGGTGGGCGACATACTGTAGTTTAATGTATCAAACACTACCTAACTCAGCAGTATTTTTTAAAGTAAAATACTAGCACAATATACAGTAACAGCTTTGCATTTGAAAGAACATATGTTTACTTAATATGTTTTAGGAAGACTTAGATTATAAAATGCATACCACATTCATATATATATATATATATATATATATATATATATGTATATATATATATATATATATATATATATATATATATATATGTATATATATATATATATATATATATATATATATATATATATATATATATATATATATATATATGTATATATATATATATGTATATATATATATGTATATATATATATATGTATGTATATATATATATATATATATATATATATATATGTATATATATATATATATATATATATATATATATATATATATATATATATATATATATATATATATATATATATATAGCTATAGCGACCCACTTAGCTTAGCTTAACTAAGCTTAGCAAAAAGACTGGTCACAACAGGTAACCTGGTGCTATCAAAAGTAACAAATCTTGCCAGCAAACTTAAAGTTTTTTTTAAATTAATTTTAATCCATATAATATTAAAATTAGTTCACTGTTCTATGGATGGCTACCTCCCAGATTTTTTGCCATGCTTTTGCATAGTAGTTTGTAGTTAGCACTGTTTCCTTAGAGCAAGACAGTTCTGGTTAGCTGGGACATCTCTGTGTAGAGTTTGAATGTATTCCCCACGCCTCCATGGGTTTTCTACACATTTTCAGCTGAGAGACATACAAATGTATTTTATTGGTAGTTAGAAAATAGATGTAGGTTTGATTTACAACAAATCCTGTGGGACTTTGTGTGTGTAACTTATGCACTTTTAGTTTGATCAAACAATCAAGACACATCCTGTTAATTTTAAGGTGCTGGCAAATGTTTTTGTTACTTAGGTGTTTTTTGATTTTTTTTTAAAATTATCTTTTGTTTTTACTTCTAACTTCACAAGTATGTTTTACATTTTTCCTGTCTACCCTGTGTCATTCACGCAGGAGCATCACTCCCAAGCAAAGAACATGTCTGAGAACATGCCTGCTGCATCAAGTTTTTTCCACGATCCCTTCTTTATGGTGGAGACTGTGTGCATATGCTGGTTCTCCTTTGAGCTCATCATGCGATTCGCTTGCTCCCCCAGCAAAATGCACTTCTTCAAAGATGTCATGAACATCATTGATTTCAGTGCTATTCTGCCTTATTTTGTCACTCTGGGAACAGAACTGGTCAAAGACAATGATGCCTCTCCAGCCACGTCCTTGGCCATCATCAGGGTCATCAGGCTGGTGAGGGTCTTCAGGATCTTCAAGCTGTCTCGTCACTCTAAGGGCCTCCAGATTCTTGGTCAGACACTGCGGGCAAGCATGCGAGAGCTGGGTCTTCTTATCTTCTTCCTGTTTATTGGCGTCATCCTCTTCTCCAGTGCTGTCTACTTTGCTGAAGCAGACCACAACAAAACAGACTTTGTCAGTATACCACATGGCTTCTGGTGGGCAGTTGTCACCATGACTACAGTAGGCTATGGTGACATGTACCCTGCAACAGTCTGGGGCAAGATGGTGGGCTCTATGTGCGCCATTGCTGGTGTTCTTACCATCTCGTTGCCTGTTCCTGTCATTGTGTCCAACTTCAGCTACTTTTACCATCGAGAGACTGAATGCGAGGACCGAAGTGAGTACACTCATGTCGAAACTGGCCTATGGGAGGATGAGGAGGCTGAACGAGAGGATTTTGAGGAAGATGGCCAGGATCCAGAGGGAGATTATTATGCCAGTGAAGGTATTTGCAGCCCTCTAAATGGGACTTTGCTTGGTGGACTGTGTACAGGACAGAGTATAGAGTACAAGGGAGGAAACATGTATCTGAGGGAACCACTGGTTACTCAAGTTTAGGGAGGAAGTTTTGTATCCTTTGACAAAATCATAAAAGCAAGAAAAGTTCATGATTCACAATTAAATAAAAATGTATTTAAAGGTTCTGAAGTCCTGGCAAGACAAACTAGTGAACCAACAAATGCTAGTTTGTGTCATTTCAATTTAATGCTCATATACCTCCTGACAACCTAATATTGCCTTTGTTATTTGCTGGAACACTAACCAGTCAAATGTCACTGAAAAGCAACTTTTGCATAACACTGGTTTAAAAGACAAAAGTTTTACATTCTCAGGGTTGTGATATTAATGAAATACAAGCTTTTATTTATTAATGCTGTCAGCTTGTGTTTGAGATGACTTCCTGAATGTCTTGTGTCTTGAAACTATAATGTCTTAGTACTTGTGCCTGAAAGTTTGAAATGAAAGCAGACAGATCACAGGCGATATGAATGTCACATCTTTTCAGAACTCAACCAAATACCAGCTGAGCTGTCAATGAGGACAGAGTAAGATCTCTCATACAACACCTTTCACATTCTCAATATTGTTCTATAAGTATAATGTATGCATATTTGATTTTTTTTTTTTTTTTTTAGTTCTGGCTTATATATTACCTAAAATGCCTGTGTTAAATAATTGATTTGACTGCCATGGCAAATGTTCTGTATTTATCTGCTTGATTAATGCATTCAGTGTTTTTGATAAAGATTATATTTTAATAATTTTCTTAAGATTCCCATTTTGTTTTTTTTGGGGTTTTTTTGTGGTTTCCTTGTGTTGTTTTTTTAGTCAGTATTTAACAGTTAAGAAAAGGTCTATTACAGCAGTGTTATTTATGAAAATGAAATATAACAATCCTTGCTAGCTTAGTCTACTGCGGCTCTGTTTTCACTATTGTGTGTCCATGCCTGACCTTTCCAAGAGCCACTAAGCTGTTATAAGCAATACCTTCAACAACATTGCTGTCAGATTCACAGGAACACATAAGACTTTCCAACACATCACAGTGATGATCCATGGAAGGTATGTGTGCTTATGTTACCTCACTTGTGTAAACTGCTGTAATAATGTGTTTTACTTTGTGTTATTGATGTTAGCTTAACAGTCAGTAAAGGGCAAGTACACTGTAAAAAAAAAAAATCCTAAAAAAACCCCTTCTGATTACAAGGCAAACTGCCAACTCTTGAGCCACGTTCGCCCTAAACAACGCTAATAATAATAATTATTTGATGTAAAAAAAAGTTTATGAGAATTATTTTATATATTTTTCCATAGCATTACATTTGAATTTAACAGTTTAATCTTTCAAATAACAGATAAATATTTGTGAAATTATGATACATTTGTGAATGCATTTTATCAATGTAAATATGCAAAAACAAGAAAATTATGTTCTTTTACATTTACAGTCATTTTACGTTAATTTACATTTGAAATGTAAAATCACAGTCTACGTAATTTTAATGATATTCTAGAAAAACATTACAAAACTGTAAAATACACAGTAGAATACTTTTATATTACTTTTTTTTACAGTGTAGATTAAAATAAACCTTTTTTCATTGTCTTTAACAATGGATCCCTGTCTGCTGGAATAGATTAGTCAGCGATGCAATGCTTGGATGACAGTAGATGTCTTTTTGAGTTTCAAACAACTCCTCAAGTAAACTCTATGTTTACTTTATAATAATGGAAAATAGCATGAAATACAAATCTTGTGATCACTTATTTTAATCTTTATAGGGAATGTAATCACTGTTACGGTCACCTGCAATCAGGCCTGAAGTGATGAACAAAGAAAGTGTGCATTTACAATGTCTGTTTATAGATCACAATGAAAAAAAAAAAAGAACTGATATAAAATGAGAATAATTAAACCTTACAAAAAAAAATCAAATAAATCAAAATATAAATTGTTAAACTCACATAAAACTTTTTTTTAGGGGGATATAAACTGAGAAAATCTGTTGGCCAAAGACGAGGCAAAATTTCATTAGGCACAAAAAAACAATAACTGTGAAAAAAAAAAGACGATAGAGACGTTTTGGCTTTATTTTTGGGGAGCTGTCGCATCGTCCATGTTTTCTACAGTCATTGAAAAAAACATACACCCACACACTTGGTCTACCTCTCATTGGATTTTGTACCACCAGAGGGTGCTCATGCTTTCACTTCAACACGCTTGTTTTCCCACTTCTACTTTCCCGGTCTGTGTACTTGGTAAATACATGCTTGCTTTTTTAAGTACATTCTGGTTTGTTGAACCATTTAATAAGGTTGCTCAATCTTTTCATGACAAATTTGACAACAAATATTTATATCATGTTTGTTTTAATTCAGAATTTCTCCCCAATAAGATAAACACACTTGAGTTGTACAAACAGAAACCTCTTGGGCTTCCCCAGCACATCTGTGTTAGGGAACCTTCAGAAACATCACATGTCAAAATCAGCAGAATGTTACAAACATGATTTCAAAGTACAGTTACAGTTTTTGAAATGTAAAAAAAATAATAAATAACAATTTGAAATGCACAATACATAGTAATAAATAAATAACTTACATTAGTATTGCCTCCGCAAAAACATGTTGAGAACAAATAACAGAAAGCTACTCATTTCAAAACTAAATCAAGTTTACAGGCTGAATCTAAAAACATATATAAAGGTGAGAAGTCTGTGAGAAGTCTGTGCAGTTCATTCTTTTATTTGTCCATAGAAAACTGAGGACTGCCCATAGAATTTAGACCCATTCCAAGAAGGTCATCAGAGTCCACATTAAAAAGTCTCTGATTGTTTGGCATCTGCTCAGATACGCTATCCGTTTTCAAGTTATTCCTCAGTGGTAGGAACCGTGTAAAGGGAAGTGCGTGTCGATCTGGGGAATGTCTTGATGCCAGTGACATGGGAAATCCATATTGTGAGGAAATGAAACGGGTGTATCCGTCAGCCAGCAGCATTTCTCTGAAGGTGCAGCTGGTTTCTGAATAGTGACTCTGAAAATAGTGTTAAAATATTGTTAAGATTTGATAGAAAGTGATGCAAAAAAGGAGGAATCAGTTTTCGGTGTTATAGCTTACCTGCCCTTTCAGATTGCCTTCGCTATCCATACAGAGAAAAAGAGATGATGATGGTCCTTTAATGATAACATGGCCTGGTTTAACTGATTTCAGCTGCAGCAAACCTGAAAATACAGAAATAGTGATAATAAAAATTAGATTTGTACATAGGCCTCAAATTATCCACTGTCTTTTGTGGATGGAAGTCAGTGCCAAATATGCAATCTGTTGCGAGCTTATCCTCCTAATACTCACTGTAAGGTGTCTGAGCATCACTTCCTGTGACTCTCCCATCCATGTTCATCTGCAAATACATCCCACGTCTGTGGTTATCTGCAAAAAGAAGCAATGAAGGAAAGTAATCAGAAACATTTGAGTTTTATAAGAGTGACATCGCCTCGTTTGTATTTTTGCGCATGCATTCAATTATTCTGTGAATTGCTGCAATGAAAAAATGTTTAAATACCTGTGTAAAGATGCACTTCTCTGACTTGATTATTAAAGGATAAAAGCGGGTTGGAGTCAGGGAGATAAAACGACAGAGAGACAGGAAGTGGAATGATTAAGAGAAGAGAAGACAGGTGAAAAAACAAAGGCATTTGGGCAAAAAAAGATTGACGAAGCTTTAAGATAAAGAGATGAATAAATAAGAGATAAATAAAAATAAATAGATTTGCAAAGATGAAAAAAATAAATAAATATTAAATAAGAAATATACCACTGTGCACTAGTGACTCCAGGAGCAAGTTTTGGCCCTTATAAAGGAGCTTGGAGAAGGAGGTCCTACTTCATGACCGCATGAGTCAGACATTTCTACATAATTAGTGTGATTGAATGCTGAGGGGAAAACCTTTGCTCTCATACTGTGTATGGACTTCTCAGATCACTTACAGTAAGAGTTGTTGTAAAGTTGTGTTTTTTTGGACTCCCACAGGTTCAAGTGGACTAAGTATTTTCTGAGGCATCATGCACGTGTGCAACATGTATACATAATTATGTTAACCAGTGATTTCATCACTTAACTCAACTTAATCACAATATTTACCAACACCTGAATTTTAGTCTTTTTTTGCACAGAACACATTTTGATATGAATTAGTATTTAAACAACTGCTTCTGTTCATATTAATTGAAGCCCTACACCTTACAGAACCTCCTTATGTGAGGAATTTTTAGTATTGCTTGGAATTTGCAATTCATGACTTCTTGATTAGATAGAGCATCACATATACTCAGTATATTTCAAAATACCTTGATTACACAACAATACATTGGAGCAATTCTTTCCTTTTCATAGTTTTCCTTGAAATATTGTAGTGAAAATTGACCGGAGCACAACACTAATTTTGCTTCGTCACATGTGGACGAGTGTGCTGTTTGCTTTTCCATTCATCCCTCCAATTATACTTTTAAAAACTGCAAGAAAATATAACAGGAAGTGTCTGCGTCATCTCCCGAATGAATAATAGCAATGAATTGGGAGTGGGAAGTGACCAAGTGTGTTTTGAGTTTTATGGTGTTTATCTTATTTTGATATGCGTGTGTTTGAGAGAGAATGGGGGGGACGAGTGGGTGAAGCAGATTTATAAGCAGCCGGAGTGTTTACAGGAATGCAGCTGTGCAGTCACAAGAGAGGCCTCACGTCAGATCGGAAACTCTCCAGTTAGGAAAAGGTGCATCACGGTGAAACGTCTTCAAACTGCACCATCACTTATTTCACTGCATTGTCATACTGAATCGGTCAGCTAAGAATGTGAAGCATCTGCAAACACTACCGTTAAGGCCAAAGAAATAATTGATGATGCTTTCTTCAAAGCTCTGATTTACTACTGATCCATCTCCAACTTCTATAAAATAAGTAATAGATTTAGGTAAATAAATGTCTCTGTTTTATATGGAAAACTCTTCATGCTGTTTCCCAATCAAATGGTACAAATACACACAGAACATAGTCAGAAACACTTCAAAATATTCCTTAATGTTTATGCTGGATTTTCCTGTTTACTTTTTAAGCTTCCAGCAAATTGGGGTGTAAGTCCCATCAGTGTGTGTGCGAGAAGTACTTGTAAGAAAAACCCATCATGCTCTTAATTTAAGCACGTTTTTCCCCACCCTCACATATTAAGGATCTTTATGAACGCGTCAATATATTTACAGGTGATGAGGGTGAGTATTCCAATGAATAGAAATCAAACTAAAACTACCCCAGTTAATTACATAAATTAAAATCATTCTTTTTTGTCTCACACTTTTTATGGTATCCTGAAATATGCAAATAGACTCATTTAGACTGCGTATGTTGGATGGTTTTATTCCCATAACCTAAAATAATGAGTTATGGAAGTGAAACGATTGGAAAAATATGTTCTGCCTCTGTGTTCTCACCTTAAAAAAAACAATCTGTATTTGTCCAACTGTTTGCGATAAACGGCCCTGCACTATTTATAACTTCCACTATAATCCGCCATCTGCTTTGGCTCATTTCCAGTCATGTGGTGCTAAATTTACCCTGTAACATAGGCTGCAATTATAGTGTCACTACAGTAATCTCTTTGCTCTAATATAATATTAAAAACCAGGCTGTTTACATATCACCAACATGTCTTATTATAGATCACTCTGTTATGGACCAAATTGCAGGCAAGCACGACAGGAACATAAATGTTAAAAAAAAAGTGCTACCATGCAACTTCCCAATTTGATTACTTACATAAAGCATCTATTTTTTTGCTTTACAAACTCAATTTTATCCATCTACAGTGCATACAGTACACTAATTTGCTTAAACAGAACAGACATTGTCATTTATTACTAAATATTATTTAATATAAAGTCAGATTCAAGATTTCTATTTCCTTTCATGTACATATTAGAAGCAAAAGTCTTTACAAAGGAAATTTTGGATGTTGTTTTGCCATATATCAGAAAATGTTATGGATAGCCATAAAAAGTCAATTTCTCTCATTTATTTCAGTATAAAAATGTTCCTTAATGAAACAGTGAAAATGGGAAAAAATGAAACAATTTTGTGAGATGCATATTAACTTTAACATTTTTACTGGAAAACATAATTTACCATTAAAACGTTTAAGTGACTGATATCACTATGAAATCTCCCCACTGATGAACTCACATTAAGAAAGTTTTGTAACTTTTCTAGAATTTTCCAGTCATCGTTTTATCTAATTTAAAGTGCCAGAAATTGAAAATGTGTGGTAAATATAAATGTAAATATATATATTTTAGTCTGATAAACATATTTCTTACTAAGAGCTTCATAACTATTGACTCACCCGCATGTGATCTTCTGTGGGCAGGCTGTGTGAAGGCGAAACTCTGAAATAACTCCTTCAATAACATTCATACAGGTATGTTTGTTTGTTTTTAATTACAGCTTTTACAATCATTATCATTATTGTTATCATATTATAATCAATTATCATCACTACTCTCCAATAATATGAATTGAAATCATAACACAATTTGTTGTCCAAAATGTACACATACAAGTAGCATATCTTAAATGTCCATAATTTAAAACATATTTCCTTTGTCAACCTAAAATGAAATTACAGTCAGTCTTAAAACTAAGTATGAAATGAACGTACAGTTTAATACGCACACATACATACTGTACATACATACATACATACATACAAACAATAGCAGTTATCATAAAAAATGATAAAAATAAAATACACACATTTTACAAAGTCCTGCTTTCACATCATTTGATGATCGATATCATGACGTTCACTCTAAAATGGTTGAATTTGGCATGCATATTAACACAAATGCTCCGTAACTCAAGTCATTTTCCCCCAGTTTAAACAGGATTTTGTCATAAAGCACTTTGCTAATTGTCTCATTGTCTGTCCTATTCACATTTGTGCATCTCACCTCCGTTATGGCTTAAGAACATACATATCGTCCTCCTTGTGTACTCCTACATTCTGGCCTTAAACCTCCCCCCTCGCCACACCATACTGTATTGTGATGTTACTTGGCGTTGTTGAGTATGTTCTATAATCAATCTAAATCGCAGTCAGACCAACTTAAAGGATGCGTGTTGGACTATTGTTCTCTTGATATGAACAGGAATGCATTTTCCAGTTTAAAAACTATAAATTCATTGTGTCAATATTGCCGTCTTACACTCAAAAAACCAAAAAAAGGAAAAACAGAAGATGAATTCACGATAGGCATTGGTCACTTTCTACAGGCCACTTTCTACAGAATCAAACAGCATCATGCCACAACTATGGATCGAAAGAGAGAGAGAGAGAGAGAGAGAGAGAGAGAGAGAGAGAGAGAGAGAGAGACTGATGGTAAAACAGACATTCACTCCATTTTTAACATCTTTAAATCATTCACTCTGTATCTTTGATTTTTCGAGACATGTGGCTCGAAGGTTGTTGGTCATCTTCTAGTGTCCTTTTTGTTTCGTTTTTTTGTTTTTTGTTCCTCAGGTTTTTTTTCCTCTAAAATGTGTTTTTCCTTGGGTTGATTTGGGGGCGGGGTTCTATGAAAATATAAGAAAAGACATTTAAAGAGTCATAATGGCACCGTATAGACGTGACTGATGTGGTGTCCGCTCAAGCTATTTTTAGCTATGATCAATCAGAGTGCTTTTCTCACCTGGTGTGCTTATTTATTTCTTTATTTCTTTTTTTTTTTAGCAGGAATATGTTCTCACAGACCCCGACTCTGCTCTTGGACCAGAGTTTGCTGACAGGGGAAAAAAAGGTGATTAGTCCTTGTTAAATATACAAGACAAACAGATACAAGTCAGTAAAGCAAAACATTACTGATGTTATTAAAAAAAACGGCACTGCTAAGCTTTAAATTCTGTATTCCAAATATAAACTATTAAGAAACACAGCATCCTAGGGAAACACTGATTTTGCTCTGTTAAGCTAATAAAGCTTACTGTTCCTCAGGAAAAACCAACTACTGGCTATAGTTTCATATTTACTGTAAAGCAAATCAACTTCTCATCTACTGCTCTGCATGAAATTAAAAGAGATATCCAGTATTTCTTTAAAAAACTGTTTCTTGTTCTTTTTCTTCATAACCAATGAAACTGCTAAATTGTTATTATCACTGTAGGAAGTAGGAGCATTTGCAAGACTTTGTTTATATTTCTGCATAATGCGTTTTTAATATAAAAGTCTTGCATCACCATTCATTGCTTTATATTTTGCAAAGAAAATGGGAAATAGGTGCAGCTGCTGTTTCTCTTCCTTAAGAGCCGTGAAGAAGCCATTCTTAAGAAAGTGAAACAGGGAGTAAGGATGAGATATGTGACACTTTTGGAGTGCTGAATCCAAACTTGAAAATTTTGGTCCAAACCATATCAATGTCTACAGACATCTTTAGTTTCATTGGTTATGAAGAAAAAGAACAGGAAACCGTTTTCTAAAGAAATACTGGATATTTCTGTTAATTTCATCTAAAACATGGTGGAGGCATTTCAGCCAATGGTGTTGGAGCTCTTTTCAAAATAAGAAAAGGATCATCAGATCCACCATGCGATACCATTTGATTGGTAAAAGCATATCTGGGTGGAAAAACACACAAAGGAACATATCGGGCATGGATTGGCCCAGAGACTTTGCCTTTTATGTTTTATTTCCATATATGTTTGCACATGTTTCAGTTATGTTTGGTATGTATAGACTTCATCCATTAGGTGCATCTTTTTTTATTCTTGAATGACTCATAGACCAATGTTAACTGACTTAAACAAACAAAAATTCTCTGAAAAGGGTCAGGTACAAGAGTTCACCTGAAAATGAGTGACAAAGCAGCCAATGTCCAAAGAAAAGCTTCAAAAGTCCATTTTAGAAAAAAAAAAACCCCAAGTCTGGCTCTTTGAAATGAAATTATAAAGAAATGAGGGTTGACTCAAGGGTTTTGCACAGCACTGTATTTAAATATAAATATAATCTATCCAGATGGTACATGTAGAGCACCAAAATATCTCTTTGTATAAATCACAAAAAACCTTGTTGTTAGCAAATTTATGCAGGAACTATTTTCTTTTTACTGTCTCTATTTGCCAAACAAAGGAAGCATGCACATAGATAACATGCTCACAGCAAGGTTTGTAGAGTCAGGTTTTTTGGGGGGTTTTTTTGGTGCTTGGAGCAACCAGTTCCATCATAGTTCTGCAGTTAATATCTCCACATCCCAGCAACTCACACCCAAATACTTCAGAATGATAAATAGCAGCAAAAGCCAGAGAAATAAAAGATAGAAACTTGATTTTGGGGTGAACTGTTCCTTTGGGGTTCTTTTAAACAGGAAAAAACTGCTGTGTAATCCCTGATCCTGACAGTATTGTTGTTATCATGCTCAAGTCCTCACCTTCACTCTGGACTTTTCTCAGTGTGACAGACGGGGTCGAGATGGCAGAGGCACGGAAGTTGGCAGGTAATGTTTCTGAGGAATCGGAGGTAACGCCACGGAGGTCTTTCTCCCTAAACATCTTCCTCCATGACGGTGACCGTGTGAATGTTTTTGTGCCGTCCTGTGGAGACAAGGAAATAATGCTAGTGATTCAAAACAACAGCATTCACTGGCCCTTATTCATTATGCATTAGTGGGGTTTAACAAAACAGTATTTGACAAAGCAGTATTTGTTGTGACAATATTCCACAGTTGCACAGTTTTTAGCCCTACAAGCTGTAACTAAGCAATTAGCACCCGTGTAAACACAGCTGAACCACTGTGGCTTGCCAGCAGTTCACTAGCAGTAAAGCCTTCCTTTACAAGGAAAAGCCATGTTTTAGTCTTTCTTTTTAACCCTGAAAGAAATTTATCTTTCATAGCACATTAAACAAAGGGCAAAAAAAATATTTCCTGAAAATATTTCCTGTTGTTGTACCTCATCGGGCCTCCTCTCTGTTCCCATGGAGATGAGATTATTGTACTCTTTCTCTAGGAGCTGTCTTGCCTGAAAGAGACAGACGAAAAGATGTTTCGGGTAATTTTACACCTGTAGATTAAGATAACAGAAGAGCATCTGACATCGCCGGCTGTTGTAGAGCACGTGAGGTAGTCTACCTGTGTGTTCTGATTTGGTATCTGAAGAAGGAGGGCCAGGTCAGTGTAGTCAAAGGTGTCATCCAGTGCCAGCAGGGCCCCATGGACCCCACTTTCTAACAGGTTGTCAGCAAATTCTTTTAGACCGATAGACTGCACCCAGCACATCACTCGCTCATTGGACCACACCATCACATCTGGAGAAACACAAATTCAAAGACAAAGACAAAAACACACCAGTGTGAGTAAACTAATGCTTTGAAATCAAGTTTGGGGCATTATCCAAAGGCCTCACCTTGGTTCTGATGTTGGCTCTCATCCCTCCTCCTCTCCAGCTCCTTTCTATCATAGTTCAAGCGCTTCAAGCACATGATGCCATAGTGAAGGCTCACCCTATAAGTAGTAAGGACAGAGACCCAAGACATGCAGTGGGTGGAAATATGCAGAACATAAAATTAATCCAATAACGTGGGTGTCCTTTCTTTCACCTGTGGAAACTGTCCACCATCTTCAGCTGGCCCCTCAATTCTTTCTTGGTGAGGTGATCGAGCATGCGAGCATCAACCAGCGATTCCATGAAGTAAGAGCGGTACTGGGGTAGACCCAGGCTGGGCAGCCATTCATTTCCCACCCACTCATGGTTCATGTCTCCATAGGCCAGGATCTGGAGAACAAGGTTTATAGACATGAGAGTAAACAAGATGCATAATAAACATGAAAAAAAAATCCTAAAGGTAACATTCTGAATATAAAACAAATTTGTGTGTTTCACTTGAGCTAAATAATGAAACAGGAAAAATTACAATGTGTTTGTATTAACAATATTTAGTGACTTCTTAATTCCTTGGAACAGGGCAGATAAAGTGCAGAGAAAATAGTAGTAAAAGGGAAACCTGAAAGTGTAATAAAAACAAAATCCCCCGCCATGCAGGGTTTTCTCCATTTGTTTCTCCTTCCTGTGGGCTCTATATACACCACACTCGTGTATACACACTGCTGGCCACTCAGCGGTCATGCTAAACATCTCTCTGACACAAATTCTGTATTACTGGGAACAGGAAACAGTATACTTGTAGCCTAAAATGGCAAAAACAATTTGGTCTCACTTTCTAAAAATGCGCCGCTAAAGTGTAACTCATGTCTCAAATAATTAGTTATGTGTTAACTCTAGACCTATGAAAGTAAAGTATTTCTGCTGCTTTTTGTTTTCCTTCACTTTCTGATTATTTAAAAAAAAAGGCAAAATAAGTGCCAGTCTACAACCTTCAAACCTGGATTTATATAAGCATGTCTCGTTAGACACACAGATGCATATTTAAAGACTTCGTTTTAGCTCTTCTTCCCTTTAAGGCTGTGTCTCCTGGTTTCCTGGTAAGCCTTTATTTAAAAATAAATTGCAAATCATGTGATGGCCTGTGGATTCTCAGCAGCTCACCTGATCCCAGCTGAACTCCTTCTGCTCCTTACGGTTCAGGCCGAGCGTACAGAGGAAAGGAGCAGATATTTGCAAAGAGAGGGAAAGGTCACCAGTGAGAGTTTGTGTTTGTAATGAATCAGTGTCGGGACAGAGGAGGAGAGGGAAGGCAAAAGGAGGAAAAGCTTTGTTAGTGAGTGAGAATTAGATGGAAAACACTACATCAAAACTGATTTTTAGGGAACAGCAAGGGAAAGGTGTAGCCAAACATGCCTAATTAAGAGACAAAAAAAAAGAAGAAACCTTATTAACGGGACAGTTTGCTCACGACATAACAAATGTGTCAAATAAATCAATGCAATATAAAAACAGCTTCTCTGTATTTCACATGAAATATAATCTTACTGGTTTGGTGGCAGCAGTGAGAGACTCCATCTCAGCGTGCGTCATCCAAATGTTACTTGTTGACTGTAACGGCAGCGCACAAATTATTAGTTTGTGTCTACCCCCCGTGCCGTGTTTTTTAACTGGGATTTGTACGCAGGCTTACAGAGCGAGTGCTTGCGGGTGCAGATGGACTGGTGAGGGAGACCATTTCCTGAATGGCTAGGCGAAGTTTGAGTCTGTGTAGAGGGTTGCTGATGCCAATCTCCCTCTGGATCTCTGTGTCCGACAGGTTTGCCATGATGGCGCCGCTCTTCACGTTGGCACGACACGCTGCCACATACCACGCTGGCATCCCGACCCACAGCTGGGACAACAGAAAGCAGAAGTGGTGCACAACGAACAGTAACAGTAACATTCTTCAAATAAAGTATGACTTGGTGACAAAAACCTTGTGAGTGAAATACCAAAAAAAATACATCCTATTTCTGAAACGAGCATTTTTAGCTTTTCTCCCCAGCTACCTTCCGTTTAAGCTGGCTTCCTTCTGATTGGTTGCCCTTCACAGACAGAAGGTTTTAATAGCAGTAGAGTAGGGCTGCTTTACCAAGAGTGGAAAAAAAGACTTCTCCAAAGAGACTTCTACCTGTGCATTCACTGACCTCATTATTTAAAGCTTTGGCTTTAAATAATATTATCATCTACCATCATGTATACAATATATATTCCGGTAATGTAATATGTCGGTAATGACAACATACTAAACTTTACATAAACTGGTCCAAATCAGTCTGATGGTTTTATGTCCTGAGGCTCAGAAACGTACCTCAAGCCACGTAACAACAGTCGGGCCATCCCATGAGGCGAAAGGCAGACCCTGACGACATGCCTCCTCTAATAAGTCGTGCCTGGCAAGGAGAGTGGAAAACAGAAGATTAATTTCTTCATATCTCACCTTACCACTGTCTTCTTTTATAAATAGAAAATCAACATGAGAAGTTAAAAACGTTTCAGCCTTGCGGCACCGCATAGGCGTACATTTTTCTGTTTAAATTAATACTAAACTACGAAATGTATTGCTATATCGCATTAGGATCAAAGATGTCGCTACAACATGAGAAGCGTGTGGAAAGATGACTGATCTCACTTCTTTTTGCTGCGGCGATCTTTTTCCACTGTTCCAGTTCCAAGTTTAGCCAGACCTAATGGATCAGCTGAACCCAGGTCATCAGAGGGTGTGGAGGCTGTAAAGATCATAGGTTAAAAATAATAATTACTTCCTGTATTGGTTTCACTGTTGATGATTCTCTCACTGCAAACAGATAAATGTATGACTTGGACATGAGAGACGGCATTTTGAATGACTAGTGTCCAGGCTGTTCACACACCCAGTGAGGCAGATTCACGTCCAGGTGCACCAATCCGTCCTTTTTCCTTTTTGCCAAAGAGACGACCAATAGAGGATTTGATGCTTTTCTTTTTGCTGGCTTTGTGAAGGGAATCCTGGCTAGCTGTGGTGGCACCGTCAGCAGAAAGACTGGACAAACAGAGGGACGGAAAACTGAGTCCACTTCAGGGCTAAATTCAGAGCCAAATATACTGCATGTTAATATTATTCTGAGTACCTGCGAAATTCACGGTGATCATCAAGGCCTGCCCCTGGGTGAGTGTGTGTCATTCGGTCCAACCGTAGGGCTCGAGGAACAGGCGGAGGGGTGGAGTCAATCAGGGCGAGTGCTCTGCATTCTTCACCGTCTTTGTTGTTCTGTAAGGTGGACAAAGTTCAAAAGGTTTATATGGGGAAATTCAGTGTAACTTCACTCATTTGTTGGTATAAAACAGCAGTGAGACAGCACCTGCTTATCGCTCTCCCTGGCAGGTGAATGGGGCAGGCGGGGGGTGGAATGTCCAGAACTGGGTGGTGAGGGTGACGCCAATGTGGACGAGGTGATGGAGGGAGTCATGTAGCCCCTCCCGACACTGTCACGTCCACCCAGTGAAGAGGGTGGAAGAGTTGAGGCATCGAGGGCTACGCTGCTGACCCGACTCTCAATCTCTTCTGCCCTCAGCTCCGTGCTTTCTTTTTCTTCCTGAATCAGCCTTAAAGGAGAAGAGAGAAGAATTTTAACAGTAGGCTAAACAATCCTAGGATCTCACAACACTCTCATCTACACACTGTTGCACACAAAACCTACTTAATCTCTTTGTTAATGGCCTCCAGTTGCTCCTGTAGCATGATGGCCAAAGTCTGTACATCCGTCTGCCCACTGGGAGAGAGCAGCTCCGACCCGAACATAGTCTCCCGATCCTCTTCATCATCAGAGCAGCCTCCCTCCACGCCGCCCTCAAACCCAGGACCCAGCATAGTGCTGCTGTCCCACTCTCCATACTGGAAAATGAGAAAAACAATAGAACGGATAGAGACAATGGTGTCATTCAGAAAATAGCACCATATCACAGTATATGCAGTTGTGGTCAAATGTTTACAAAGGCTTATATATCTTGGTAATCTGGTGCTTTGAATGATTTATTTGAATTGTTCACGTCCCGGTGTGGAATGATTGTGCGGCATGCATCTTTAAAGTCTTTAAAAGCCAAGATTTGGGTGCACAACTTTGAACTGAGTTGGGATTCTTTTCTACACAAAACTATACACATTCCCTACTGATATTTGCTTAAATGTCTCTTAGCAAATTGCACCTTGACCAGACACTTTTGGTTCCCATCGATAAGCTTTTGGCATATTTCTGACTGAATATGTGACTGCTCTTCTTGGCAGAGTTGGTAAAATTCATTTAAATTCCCCCTTCTTCATTATTCCATCCACTTTGTGTATAGTGTTGTTACGCTCAAAAGCCCCCAACCATAGCTCTTGTCATTGTGCCAAATAGCTGAATGTTTATCCTGTCTGGCCATAAAATCTTTCTACAGAACACATTTGGCTTGTCCATGTGGGCAGCTGCAAATTGAAATTGAAATTGAAGATGCCGATTTTAGTCTGTATCCTCTTAGCCCATAGTGATGAAAAACACACTTTAGTATGGAAGTGATGTTGGTTTTAAGGCAGTTCTCAGCTCATAGCAGGCCTTGGTGATTCCTGCATCGTTCCTGAGCATCCTAACCAATTTCCTTTCAACTGAAGGTAACAGTTTGGGTCTTCTTTTAGATCTTGACGAAGTGGTGACAAATCCAAATAACTTAATTTTACATACAGTTGTTTTAACTGATGATCTTGCAACTTTGCAAATGTTTAGTATTGACCCACTAGGCTTCTGGAATATGAAACATTAGTGAGGGTATTTCTACACTTTTAACCCTGCATGGATCAGAGAAAATCCCAAATAAATTCAAACTTTTGCACCCAGTTCTTGTTTCTTTGTACAATCATACCACCCTGGAAAAAAGAACATTTTAAAGAAATCATTCAGAGCACAAAGTTAAGCCTATGATGGCTGTATATAACGTTGCATATATGCACATCATCATTATCTCAGCCTGAGATCGACACCTTGTTACTATCATCTCTAGGAGTCCCCCAACGGCCACGGTGACGCCTGACCACGACCCCACTAGAGGAGCTGCCATAGCCAGCTGGGAGTGAGCCTCCACCCTGAGGGTACCGCAGCTCCGAGGCACTCCCTGGAAGAGATCTTCGAAAAAGGGTGGATGGAAGTGAGCTCACGCTGCCCGCCCTATGATGAGATCCAGAATTCAAATGTTAAGCAGCAGCACTTGAAAACATTTCGTGGGTGAGTGTGCAAACACACAGCACTGTCACACACAAAGATTCCCCCATAAATAAACAAGGAATTTAAAACTAAAAGCTATAAAATTATGAATAAAGCATTTGTTTGTGTATTTATCAGACAGCCCAACAGCCTCCAGGTACAATGTGAACAACTTTACAAAGCAGAGGAGTGTAAACAAATGGTGTACTCAGCATAAGCGCTGTGTTCTTTGGGAGACTTTGAGTATTCATAAATGTAGGGCACGGTGCATAAATACTTTGCCGTGAGGGTTCATGTCAGCTAACCTGGAATAGGACGAGCCTGGCCTTCCTCTCAGCTGATCCAGCTCCAGTTGGACTCGCTCCAGCTCAGCAATCAGCTGCTCCTAAAACAAAGAGGAGAAAACACTTTTAGCATGACGCCAAAGGTTTAAACATCTGTAATAGGTGTAGGGGAAAAAACCAATACAGCATCATATCGTGAAATTTTGCGTGGGGATATTGTATCAATACAACAAATATTAATATTTTATTAAACAAGTCCGAACACTCTGGAAACAATTAAAAAGGGCTTCGATTAAATAGTCTCAAATGAAAAATCACCCAACACTTAGCTTTGATGATTTATCTGCACTATCAGTAACAGACTACATGTAATTACCAAGTTGACCTCATTCATTCTTCTATGGCAGATTTTAGTGACGGTGTTGGTGTTGGCTCACAGCCTCTTTTGGCAGCATAATAACTTAATTGAGATAAGTTATTTAACTATTAAAAAAAAGGTTACTCATCGAAGTATTAGTTATTGCAAACTGTAAAAAAGTGCAATAATATCGTATCGTGAGTGAAGTATTGTGATAACATCATATCATGGGGTGTCTCACCTCTAATCTGTAACTACAAAAAATACAAAAGTGAATACCTTATTAGCAAGAAGATCATCTTGGATTTTCTTCATATTGACCAGTTCCTCAGAAAGAGCATTCTAGAAGCAAAGAAAACAAAAAGTATACATATGCATTTTCATGTGGTACAGTGGTTTATACACAATACTCTTCTTTTTCTACCTTCTCTTCTAGTGCTGCCATTCTTTCTTTGAGATGCAGCTGAAGTCTCTCATTGGACTCTGACAGAAGCTTGTCCACAGTGTCTGAGAGGCGTTTGTTGTGTTCGTCATTCATCTTCTCCCTCTGCCTGGCCTGGAATGAAGACACGAAGGAGAGGAGGAATAAAAGCAGAGATAAAATTTAAACTTTATTCAGAATTGAGAATTCACATCAGACTGTGTCTCAGCAGGAAAATATGATTAATGTCACCCTCTGCAGCTCTTGGTTCTTCTCCTCAAGTTGAGCTTCCATTTGCCGTAGTCGCTCCTCAAAGTTTCCGTGACGTTCTTCAGCCTTTTGTGTAAGAACAGAAAGATATTTGCAGATGCTGGTTAAAATATTTGAAATGAGATTCGAATAAAAGCTGGAATATTCTATTCAAAAGAGTTAGTGGTTGATATTGATTGCCCACCTTGTTGAGAGCAGCCACTCTTTGTGCAAGCTGGGCCTCAATCTCAGGTAATGTCTCTGCCCTCTGCAGGGTCTGCTGGAGCTTCTGTTTCGCCTCATCCAGACGCTCCTGTAGCTGCCTGTTCTTTTCTTCACTCTAGACAGTCAAGAAAACATTCATCAGACACAGAAATGTTCGTGACTTTTGTTACCAACACAGCTGGATACTGGCTTGTTTGAGCCAAACTTTACCTGTCTGTGCAGGGACTCCTTGCTCGCCAGCTCATTTTCCAGCTTGTCTTTGATATCATGTAGAGAAGTCGCCTCCCTCTGGGCGCTGAGGTACCTGCAACACAAAGCCGCCATCAAAGAGGAATGCTGCAGCGGTCCTAAATCGAAATACCGTGACATATATGAATGTTTGTGACTGTTTTAAGTTAGCTGGTGCTGAAACAGCACTAATCTGAAACAGGAACTTAGATAGTTTAATGGAGTATTAATTCTAAACAAATGTTAATATAACCCGGTACATCAAATCTAAGGGGTAATACATCCAAACTAATTACTGTTTCTGTCCAAATATTCACTGAATCATTAGTGAATGCAAATGTCATTATGTAAAACTAGCTTAGATGCTATAAAGAGGCGTCACGATGCTTTTGCAACGCATTGCCTGCCAACAGGTGAAACATATGGTCCTTCTGCTATGTGCATCATAGTTTATGCATAAAATTCTGGTCTTCTGGTCTTGAGCTTCTTTCAAGCTACAAATAGATGACAAATAGACAAGATAGCTACAAATAGAAGACTAAAAAAAGAAAAGAAAAGAAAAGAAAAGAAAAGAATACCTTCGTTCTAGTGTTGTAATCCTCTCCTCCATGTCCTCTCTTTGGCAAAGGGCCTGGTAATATTTCATGAAACAAAATGATATAAATATAAAACTTGCAATATACAAAACACATGAGTGCTTATCACGTAGAAAACTACTGGCCAGGTAAGAGATTTCTACTACGCTTCTTTGAATACGTGCACAGAGCACTCTATTGTTAGACTGCAGGAGTATATTAATATTTATTATGGCATTCATTTCAGCCCAGCATTTCTTTGATATCGGTTAATTTTACTCTCATCCCCCTTTGGAATAATAAATATTAATACATATGCCCGTTGCGTTGTACTCTTGGAACCCTGGGTGCTGTGAGATCTCAGGGTCTTGGCCATGAAGAGACAGACTGGCCCAACAAACCTCTTTCACTTCCCTTTGGAGCTTCTGATTGGCCTCCTCTGACTTCGTCACCTCCCTCCTGGCGGCGGCAAGCTGTTCCTCTATTTCCCCGACCTAACGTGACAACACAAAGGGACCAGAGATGACACAGATTGAACCTACGTGAGCCAGTATTAACCGCCACGGCACTAAGTGTAAACAGACAAGACAGTGACTGATTACAAATGCCAGTTGGGTCCACACGAGACTCTGGGGGTGTAACGTGGTGACGCACAGAACACGCAAAAGGTTTTAAGATGTTTTGAAGGTTAGAGCAAAGCATTACTCATTTTACTCTAAACATTTCTGATCTCTTATGTAAGATTTTGTGCTACGTACAGCTATTAAAATCAAATGGCGTCATATAGCCTACTATATGGGATGAATACGGTGTCTTAAAGCAACTGCAGTAGTGTAACCGGCCACAAGAGGGAAGAGGGTGACCAGGAGAAGTACTGTGATTAGTTATCCTCCTCCTTGGGATATGCTGTGTTGCTGGAATTGCTAGTGAGGAGCTGGCACTGATTTATTACGATAGCCAGGGTGGGTTATATAATAAACCAAACTTACAAACAAAGGGGAGACAGAAATGTAGCTGGGAATTCAAACAGTTTCACCTGCTTTCCTTCAGGCCGTTTGGGATGGGTCAGGCATGTTGTGGATGTGTGGACAATAGTAAATGATTTAATCAGGACTTTGCTAGAAGCTTTTATATTTTATTTTGGATTTTGACAGAGAATTTGTGGGCGTACCGTTTAAGACATGAAACCCAATGCAAACTCTAAAAGCCATTCTCACAAAGTTCGACACAGAGGATCACAAACACCAACCTGCCGGCACATGAGGGCCAGCCTCTCCCTCAGCTGGGAGAGTTCAGCTCTCTGCCGCTCTATCTCCCCTTCTCTCTGTCTGTCAAGCTCCCCATCTTCCAGTCCAGAGGAAGGACCATTGGGCAGTCGCTGGAATGGTGAGAATAAAGCAGGAAATGAGAGTGATGAAGAAAAAAAAGAGTTAGAATGGGGTTGTTATTGCAGAAAAACGTAAATGAAACTGTAGGTGAGTTAAAAATCACACTGACACACCATGTTACCCAATATCTACTTTCTACTGACTGTCTGGACGCTAACACATACACAAAAACAACTGGAACCAACATGCATAAAACCCTCCCTTACATCTTTCCCGCCGTCCACCCCTTGCTGACGTCTTTTAATTTGGTCTCTTAAAGAGATTACCTGAAAAGAGAGATAAACAGACGATCCAAATAAATGTTCCCTTCACACTGAGCCGCTCGTTAACGTCAAATCACAATCCTGGCACGTTAGACTTTACCTCTTGAGAAGACGCTGCGAGTTGATCTTCTAGCATGGACACCCTCTCAAGGGCCACACGGAGCCTTTCTCGAACCTGCGGGGTGAAGCAATACGAAATGGCATGCAGTAAGTCAACTTGACACCGGGGAATTAATATCAAGATTGTGATTACATTTTTATCACTACCGAATAAGCAAATAAGAGTTCATGAGAGGTCAAAACACACGCATCAGAGATGAAGCTCACCACGGAAGCTACACTGGGAATTTCTGCACACCACACTGCATTTTAATTGAACCCAACTCAGCACTGGGTGTGAGCAATCCTCATGAGACAATCACTAAGGCTGACAGGACTTGATTTATTCACGTCTATCACAGTAAATGATGCTCTAGTGCTAACTCGGGAGAAGAGCAGTTCATTATAAGTGATCCTTTATATGATCATCACAGCAAACAACGTCAAAGTAAATTTTCATTGTCATAAAGCAATAATATTTGATTTTATACGGAAACATGTGAGCTAAACCTGCAGCCTGAATGCTACTTTGAGCAGCCAAGTTGTATATATATGTATATCCTGCCTCTCTGTTCTCACATTATACACCAAACACACCCTCACACTTTGGTGGTCTATTTAATCTGGAAAGTCTCCCATCTTTCCCTCTGACATCTCCGTGCTGCTAGTGGGCTCAATTGCCACCTGCCGATTCTGTCCTTTCACCTCCCTTTTTACCTCAAGCATGTTTCTAGTGACTTATGACTTTGAGTTTAATAATCTTTTGGCTCAATTTTTGGTCTGAGCGAGTGAAATCTCTTGCTCTCAGCCTTTCAAACACACCTTTTCATCCAGGGCCTTGTGGTGCTCAAACAGGGATTTGAGGGCCTTGAGGACTTCCACCTCACTGGAGACCCCTGCAGGGGACTGGGCTTGTCTCTTCACCACCGTCATCCTCAAACTGCGCTCATGGCGAGACACAAGACACTCCAGGTGTTCCAGCAACAACTGAACGATTGAGTGGGTTAATTGGGAGAAGGATGGAGAGAGAGAGAGGTAAGAAAGGCAATTTGAAGGAAAAAGCTCATACAAAATGAGCAGGAATTAGAGACAGGAGCAGAGATTACAGGGTAACTGCCGGGATCATGAAAAAAGAGAGTAGGCTCAGGGGCGGCACAGAGCAGTGAGGGTTTTAAGAGTGACGAGAAACGTTCAGCACAGCAAAAAAAGACATAATGAAAGCAGATATGGACAATGAAAAGGGGCCATGAAGAGAAAAGAGAGCGTGGATTAGGAAAAAAAAGAAGATCAAGAGAAGGAAAAACAAACAGAAGCAAATGAAACAGTGTGACACCCACACAACCACAATGGGTGAGGAAGATAACACAGAGCCTGTTACAGTGCTAATAAGCAAAATGGCTGCTAAACATCTTACACGTGTGTTGTTTCTTTCTGCCTTCAGCTCAGCGATCTCCTCCTCCCTCTCTAGAAGCTGCTCCCGGCAAACGTTCAGCTCTTTAGTCAACACAGCAAACTCCTGTGGAACACACAAGCTGCGTTCAGAGGCAAGAAAACAAACTACACAAACGTATGGCTTTAATAGATTAAGTGGTCTCGGCACAGGCAGTTCAGCTGCAGTGAGTTTTGATCTAGGCGAGACACGAGCATGCACACACACAGCAAATGCACACATAGTGCTAAAAATATACAGAACCAAAGGCTTACAGTTACACACTCTGTGAAACACCTGAGACCAGCAATGTAGGAGGACAAACATGATGTAAACCTACATAATAATCATGTAAATCAATGACACACTTTCCACCACCGCTCTCATCGTGCTCATCCTCCTCTGTGAACTCGCATTCATGCATGGATTACATCACGCTGTTACACAATGACTCGGCTCTGGAATGCACAGGAGAGACCCCCCAAAACACAGCATTGATATGTCATTTACAGCACCACTGGGAATGCGCTTGCAACTCCTTCATGGTGCTGAAAGTGAGCCCGAAAAGGAGAGGTAGTACTACACGATTTCTGCACAGTGAGAAAAACTCATAGGATCGACGGTAAAAGATTTTTTTATTTCCATAAAACGCATCTAAGGCCTTAGAAGCTGCTTTTAAGAGTGACAGTGTGCAGATGTTTAGGGTTAGGATTCACAAACACTTAAAGGTAGGCATATGAAACTGGTTTGTGTTTACAAGGGGGGAAAGAGAAAGAGCCAAAGAGAAATCTATACAGATGGTGACACAGCGTGTTTATTGGCTCTTGGCCTTATGGGATTGTTTCTTGTTTGGATAGGGGTCAGCTTCGCAGTTGGCTCTCCTTGTCCCCTTGTCGTTTCATTTCTATTTCATCTCACTCTATCTTTACAGGCTACGGCCTCCATTTGTTTGAATAAATTTGAATTCCTGGTCTACAGTGCACGTGGCCCTATGTCGCGGAGAAATTACACATTGTCTTATAATTCATGCTGCACTCACATGAACACATGTACATTCGAATTCCATCCAACAATATGGCTCTTACATTAATACTTAACCTTGTTTCCGAGGTGTTCAAGGCCATAACTGCTTATTATTATAACCAGTAAATTAATTTATGGAAAAACTGATATGCTGAGAAAACAAAGAAACACATTTCAACATCCATATAGTGGACATGTAGGAGGATGTATATGATGTTAAACTAGGTTTATTATGGAAATTTAAGGGGAAAATGTGTGGTATTTTTGTTCAAAATAAGCAAACTATAATAAGCTATCAAAATAGTTGGAGAGCATATGTAGATTGTATGATGTTCTAGACGAGTGTTAGAGCCTAATACTAAGGAGACACGTAAAACTGCCTGCTATAAATAAGTATTGTGTTAAACTGCGTGGTGAGTATATGGTGTTGTATACATACTGTACATTAATCACTTTCTTTAGTTTGGGTTGCTGCGGCACCTTTTTGTTATCTACACACACTCTTTGACTTCCTACTCACTCTGGACTACTTTTGGACACCAAACTGAACCGTGAGTAACTCAGTGGATTAACTTAACATCAGTAACCCTAAATGTTTGGAAGAAAGCCATTACAACAGTCAAGTCAGAAATGGACTTTATCAAAAAGGCATAAAAAGGAATCTGACTGAATTAAAAAAATATTATTATTATTATTATTATTTGTCCTGACACACCTTGTATATTAGTGGCTAGAGGGGTCACGTGTACATTAAATTCTACATACTATAATTACAATACATTCAGCTTTAGATGAGGAGAAAGGAGAGATTGAGTTTTTTTTAATAATGGTAGGATAAAACTTGTAAATTCCAGTTAATATCAATAAGCAATTTTATCAGGCAAGCTCAGAGAATTCCAATAAATTACATTTTTATTGAAGTTCAGATAAGGCCCAAGCACATATTATCTTCCACTCTCATTAATCACCCACTAACGATATGATTAACAAACATAATAAAACCTGGTTACACAACGAAGGGGAAATTTGCAGATGCAACTTGGACTTGACAGCCAGACGAGCGTCAACCTACAGCATTTACTAGAAACAGAATTAGTGAAGACTCTAAGCATGCAGTGGGGGAAGTGTCTAATGTCCTGTTCTAGCTGGAGCTGAGTGTCTCTCTCTCTCCACGAGGCATCACTGCAAAGGCTTACTGTCTCATGAGCTCGCTTCATGATGACACACTCATAAATGCAGACTCATATGTAACTCAGTTCTGATAACGCAGAGAATAAGCAAAAGTTACCTTACAGGCAGAAATGTTCCATAAAACACTTGCATCAGGAAAACACACCCAAACGTTGTAACCCACGTACACAAGCACAGTGTAAATATATACGTGTACAGATTTACCTGTGGCAGAGCAATTGATAGCTGCCTCTGAAGCGACTCCTTTTCATGGCCAAGCTCACGGAGGCGGAGCTGAGCTGTACCCAGGCTCTCCTGCGTCTCCCTCAGGTTCTCCAGCAGCCTTTCCCTTTCTGTCAGCATGTTGACCATTAGAGACTCCAAGTTCCCTGTGCTGCCTCCTTCATCTCCTCCACCTCTGGGCTCCCTGCCACTGAATCCTCCTCCACCCATTGCTCCTCCTGGGCCTCCGATTCCCGCGCTGGCGGGTGAAGTGGGGCCTCCACCGGTGCCACTTCGCCCATCTTCGGATATGGTGGGCATCACCTCGCACATCATCATGAGACCGTGTCGTGTGTGTCAAGTAATAAAAGAGAACTAAATGGGGGATTGTACGTGCAAAACGCCTGTTGTCGTGCCTTGGGTTTTGTTAAGCTTCAGCCAAAAGTTTGATGTACAAAATATAAATCTTTACATTTTTTTTTTCCAAAAATATTATTCTTTTGGTTTATGTCTACTCCTACATCTTCCTGTGTTTATTGCCTTTTTTAAACTGTTTTCTCCTGCACTTACTTTTGTATGTCTTTGCTCACTAGACTTGCATCACTCAGTCCCAACCTGCATGGCAAATGATTAGAAGGCTTATGTGTTCCCCTGTTATATAAGAGGGACTGCAGGAAAGTCGTTCTGTGGGTGGCTGTAGGATTGGCTGAGGGTGAAGAAGGGAAGGGGTAATGGGAAAGGAAGGGACAAAGGAGGACCAATGCACCTAAATTGTGTCCACAAGGCAGGGCTCCTCAAAGCGTCGTTGGTAAGAGCTGAAAAATCAAAGCACACATTGTATTAGATCTCACACAATAAATTCCACTGTGAGTATAGCAACTGTGAAAGTACTGTACAAGCATGAGCTGGTAGTTTGCGACAACAAGACTAATGAAAATGTGAGGAACGGTGACAATGAAGCCAACTGCTGATTTGTAATTAGCATTTCTGACAAAATGACAAACAGGTTGACCTAATATGTAATAATGCAATGGCAGCTCCAATGAAATGAACAGAATCTGAATACAATTCACACTGATTCATGGACCATGAGAAATGAGTGAAAATTTAAACTAATGCTGTTCAACTCAGTTATAGTCCACAAAACACAGACTCTGACTTTAAAAGGTAACTGAAACAATAATTCAATACTTTGGAAAACACCAAGAGTTCTAATTACAGCAACAGTCACCTCAAGGTGCTTTATATTGTATGGTGAAGACGTAATACAGAGCAATCAGAAGAAGCCCTATGAGGAAGTGCTTGGCGACAGTGGTAAGGAAAAACTCCCTTTGAACAGGAAGAAACCTCCATTATACAATGCGTGACAGTCATCTGTCACGACAAGTTCGGGGTTATAACGCACTATAATATGAAAAGACTGATGTCACTTTCATATCTATTTGTGAAATACAGTGTAAAGTACCAGCTAGAAATTAGCTAGCTAAGTCATAAACTAGGTTATGGTGTAAAAACAAAAACACCCAAGGAGGGTGGAAACTCAGAGAGTTGCATATGTTTTTTTCTCTGAGTTCCTTTCTGAAGACTCAAAAATATAGGGAGGGATATATTTAAATCTGATTTGCTAACATCTGCAAAACTCAGTTTACTGTTACTTGTGCTAATACTCCACCCCAACAAAAGCATCTTATTTTTTGTGCTTGACATTGAAAATTACTGACTGTGCCTGTGTTTAGAAAACGCACACCTTTTTGCACATCAACTGAAAAACTAGATACACCTATGAGCCCTATTTGGGGATTGTGCTAGCACACTGTTTTGTCCCATTTAGTAAATCTGCCCCAAAGACTGAAATAGTTGCCTCTGGCTTGATTCAACGTTTCCAAAATCTACCACAGTGAATCACGTTGAACTGTGGATACATGGGTTTTTACCTTCAGGTGGAACAGTGTTAGCTTTTATGCTAAAATGCTGCATTAGCATTATGATGCACTAGCGTTATATTGTTACGGACAGATAAGAGAGTGGCATCAGTCTACTTTTCAAACTTTAGCTACAAAAGCAAACAAGAGTGTTTGCTTTTTGTGATATGAGCACAACTCATAACTGTATCTAATATTTCTTATTCTGATTTGGGCCACTTCCATTCACGTGATTCTTGTTTTATGGTGAGCTTAACTTTTTAGTGAGAAATCTAAGAGTCATTTAGCTCTGCTAAGCATGCAGTTGAGCTTTGGACCAGTTCATACTGGAATCTGATCTTGGCCACAAGAAAAAGAAATGAACAAAACATTCAAATATGTTAGTGAAGTTAAAGCATTAAGGTAATCTTGAAATTTAGGAAAAATCAAAACAAGTTTTAATTTTTTTTTACATTTCAAAGCTTTTTTTGAGAAGTTGAAAATAGAAAGCAGCTGAATTTCTTTTGGTTCAACTGCCTTCTTTTTTCATGACCTGGATGGACTGAGAATGTAAGGCTTTTCTAAAACAAGGCAGTTAAGTATGAAGAAGTGAGCTCACTGCACTGGTTTTCTTTTAATCAGCTGCATATCTTAAATTACCCTTTTTTTAAATTACCAAATGAGGCCTGTGTCTGATCCTGCAAACAGTGGGCCAAAATCATACAGTTCCAAGCAATCAGCATTATTATTTTGTCTCGAGTCTGCTTTCTACAAATATTTTTTATTGTCTTATCTGGAGTACTTAAGGGCTCGCACTTTATACTTTCGAGTGGTTTGGACTCATGTGGTGAACTACACATAATTCTTTTTTATCAGTGAGACTGAAAAAAAACAAAACAGGAAGTGCAATGAAGAATTTCAGAGTTCAGCAAAAATAATCTTTTTTGTAATTCAACCATATTTAGGCCACAGGGCTCAGCACCAGTGATAATAACTCAGTTAGTGGTCTCTTCGGTGATAAAGGGGACAGCATAATAAATTAAAATGGGGGATTGATAAAAATCTATCAATCTATAAAAACCTTTGGTGTTTAGCATTAAATACCCCCACTATGTATTTAGGACAGCCCTAAATTTGAATTTAAAAAATCAAAAATAAAAGGTATATAGTTGCTGGAAAAATGAATCAGCTGGTGTTCATCCACAGTGTGAATCAGCTGGTGAAAAAAGACTGGTGTTAAAAAAATTCAGCTCCTAAAACATTTTTAGTTTATGTAATTGTACATTTTAATAATTGTGCAATGTTACTTAAATTTGGAGTATTCAGAGGATCTCCATATAATCCTAATACCGGATAAGTACTCAAACAGCTTTAAACAGTATGTGAACAAAATTACTGGTCCACTTACACCTACAGGAGCTATTTAGCCATGGAAACCAACACTGTGAAGCTCCAAGCAAGCAGCTTGTTTTTGCTGATGTTTATGGATTTAAACTCTGCTGTTACTGATTCAGCCGCATGCTGACGACTTTTACACACTTTGGACCTCAAAACTCACCGACCCCACTCTGTAGTTTTATGTGGTCTGTCATTTTGTGGCTGACTTGTTAATTCACTGACCTCTTTAAACAACCTATTCTTGATTGACAACCCAATTTTGTAAAGGGAGATTACATGTCAAATGCTTTATTTAATTCACCTGTGGAAATGGGACTAGAAATTACTGGAACTATTTGTATTCAAAACGTTTCAGCCTAAAGAATTTGGGTATTTATGATGTGATATCATGAAACAACAACTTAGAAACAACACTGACAACCAAAACTGATTAAAATGATATAAAACCTCACAGTAAAAGCCTTTTGGCGGTATTACAGTATGTTAAGAAGGGCGTCTTAAATATGCTCAGATGCCATATTGTGCACTTAAAGCACTTTATACACATCAATCTTAAAGGCAGTGTAAATGAGTGTATTAAGGGGCAGCACTGTATGTATTTACAGAATATTGGAGGTTGAATGGGGCGGTGGGGACTGAGGCAACATGGTCCAGATTTTCCTGTAAAATCAGTGCTTATCGTTGTTATATGGGCATCCAGGAACCACAAATGGGGTAGCTGTTGGTTGGTAATTTAAGGTCTGTTACAGCTCTGAATTAGCTTCTCATGCTGGTGAGCTGGCTAGAGCACTTGGCAATATTGCTGTGTGTCCCACTAAAAAACAGCTTACTTCCTTTCCTGCTCCGCTGGTGGATAATTAAGACGCAAGACTGACCTGGCATCGCCTGCATATCCTTAAAATACAGTTCAAAATAAAAATCTGATTCAGGAACAGCTTTGAACTTCTTTGACAGATTAATAGCTGCAGTCTGATGACCACATACACAAAAATAAACCATATCAAGACCGCAGTGTGCGTTCCATATTAAGAAAGGGTGAGATTTTAGGTAAGGCCTTTCAACACAGACACAGGAAATAATAAGGTGATAATCTGCTTCATAGTGGGGAAACTTCTTTAGGTGTGTAATTCTCTGATACAAAAAATGTCACTGAATATCTAATAGCCTCTGGGGTTACAAAATGATACTGACGCCAATCATTCACAACCACATGTTAAAATTCAAAACTTTACAGCATAAATTAACATCCTTAAACTTTGCTGTAAAAATACATTTAATTTCCAGCTAGTTCCCCTTTTTGTGGTAACTAACGCTGCTCACTTTCACCATCACACACCATAATTTGGATCTAATCTATTTTAGCTACAAAACTTGCCATCTCTCTCTCTCTCTCTGACACATCAGTAACACTGCTGCCCTGCATGGGTGACTGCTGGTTCACCCCCTCCACCACCTCAGCATCCACCTATAGACTACAGGGAGAGAGATTTACTTATCACTCCGATTTCTATGTGCATCATATTTATGCAAAGGAATGAGTTCATAGCCAAGATGCCAAACTAGGCTCTCCTGCTTTAATAAATAAATTAGACCCTGAATGATATATTTTTAAAACTAAGACCAATATCTGATTACTTAAAAATCTAATTTGTATGGCGGTATTTTTTTTCTTTCATTCGCAAAAAGCATAAACTTAGCATTTTTATGTGTCATTATTAGTTATTTATGAGTCTGTTTTACTGCTACAACAACTCGTTGTTGTACTCGTTCACCCGCTGCTTGATCCTGCATGGGTCAGCTGGTTTTTCTGTGGTTCCAAACATGTGTCTGAGGTGGACAAACTATGTGCCATCAACACCTATAATATGGCTGAAAAGTGTTTCTCCTCTTTACTTTTTAAATTTTGATTTATGAGTCGTTATAAAGATAAAGATACATCAGCAATAGGTTATATACTGGGAGCAGCGGAGCCGGTAAATCAGCTGGGTTCTAAAATCAGTCAGTTCAAACATGAGTTGTCTGACTGAACAGTATGAGGAGAAAGAAAATTGCATTAGGTCTTAATTATTAAGGGCTTATTTAGGGCATGACCCCTATGACTGACAGCTTATCACTGCATGTTAGGATTTTACAATCCAGTGGTTGACACGACGGTGGCTGTTATTTACAGCCTATCCTTAGCACTAAGACAGCTGATGATGAGGCTCAGTATGGATCAGAGATAAAGTATGTCTGTTAATAAAGCCATTAATGTTTATACTTATTTCCTTGGATTAGGTGTTTTTAAAAAAAATCGTTGATATCATTGTTGTTGTGAAATTTAATAATGCACCATTTTGTTTGGATTAGAAAGTATTCATCTTTTTTACATTAAAAAGGACCAAATATATTTGTCAAAATGTACTATATGAACTGAAAACCCTTTGGTGATGGTGCCTCTGGCTTGGGTGTATGAATCAGGTCCATTACATAGCTTAGTGAAAATATGCTGTTCATGAAATTGCACCAAGACCCTCAAATGTTTGCTCAGACTTTTCCCAGAGTGGTTCCTTCAAACCAGCAATGTAACATAAACAACAGCTTCTGGCAGTTACTCTGTGTTCCAAACTACCCAAAACATACACTGAGGCGCACAGAAAGGCCACTGCTAAGGACAGAATTAAACTTTCATCCACGCTGGCTGGTATAACCCATCCTAACAAGCACCTTTGCATTAGTTCAGAAAGGGCTAAAGTAAATACTTCAGCCATACTAGTCAATGCACAGGTCACATTAACATTTCTCTGAATTCCTACAGTGTCATATGATGAGTCTGTTGTGGAAAAACGGCAATAAAAGCTGGAGTCCTGATTCAGTGCAGGCATAACATAACTGTGCAGCCTGCAGTTTTGACTGAAGCGTCAGCTGTGAGGTCACTGGGCTTCAGGATCTGTCTTTATGAGCATGTGCAGAAGAGACAAAACAAGAGAGACTGCTGTAGGATAGTTATCATGCCACAAGCTTTAGCAGCATAGTAGCATTACTTAGACCTTTTCTCTTTTCTCCTTATTGCTGTAGAAATATGAAAAGCAGATAGAAAACAATGAGCTGGTGGCAACATTTCCCTAAAATGTATCCGCTTCATTGGTGTAAAGGGTGAGCTCAGGCACAGTGTCACTACTGAAGTCTCAGCTGAAGTCTTACCACACTGAAACGAATGTACTTGCGAGAATGTGATTGCCCACACCAGCATCATCATCATCATCATCATCATCATCATCACAAGTGATAAACAGTCACACTGAATTCTGATGGGTTCCCTTCTCTGGCTTGGACAGACTGGCTTTACAGTATGTGATTACTAGATGACCAGTTAGGACAAGGCCCCTAATTAGGCGGGGTATCGTGTTACTAAATATTCCCTGTCTCCACAAAAAGAAAAAAGAAAAAATGGGCAAAGAAAAACTGTGTGCTCTGAGTGTGTGTTTGTGGGAGGGAGGGAGGAAGAGAGAGAGGGGGCGATAGAGCTGCAAAAACAGCTCTCTTCCACCAGACACTGGGGCGGGGAGAGGGGTTTGCAGGCTCCCACAGCCGCCAACAATGAGAAACTGAAGAATGAGGGGCTCTGCAGCCGGTTTTACATCCTCTTAAATGTTAAATCACATTCACGGCCAAGAATGCATGCATGCCCAGTGAATTATTTGCATTTCCATTAAAAGCAGAGCATAGCCACTAATAATGGACGCCTACCCCACTCTTCCCCCTTTAACGGTACCCCTGGGCAAGAGACGCATCACTGGAATCGATAAATGATTGTCGGCAGCTTGGGTGGAGGAATGGAAACACCGGGATCCGAACCAGCATGCTTTCATTTGCAGTGGCATTCACACTGCACACCAGGCTAAAGGGGGAAACTGACAGGTCGACCAAGCTGTAGCCAGCCTGCACCTCCATTTCTGAATGTATGCAGGAAAGACCATCTGATGATGGGCGCACGAACGCACACGCGCACATCTACATTCTTATAGTTAAAAAAAAGGGCAGTTGTGTATTGCAGCTCTCAGATCTGTCACTTCGGCTGTTAAAATGGCCATCAAAGCAGATTGGGAGGAAGATAAATCCATGCCTGCTCCACAGAGATCCTGGTCGACTAAAACTGTGGACTATGTCCCCCTACCAAATAAATAAATAAATACTCAATGCACATTTTCAGACCAATTTTTTTCTCAACCATTATGGAGTTATAAAGCCATAAGGCAGTGAGAGGAGCTGGGTGGTTTGACTACAAAGCTCCCAACGGCAAAGAGCTTAGTTGCAGCCATGATTAATTACAAGCAAAACATAGCAGGCCAATATACAGTGGCATCTTATCATCTTATGAGGACCCCATCTCGCTCTCTCTCCCTCGCAAGTAGCTATCGCCTCACCTAACTGTATGCAAACGGGAGCGAGCAAGCGCGCCCTAAATAAATCTTGGCGTGTGCTGCCAACACACCTGTCAATGCCCGACAGCGACATACCGCGTTGCATAGTCTATCTAATAACTGCCCGTGCTTTTAGCAAATACAACCATGCCCCCCACCCCCAACCAGCACACACGCAAACAAACGCACACTCACACACAAACACATGTAAAGCACCCCCTTTCGATCCGTGACAACACAATGCAAGGCATCCTACTTGTTATCACACGCTTGCACGCGCGCACTGCATCCACCGATATATTAGTACATGCATGCCTTTTTCTCCCCTCTCCTCTTCTGCGTCTTTCGACGAACACTGTTATCCCTCTCAGTTGAAATTGGGTTGCGATGGGGCGGTGTGAAGTTCCATCCTTACCACAGTCATCAGGGGGGAGCCTGTAGTGTCCATGTTTGATGTTAAATATTCCTTAGATCCATCCCCCGCGGATCCCGCCTCGGCGTGCGTGCCCTCACCCAGAGCCGAAATAAAGCTTAGTGTATGTTTTATTATTATTATTATTATTATTATTTCCTTTCCCCCGTCTCTCCCTGCCCACATGTAGCTAAGCAGCGAGGAAGGGGACGCGGAGAGAGACGATACGCCACCTTACCACAGACCCCCCTTCTGTCGGATTGGAAGGTAATGGGTCTTAAAGAAACATTCTCTCAGCATTCTCCGCATCTCTCTGATTTACGCGCGCGCCACGCACTCACGCGCACTCCCGGGCCGGCCACACACCTGATTAATTATACAGTGTGTATGTATATCAGAGAAGAGCAAATAACCAGCTGACATTTTTCTTGACACTAGCGAATTCTGCCCGTGTTTCTGGGCTGCAGTCTGCCCACAGAGTCACCAGTTAAATAGAAGGCAGTTATATATATGCATATAAATGATTCTGCAAAAGCAAGCTGTGGGATGTCCAACTTCAGCTCATTAGAAAAAGTCACGTGAATGTTTAACATATATCTCAAAACTATGTGTTGCTAACTGTTAAATATGTCTGCATATGCTGTGATTGTTATGGAAGAAGCCTCTAAAAGTCACAATTATATTATGCACCACCTTTTTTCACTTTATGCTGCAAACACACAATAAATACTGTAGCCTATATCAGAACTTACTGGTTCCTCCTTTAAATGTATTCAGGACTGCATTTAACAGCCTGTAATGGTGTCTGGAATGCATGCCAATGATATTTAATGACTGCAGGAATATGTTTAAAGTGAATAGCCCTGTTAGAAACAAGCTATATTTACGATTACTGTTCCTAATTTACCATTTACACCAAATTAATTCACCAGCCCATACATAGTGTGTATGCTCACTGTTATTAGTATGCGTGCTGATATTGATATCACATTTGTAAACAGATCAGTGGGTCTCTCTCTCAGTGTATGTCTGCATGTGTGTGTATATGTGTGTGGCTCAGTAAACATAAGGTGGTGCTGTCTTTAAGAGAGAGAGCCTGGGAAGTGGTGATGTAATGTGTTCTCAGACAATGATGTCATCGACTGAGACATGGCAAGGATTTAAAGTGACAAAGGCTTTTTCAGCAACCCCGTGTAATTCTGCATCAGGTCTCCTCAGAGAAAAGCACCTAAACACCGCGGGGACCTTCAGTGGGTGGGAAAAAAAGGGCTGAAATGAGAGCAAAACATAAATGTGATTCTGGCACATACAAAGCTCGAGTCTGGGTCTCGACGTGGCACACAGCATTTTTATTAATCAGGATATCTGAGATACAAAAAACAACAACACATTTTGCAGCAGGAACAATAAAAGGGTTACCAATCACGAGCAGCCATTAGCTATGACTCCTGCGCTATGTTGAATGCATATTTTGAGAGGAATGATCATGTTAGCCTCAAACACAGAGCGTGTATAGACAGCGGCTATAGAGAAGGTATTTGGTTTTTTCCACTGCATGAACAATACTTTATTTCCATACAGTACATAGTTTTTGTTATGATGAAATATTAAGACTTTCCATTGCATTTGCATAAATGTTCAACAGTAGATAGTGGAAATGTTTAAACTTACCAAATATTAAAGGTGTTTCTGATACTATATGTTCCCATTATACAATTTGTAATTTAAAATTAGGTCCAGACTCCTTCAGTCAGTTGAATTCTTCTAACATTTTTCACTGCAGTCACTCTAAACTGTGTTCTTGTCCTTCTTGAGTTTGTTCACTTAAGCTCCTTAAGCCGTCTCTGTGCTTTCTTTTATAAACTTGTCCTTAATACTGTTACTCTCGCCTTTCCGAAAGAAGCACTCCGAATCACACGTCCGGCTTCACGCACAGAGCTGGATAGAGCAGCAGAGCTTTTGTTGCCTTGTTCTGGGACATTCTCATTTTTCTCGTCGCATAAACTAGCAGACTTTTTCAGTTCTTCCGATCTCACTCGCCCAAACTTCCTGTCCCCTGACTCTTTCGCTCTACTACGTTCCTCTCTTGTCTGATTTGCACTTCCATCCAGTGTCTGTTTGGGATCAGTGTCCCCAATGCAAACTCTGCCAGTAGTTTCTTTAACTTTCAGCTGGCTTTCTGACCTTGAGTTGTGCTCACATTCATCTGCAGCGCTCTTTTCAAAAACAGAAGCATCTTTTGTTGCTTTTTCCTGAAGGTCCACTGTTGAATCTCGAGGTTTGGAAGCAGCTGTCCCACTACTTTCATTACCATTTAATGACACAGGCTGAGTGACATCCTTATTCTCTTGGTCAGATGAAGGGCCAACATTACTGGCAGCATCGGCTGGCACAGACTCAGTGATCAACAGTGGGTCTTTATCTTCTGGCCCAGATGATGTTTGAGCACATGAATTCCCATCGTTCTTTGTTATGTCTGAATCTGAAATACTGATGTCACATGCAATCTTATAGAAGAGTGAATGGTTCTCTTTCATCTTCTCTAAGCTCTCGCTCACTGCTGATAACATTTCATTTGAATCAGTAATGCCATCAGATGAAGCTGCCTGGTTGTCTGCTGCCTCCTCATTACACAGTGTTTCTGTGGCAGGGATCTGTAGAGGTATGAATCCTTTCCACTGGTTTGTGGAAAGGAACCATTTGGCTCTCAGATCAGAGGCCTTAGAATCACTTTCATTATCATCACCATCAGGATTGTCTTCAACCTTTTTCTGTTCATCATCTTTGAGACCTATGAATCTCTTCCCTCCATCTTTCGGATAAACAGTCATGGATGAGATATGATAGGGTGAAGCTGGACGTTTGATCTTACTTTTGGCAACCCCCGGTCTCCCGCTGTGCTGTGTTCTGTTCTCTAACTTGGCCTGATTATTAAGTTGCTGGTGTTCTTCCTCTTTATCCTCAGATATTGCACTTGAAAGCTGAAGCTCTCCAGAACTTCTTAAGTTATCCCCACAGCTTCCATGGCCATCATGGCCTGAAAACACAGATGATTTAATCTGTCAGGTTCAATAGTTAGCAGTTAGCACTTCTACTAATATAGAAACCATCATAAAAGTTTGACGTAGCCACCATGGTGCCACCCATTGGCTAGTGGACTACTGTTAAAAGCTGTAAGTTCAGCTGCTGTATCATCATTATAATGTTGGCCCAGGACCAACATTGCAACTAACCAATCACATTGTTGTAATATCATAGTTTTGGAATAAGAAAAAAATGTTTATGTAAAACAAATAGTAGACATTACAAGTGTTTCCTTAATTAATTTGTGCAATATAACAGACATAGAATCAAGTTACGCTTGCTGTTAAGCAACTTTACTTGTGTTGGTTTGCTAGTGATAGTTTTTAATAGCATTAGCTAACTTCTTAGCTAATGTGAACAGACTGCTTAGATAATGAGATTGTTCAGCTGCAATGTTCATCCTGGACCGACATTGTTATGATGTAGGAACAAGACCAACATGGGGATATCAGATTGTCCACGGTCTTATACAATAGCAACAAGGTAGCCAAGGGCCTTACTACTGTTTTTCTTCTTTCCTCTGAATGTCACAACAATTTACAAAATTAACACCTTTTTGTTTAAAACTGCCATAAAGCTGGCAATCAAAAACATAAACTTATTAGGAAAATGCTGATTGAAGTCATAAATTGAGTGAAATTGAGTTCAATAGAATCTATTTTTGAATCCATAAGTGTTGCCCCCTGCTGGATATAAAAAATAATGCTTCCAGTCAATTTCAGACTCCTAGTCCATGTCTGTCTTTTATATACATTCAGTGAACTTTAATTGTTAATAATGCCAAGTGTCCTAAGTGACAAGTTAATTATTAACTCAACTACTATATAATGTTAGTAAATCTATATAAATCAATACTGTATTGCTAAATTAGTAAGTACCTGCTTTCAATCTTTGTTTTCTCGCTGCATCAGAGGGAACATGGTGAACTTCCTTCTCCTTTCCCATAACCGAGAGCTGACTGTGTGTAGTGGCACTCTCTCTGACTGCGCTGATAGACAGACAACAGCCAATTTGCTGAGACTTTCATCAATATAAAGAACATTTACACTGTGTAAAAAAGAAAACAGCCCCCCCCCCCCCCCCCCACACCTTCTTATGACTCTCTCTCGTATTCGTTCCACTCGCCGGAGCTTGGCCTCTCGCTGTTCATGGGTCAGACAGAGGTCATAGTCCATGTTTGAGGTCAGAAGGGCAGTAGACTGCTCCACTTTCTGTTGAGATGGATTTATATTAAAATGCACATATAACAATAACTTTAACTAAAAGAATAATTGTAAGAGCGCCATTTATAATTTTCTATGCAGTATTGATAAATACTGCTGAATGACACAACTGATGCAATGATATTAACATATCTGTCACATCAGGCCTTCTATAACAGCTCAAATATAGCTTTAACATTTTATTAGGCTTTGAGTCACTTATAAAAGTGATACTGAATTAACTGTAGTTCAGAATTACTGTACAGACACTGATACAAGGCCTCTTGCTTCATCTAGAATCTCCAGCTGTTTGTTTAAACAAGCTTTATATCCGTATTAAACTTTAATGCAATGTTCACATATTAAGTTCAAGAAAGTAAAATAAAAAGTAAAAAATAAAGCATATTTACAAAAAACAAAAGGAAAAATGGTTTATGTGCAATTGTCATACATCCCGACAGAGGAGATAAATCTACTGTCAACAGCACATTAGAGCTCATTCAGACTGAGTCAAATTAATCTGCAATCTGATATGAAATTAAATGTGATGGATTTATCGTATTGTATCCTTTTAGTTTATTAATCATATGAATCTTAATGTTGTCTTCTTCTTACCCTTATATTTGAGCTTGCGCTTCCATTTTCTAAACCGGCGTCATCTCGAATTTGATTGCTTGACGTCTCTAAACTCTCAGTTCTGCTCACTTCTGAAAGTAACTCTTTCGTGGAGGTCCTGGATGCTCCTTGATGCTGATCTTTGTATGTCTTCTTAATGGGCTGATCCTGGTCCATCTCTGCTGAGGACCAGTTTTGATCAGGATTCTCCAACAAGGGCCTCCTGGGTGGTTTGCTTAACAGTTTTTTACCCTGTTCAGCCAGATTTAGCTGTTTCTCAGATGGGATCTGCTCAGCCAGTGGAGTATCAAGCTCAGCAGGAGGATCCTCGACAGAAACTCGTCTGGCCACAAGCGAAGACGGTAGTACAGCTGTAACCACTCGCGTCACCCTTAAGGGAAAAGGGGCCTGAGAGAATACCAAGTAAGAAAAGTAAATATATATACAACACAATATAGTCATTCATTCATTCATTCATTACTTGGCAAACCTCTGCTTTTGGCTCTGAACTTTGACCCTGAGTCTGGGCACCTGGAGCAGGAACAGGAGGTTTTTTCCTATTAGTCACCCTCTCCTGATTTCTCTTCATTCTCTCAATCTGCTCTTCTTCACTCATCTTCATCTTCAGCTTCTAGAAAAAAACATGGGCTGTTTAGAATATGAGTCATTTATGATGACTGCAGCTCAAAGATTCATAAAGCGAGAAACCCTGTCAGCCATTATAAAGATGATTAAAATAGCTTTATGTTTGAATCTGTTTGTGCAGAAGAATCTGTGTGTGTGAAATTATGATGGATATTTGCTCGCTATGCCTGTCTATATATACTGTTATATATATGCATTTGTGCAGGTGAGAAAGAGGGGGTTGGTGGCTACAGTTGAGCTGAGCTACTGCATTGAGACGTGAGCTTCTACCTCCCCCTCTCATCTAGAACAGGTACTGCAACATGCCCTAATTGCAAGGAGGATGAGAGAATCAAAGAATTAGAATTTGGCTGTGATTGCAATGAGGAAATATCAGCTTTGACTGCTTCTATATTTGGAGCATTTTGGATCACACCGCATGCCAACACACAGGAAATTATGAAGAATCAAACCTTGGTCGATTGGTTGGTTGTGTCTGGTGGGATCCACTTTGAACCAGACTGAGAGTCTAAAAATGAGATGAAAATAGAGGAAAGTGGAAAAAGAATGGGTATAAAGAAATGTAAGGGTAGAAAGCCACTGTGGGATAATTTAGCATTATGCATAGAACACCTACTAAAGCTATTAATAATAGATATGACAGAAAAAATTAATATACAGCACAGTGTATTAATATCAGCCTATTTCTGTAGTGAGCATATTTGTGCCAACCGGAGGGATCTCTATGTGCTTTCACATTAAGGAGGGCAGGCTGGCTGTTTCCTCTTCTGTGTACAGGATCAACAGTGTGGCTGTAGATTGCCTGAAACATAAGCATAGAAATATCAGAAACATCCATGAAAATATTACCAAACTTGAATGTCTTTTCTGGCGGATTTTAAAAAATTGCCCACCTCATATGGGCACTCTGCCCATCCATGGCTCATGTTCCTGCTCTGGCTTTCTTGTAGCTCCTGGGGTAACGGTGGGCGGACTGGCGGCTCCTCTTCCACGTCCTGCAGGGATCATAGGAATGTGATGAACACTGTGGAACTATTATGGAAAAGCCAATTTATCTGTGCCAGACATAGTCATATAAATGAATGCTGCTCTGTGCAAATCTTGCTGTTCTGTTTTTACTCTCTAACAACTAGCCTCACACGATGAATATTATCAATAACTAAAATCAAATGCTGTAAAGCCAAAAAACATCATGTAGCCAGCAAGCCAGCAAAATGACTTGAATGGACAACAATTCCCTGCTTGTTCATAAGCAGAGCGCAAATGTCAGGGGCCACTGACAAATGAACAATGGACAAGTGTCATACCACTGGAAGACACTCTGTGGGAGAGCCAGGGGATCCAGGATGCGGAGCTGTGGACTGAAACACTGAGGGAGAGACAGAAAAGGTCACAGTGTTGACTCTGGTCATTGTCAGGTTATTGTCAGGTTCCATGTGCAGTATCAAGGTTACACCAGGAAACTGCTGTATACACTGGTGGCCCCAAGTGGCAGCCAGGAGCAATTATTATTATAATTAGCTATGTGGCACTGATCTGCACTGAATAACAACATCACGTGTCTTGCTTTAAAACATGGTATTTCAATCATTTGTATTATTGAGTACATGAGTTTAAGGGTTGTCAGTAGCTCAGACAGTGTAATGAGCTGGTGTTGTTGATAACCTTTTTTTCATTTAAATGTCACATTTAATGTGCTGTTATTGTTCAGAAATGCAAAGATTCAGGCAAAGATCGACTGTTATAAATGGATGAAAGCAAAGTTGTGCAGTAAGAGTCTGAATATTACAGTAGGATGTCTAGCTGATGCTCACAGTGATGTCTCTGTATCCCCAGCAGGTAGCGGAAGTGACTCCGATTGGATTTTAGTCCATCGAGTATGTCCTCCATCATCCACAGCTCTCTCTGAGCCTGAGATTGCTCCTGATTGGATAGAACATGGACATGATCCACATAGAACATCAAAATATAAGAGAGTTTCACATTTTGAGCCCCACTCCCCACATGAGGATCATCAAATTTGAGGCAAACTTTTCAATAGATGTTGTGCACACTTTAACAAAGTTTCTTTGGGAGGCCATGGGTCTTATCAGGCAAAAACTATTTGGTTTGTAGTGTAAAATTACTTGTGGCATTCCAAAGTTACAGATGTGCTGAAGTTGTGAACGGACAACAGACAGTTCACTCTCCATCCTCTCATACTGGCACCAAACCCGCTCTATTTCCTGAATATAAAGAAAATATCAGAGGATTAGTTCAATAACCCATAGTTGATGATTCAGCATCAGTGAAGAAATATTATTGTAATCTAATATGAGGGTTTTTGTTTTTTGTTTTTTAACACACCAGTGATACGTCACACATTCTGGCCCGGACTGTCACCAGCTCCTCTTGTAACAAAGCCTTCTCGGTCAGCGCTTCCTCGTGGGCCTGGGGTCCATGGCTCTTCCACTCTTCTAGCTGCAGTCTGGAAACTTCCAAAGCACACTGGACATTGTCCTGAAACACGCGCAGATGTGAGGAAAAGAACTTTATATGTGTGTAAAGTTCTAAATAAACATAAACAAAATCTGGCTGTACTTCTCGTAGCTTAATTGCACAAATGTTTTAATTACTCAATAAGTTCAGTAACTTTTCTTACGACTGTCCTATTTTTTCTGTAATAATTGTTCTTAAAAAGTCACAGTGTCCTAATAAATAAATGTACTGGGAGTGAACCTATATGTTTGTTTTTTTTTAAATTCTATTAGTTGAGTGGAACCAAAAGTAAAGAAATTGGTGTTTGGTTGATTATTAGTTGGTTGTAATAGTGCTTCTTGCCAATAAATCTTATTCCTTTGTAGAGCGTGTTTATTTCCCTTTAAATGGTGCCATATTTACAAGGAAAATCCATTTGTAGGTAGAGTAGGTGGGTTGCACCTGTGAGCAGGGACCCTGCTACAGCAGTCAGTTAGTGTCTGCTCTAAGCTAGATAGAGCCTGTGCCATAGGGCAATTTCAAGCTAGTGTTCTGCAAAACCCAGCTGCAGCATTATTTGGAGTGAATCCCAGTATCGTCTCCAAATTGAAGGCCAAGTTCCATATAACAGTGGATGCTAGAGACAGGACCAAGAAGTTAACCACAAGAAGACCATTTCCTCATGTTGTCAGCACCATAGATAGTCTTCTACAAATTTATAGTCAAGGTTTGCAGGACAATATGCCTGACTACTCTCTACCCAGACAATGCAGAACAGCCTATATACAACCAATCCCTGGTCTCATAGGGCTGCCAGGAGGCTTGCCAGGACTGCACTTCACTGCCAGGCCTGTTTACGCTAAGCAATGAGCCAAGATTTTGCCTACAGCAGGTGGATTGTAGGACCAAAGTGTGGAGAAGATGTGGACAAC